>NC_142773.1:17980131-18660131 GCF_988280905.1 Pimephales promelas
TGTCAGTCATATAATGGAGGTATATGGGGTCCACCCATGGGTTCACCTTAAAGAGCATGTCAATATCAATATTAAACAAAGTCAATATTAAACACGATTTAATGACTCATAAATGTAAGAACACATTGATGGCCTAAACCAACATAAACATAAACCAACATAAATTTATTTGAGAAGCAACACTGCATAAGATATATGACTTATATAGTATATAGTACTTATAGTATACGTTAAGTGTATTTTTCTTACAAGATTTCCCCCACCTCACACTTTTTTACTTGTTAAAAATACAGAATATACTTGCAATAAAGATGCTATTTCTAAAAAAAAGCGTTTTTATAATTTTCAGATATTTTAACATAAACAAAATCCAGTGTAACAGCAGCAGAAATGTGCTACATCTAGTTGTTTTGTCTCTTTAAAATGACTTGTGGCAGAGATATGTCTGATACAGTTCTTTAATAGGAATTTTCATTTTGTTATTTTCTTAAATTTGTGATTTTTAATGTTTTGCTTAGTGCTTGTTATGGTTACCCAAAAGTGACAGTGGCAATGTTCTTTTCGTGTACTACAATCTTTTGCTTTTCCGTGACTTGCTATCTGGAGAGAATAAAAAAAAAAAACTAAAACAACAACATAACTTCAGATATGTAAAGCGAAAACATTACCTCTAGATCGATGAGTCACACTATTTTTTCTTATAGAGGAAGCTATATGAGCTATTAGTAAGATAAAAAAAAAAAAGAAAATATTCCCTTTTTGCTATTCTGCTCCATAATGGGATAGGACCTTTTTTCTTTCTTTTTTGATAATGCTTATCTGTCTGTACATTATCCCTTACATGTTCCTTTTGGCCTCCGTAAAGGGATGGGGGAAAGAAATATAAGGAGGATGTTTTAGAGAAGGTGTTGTTATCAGGTCTGCATTGAACACACCGAGAGTGCTGCTGTCTGCCAGACTCTGATTGTAAATGTTCTCTCTCCTCTCGTTCGGTCTCTCTCTCAAGCTCCCTCTCTCCTCTGTTCGCCACTTTAAACAGGAATCCACTATGTGACTTTCCTATCTCATTCAGAGATAATGCTGTACGGGACAGACACACACAGAGTAACAGTGGGAGAGTGTGTGATCTGTCACTGTCGATGCTCCTACAGTAGACTAGCCTGAAGTCATTTTCCACAGGAGAGAAAGGGAAGGAAAGCACAGCTAATGGATGTCTGTTACAGTCTGTGCCGTGTGAAAACCATGAGCGTCACTGCATGTTTGGAGCAACTTGGCTCTGGTCCAAACCCTAGTGAGCTGACTACCTTGATAGACTTTGTTTGCATCATAGACCTGCTCCTGATGTAAAGGCTTTTCTGAACACACCATATTTCAGATTAAATCTAAGAAAACATGTGTCTTTCCTGGTCTAAAAAAAAAAAAATAATAATCTTCTTATCAGTGTTTTTGTCTTTTCCATTCTTGCCATTTTTTTACTCACCAAGGGTTAGATTTACTAACAGCTTATGCCAGCAGAAACCCTCTTTTTGGCATTAAAAAAACCTACTGTCACGCAGTGAAAAATGAGCGCGCCGACAGGGTTGTTTTTTTTCTGAAAATTCAGACAGACCAATGAGATTATCATCTTCCTGTCAAAACAAACAGCAGTCAGTGAATCCACACATGGCAGATATAAACAAACATCTGTGAAATTTTTTTCGGGTGTGTAATGCAAGGTGTGTAACACCATCTACCAACAGGGGTTAACCTGACTGTGCTAACCAGCCCAATCTGCTGGGCTGGCCCAATCTGAGTTTTTGTGTGTGGCTAGTTTTGGAAGAAAAGAAGACTGCAAAAAAAGTATGTGCTCTGAAGAACTAAGGAGGTAGAGAAAGAGAGGGAGATGAAGCAGAGGTCATGCTGTATTGTGGTGCCTCTAACATGCCTGCCATTGCCCTTTGAGGGTATTGGTTGATATTGGCACGACTGTCGACAGGGCCACAATTCCCCGACGACTTCAAAGTCATCTGCCTCGAATGCTGAAGGCATCAGTAGCGCTAGTATGAATAGAGACTATGAATGCGCTGCCTCAGCTTATTGAAACTGCCTGAATTTTAACGAGCAGGGATCCCTATTTCAGCCGCTCTTTACATCCTGTCCTTCTGACCCCGGTATGCCTGCGCTCATGCATTAAATATCTGGGTTTAGAAACCTAGAGATGAATCACTTCGTAAAAGTGCTTAAACACTGGTTTAGAGAGATAGCACCTTATCATAGCCACTTATGAGCTATAATATTTTCACGATATGTTTGACTTATTTGCCAAGATTACTTAAAGTCGGCATGAAATCAAATTTGACAAATCTTCTTTTTATATGTAATAGTGTAGTGTTTATTGTAAATGATTTATCTGTGCACTTGATTATTTTTTTAATTAATGTACCCTTTGAGGTGAACCTCATATACCTGCATTATACGACTGACAGACAAGAATGGTTTGACCTAAAAATATAAAGATTGAAAATACTGTGGAAACAAATACACCTTGAGCTAAAACATATCAAAAATTAATTTCAAAGTGAACTATCCCTTTAAGAAAAGAATGGCATTTCAGAGAATATATTGCAAATTTAATCTATTTAATCTATTTATCTAATCTATTTAACCTAAAGTAGTTTTTCCTTTTCTAAGCACGTATGAATTTAAATATGTTTACTTGAAAATAAGACAAGAAAATAAAGAAATTGCTTGTTGCTACTGTATAGTAGAGCATGAGACTAAGATTGTGGATACGTGATAGAATGTGCTGTGCTATTTATAATTCTCATATCCTTCATGAAGCACATTTTGAAACATGAGAAAGAAGCTGCTTTTCTAGCATATTTCTAAAGCTATGATAACAAGGCAAATATGGCAATTACACACTAGTTTGGCACGCTGAGTCGTCAGAATTCTTTCGTTAGCTGCCTTTCTGTCTTTCTCTGACAGGCTACCAGAACGCTGAAAACTAAATGCTCCTCTTAGCACGCTCTCAACTTTTGTGCAGAAAACATGCCGTGCACGAATGAGGCTTATTTTCTTTCAGAATTCTAGAGTTTAAAAGAACAGCATTTATTATAAATAGAAATTTTTGTAACAATATAAATGTTTTTATTGTCGCTTTCTTATCATTTTAATCCATCCATCTTTAAAAATATTAATTCCTTTCTTTTTCAAATATTTAATTGGCTTTTCATACTTTAAGGGGTAAAGCAAAAATATTTATACAGTATATAAAACGCATTTGAAAAGTATCAAACATAAATG
The DNA here is from genome assembly GCF_988280905.1 of Pimephales promelas. Taxonomy (NCBI): domain Eukaryota; kingdom Metazoa; phylum Chordata; class Actinopteri; order Cypriniformes; family Leuciscidae; genus Pimephales; species Pimephales promelas. The sequence goes on from NC_142773.1 coordinate 17,983,417, forward strand.
GTGAAATCCTTCCGAAGACATTTAAATGTGACTTTCATATAACAGAAAATGAGAGAAAATCAAATGAAAACCAACCCAGTGGATATTTTAATCACACTGGAGTGTTTACGCAGCATATAAACAGTGCATTCAGAATCGGCTCCAAACAATTAATTTAATTTATTGTTAGTTTTTAGTTTTCTAAACTCATCTGCGTCATCAGAAATATCTTGTTCTTTCCGGTGTTTGTTGTTTAAGCAAGGTCAGAGTAATTGCATAAAAGCGTCTGCTTTCATTGTTAATTTGCTTTTATTTGAGAGAGCTTGGGATTTGTTTTTGTGTGTGTATCCGCGCGTGGGCAATGTGTTGACGTACCCTGAGGCTGGATCTCTGCATGTGGCATATTTTGGGCATTATGAGCACTCATCCTCCACGGGGCTCAGGTGTACTTTCACTAACCAATTAAAAACCTGCAGAGAGTAAACCAATCGGGCTTCTTTTATTGTGTTTCTATCCTTCGGTGCCAAAGTGCCCCGTCTCCCTCTCTGTCTGCCCACACACCCTCCCACTGCCCTCACGGGCATATGTTCCTTACACACTCCTGGGCACCACCAGGTACAGGTGCGGACGGGGCCAGAAATGGGCCGTGGATCCTGGAACCAACAAAAGAGGCCTGGAGGGTTTCATAACAGCCTGGGTCTTCATGCTCTGACACACACGCATTGACTAAAAATGGCCAGCCCCTGCAGTGTGGAGAGGAAAAGGGAGTTAGATCACTTCCAAGAGGAAGATGAGAGAGAAAGGAAGGAGAAACCGACCATCACAATTAACCCAATTTGTACTCTTATTTTCTAAAACACTTTAAAAAAAAAATTATATTTACATACTTATATATATATATATATATATACATTTATAATGTTACAGTGTCTTTTAGTGTGTTTTTGAATATGTTAAATATACTTTATACTGTCCACATTGAATATATTTGATAACATAATAAATAATTATTATGGAAACTCTATACAAATGTTCTGATGTTTACAAAGATGCAGCACTGTAGAACATTGAGCAACTTACTCTCCTATTGAAACCACTTTAGCATTTACAGAAACTTTGCACTAATGTTTCTCCACATGTAACATACTAAAACATACTAATATTAACATTTCAAGATTGTTCGATCAACATAAAACTGCTTTGTATAGATAGTTTATATAGTTGGTTAAACATATTTCATTCAGTTTGTCTTATTTCAGCTTTATTTCAATTATCACAAAGTTAGATCAGGGTAACCAGATTAAAGCAAGACCTTAAAGGCATAGTTCAACCGAAAATTAAAATTCTGTCATTATTTACTCACCCTCAAGTTGTTCCAAATCTCTATGAGATTTTTTTTTCTTCTGTTGAACTAAAAACAAGATATTTTGAAGAATGTTGGTAATCAAACAGTTGATGGTAGCCATTGAATTTCTTAGTAGGAAAAAAAAAACTAAGGAAGTCAATGGCTACTGTCAACTGTCTTATTACCAACATTCTTCAAAATGTCTTCTTTTGTGTTCAGCAGAAGAAAGAAACTCATTTAGGTTTTGAAACAACATAAGGGTACGTAATTGATGGCAGAATTTTCATTTTTGGGTGAATTATCACTTTAATCCAAGTTTGGACGTCTCCCCTTCTGAAAATTAGGAGAATTACCCTGCAAAGGAAAGCCACTGTAGAGGCCATATGTTCCTATCTTATACACAACTGTATATAAAGCCAATGTTTTTGGACTGTTAGGTGAGGAGAAAACAACTCCTAATTGTATTCTAGTCCTCCTCTTCTTTCCTTAACGTCGCTCCATCACTCGCTTGACAGGTGGTTTACTAACAAGCTGCGCCCCCGCTTGAACCCGTTACTGATTCACAGCAGACAACAGACTGTGGCCAATCCACCTGATCTGCCCGCTGGCGTCGGGCCGTGACCCACTCTGGTATCTCACCTTTACCACACACTGTAGTCATCAATCAAAACACTCCTCACTTCAGGTACAGAACAATTAGAAATGACAGCTAGTCAATTCACATTTATTTGTATAGCGCTTACAGTTTAGAGTGAACTGTTGAGTGTTGTTCTTTTATTTCTTTTTCTTTTACTTTGTTATATGGACCTAAGGGTCCGAATGAATGAATGAATGAATGAATGAATGAATGAATTAATGAATGAATGAATGAATGAATGAACGAACACATGAATGAATGTTATCAGAAGTGGCTGTGTGTAAAATTAATGTCGATATTTTAGAAATGTATAGTTAATTAAAGAGATAATACAAATCATGCAGTTAGCCAACTTCATGTATTAATTTAAGGAAGGAAGCTCATTAAAGTAATTATAACAAGTTGCAAACATAATGAGATAGTTATATTATGTAAATGCTTGGCTAAAGAGATGTGTCTAATCTAAACTGTGTCACTGAGCTTCAAACATCATCACTAAGGCTTTTCCAGAGTTTACGCTCTTCCTTCTTTAGTGAATTTAGATCCTTGGTAAAAGTCCAGAGTTTCGTGACCTTAAAGCTACTGCTCACTGTGTGATTTTTACCCTCATCTAGCGGTGAAAAGGTATATGACCATCCAGTGAATATTAGTTTCTGTTCCTCTCAATTCCGATTTCGTTTTAACTCCTACGGTGGCCAATGTAGTGTAAGATTAACATGGCTTCCAGTTCGACCTCGTCCATGAGTGTTAACTCAAATGTAAGCGTGAAAGGCGAAGCTTGAATTAACGGGTATGTCCCTCTTTGACTAATGTACTTTCAATATGGAGGGGCAACATGGCGACCGACATTAGAAGCCCTTGCCCGTATGTATTTTCAATGGCATATTATATACTCACGAGAATACTTTATTACTTGAATGAAGTAAATATATAACCATTTATGGCCTTCGGTCAGCATCCATATTTTGTAATCAATACAGAACTTAATAGGTAACCGGTGTTAAGAGAAATTGGTGTTGTATGATCATATTTTCTTGACCTGGTAAGAACTCTAGCATATGCTGTCACGGGGTGTGGTGGTAGTGCAGGTGGATGAAGAAGACAGATGAGCCAGAAACTCCAATGTAAACAGTTTACTTCGAATTAGAATATCCAATGGAATGGAAACTGACAGAATAATACACAGAACACAGAAACAAGGTCCAAACGTACATAGATCTCAATTCACATTAGACACCACATTAGATAACGATCGACAAGGACTGACTGAAAGGGAAGGAACTAAATACACAGATAAATCAGGCTAAATGGGGGTGAATACAGGTGAAAACGATAATGACAGGACGAGGAACAGGTGGCTGATAGGGGAGTGAGTCCGGGAGAGGAACAAAAGGATCCGGGGAAGTGTGGTGCAGATGACGGGACAAACAGGTGAAGACGACAGACGGTGACATATGCATTTTGGACTAATTTTAGATTGTTTATTAAGGATGCAAGACAAGGTAGTAACGCATTGCAGTCATCTAGAGGTCATGAATGCATGAACCAACTTTTATGCATTAGAAATAGATGTTTCTGAGTTGGAAGAAGGCTGTTTTTGTAACATATGAAATATCATTTTTGAAAGACAAGTTGCTGTCTAATATAACACCCAGGAGTTTAACTCTGCATCCTTCTAAATGCAAATTGTATTCTAAAAAGATTCTATGTATGGGTTTTGGTGCAATAAGTAATACCTCGGTCTTAACTGAATTTAAAGAAGAAAATGACTAGTCATCCAATGTTTTACATCTTACTCTGTCAACTTGGATAATTTAGAGATTTCACCTGGTCGTGATGAAATATATAACTGAGTATCATTGGCATAACAGAAATGAATTCCTTGTTTTCTTATGAAATTACCAGCATATATATTGAAAGTGCCAGCATATACATTGAGAGCCTAACACAGATCATTGTGGCACTTAATTTACTTATATTATTTTTGATTTTGTTTAAATAGACAAAATGGTAAAGGTCCGACGTAAAGCACCTTAATGCCTGTCCCTGAATACCAGTTATAGACACTTGTACTATTGATCTTTTCCACATTCTGCCACCATGTGCTTGTATTTAGTCTCCTTAACAGTTCTGTAAGTCATTTATCCTCCCAATTATAGATTGTCTGACATTGGGTCTGTACGGCTGATTGGCCAGTCTGATTGGCCGGCGGCTTTATAAAAATCTCTGGTCCAAAGTCATTTTGCCTGGAGTGTGAGGAGCATTTGTATTCTCAAGATCGCTCCATCGCAAGCATTAAATGCATGTTAATTGCCAAAATTAGCAATAATCTATGCATGTATTACAAAAGGGATTATTAGCAGAACTATACAGATCAATGGAAACAAACTGTTCTAAGGTTTGAGTTCAATTTTTTCTATTTTAATATTCTTTAAAATATTACTTATTTCTGTGATGTAAAGCTGAATTTTCAGCATCAATACTCCAGTCTATAGTGTCACATGATCTTTCAGAAATCATTCTAATATGCTGATTACTTGCTTAATATTTTTGTGGGGACTCTGATATAAATTAGATTTTAGAATATTCAAAATAATCATTTGTAACATTATAAATGCATTTACAGTAGCTTTTGATACATTTAATGAAATGAATACAATTTAAAATAATGAATTAAAAAAAAATCATTTATATCTCTCTAATCCAGTGTATATAGCATTAGAATTGTGCCAGCAATGTTGCAAGTCTCCTAGATGTCTATAGTCTATTGTTAATATATATTGTATATATACTAGTCAGAATGTTAAAGGGTTAGTTCACCCAAAAAATTAAGTCATTAATTACTCACCCCCATGCTGTACCAACCCCGTAAGACCTTCGTTCATCTTCGGAACACAAATAAAGATATTTTTGATTGAATCTGAGAGCTGGATCAGTCCTACATAGAATGCCTAAGGGACTGGCTCTTGACGGCCCATAAAGTCATTAAAGAAAAGGTTTAAATATTCCATGTGCCTACAGCGGCTCAATTATAAGTTTATCAAGCGACGAGACTACTTTTTGTGTGAAAAAAACATAAATAACGACTTAATTCGACTATTCTATTACTTCCTTATGGGCGCATGTGCGAGAACTGAGACGAGGACGTTCTTCTCCTTCGTCTACTTTTTGTTACCGGCTGCTCCGCTTAGGAGTTTTACCGCCACCTGCCGTATAAAATGATGGGCTGATGTAGCTGGAATGCAAAATTTTCTGTTTACAAGCAGAGAAAGATGCGCGCTGTACATACGCTTTTCAATTAGCGTATTTTCCGCACTACAAGGTGCACTTAAAAGCCTTTAATCTTCTCAAAAAATGACAGTGTTCCTTATAATCCGGAGCGCCTTATATATGGATCATCATTTTATACGGTAGGTGGCGGTAATACACCTAAGCGGAGCAGCCGGTAACAAAAAGTAGTCGAAGGAGAAGAACGTCCTCATCTCAGTTCTCGCGCATGCGCCCATAAGGAAGTAATAGAATAGTCGAATTAAGTCGTTATTTATGTTTTTTTCGCACAAAAAGTAGTCTCGTCGCTTGATAAACTTATAATTGAGCCGCTGTAGGCACATGGAATATTTAAACCTTTTCTTTAATGACTTTATGGGCCGTCAAGAGCCAGTCCCTTAGGCATTCTATGTAGGACTGATCCAGCTCTCAGATTTAATCAAAAATATCTTTATTTGTGTTCCGAAGATGAACGAAGGTCTTACGGGGTTGGTACAGCATGGGGGTGAGTAATTAATGACTTAATTGTCATTTTTGGGTGAACTAACCCTTTAAAGTTAAGTCAAGTCACCTTTACAGTATTTATATAGGGCTTTTTACAATACAGATTGTTTCAAAGCAGCTTTACAGAGATAACAGGAAAATAATGTTGTAATAATATTGTTATATATAAAATTAAATGTCCCCAACTAAGCAAGCCAAAAGCCAATGGCGACAAAGGCGAAGAAAGGCGAAAAAGGCGACAGTGGCAAGGAAGCAAACCCCATCAGGTGACAGAATGGAGACGTGAATGGGGGGCAGTTCTCCTCTGTCCAACAAACAAACAGTGTATAATTCCACGGGCCCTATTTTAACGATCTAAAACACAAGTGTCAAGCGCAAAGCGCTAGTAACTTTGTGGGCAGAACGCAGCGCTGTTGCTATTTAACCGGCGGCATATATATAACCGGGGGAAAAAATTCATTACATTTATGTAGCGCTTTTCTCGGCACTCAAACACTTTAAATAGAAGGGGGAGTCTTCTCAACCACCACTAGTGCCCTGCATCCACCTGGATGATGTGACGGCAGCCATATTGCGCCAGAACGCCCACCACACACTAGCTTACTGGTGGAGAGGAGACAGTGATGAAGCCAATTCTGCCCTCCAAAGCAAAAAGGCAGTAACTACGCAGAGTGCAGAGCTGAGAAAAATTACTTTTGCTAGGACTTTTTGCAGTTACTGTACAAACGACTACCATTTTTCTCTAAAACGACACGCATTTAAGATAAGATGTTTTGTCATATAACAAAGGATGCCTTGAATGTCATGAAAATTGTAATAATTAATGCTTTACCAAAACTGCAGTTACTGCCTTTTTGCTTTGTAGGGCAGAATTGGTATATCTATATATTAGGAGGCCATGACTTACAGGCCACTGGGCAAATTTGGCCAGGCTGCGGGGTTTCACCCCTTCTCTTCCGAAAGACATTTTTGTGACCACAGATAGTCAGGGCCTCGGTTTAACGTCTCATCCGAAGGACGGTGCCCTTTGACGGTATAGTGTCCCTATTACTATACTAGGGTGTTAGGACCCACACAGTTCACTAACACCTCTACCAGCTGCAACCTGGTTTTCTCAGAAGGTCTTCCGTCCAGGTACTAACCAGGCTCAGTCCTGCTTAGCTTCCGTGGGCAACCAGTCTTTGGCTACAGGGTGATGGCTGCTGGCGTAAATGACTCTTGCGCTCAACACAAATATAAAACGGCTTGGTCTGAAGTAGCTTCATTATTCATAGGTGTGGTTTGGGCGTGACGGGAAACAAACCAATATGAGGGTCATATCACATTCCCGTTTAAGAGCATGAATGAGGTGCGCTTGTTCCATGGCGCAATTCTATTATAAGGGTGCATTTACCAGGCACGCTCTGTTCACAGCCGAGGAGATCGATGTTCTCGGCAGGGCCTTAAAAGAAAGAGAAGTGACATTGGGGATGGGACAAACCCACCCAAATTAGCTTCGATTAAAGGTGCCATGTGTAAAAATTTATCCAAAAAAATATCCAAAAGGTTAAAATATCCAAAAAATGAGCTATACGCATCAAAAGAATGAGAAGAAATAAGGTTGTAACAAAATAAGTTATTTTGTTGCTGAGATATTAACCTGAATTAGCATGCTAAATTATTAGCCCCGGCCCGGCAGGTGTCATAATACCAGTTTCGGCCAAGGGAGGCGGTATGCGGGCGGGCAACATAACCACCAGCCAAACTGCAATACACAAGTAACTCACACAGCTTGTGGGTGTACTTGAACTTGATGTGAACCGTGTGGAAAGTACAGGCCAGTTCAGGGAAGAGTTCAAAAAGTGATTGGTCGATATTATGCACGAGGAATACATTTTGGTAAGTTGTAGCATACTGTATCTTTCAACAGTGTTCGTGTTCTTTTACCATTAGCTAGAACAGATGATCGGTTCATGTGCGCTAGGGATCTGTGGTGTAACATTTACAAGCGCCAAAACCGTATTGTTTGAATTGCGTAATAAAATTGACAGAATCTGAGAACTGAGATTTTTTTATATATCACAACTAACCTGCTCCGTCTAGTCTGTCGGTCTCCGTGTCCTTTTCTGTGCGTGACAAACTTGATGTGAAAAGTGTCAATTGCGTGTCTCACAGTGAATTTGTTCGAGTTGGCAGCTCTGAATAGCGCTAGCTTGGTCAACATCAGTGAATGCTGTCTGTCACATTAATTCAAACTAACAATAAAAAGGTAATATGAACAAAACGATACAGTAAAACTTCAAATAATAGCCCAGGCTTTTATTTTCCCATATCGTCGAACTGCACAGGCTTGTATTTGAGACAGGCGTCTATGAGACGACCTTTATAATTTAGTGTTGAGGTGTTGTTCATTGAGTCTCTAATCTCTAAAAATCTCCAAATGCTCCATATGAAACTGCGGTCTTCCAACCTTTTACTATCGTGTCAATTGATTTGATTAATATGCGTGAGGGAGAGATAGCAAGACAGCGCTCGCCCATGTTGTTTGAAGACGTGAGATTGCGCGCGCACAGCCGCGGCACAACTCAATTTCTGGAGGTATACTGCCCCCATCTGGCATGGAATATGGAGTATGATTAGATTTTTTTGACAGATGGCATCTTTAAACATCCATATAATAATTTGGGTAAGCTTTATGCCTATTTTTCCCATCATCATGGACACAGCAATGATTTCCCTCAGGTTTTAATATTTTTCCTTATAATAATGTATCATTTGCAAAAAGTAAAATGCATCTGTGTAGATGAGAGAATCATCTACAGTGTAAGCGCGTTGTTCACACTCTTATGGCCAAGCATTCACGCTTAAAATAGCATCTGAATGTACGCTCAACGCGCCACTGACTTTAGACCAGGATTTTCCTGGTCAGTGGCGCAATTGTTTTCTGGATGTGCAAAATAGCACCAGGGAATGTTTGTGCCGGAACACGCCTCATTTTTTTGCATTGAACCGTCCAGGGAGTGCAAGTTCTTTGCCTAGTTTGCCGGTGTGCGCCTGTGGAGGGAAAAGTTTGCTTTGCGCGGGTGCAAAATACGAATGATACATACATCGGTGTACAAAGTCAATTGGACTGGGTGCAAGATAGGCAAGTCAGTTCTCATTACATTAGGCAAGTGGCCAGATATATTATAAGGCTCTTCCTCATAGATCCTGTTTTATAGCTCTAACACATTTGCATTACATTTATTCATTTAACTGACTCCATTATCCAAAGCGACGTACAGTTGCTGTGTATGTCATAGGGCGCACGCATCTGGAGCAACTAGGGGTTAAGTGTCTTGCTCAGGGACACATTGGTGTCTTGCATTGGATTCGAACCTTGGTCTTTCACACCAAAGGCATGTGTCTTATCCACTGCGACCCCTTTTGCATGGTGTTCTCTAGCTCCCATTAATCCACCTGTGTGTGGTCATGACTGGAGATCAAATGTGAGTAAACACATGATGTGGAAAAGATTGAGGCGGGAGGGTGAAGCCTCGACAGTAGCCAAAGCCATAATGATGTTGCCATTGCAGACATAAAAGACAGTCTTAATGACAGAGAAATCACTATTCGATTGGAGCCGGGAAGCAGACAGCCTGCTGATGGGTAAGAAAAGAGCAGAGAAGAGGGGACAGAGTGAAAGGAAGAGGGGCAGAGAGGGAGCATTTATGTGTGTCTGAAGTCCATATGCCAAAGGTGTGCATTCACACCCATGAAATATTAACCGGTTTTTGGATATTGAGCGTCAAACCAACAGGGGGTGAAACCTCCTTTTGCAATGTGCCGCGACACAAACTGCCGGCTTTATTGACTCTCGGCAGTCTTGCATAGGGTCATTCGTCAATAAATAACAAGGGTCATAAATTGCACAATAATAAAAGCTGGGCTTGAATAGTTTTACCCTAAAAAGTCTGGTGTTAACAACTTTTCTTTCAAAAATCATATTTCATATGTTCCAAAAATAGCCTTATTCCACGAAGTAACATCGGAACATGCTGTCTATTTTTAATGCAGAAAAGTTGGTTCATGCATTCATGACCTCTAGACTAGATTATTGCAATGCAGGTTGTCTTGCATCCTTAATAAACAAGCTACAATTAGTCCAAAATGTATATGCTAGAGTTCTTACTAGATCAAGAAAATATGATCATTTAACATCAATTAGACAAACCAATTGTTTTTGACAACTCTATTAACTTGTGTTGATTTTTACCTGGCAAGAAGGGGTTGTACTGATGTCATTTTCTGGAGTAGAAACAAGTATCACTGTTTTTCTTTTTCCTTTTATTTTTTGTAATTAAAAGAAACAGTTGTTGAAAGAAAGGACCTGAAAATTCAGCTTTGCATCACAGGAATAAATTAAATATATTTTAATCATGTTATTTTAAATTGTAAACATATTTTTACAATATTGCTGTTTGACTGTTCAAATCAATGCAGCCTTAGTGAGCATAAGAGACTTATTTCATTCAAAAACCTAGCAAACTCTTACTTCATCAATACAAATGAACAAAACAATTAAAAACACAAATGTGATGTTTATCCAAAGTCATTTTTTCTTAGTTGTATGGTTGAATTGGAACGTCAAAAGTCAGCAGCAACTACATTAGTTAATAAAGTGAGATGATATTAAATACATGGGGTATTTGTGTTATTTAAAATATTTAATTATTGCACCACCTCTGTAATGGGTGTGGTGATGGCGCAGTGGGTAAGACACATGCCTTTGGTGTGAGAGACCCGGGTTCGAATCCACTGCGAGACACCAATGTGTCCCTGAGCAAGACACTTAAACCCTAGCTGCTCCAGAGGCGTGCGATCTCTGACGTGTAAAGCAATTGTAAGTCGCTTTGGATAAAAGTGTCAGCTAAATGAATAAATGTAATGTAAATGCACTTATTAAACACAACACCTCTGCACTTTACTCCCAATTTCTCTCAACATGGTGAAAAACTCTTGCTTCTTATTTAAAAAAAAAAAAGTAACTTAAAACTTAACTTAAATTTAAAAGTAATGCATTACTAGTTACTTGGGAAAAGTAATTATTGTTACATCATGTAATGCATTACTCTTGCACTGCATGCTAGGACAATATTTGGCTTTACACCACTTACACCACTTTTCCTACCACTCCCTTCCCTTGCATAGACAGGACACAGTGTTTCAGGACCTCAGACAAGTTCTTTGTCTGTTATGGTGGGAAGCTGCGCTCTCCAAGCAAAGGCTGTCCCACTGGATAGTGGACGCCATTGCTTTGGCATACCAGCAGCAAGGTCAACCTTGCCCCCTTGGTGTGACTTGGTCCTCCTTTTATGCCCACGAGGTAAGGCAGAGATATGCAATGCAATTTTGCATTTGCAGTGTTTCATGGCATTTCCTTGCCATTGGCTCATTTTGCAATTCTCAAAGTCGATAGGCTTTCTAAGTGAAACCCCATTCGTCGTCATCTGACGGAACGTCTCCGTTCCCTACATACGTAACCGAGACGTTCTGAATCAGATTTTTCTGCCCCCATTTTCTCCTTCTTTCTTGATTGTTAAGGAACAAAGTATTTCCATTCAGGCTTTAGGATATTCAAATTAATTAACCAATCTGTAATACCCTTGATCAGCTCTACCAAACGTGGGTGTTTTTCCACTAAGAAACTGATATTTTTATTATGTTTTGATTGGTACTGAAGCTGCTTTGATGTAATCTATATTGTGAAAAGTGCTATATAAATGTACTTGACTTGACTAGATGTGTAAACACATGCCGTCAGTCACAGCAAAGCAATGATTAAGCACTTTTCCACATCACAGGCTGCAGATCCTCCAACCCGGTCTCATCCCAAATCGTCATATAACTGACGTTTTGGGACGTCTTTTGACCATACGTCAATATTCGCCTTTTTAGGGCCCCCTTAAACGTCGGTAGATGAGGTTATGGGATCCTAACTCTACCCCATACCTAAACTTAACCCTAAACCTAACCCGTCACCTAACTGACGTTAAAGGTAAAGCGTCAGTTGTATGACGGCCCGGGATCGCCATCTACCGACGTTTAAGGGGGCCCTAAAAAGGCGGATATTGACGTATGGTCAAAATACGTCCCAAAACGTCAGTTATATGACGATTTGGGATGAGACTGTGTTAGATCCTCACATGGAGCAACATGCTAAGTCTCACCAGCTCAGGCTGCACATGAAATCACTGAACTGGATAGATTCCTTGTTCTTTCTCTCTCCGACTTTCTCAGAATGATCGATGGTCATCTTGTGAAAAGAAAGGGGAAAGCCGCAGCATCAAGCACTTTCACTCTCCATCAATGACACCTTTTCATTAGTTGACAGCAGATGGAACACAGATGTCTTTTTCCTGTCGGTTTGATGCTCTCTGCTCCACTAATCGCTTCTGAAAGGGGACACAAAGAAGGAAAATTGGGGTTTTACCTTAACAGATGTATGAATTGCTCAGACTCTTACCTTGACACTCCTTTTCTACTTCTCCTTCTCTCTGCTTTCTTTTCTTTCAGCTCGTGGTATTCAATTTATTTAAATCAAAGAGTCCCTGTGCCAAACACTCTTCATCTGTTTGTTTGTGTCCATCTGTCTGTCTGTACATCTTTCCATCCTGTCACACTCAATCTTTCCAGGTGTGTGTGCACATTGTAGAACTCTCGGAAAGGCTTCTTGTTTGCCAAAATAAATAAATGATGAACAGGATGGAGGTGGAAAGCATAACAAATGCTGTCAGCAGAAAAAAAAAATCCAATTTGAGGCGATGTGTATAGAGTCTGGTGGCTGAAAGTGGTGAATGTCTCTATCTCTGTTTTTGTACTATTTTTTTTTTTTTTTTTTTTGACTGTGAAGTATAACCAATGCATTACAAAACACATTACCAGTGCTTTATTCTCTTCTCTCAACCTCAGCATGTCTGGTATTAATTCTGCTGCTATCACTTACACATTTGGAACAAATAATATGAATACAGGGTGGATGGGTGCTATTAGAAATTAAAGAAGCCAAGAGGACGAAAAAAAAGAACTTTTTGGCAAAAAATAAAGTCTTAAAATATAGAAATTATATAATTTATGTACGTTCTCTAAGTCAAGGTTAGGGCAAAGTTCTGAATTAAAGACCTGTTTCCCTTTGATTTCATGTGATTGAATTTAAATTGAACTGAATGATAGCCATTTTTTTTTTGTTTTTTTTTTTTTTTTTTAATTACCTTTTTTCGCCGTCATGTTTCTACAGTAGCCCTAAACGGACAAACGTTTCGTCACGTTGTTCTTCGTGCAAAGAATCTAGCGAATGTCAGCGAATAAAACACTGACACAATGAAACAGGTAACAATTATATTCGCAATAACATATTGTTTTACTGAATTATCAAGTAAATGGAATTTCTTAATTTATCTTAGTAAAAGAAACCTCATTGCTTAACTAGCTACTATCTGCTGTCTCAGACTTTTCCTGTCGGCCACCGTAACTTCTGTCGGTTGCATTTCGCAATCTCACCATTAGAAGCCGCTAAAAATGGCACTATCACACTAAAAATAACTCTACTGAATAAAGTTTTATATAGTCTGTGTTTAAGGCATGTTTAAGAAGTGTTTAAACTTATCAAGGCTTTCTCAAATCAACATTTTGTCTCAAAAGTCTTAGCTTGTCTTCTTTATAGTTAGGAATATATATATATATTTTTTTTTTATGTTTGTGTGTGATGTTGTCATAGTGTGTCCATCTCCCAGGTCCTTAAGGAGAAAATAAGATCTGTAAAGACAAAGATGTTTGGAATCTTGGTTTTCCATGATTTATGGGGAATTTCCATAGACATAATGATTTTTGAAACTATTCAACTGTACAGGTATATTCTTTCCCCTACACCCTAAATCTACCCACCACAGAAATCGTTCTGCATTTTTACATTTTAAAAGAACATCACTTAAGACGTGTGTCCACCAAAGCGTTTTTTTGCTAGCTGAAAACATTAGACGCTCTGCTGAAGATGCCGTGCTTTGGGCGCTTGATAGCGTTTTGGCAGCGCAGCATTTTTTCCCTTGAGACGTAACGTTGCTACAATACAGAATAATCACAGCACAGTTTACTTGTAACTGATTTCGCAGATAATTTGATTCATACTAAAAATGTATTTTTCACCCATTTTGTTCGGTTAGCTCTGCTGGTTGATGTCGTTGTACAGAAAGAATGTTGTGACAGTTGGTCGGTGTGGTTTTAGTCCCGCCCCTCCTCCACTGTGATTGGACGGCTGGGTAAGAAGTGACAGTGATGAGCGCTGCGTTATCCAAAGTTGAACATTTTTCAACTCTCGGCAACCAGTAAAATGTAAAGCAGTAAACGCCGGGCACTCGACGCTTCAGAGTGAAAAAACAGCGCAGTCTTACCCAAGACGTCATATAAATGACGTCTTGGGACGTCTTGTGACCATACGTCAACATTCGCCTTTTTTGGGCCCCCTTAAACGTCGGTTAGATGACGTTATCGGATCCTAACCCTACCCCAGACCTAAACCTACCCCGTCACCTAACCGACGTTAAAGGTAAAGCGTCAGTTGTGTGACGGCCTGGGATCGTCATGTAACCGACGTTTAAGGGTACCCTAAAAAGGCGGATGTTGACGTATGGTCAAAAGACGTCCCAAGACGTCAGTTATATGACTTCTTGGGATGAGACTGTGTTAAAAAAAAAAACGCTCAGCGCCTCATTACGCTCATGGTGTTTAAAAAACGCGGCGCTCCCATTGAAAACAATTGAAAACATACGCCAGGCGCATGAAAAAACGCTTTGGTGGACACACGCCTTAGTATGATTTACAAGCGTTTTTCCACATGGGGACCAAAAAAAGTCCCCACAATGTCAGGACTGTACATACACACACACACACATATTGGGTTTCCATGTTTTATGGGGACTTAAGTGGGGATTTTTAAGTGGGGACTTTGTTTTTATGCTGTACAAACTGGTTCTATCTTCTATGCCTAAAAACAACAATCACAGTAATATTATCTTTTGACAATTAACGAAAACAAACAAACATCATTTAGTATGATTTTTAAGATGTTTTCCTCATGGGGATCAAAAGATGTCAATGTAAAGAAAAAAAGGTCAAAGATCAAAAGATGTCCCCACAAGATCCAAATCCTTGTGGAGACACCTAAATCACATACACAGGGACATATTATTAACCGATAAAGACTTATTTCCACACGGTTCCTTGTACAATAATATATTATGACCTCAAAACACTTTTACATGTACGTGTACATGTAAAAGTACATGATTTGTAAACTAATGCATTTTGACATTTTTATTACTTTTTTTTTTTACATTTCATGCATTTTACATTTTATTATTTTACTTTTACATGTACATGCATTTGTAAACTCATGCATTTTGAATTTTTTTTATTACTTGACCAGCTCCACTACGTACGCTTTGAAAGTGTCTTGAAACAGGCAAGAAGCAATGTAATATCATTTTGCAGAAATGTTGCCATAGGCACATTTTTGCAATGAGCCTGTGTTGCAGAAAAACATGCAATGAGTTCCAGACTCCTTCATCAATAATGTTGAAGTCAGGGAAACGATCACCATGTTTGTTTTCTGCTGTCTGAATCGTCCTTAACTTGCTTTGCTGAATCAAGTAAACTCATCAAACCTCTGAAATATTAATTAGGACTTATCATCTGATTGTATGTATCACTGCAGTGGAATTTGCTTATCATTTTTCCAGGTGTTTTCCTGTCTTTATAACATAGAACCCCATAATTGTCATGCTGTAGAGCATTGATATTTTTACTGGCATTCCCAGTGATATTTGGTTCAGTATGCCACATCACTTCTGTGAGTTTTTACCTGCTCTGTTGAATGTTACTGAGCAGAATCAGTGATGAACCTCCTATCAAACCTCTGATCCATCGGCCCCTTTGAAGGTTCTTTTTCAGAAGGTGAGCGTGCGTTGGATCCGTTTAGTGTGATGGATTTGCTGGACACTCATCCAACTACTGCTGTTCTGCAGAACTGCAAACTGCTGTGCCGGCCATGTTGCTGAGTTACGTTGTGCTGTAATGAGAGTCCGGAAACACCAGGGTAAGATGATGAGCAAAAGAGTCCCTGCTGAAACCACCAGGTTAGGACATGAATCTTGAATTTCCATGCTGGTCCTAACCTCATTTATGTGGCGGACCAACACAGCCAGGCTTTTCCCCAGCAATACTTTATGACGCTAGTAAACCAGCATGGTCTTTCTGATGAAGATGGTTGTCTAAACCCTGATGCAAACCAGGTCACAACATAAACCTGCCTGATTATAATGGCTAACATGCTGCTAACATTGTTCAGAATGTTCATATAACCAGGAATAAACGTCCTTAGGTAGTTTTAATATGTAAGAGATCTTTCAGGAATAATGTCTTCATAACGTAATGGAACATTAGGAAAAATGTTCTAGACCCAAGGGGGATTTAGTGCATGGTAAAGATGGAGTATACCTACCATATAGTTACCGAAAGCAAGAGTCAGTCTGCAGATTTGAGTGGACGGATTTCACTTACTGTATAATTGCATCCAATCAGAGTTCTGAGTTGATTTTTAGAGCACATTGTTTTCATTTTACATGGATCTCCTAGCAAGGAGACACACATTTCTGTGTTTCACACATTTTTTTTTTCTGTCTGTGTGTGTTTTGTAATGATTTGAAAGTATTGGTCGACTGATATACCATCAATATCGAAAATAAAATTCTGTCTAATAAATTTGGCAACCATATCTCTCCGTAGCTCTCCCGATAATTCAGAAAAAATTCTTTAATTCAAATAAATGTAATCTTATGCACTACTTTATCTCTGATTCAAAGCGGGCAGAAGGCAAGATCTAACAAGAAGTATCTGAAGAAAATAACGGTCAATTTTCCTCTCTCGGTCAAATTTTGTACTGGAAACATCAATAACCACTTTAAGTTGTCAATGCTAGCAAATGACCATGGTATAAGTGGGATCATCCACGGTTAGCTGTGCATTAAACGACTTTAAAATGCACTTCGCGGCAGACGGTTCTTTGCCTCCATGTCGCGCATTAAAATCGTTTAATGCACAGCTAGTCATGGATTATACCTTACATAATACTCATTGCAGTACATGTAATGGCTTGATTGTGACTGGAATATCACAAAAAGTGTTGAAGCTGTTAAGTGAATTTGGCCTTTGCTGGTTACCTAAATTAGCATTTCATCTCTCTGATCTAATGTGACTCTTATATAAATTGTCTTATGCAAAGTTGTTGCATTAGAGCTACGGTGATAGAGTTTACCATGACCTTGCCTTTTAATCCAATATGTTCTTTCCAAACAGTCTCCCTCTAGTACTGCTGCATTTCTCTCTCTGCGTCTTTTTCTTTCTCTCCCTGCCAGCTAAAATCCTTTCATCTCGGACTTGTCTCTTTTTGCCTTTTCGCACTCTGGCTGACTGCAGTGTAAAATTTTTGTATTGCAAATGAGACTGTCACGCTTCGCTGATATGCGGGCAATTAGCAGCCAACACAGACTCTGTCTTTCAGGCTTTTCATGAAGTATTTGAAAGACAATTGGAACAGTTGAATCACAGGACAGAGATGAAACTCTCCTTTCTGCTCTTTCCGAGAGGACTCTTTGAAGTATTTGGATCTAATATTCCTCTCTGAAGATAGTTATTAAGGACACTTGTGCCATTCTCGTCGTCAGAGTACTAGGGAATGTATGTCAGGACTGCTAATGTAATGCCTAACTCGAAATGGAAACAATGCAGTCTATCATTTTAAGTGGGCCAATAAGAAAACAGAATGAAATAATGCATGGAAATGGTAATAAAAGTGTTAATGCTGTTTAATGTTTACATTTTATAGAACAGTTTGTTTAGGCCCTTTAATGCAATATGTCAAGCGCTTGTTCCAGAACCAGTTCCCGATTTGAGTGTTCCATAATCACTTCATTCCATAATGAAATGATTGTGAATGTAAAAAGGAATGTACAAATTGATTTATACTATCATTCCTAATATAGACACTAGAAGAACTAACAAGAGAAGAGCAAGTGAATCATTTACATGTCTGCTTAATATGCAGTAACTCCTACACAAATCCATTCTGTGTGGTTAAAAGTATTTTTTTCCCCTTATGTGAAAATTTCATGCTAGGGTTCATTAGTGAGTGTGTGTAATAATGCTCTGTCAACATCAGTTTGAGTCATGTGTGGCGAATGTTGGCAGTGGAAAGTACTGTATACCAGAATACAGTACAGTATCTAGCCACATATATCTTTTGCATAGTATGTTTGTATGAGGGGGAGGGTGTTTTGATTTAAATGTGGAGAAATGTACCATATAGCTGGGTTTCAGTCACCTGATTATGAGGATGGGTGATATTCAGATCGAGGGCAGGGAGTGAAGAGCACAATGGATGAGATGGAGGAAAGTCCGTACTGTACTACTTTACACCCTATTACAAGTCTTATCTTAAGTCTTATCTCTGTCTTATGTCACGTGGCCATTTGGTGATATGTGTGAAGATGTATAGTGTCTAATAAGCCCATGACGGCTGGGCACCATAAAAGGTGTTTGACACTTAAATAAACAAATCAAACAAGAGAAAAAACAAGAGAAAGATATAAGCAAAAAAAGAAAAAAATCAATATGTTGGATGTGATCCTTACGTTGTGAAGAGGAGCGGTTTTTCAACTGAATTGAAAGATTTTCCTCTCATCGAGGCGGTAGATATCAGCAACTACCTCGTCTTACATACTTTGACTTTTCAAAGTTTGGAATTGTTACACGTTACACAAGCCACTTAAGTTGTATTAACTCACCTTTGACGAACTGATCACTGAGTTTTTCAGTCAATTTCTTGCGGTCAATTTTCCCCCCTTATGAACAAAACTTTTGGTACACGATAAAAAACTCTTTGTGGTTTGATTGATTTAAAGGGTTAGTTCACCCAAAAATTAAAATTAAGTCATTAATTACTCACCCCCATGCTGTACCAACCCCGTAAGACCTTCGTTCGTCTTCGGAACACAAATGAAGATATTTTTGATTAAATTTGAGAGCTGTATAGCTACCACATTGGCCCCCTAAGGGACTGCCTCTTGACGGCCCAAAAAGTCAATGAAGAAAGTGTTTAAATATCCCAAGTGACTACCGTGGCTCAACTATATGTTTATCAAGCGACGCGAATACTTTTTGTGTGAAAAAACAAACAAAAATAACGAGTTTATTCGACTATTTCTTTTCTTCCTTGTAGGCCAGAACGAGAATTCCTTAGATTTCCACGACGCATGCGCGAGATTTGCGATCTGCTTACACCAGCTTACACTACTTCAGATCGCAATTCTCGCGCATGCGTCGTGGAAATCTATAAGGAAGTCTCGTTCTGGCCTACAAGGAAGAAAAGAAATAGTCGAATAAACTCGTTATTTTTGTTTGTTTTTTCGCACAAAAAGTATTCGCGTCGCTTGATAAACATATAGTTGAGCCACGGTAGTCACTTGGGATATTTAAACATTTTCTTCATTGACTTTTTGGGCCGTCAAGAGGCAGTCCCTTAGGAGCCAATGTGGTAGTTATACAGCTCTCAAATTTAATCAAAAATATCTTCATTTGTGTTCCGAAGACGAACGAAGGTCTTACGGGGTTGGTACAGCATGGGGGTGAGTAATTAATGACTTAATTTTCATTTTTGGGTGAACTAACCCTTTAAGTAACCACAAATAATGCAAAAAATAGGCATTTTGAGTTTGTTATTGTACTTTCTAAATACAGCAAATCACTTCCTGCCCTCCATTTGCATTTCGCGCCATGGCAACGCAGTGGCGACTTTATATGAAAACAAGCTATTCAACACTAAGTGTTCTTAAGTCTTATTGTGTCTTTGTTCATAGATCGTTGCTATGATGTATGCTAATTTACATCTTTTACATCTCCTGCTCAGACTCAGATATGTTGACTCAATTGGTTACTTCATTATACCACCAATTAGATATTTTAAACTTTTACGAGGTGTTTTAAAGAGCTCCTATCATAGCATTTGAAATGTTCCTATTTTTGTATTGGGAGTTCCCAAAAACAGTTTAACATGAATGCAAGGATAAAAAACACTTTATTTGTCTTATAATATAATATGCATTTATTTTTTACCCGATTTGCTCAATGACTCCCAAATGATTAGTTCGACGATTCATTTTCCCAAACACCTCCTTTGAGTGACGCGAATCTGCGGCGTTTGGTCAAATGACCCAGTCAGTTGTTATTGGTAAACTGTAGGCAGAGATTGTCGGCAACGGAACGCCCATATCCAGGATTATAGCTTGTCAAGTGTTGAAAATTGTATATAGTGTTAAAACAAACGTGTCAGAAAAAGTGCACTTTCCACATGGTCCCTTACTCGCGTCTCCGTCAAGAGCGAGCTTTCCCGGCGAAACTCACATTGCGGCGGCTTTTGAAGGGCAGTGCTTATTATATACAGCGAAGTCATATTTGACTAAGTCGTTTAGAAGGTAATTGCCATTTTTCAATGAATGTCTGGTGAATATCAAAAACAAAACTAACTTTACCCCGCTTAGAAGCTGCGCGGAGTGTACACAACACACACACAACACAATATAACTATACTGTGCATCCTACAGAAAACATAACAGCAAACATTATTAACACTAGAACGGCCACAACGGTCATTTTGACCGTTTTGAATTTTATATCTATAATAACTTTGTTGAAAAAAATAATAAAATCCTGCTGGTACTTGACTTTTCCTAAAATTGTCTGTATTTTCATTTAAAATGCTTTTCATATAAATTAAGTTACGTAAACGTAAGGCAAAACAGAAAAAATGAACATATTTACCTATTTCGGCCATAGACGGTCATATTGATCGCACTGAATTTTGCGGTATTTTTTCGTTAAATATCCCGCGGTTGATCGTGTTCTCTCTCAACTGTCAACAGAATGGTCCGTCCGGTCACCTCTGTAGCGGTGTTTGCTATATAATAATTTCTACATTAGTTGTTGATCAAAAATAAGCAAATAAAACCGGACTACAGTTATCTATAATTCGGATGCAGGGGAACAATCGGAGGTGGAAAGTGACAGCGACGTTTCCTGGGTGCAAGTTAACATTTCCTCCTCATCAGAGAGTGATTCAGAGTCAGAGTCCACATCAAGCAAAAAGAGACGGCAGCTATCATCAGACACGGCGGATCCAGATGTTCTATTTATGTCGGATGATCCTGGTGAGCTCTGCTGCCCTGTCCTGCGCTGTTTGTTTTGCTGCATGGGCTGTTCACTAGTTCTGCGAGTCCTATTATTATAGCCTTGACCGCGTCGCAAATCGTCACTATCTAACATTTTCGTCATAGTTTTTGTCATTCAAACCTAGTTTTTATTTAGTTATCGTCTCGTTTTCGTCTTTGAAAAAATATAGTTGACAAAAATAATTACGAAAATTATTCATCAACACTGTTTTGAATCTAACGGTCAAAATGACCGTTTGTGGCCGTTCTAGTAGTTTTGGAATTCTGGCACTTCTAGTGTTAATAGTACTTACAGATTGTGATTCGGAGGACAAACCTGATCCATAAACACTGGATACTGAGCCCTCCTTCAGGAACAACCGGCTTGCGAATTTGAATTCATTTAGGTTTTTGAATGATTCGTCATTAAAATGATGTGAACACAAGGTTCGGGCTATACTGTTGTGGTATCGTTGCAATTATGAACTCTGACTACGGATTCTTCACATGCTCGTCCCTGAACAATGGAAACAAGTGGCTGAACTGTCTTTGCAATGTAGAACACATGATGCTATTCAGCTGAAGTATTTGAATGTGTTCTAGACTAGACTTCAAGTTTACACTCTCGTCTGAGCGCACAGTTGTTGGGAGCGGCCAATGAGCTAATGTTTTGTATTTACGTCACGACGTAACAGCTAATGACTCGTTTCAAAAACAATTCATTTCATAGACTCAGAGTCGACTCTCACTTTTGAAAGACAATAACTTTATGTACGGTGCACTTTCAGATATAAATCTTTTCAGGATGTTTTCATTCCCTTAGAGCGATATTCCACACTACATGAACAGTCATTTTCAAAAATCCATGATCATGCTCTTTAAGGTCTACTAGAATAATTTGTCATGCTTGAATGTAAAAAAAAAAAAACACAATTTCTCACATTTAACATTATTGCAGCACCTCTCTTCAAGTCGATCAGTAACTTTAGTTCCTGTCTCTATGAAGCCCCTCCCACCAAAAAGTGCAAGGTGCTCTGATTGGTCGGCTGGAACCAATGGAACATTGGAACATCGTTTCTGAAATGTCATGCCTCTTACCAAAACCGCGAGTTTCAACACACTACTAACGCAACTTAACCAGGCCTCTGCCCTTTTTTTGTGTGTATGCCTTTGGGCGAGAACTATTTAAATGAGGAATAGTGTGACGTGTTTGCTCCCGGCAGAAAACTCAAGCCAGCATTCGAGGAGTTAGGGAGTCCAGAAACAGTGCTGAGTGATATAGAGAACAACTCCCTTTCAAGTGGACTTTGTGCTTTGAATCTTTGCAGAGCTTTTTCATGTTCAAACAGCAACATTACGGAAAAAGTAAAAAAAATAAAAAATAAAAAAGGATAATGAGTCCTCTTTAAATTATGTAAACGTTAACTTAATGCATGTTGTAGAAATAATTGGCTTACAGCCTGCATTATTTGTAAAAAAATATATATATATTTTTTAATAAAAACAAAAAACAAAAAAACGCATACCTACCTCTCCAGTCCCATCAATCAAATCATAAGCCATACTCATTTCTGATTGGTTTTCCCTTCATCCTCTGCTCTGAGGATCCAGCTTTTAGCTCTGATAACCTCGGTAAGATGGATGAGGCAGAAATGAAGTCAGCGTTAGTAACTCAGTCTCATTTGCAGGCCTCTACATCTTCGTCAGCTACCCGACAAGAGTGGGAGGCTGGAGGTGGGTTCTGGGCTGGTCGGCGTACTTTTAAAGTCATAGATACTTTCCCCTCTTGTCATTTATTACTTGTAATTGCTGTCTAGCCTGGTTAAACATGCCTGTATGAATACGTGGTTAACAGGTGTGCTCAAACTGTTTTCTCTCTCCGGTGCTTCTCTTTTTCCAGCTAGGCTCCAATACATCAGTGGTAATCAGCTCTCCTCACTAACAGGAAAGTGAGTTCGACGGAGATATATTGGGTAGTAAAAACCAAGAGCCCTCAGTCAAAATACAAACCTGCTTGGTAAATTAAACCAGACAGGAAAATCCTCCAAATGCCCATAAATCACACAGACCTTTTTTTTCAGACGGGACAGGTTCTGTTCAAGTTTATTCATTTTCAAATGCTGTATAAAAGCTTAATAGCTTTTCTTCACTCTGTCAGCTGTTTAAGTATTACTGTAACTGTAAGTGGGACTAGGCATCTTTATTGACGGAGTTCTTCTCTTCTTTCAATTTAGTCTGGAACATGGCCTGCCGAACAGGCAATCTCCAATTTTCCATCAGTTAAAATATAAAAGAAAGACTCTTTTTTGGCAGTGAATTACTGCAGGATAATACAAGATTGTAAAACTTCCATGCACATGAGGAAGTAACAAACCACAGGCAGAAACAGGGTAAAAAATCGAATTTTTCTCCATAGGGAAACCTTTTACGGCAGAGATGTTGGAATTATAAGCTTATCGATGCTATAAGGCATTGTGATTTCAACGTCATTATATCTAAATGTGTGATTCCCTGTGAAGAAATACTCTATAGTCTGACTAGATGAGTCAGTCTCCCTACACTCTCAAATGACTTATGTATCTATATTAATATTTTTTTTATACTTAATCATTAAATTCATCAAGTCACAGTAGACAAACAAACATGAAAACAGAGAAAAAAAAAAGAATTAAAAGAAATTTCCATTTAGATGGCTCATGTTGATCAAGGGGCTACAATTTTGTGACATGAACAATCTGAACGAACCGATTCAGTAAATTAATAAATGACTCACCAATTCCCTGTTAAACAAAAATGTTTACATTTTTAACATTTTTTAGTTTAATGCTGTTGTTTTAACTTGTATTTAGTGTATTTTTTTCTGTCAAATTAAAATGATATTGCTCTCTTATTGATTTAGTTCACTATTCCAGTAGCTTGCTGTACCATACCTTTTTAAAAGAGTAGCTTGATTGTGATTTAACTTTAAGTTATAAGAAGTTTGTAGTTTAGAAAGCTACTATGCAGAGTACACAGCGAACACTTACATAACAAACGTGATCACATCCTCTATACCAGTGTTTCCCAAACTTTTTTTTCTGGGGACCCACATTTTAAAGTCGTTAAATCCTTGTGACCCAATAAACATTAGGCCCAAATAGTTCATATATCACGAAGATAATTTATGCATTAACAAAGTATGTATGACGATTTTTAAGGTCAGTTAAGCTTCCAGTTAACTATTTAAAAGAGATACAGATATTTGAAAGCACAATTTTTTTATTAACCTGTTGTTGACAATAAACGAAATGCAGAGGTGAAATGAGAAAGGAAGAGTTGACAGGGCATCTCATTGTTTTCATATTCTTATCATTACAGTGTACACAATTTACTATAATAATTATTATAGGCTTAAATTAAAATACCCTGACAGTGAGACTTTGTAACCATGCATGGCTCACTACCACTGTATAAAAATGCCTAAACAGGTAAAAAACTTTACACACAATTAATTATATATTCCTCTACCCCCCTAATAAATCTAATGCAATATAAATGACTATAACATAGTATTCAATATAAATATTCCACATTTATGCCCAAACCATGGTAAATTATTGCATTCATAGGCTATTACATAAATGTTTGTAAGGGTGGTGGTTAGGGCGTTTAGTCTTCTAACTTTGTTCATGTTTCTGCTATTTACCTCATCAGTAGTGTTGGGAATGTTAAGGCTTTTTCATCCGATTTAAAACTAGTTAAAATCATTGAGTGATTTGTGGTTTGAGAGGAGTGTCCGATTGAAACGTTTCAGATGTCGCAACTCTGTTTAATAAGTGCCAGGGTCCAGGGACCGGGAGTAAACGCAACTCCTTTAAGGTTTGCGTTCCGTTATCCACTGGGCCGTGCTGCCTAGTTCAAAGTAAAATAGTGAAACAACTGAAACCAGCGCTATTTTGTTCTCTATTTGTTGTTTCTGACCAAGAAACCGCTTGACATGAACAAATCCGAATCGTTTCAGACCGTTATGCACGCGCGTTTGGCCAATTAATGGAAAGGAAATAATCAAACCAACGAATGATTAATATCGCTGGTCCAGTCGACAGAAATACAGGGACACACATAAGAACTGCTGAAATATTCGGACTGAAAACGTTTCTCTCAGGTCAGTCGGAGTGCTCATATAGTAGTCCAGCTGCACGCGCCACTGCGGCCACGCGCGTATCTAACCAAATTTAGCTGCACCACCAGAAAATAGGAGGAGGGAGGCTGGAGTGCCCTCGGCCGTATGGAGATGATTGGCGGGCCGCCAATTGAATAGCCCTGATCTGGAGAATAGCCTATAGCACACTGAAAAATAGTGCTCGACTTGGCGACCCATACAAAATCTCCCGCGACCCACTTGTGGGTCGGGACCCCGCCTTTGGGAATGACTGCTCTATACGTCTCTTTTGAGACTGAACTGTGCAATATTCCTCTTTCTTCTTGTCTGTTTTTAATAATTCATTTCCACATATCATACTCATTCCTCTGATACAATGTGAGCAATGTAATCTCTATCAAATCACATAATGTAAACATAGGATGTTTACATAAATCGCCATGTGCTAATGCCTTTGGGCTCCACATGCAATCTCTTCCCATAAGCTGCTTTACTGACATTAGGCCGAAGCGATTGTGTCATGTATATAAATTGCACCTTAGACGTGTAAGCTTTGGGCAAATAAATAATGCTGACCTAATGTGTGATTTCTCCCCTGCAGACACATGCTAGGTTTGTTTAGCTGCAAGACCGACATACGTATACTGTAATAAAGGACATTTATCAGCAACCACATCAAGAAGAAAACAGAGAAACATATAACTTTGCTTATATATTACAATTTAAGGCAGAAACAAGAAAGGAGACATGGATGGATGACCTACAGTGCTGCAATTTCAGCATGATAGGACTGTTTTCAAGTGAAATGAATGCAAACATGTTCACATTTTTCTGTAAAGTAAAAAAAAATGCAAACTGGATTTTGATTCATCTTAGTGACTCTTTTGAATCAGTTCAGCAATACGATTTATTTTAGGTTTGTTCACTGATTGTTACTGCTTAAATTGTATTACTTTTTAAAAGTTTGGGATCAGTAAGATTTTATTCAGCAAGGATGTATTAAAATTGATCTAAAGTGATGGTGAAGATGTCACAGGAATAAAATATTTTATAATATTTTAAAATATTATAAAAAAAGAAAACACTCATTTAGATTTCTTCACTTATATGTTGCTAATTACTTTCATGATCAAATTTGATTCATCTCATTGAATTTATTGAATCAGTTCACTAAAAAGATTCATTTAGGTTTGTTGAAAACTTTTTGGGAGAACTATTCCTTTACAGTGAAGCCAATAGCGTGGAGACAGGTGACATTCCTGCAAGATGCTTTTATTTTGTCGATGAACGGATATGAAGTGTCTAGGAAGGTCTAGTGAAAGTCATGAAACAAAATGTGGCATGGGTCAAAGAAGATCAGATCGTGATATAGGCTTAGATATTCAAGGCCAGGTGGTTATTAGTGCAGTTCTCGAGGACACATCGTTCACACACAGTGGAAACTGGCTCTCCAATGTTGTGATTTATAGAAGAGCTGACAAGGTGTTATAGCAGCAGGATCCCTTTATTGTGGTTTTCTTTTGATTACTGGCTTCTATTGTATCCACAAATGTTGCTAAATTACTTATGGATTATCATGATTATTATATTAAGTGATTATTATTTGATTATATATTTATTTGATTATGTACTTTTATTTTTATTATGTACTCTATGTACTTTTATTTTTGTAAACAAAAACGTTTTAATTTTAGTTTTAAGTTTTAGCAATTAAATGTACTTTAAATAATTTGTATTTAGAGCTGTCACGATAACTACTTTTTGTTGTGCGATATATTGCACCAAAATTAATTGCGATAAACGATATTATTGTCATTTTCAGACCATTTTATGCCACTGATTGCCTATGACAATATAATAGCATTATAATGCAAGTACACTGTATTCTTATTCTATTCAATATTTAGACATTGTGAAATGTGAAAAAATATATCCCAAATAAATAAAACAAGTAGCCTAGCCTAAATAAATACACATTTGTTAACAAAAAAGTGTCAGGTATCAAAAACTAGATCAAAACAAAGAAATATGTCAATTTAAACTTTTAAAGTGTCTCACACAAAGGCACAGATGCATCAACAGGACATTTCATATTTTTAAATGCTGGTTTTTCGACCGTGCATAATGGCTGCATCTCTTTGGCTAAATAGGGAGTAGTGTTGTGCCTGAACGCGTTCAATGAACGATAGTTCATAAACGCGTTCATATTTGAGTGAACTGAAGAATGTACTGTACTGCCTGATGAACGTTACTGTGAACGCGTTCATTCTGGTGTCTGCGAACGCACGCTCTATCAGTTTAAACTCTTACCTTACAATAGGGTGCCGATTTGTATAGAGCCTTCCAGGCGAAAACCCGGCTAAAACACACGTAAACATGCCTTAAACATCCAATCTGGCAACACCAACCGCGCCGCGGCCAGCGTCGACAAAGCAGCGAGTGAGGAGATGTATGATCATTTAAACGGATTTTATGAGGTCAGTGCGGATGGGAAAAAAATCTCACATTTCTGCGCAAACTGGCCGTCGATAAAATAATTGTTGTCTGTGGTTGTATGGGCTGTGACAATAACAGCCTAATAAAAAAAAGCTCACAACATGGAAAAAAGAACTATAAATTAACTAGTTTTTTTGAAGTATGAGCTATGAACTGAACCAATTCATTTTAAAATGTGTGAACTGAACTTTGAACTAGTTCGTGTAGAAAGTGAAATTTACCAACACAGAGAGTTACGCTATCCGTGAGTGTGCGCCATTTCGCGCTATCACGTTTACTGCTATGCACTGTCGGGACGGGAAAATGCATCTGCAACATAACTGTCTGGAAGAAGGCCCCTCTCCAACTCCAGCTGCTGCTGTTGTTCCCAGGTTGAAAAACTGGGTGGGATGGTTATGTTTTAGGTGCGATTTTAAGTTTGTTGTGTTGCCTCGTCGCGTTGCTACTGTTTTAAAACACAGTCGATACCCGCTCGTTCACGTTTATCTCTCCTCTCTTGTTCGGCTTAAAAGCAAAATGTTCCCACACCGGAGCTGAAGATTGTGGCTTTGAAATCAATTCCATGTTGGACTCGTTCTTCCTAACTGTCTGGCTCGCTGTAGATGTCACGAGAACACTTTAAAATGCAGTTAGTTGGTTCACGCCTTCTCTTAACCTGCCGGTGTCCGCTCTCTCCCTGTGTGTGTGTGTGTGTGTGTGTGGTGGACGCGTGCAGACAAGATGACAGAGGCAGCGCGATCAACTATGCTCATGACATTCATTTTATTGTAAAAATGAATCTAATTATTATTCTTAATAGTAAAACAAATTATCTGTTGCAATATATCGCGGCACCAAAAATGATCGCACTGGGTTCCATATATCGTGCGATAAGTCGATATATTGACTATCGCGACAGCTCTATTTGTATTACCTTTATATATATAGAACTGCCTTAATTCTACGTGGCATTGATTCAACAATGTGCTGAAAGCATTCTTTAGAAATGTTGGCCCATATTTATAGGATAGAATCTTGCAGTTGATGGAGATTTGTGGGATGCACATCCAGGGCACGAAGCTCCTGTTCCACCACATCCCAAAGATGCTCTATTGGGTTGAGATCTGGTGATTGTGGGGCCATTTTATTACAGTGAACTCATTGTCATGTTCAAGAAACCAATTTGAAATGATTCGAGCTTTGTGACATGGTGCATTATCCAGAGAATGGGTACATGGTGGCCATAAAGGGATGGACATGGTCAGAAACAATGCTCAGGTAGCCCTTGACATTCAAACGATAAGCAATAGGCACTAAGAGGCCTAAAGTGTGCCAAGAAAACATCCCCCATATCATTACACCACCACCAGCAGCCTGCACAGTGGTAACAAGGCATGATAGATCCATGATCTCATTCTGTTTACATCAAATTCTGACACTACCATCTGAATGTCTGAACAGAAATCGAGACTCATCAGACCAGGCAACATTTTTCCAGTCTTCAACTGTCCAATTTTGATGAACTCTTGCAAATTGTAGCCTCTTTTTCCTAATTGTAGTAGAGATGAGTGGTACTCGGTGGGGTCTTCTGCTGTTGTAGCCCATCGGCCTCAAGGTTGTGCGTGTTGTGGCTTCACAAATGCTTTGCTGCATACCTCGGTTGTAACGAGTGGTTATTTCAGTCAAATTTGCTCTTGTATCAGTTTGAATCAGTCGCCCCATTCTCCTCTGACCTCTAGCATCAAGAAGGCACTTTCGCCCACAGGACTGCCACATACTGGATGTTTTTCCCTTTTCACATCATTCTTTGTAAACCCTAGAAATGGCTGTGCGTGAAAATACCACCGAGCAGATTGTACCACCAGCCATGCTAAAAATGGCTTAAATCACCTTTCTTTCCCATTCTGACATTCAGTTTGGAGTTCAGGAGATTGTCTTGAACAGGATCACAACCCTAAATGCATTGAAGCAACTGCCATGTGATTGGTTGATTAGATAATTGCATTAATGAGAAATTGAACAGGTGTTCCCAATAATCCTTTTGGTGAGTGTGAACTAAAATAACAATTAACAATATGTATATATTTATAAAAACAATAAGAACAAATGTATGCATTTTATTATTGTCTTTGTTCAATCATTGTCATTCCAGTCTAAGTAAGGGTAAAATTTAAACCGGAGGGAAGGTGGATCTTACAGTGGTATAGTTTTCATAAGTGTTTTTGGCTGTAAAACAGTACGTGCATTCTCTTTTTCTTATATTACTGCCAATTTGGTTTTGATTCTGTGAAATAAAGCTCCAAAGCAATCTTTTTTTTAATCCCTATAGAGCTTCGAGCAAAATTATCGAGATCCAAAGAGCGGCTTTATTGTATTCTCACATCACCCTTGGGACTCCAAGACAATAATGGTGAGGTTTTACGAACACGTTCAGTAATAGATATATTGATGTTACATTCGCTGCTTTCATTCTGGTGTGCTGATCCTCTGGGTAAAACTCAAGGCTAGCAAAATCCTGATACAATATTACAACATATTAGAGCATAAACTTGCGCCATTTTATTCATGAAGTTTTAAGCTGTATTCTGTGAGTGCGTGGGGAAATTCACACTTTCTCTTTTTCCTCCGGTCTCTTACTCTGGCTGTCTCTCACGCACACATAGTCACACGTTCATAGAGAGAGAGAGAGAGAGAGAGAGAGAGAGAGAGAGAGAGAGAGAGAGAGAGAGAGACGAGTCACATCCCTTAGACCCAGGGTGCAGTCACCTTCATACCCACAGAGCCATATTTTCTTTTGAAGCATAAATATTGTTATTCAGGGAAGAAAATGGGGGTTAAGACAAGACTAAGCAAGCAGTTAAGAGAGAGAGACTAAGCAATTTGTCAAACACTGTAAACATGAAGAAGGATTAAATTGTGCATATAAATACTGGATTATTTTTAGTCAGTTGTTTAGGCAAGTTATGCAATTCTACAGTTGAAATTTTTGTCAGAGTTGTGGTGTATATGAGTGGCATCAAATCACCAAAAGCCAAGGTAGCAGCCCCACATTTTTAACATTTTATGTTTTTTTTTTATTTTTTTATTCCTGACCCTATTAATGCTTCTGCAGCAATCCTCAACCATTGCAACAATCACATCTATATATTGAAGCCAGTTGACAAATTGAATTGCATGAAATTGAAAGTCATGCAAAGGTATAGCGATAGCAAAGAGACAACAACCAAAATGCTTTTGACAACAGCATCAACCTTAAAATATGACACGTGTGTGTGTGTGTGTGTGTGGTGATTCCAAAGATATCAGATTTAATCATAAGCCAGCAAATTAGACAGTAATAGAACACTGTTATACAAATGAAGGACTTTTCAAGTACCTGTGATGGCAAAGCCTAATGTTCAGTAATGACACCAACATTTTAGTTACCAGTGAAAATTCACAATTCTCTACTCTAATATCAATATAACGGCTAAAACTATACTAGCCTAAATAATATTAATGTAAAACTTTATTAAAGACAAGTAAACAGTCAGTAAAAAATTAAAAAATAAAATAAAAACCCAATCAAATTACAAGCAATAGCACAAATAAATACAATAGATCAAAGATATTAAAATAAACAGTGCTTTTCAGGTTTTTCTGGTTGGTCTAAAGAAATGGAATAAATTAATCAAACATAATCTAACAATGCATAGTCTTCATTGAATATAGATTAATCTTTAATAAAGTTACAAAAGTTATTAAGTCAAGAACAGTGAGAGATTTTTCTTTGTTTTATGTTGTTTGATTAGCGTTAAAAACAACAGACAACATTCTGTTACGAACTGCTCCGAGACTTGGAGATGAAGATCCAAATGCAGCTTTATTTAAGATTAGTCGTACAGGCAGGGTCGAGAATTAGCAGACAGGACAATGGAGAATACACAGTGGGAATCCGGGAAACAGGCAGAGGTCAGGGCAGGCAGCAGTAATCAAAATCCAAGAACAATCCAACGTCAAAAACCAGAAAACAAACACGGAAAACGCTCAGAAATGCAGTGTAACACTTAAACAAGACTTCGCAAACACTGAACGTGAACATAAGGTATATATAGACACACTAACAGGATGAGACACAGGTGAATGCAATCAGTGAATGAGGTACAGGTGAATGTGATCAGTGATGATGAGTCCGGGCAGTGAGTTCTGGGAAATGTAGTTTGTGTGAAACATAGTCTTATCTGGAGTGCCCTCTGGTGGCTCAAGAGGGCACTCCAGCTGGTAACCGTTACATAGCCCCCCCTTTAAGGAGCGGATTCCAGACGCTCCTCAAAATGTCCAGGAGGGAGGTGGAGCGGAGGCGGACCTGGGGGCGGGATGGAGGGCCAGGCCCGTGGAGCGGAAGAGGACCTGGAGACTGCGGCGGAGCTGGCTGTGGAGGCGACCAGGTCAGAGCAGGCTGTGCAGGCGGCCAGGGCGGAGCAGGCTGTGCAGGCGGCCAGGGCGGAGCAGGTTGTAAGGGAGGCCAAGGCGGCGGAGACCCCTCGGGCGGCCACGGCGGCAAGGACCCCTCGGGCAGGTACGGCGGCAAAGACCCCTTGGGCGGCCTGGGCGGTGATGCCCTCTCAGGACCAGACACCGGCTCGGGACCAGACACCAGCTCAGGAACAGACACCGGCTCAGGAACAGACACTAGAACAGAAATGGTCACAAACACAGAAACAAACTCAGGAACAGACACTGGGTCGGCCATCTTGTCCGGAGACACTGGGTCGGCCATCTTGTCCGGAGACACTGGGTCGGCCATCTTGTCCGGAGACACTGGGTCGGCCATCTTGTCCGGAGACACTGGGTCGGCCATCTTGTCCGGAGACACTGGGTCGGCCATCTTGTCCGGAGACACTGGCTTGGAGGCGGCCATCTTGTCCGGAGACACTGGCTTGGAGGCGGCCATCTTGTCCGGAGACACTGGCTTGGAGGCGGCCATCTTGTCCGGAGACACTGGCTTGGAGGCGGCCATCTTGTCCGGAGACACTGGCTTGGAGGCGGCCATCTTGTCCGGAGACACTGGCTTGGAGGCGGCCATCTTGTCCGTAGACACTGGCTTGGAGGCGGCCATCTTGTCCGGAGACACTGGCATGGAGGCGGCCATCTTGTCCGTAGACACTGGCTTGGAGGCGGCCATCTTGTCCGTAGACACTGGCTTGGAGGCGGCCATCTTGTCTTTAGACACTGGCTTGGCAGAAGTGACGTGGAGCGTCTCTGGCTCGGCAGAAGTGACGTGGAGCGTCTCTGGCTCGGCAGAAGTGACGTGGAGCGTCTCTGGCTCGGCAGAAGTGACGTGAAGCGTCTCTGGCTCGGCAGAAGTGACGTGGAGCGTCTCTGGCTCGGCAGAAGTGACGTGAAGCGTCTCTGGCTCGGCAGAAGTGACGTGGAGCGTCTCTGGCTCGGCAGAAGTGACGTGAAGCGTCTCTGGCTCGGCAGAAGTGACGTGGAGCGTCTCTGGCTCGGCAGAAGTGACGTGGAGCGTCTCTGGCTCGGCAGAAGTGACGTGGAGCGTCTCTGTCTCGGCAGGGCTGACATGGAACTCTGGCTGGGCTGTCTCGGCAGGACGAGACTCTGGCTGGGCTGTCTCGGCAGGACGAGACTCTGGCTGGGCTGTCTCGGCAGGACGAGACTCTGGCTGGGCTGTCTCGGCAGGACGAGACTCTGGCTGGGCTGTCTCGGCAGGACGAGACTCTGGCTGGGCTGTCTCGGCAGGACGAGACTCTGGCTGGGCTGTCTCGGCAGGACGAGACTCTGGCTGGGCTGTCTCGGCGGGACGAGACTCTGGCTGGGCTGTCTCGGCGGGACGAGACTCTGGCTGGAAGGTGAGCGCAGGCTCGGCAGGGCTGACGGTGAGCGCGGGCTCGGCATGAAGCTCTGGCATAACGTGAAGCTCTGGTTGAGTAGATACCACGGGTTCATGGATCTCCTTCTCTACAACGCCCACAGTAAACAAGGAACCGCTTAGCAAAAGGGCCTGGTTAATATAGTCCTCTAATGTCCCGTGACGATTGTGTAAGGGCATGAGTGAACTGAGGGGTTCAGAGAGTCCTCCTCGGAAAAAGATCATTAAACACTCTGTGCTCATTGAGGCGAAATGGGCCAGTTCAATGAACTCAGAAACATAGTCCTCGACGGACCGATTCTCCTGACGGAGACGCAAGATCTGGACGTCTGGGCTTCTTGTTGGCATGGCTGCTGGATCTTGGTGTGGCGAAGTCTTCTGTTACGAACTGCTCCGAGACTTGGAGATGAAGATCCAAATGCAGCTTTATTTAAGATTAGTCGTACAGGCAGGGTCGAGAATTAGCAGACAGGACAATGGAGAATACACAGTGGGAATCCGGGAAACAGGCAGAGGTCAGGGCAGGCAGCAGTAATCAAAATCCAAGAACAATCCAACGTCAAAAACCAGAAAACAAACACGGAAAACGCTCAGAAATGCAGTGTAACACTTAAACAAGACTTCGCAAACACTGAACGTGAACATAAGGTATATATAGACACACTAACAGGATGAGACACAGGTGAATGCAATCAGTGAATGAGGTACAGGTGAATGTGATCAGTGATGATGAGTCCGGGCAGTGAGTTCTGGGAAATGTAGTTTGTGTGAAACATAGTCTTATCTGGAGTGCCCTCTGGTGGCTCAAGAGGGCACTCCAGCTGGTAACCGTTACACATACATTATTATTAGGCTGCTGTCACTTTAATCCAATATACTGATACTTCTACTCTTAGTTGTTTCCCACTTGTTTCCCACTACTGCTTTTCCCAAAAAATAAGCTTCTAGCCACTTAAGAGTAGTTTGAAGTTTGAGAAAGTTTAACAGATTGGAGTCACATTACTCTTTTTCTCCTTAATTTTCTATCCCTTCTGTCATGAACAATGTAATAAAAAAAAAAAAAAAAATATATATATATATATATATATATATATATACTGAATATAAGATGTCTTTGAGACTGTGTCAGGAGGGAAGGAAATGAAAGGCCGTTGTGTGCTTTATGACACCTTTGGATCAATAACTCATCTTCACATTTTCACAAAGTAGATGTGAAAGATTTCATCTTGTGGAAAGGAAAGAGGGTGTTGACTTGCCTTTGATACGTTGGTCAGTTATTTTTGATGACACTTCATTTTAATATAATGTTCACCCTGCTTGGGTGCGCTAAAATAGACAAGATGTAGTAGAGCACATATTGACCTCCAGGAACAACACTGAAGGATTATGGTAGTATAAAAAAAAAATATTGTACTTTAGAATTGGTATAATAAACCAGATGAAACCACTATAAAACAACACCCTTTAGCCTTTGTAAAACTGGTGTAATGCATGACATTTTACTGCTTTTATAAAAAAAGCAATATATATTAATTAACAATTTATTAATTAACAATATATAAACAATATTAACAATATATAAATTATATTTATTAATATATGAAATCGCCACTTCGAAAAAGTTACGTTTTTCCATGAGATTTAGTTTATTTATGATTGTCAAGCAGTAAAGGATTCAACTATGTGCTAGAGAAGAGAAGATGTCGTGACTAACCATGTTTGTTGATTGATTTAAACTTAAGTGGATTCAGTTTATTTTTTTTAGTTTTTTATTTTGCTTTTTATTGAACATGAACATCAGTCAAAAGCATCAGTGAATATCAGTGTTAACAATGACATTTTAGTTCCTTTTTTTTCTCCCCTTTATCCCTTTAATGCAACCCCCCTCCCAGGAAAACAATAATAATAATGATAAATAAATTAAATAATAATAAGAGTAAATAAAATAAATAAATAAATAAATAAATAACAGAATAGCACAGATAAAAGGGAAAGTAAATTACAATTACACATAGCAAGAATAAAATCATGAATACACTTAGCCTGCGGGTTTTCCCATGTTGCCTTTGCGCAGCGCGATTTTATTCACGCTGCTAGGCAGTCTAGGTACCATGGACCAGATTTTCTCCTGAGCGAGGGGACCAATTCACAGAAAGGGATGGAGCAGCAAGAT
The DNA here is from genome assembly GCF_988280905.1 of Pimephales promelas. Classification (NCBI taxonomy): domain Eukaryota; kingdom Metazoa; phylum Chordata; class Actinopteri; order Cypriniformes; family Leuciscidae; genus Pimephales; species Pimephales promelas. The sequence goes on from NC_142773.1 coordinate 18,019,079, forward strand.
ACATACACCATCGTGTACACATAAATCTCTGACCCATCGTCCGCTTCCTCGTCTAATTTCTGTAGCTCTACATACTGTACGTCATCTGGTATAATTGAAACGATTGGCTATGAGCAATGTACAGGTGCATTTGATAGACATTCGTAGCACCCAATAAACAGCTTAGGTATTCGTAAAGCATGCCTCAAATTTGAGAAAACAAACATGTGGTTCCCAGCAGTGCTCAATTTGTAAAGTCTGAGGTCCTGGAGTGCAGAGGGGGGTTAATTGTAAAACTAAATGTATATTGCATGCAGCACAGGGTGAAGTCAGACAGTATTTACATTAATAACACGCTGCCGGTGTGTGGAGTCTACTTAGAGAATGTGTTGGAATTTTAAAGACGTGGCGCTGCGTGACGCCAAATTCACCTCAAAAACGCATCGAACACAAGATTTTTGTTGAATAAAGACTAACTGGACAGATAACAACATTGAACAATACACAAACAGTAATTATTAGTTTTGTTCAGCAAGTATGCATTACATTCATCAAACTTGACAATAAAAATGTATAATGTAACAAAAGATTTATCACTGTTTAAACAAATATGTGAAATAACAAAACTGTGTCTTGAGCAGAAAATCAGCATATTATGTTTTTAGGCCGTGTGTCCACCAAAGCGTTTTTCCACGTGCCTGGCGTATGTTTTCAATTGTTTTCAATGGGAGCGCTGCGGTTTTTAAACGCCATGAGCGTACTGAGGCGCTGAGCGTTTTTTTTTTTTTACTTTTACTGGTCGCTGGGAGTTGAAAAATGTTCAACTTTGGATAAAACGCAACACTCATCACTGTCACTTTTTACCCAGCCGTCCAATCACAGTGGAGGAGGGGCAGGACTAATACCACACCGACCAACTGTCACTACATTCAAACTGCTGTGGATATTCTGTATCATAGCAACGAAACATCTCAACGGAATAAACGCTGCGCTGCCAAAACGCTCTCAACCGCCCAAGGCACAGTGTCTTCAGCAGAGCGTCTGATGTTTTCAGCTGGCTAAAAACGCTTTGGTGGACACACGGCCTTACTGCATTTTTAATCCAATAAATCCCGCTGTTGACTTAAAAAGACTTAAAAAAATCGTACTGACCCCAAACTTTTGGCTGTTAGTGTAACTGGTTAAAAATCGAAAGATCATTTCATAAGAAGGCAAAAGACCAAAAGCATCAGTTCTAGTAAGACTTTATTCTGATGGTCCACTTTAGACATTCTACTACTAAGAAACTTTGCAACTACATGTCAACTAACTCTCTCTAGAGTATTAGTAGACTGTTTGCTTAATACTGTATATGCTAACACTTTATTTGAATGCTCACCGACAGACATTCTATTGACTGTAACTTTGCAACTTTGTCGAATTATTACATACCCGAACCCTAACACATATTCTACCTAACAATCTGCTAATACTCTGGGGTATGTTTTTCCTGAAAGCATCGTTAGCCAACTATCGGTCGCAAGTTTCGTCGTTGTCAGCATCAACGAGTCGGTGTTTCCCAAACAACAAACATTCACAAACAGCATCACAAAGTTGTGTGTTTGGAACGACAGCTCTCGAACTAGAGGCAGAGCTTCTATATTGCATGACGTGGACTTAATAAATCCGTATCTTGAGAAAAATAAGTAAGCTGACATTCAGTAGCCTACAACCTGTGTCTTTTATTTAGAATGTATACAAATATAATTTACATCTTTGAGTTTGTCAAGAGATTCAAAGCACCGTTTTTTGAAGACTGTACATGTGCGAATGTGCTCTACTATGTAAGAACGAGGCTACGATTAAATCTGGAAATAAAGCGAAATAACTGAGAAAAATTTGAAATATTCCTCAGTTGCCATGTCTGTAATTTATAGCTAAACATCTGGCATTAATTCGATCTCAAACAGTTTCATTAAAAGAAGTTATTACTCCACCACTCAGACCACTTTGCGACAGTATGGTTTTGGGAGACTTGCTAGTTGATTTCTTCGTTCTATGGTAGTGAAGCATCGAGTTACGTTGTTGTACGGGAAACGCATCCCAGATTAGTTGGCACATAGTTGCAAAGTTACCTATAGTATACAATGTCCAAAGTGGACCATCAAAATAAAGTGTAACTCAAGTTTCTGCAAAGATTATGTCAATGATAATTAGCCATTTTACATAATTTGTGACATGCCATTTGCATCTGTAAATGCATTGTTGAAGTTTTATAATCCTTTATTAGAGCCATTTCTGCCCCTCTTCATTGTTCAAGAAAAGTAAATATATATTATGCATCTTGAATTTGAATTGTTTTCTTCTCACATTAGTAACTAAGTTTTAGCATAAAGTGTTTATGTGGCTCTCAGGAGTGCTTCTTCCAAACCACCACATCAATAATAGTAATGTATCTTTATCTCTAGTGAATCTTGATTAATAGACTTTATTACTACTGAGAAGACTTGACATGTCTTATATAACAATCAATTCAGTATAAATCACTTGTGTTGTATCATTCCTCATTTGCACATCACTTTAGATAAAATCATCTGCTAAATGAATACATACATGTAAGTGTAAAATAAAAGCAAAAAGCAGTATTTAGGTGTTTCCATGGTTATTTTTGCTCACCCGTTGCAAAGAAAGCTTAGACCAGGTTAAAACTTGTTAGATGGTTATGTATGCATAACACAGTCTCATCCCAAGAAGTCATATAACTGACGTCTTGGGACGTCTTTTGACCATACGTCAATATCTGCCTTTTTAGGGCCCCCTTAAACGTTGGTAGATGGCGATCCCGGGCCGCCATACAACTGATGCTTTACCTTTAACGTCAGTTAGGTGACGGGGTAGGTTTAGGTCTGGGGTAGGGTTAGGATCCGATAACGTCATCTAACCGACGTTTAAGGGGGCCCTAAAAAGGCGGATATTGACGTATGGTCAAAAGACGTCCCAAAACGTCAGTTATATGACGTCTTGGGATGAGTTGGTCTGTTATCTGGTTACCATTGTTGTTTTTGCAGGCTGTGTTTGGGAAGCCGCTTCGAAACTGAGACTTCCCAAAATTACAATCTTATTTAAAGTAGTTAAACTACGTAAAGTAACTATTTGGTGAATTGTCTAAAATAAATTGAAATTCAAAGCAAAACTTAAGTAGCATGTTTCTGGAAATACAAGATACAGGAAAATACAAGAACTATTTTGAAACTGTAAACTACTTAATGTTCAGTTAGTTAATCCCTTGCATTTGTACCCACTGTATTGACTTGCCAACTAAATGTACAAAACACATATTATTATAGTTTTAAACCCAGAAATATAATAGTCAAGAGGGTTGGTGAAACATCATTGCCTTAGTATAGACAGCAGGATTTTGGCTTGTAACACTTTCTTTTCAAGCATACACAAAACAGTGTCTCTTTGAGCCTCTCTTATTCTGTTTTTTTTTTCTGTTGCACCTCAAATTAGATCCAATCACATCTCATTTTTGTGCTGAAACACCAGCGTTTTAGTTTCTAGTGCTGTCACCTGTGATGTGTTCAAGTGTGGCCCCTTCATGCATCCCCTAATTATATCTCCTAGCATGCAGTAGGGAAAGTTAAATTAATGTAAACGTTGCCAAACGCTAGCTTGTTAGCGTCTAAAAGGCTCATGTTGGCATGACGAGAGCGACAGGTGCGCTTGCTGTCATTGGTTGCAGTGTGTCTGTATTATTCCGGCTTACTTAAGAGCAGAAAAAAGGCCAATCAGTTGGGTTTTCAAGCCTCCAGCCAGGCCCAGCCTGTATAATGAGTTCTTGTGCTGATGCTAGGCAGCTAAAGTACCAGAGCAGTTGCAAATTAGGGGCAAAGACGGAACAGAGATGGTGACACAATGCCAGCCGTTTCACAGCACGATTGTTTGGCCAGAATTAGATGGTATTTTTACATCCTGTATGAATATCCTACAGACGATCCTATCTATCTATCTATCTATCTATCTATCTGTCTGTCTGTCTGTCTGTCTGTCTGTCTGTCTGTCTGTCTGTCTGTCTGTCTGTCTGTCTGTCTGTCTGTCCGTCCGTCCGTCCGTCCGTCCGTCCGTCCGTCCGTCCGTCCGTCCGTCCGTCCGTCTTATTTTTTTTTAGTATTATATCATTTCACAGTACCTTAGTACAACAAAATACCATGACTGAATAAAATAATATGACTGAAGCGTGAACCACTATTTACATTTTTTGTTTTTTTAACACTGACTGCCAAGCAAATCAAATCTATATTTTTGTAAACCCTTTTTTCTTAATTATGCAGAACATGAACTGGATAGTATATGTCTAAGATCATTTTTCACCCATATATCTCTGCAGGATGCCAGGAAGAGGAGAGGTAGGCAGAGAGCAAGAAAATATAACATAAAATGAAATAAAACAATAGGGAAAGAAAAAAAAAAGGGGGGGGGGGGGGCGGGACTTCTTAAAGCAAGAATTTTAATTTTGGGATGAACTATATGAGTTCTAGTCCCGGTTTTGTACCCTATTAGTGGAAAGTGCCAAGAGAGGGTGTCTCCATCTGTGGGAGAAAAAGAAAAGAAGGAGAGAAAGTGTTGATGAAACAGAGTGTATATAGCCTGTGGCCGTTTAGTGTTTGCCATACTGTGATTGTAATTAAATCTACGTGCTGTCAGTATGTGCTGGCAGAAACTCTGGCCCTACTCTCTCCAACAAACCTATTCCCATCTGCCACACACACTTCTAACATAGGCACCTACAGGACATTTGGAGAACACAGGAGGAACGTGTGCCCCCCAATTATCTTTCTGTATCTCCCCCCCTGAACCCACGGGGCTTTAGGACCCTGCGGCTGAGCCAAATGCAGCTTAGAAATAGTTTCTTCCAATGTGCGTTCATGAACATCATGATTAATATGCTATTCTAGAAATAATGTTTGTAGGATATGATTCAAGACCCTTTGAGGAGGTGGAGTGGTGGTTAAAGCTCAAGGCTGGTAACCAGAAGGTTGCTGCTTGGATCCCATCAAGGAGTCACCTCCCGTTGGGAGATTAAGCTAGGTTTTTAACCCCAGGTAACCCCAGAAATCTCACTCACACAGCATCCACAGTCTGTTCACTGACATTTCATGTTGCATACAAGCATGGGAAGAACATATGTCTAAGAAAAGTCAGTGCATCCAGACTCCTAGAAGTTATGACAGCCAGTTACAAGTCATAACTAGCATACTTTTATTAGATGGCTAAAATGCACGTTTGAACTTGAAGTAATCACTAGATTTGGGAAATTTTTTGAGGTTTGTGGGAAGTATTTGTACATCCAGCTAATTTGTTTTGCATTTGACACATGCTTTAATCCAAAGCAACTTGCCCTGCATTGAAGGTACACATTTTTTATCAGTTCATGCACTTCCTGGGAATCATACTCATGATTTGGGATTTCTAGGGTCAAGTGATCTGCACCAGCCCGTTCTCATCCCTAGGCGTCATCTAACTGACGCTTTTGACCATGCGTCAACATCCGACACACATGGCACCCTTTAGCGTCAATATGAGAAGCGCCTCCTAGTGGTCTAACCCTAACCCTACCGCAGACCTAAACCTACCCCCGTCATCTAACTGACGCTAAAGGTTGCCATGTGTGTCAGATTTAGACACATTGTCAAAAGTGTCAGTTAGATGACGCTCATGATGAGAATGCGTTGTCTGCACAGCCGTTTTTTTTTTTTTTTTGACCAATGATAAAACTGCATTTTATTATTGGTGACATCATCGATTTCTACTTTACTTGCACCTAAACAAACAAACAAACTGTGGTTGTGGTAGCTCTTATTCTAATCTAACTAATTCTAATCTGAACCACACTGAATTGTGTGAGCATAAGTTGATAAGGATAACATCAGTTCAGTAACTTCATCAACATTTATTTAAAGCAAATATTAACTGTTATATGGTCCAGCAATGTGTGCCAAACTCGGGGAGATTGGTATTATACAGCATCAATGTTGCTTTAATTGGCTATACCAATTGGCTATAACATTTTGAAATATTTAGAAAATATATTGTATGCATGCTTCATTATTTTTATAATAGTATATTTGTTCACTTTTTAAATAAAAAGTATCTCCAGATTTAGAGGAACAAAATGTAATCTTTTACAGATATTTCATCTTAATCCAAGCTCTCCTTTAGATCTTCAAAGCAAACAACAACTGAAGCTAATATACACTCAGGCTGTGTACTGAAAAATAATGATCCTAACATTTGTGTCCATAGCACAATCTCAGTTGCAGATAGTGATTCATTTTTATGAATCGTTAAAATATTGTTGTCGGGAAACCTGGAAGACATACATCATCGTGTACATCATGATTTTTTTAAAAGCTTAGCTTAAAGGTTCTATTAATAAATTGTGCTCATACAGAGCTGTTGAGATTGCGTTCACTTTAAATGAAGTAGAGAGAAACAGAAACATTAATGGAGCTTCAATTGGCTGTAAGATAAATTGAGATTTAGAAACATTCAGAAAATGTATTTTATACATAATATATTTTATATATGTGGTGTGAAGCAGAGCGGGATCGAGAGCTGTGGGAGAGGAGCGAGGCTGTTGGTGTGAATCGGAAGTTGTTTGGTACAGCAAAAAAGAGCGAGTTTTGGTGATAACTAAATATTTGATAAATACAATAGTACTTTCTAGTTAGTAACCACATTAAAATTGGAAAACATTGGTACAAAAACACACTTTTACACACAAACTGACCACAAACTTCAACTTTTAGTTTTAGCTGTCACAGAATGGAAAGCTCAGGATTGTGGGATATCAAAGGTAGTGAATGTTCCATGCTGAAAAACATCCAAGCTGCCTTCAAAAATCGACCAGATGAAGGTATCTCAAATGACAGGAAGTGAAGCTAACATTGGATTCACTTTGGAATCATATTGCGCCACTGACCAGAACATTGGAACATTGCGCCACTGACCAGAAAAAAAACAACAACATTTGTCAGTGGCGCGTTGCACATACATTAAGATTCTATTTTAAGCGCGCATGCTTGGCCATAATACAGAGGGTGAACAACGCGCATACACTGTAGATGATTCTCTCATTTATGCAGATGCATTTTACTTTTTGCAAATGATACATTATTGCAAGGAAAAAAATATTCAAACACAAGGGAAATCATTGTTTGTCCATGACGATTGGAAAACCAATTAACCAGATTATTATATGCATGTTTAACCCAAGCTAATTTGGGTGGGTTTGTCCCATCCCCAATGTCACTTCTCTTTCTTTTATGGCCCGACGAGATCATCGATACAACGCCGTTATAATAGAATTGCACCATGGACCAAGCGTACCTCATTCATCATGCTCTTAATGTGAAGGGAGCTTGAAGGGAATGTGATATGACACTCTTATTGGTTTGTTTCCCGTTACGCCCTAACCACTCCTAAGAATAATGAATACTTCAGACCAACCCCTTTTAGATTTCCGCCAGTTAAAATGCAACAGCGGCGAGATCCGCCCGGTGACCATGAAGTTACTTGCGCTTTGTGCTTGACACTTGCGTTTAAATTACGTTTTAAACTTGCTTCAAAAGTTAACAGAACACATACATGTCAGATACACACTGCTATTAGGTGTAATTGCAGCAGACACAATAAACACACTCTTGTTCTCTCAACCACTTTTGAGTCTGTCCACACCAGCCTGCTGAACCCACTGAATGGTAATGTCTGAATGATATCAGTCAGATATAACACTTCAGGTGTACATTTAACTCCGCGAGAGTGGTGGGAACGCAGTGTGAATGATTGTAGTTTATGAAAGCAGCCTTCTGTGCAGTACAACTAACTCTGGCGATGCTTATTTCTGAATATCTGTTCTCTGACCGCAGGTGTAGGACAACTGTAAAGAGCCGTGTGGACACTTTTTTCTTTCTTTCTCACAAAGGCACTGAATGTGCCTTTTAGCACGGCAGGATATCAGTTAACTTTCTGTCTTTCACTGGACATTACAGGTCACCCATCAGAGATGCTGTGTGTGTTGGAGAGCTGTCGGATTACAGTATTTAAGGTGTATTCAAAGGAAATGCAGTGAAACATTTTAAGAGGTGCAGACGGAGTGGACAGTAAACACTGTCATTATGGGGTTCATGTGTGTATGGCAGCCCCAAAAAGAACAAAAATCCCCCTCTGAACAAATGCACCACATGACCATAAAGACTAACCTTGCGTGCCCATCAAATCTGTTCATAGAGACTTTTAGGTGATGTTTTTTTGTGCAAGTGTGACCCGATGTTTGTATGATTTAGCAAATAGAAACTGCCGAGTTTACAAAATTTACTTGTAGATAGTTCAGGATTTAGACCTGTTATTCATATTTATTTGTACAGTTACAATCTGTATATAGTATGGATAATATATGGTATTTAATATGGATTTGGATTTAATGTCAGAACATGCATTGAGAGTTATGGCTAGACTTATATTTAGTTGTTTTTAAGTGATAAATAATCCCCCTTCGGTTCACATTGCGGGGGCCCGCCCAAAGTAGTGCCATGACAGGTGCGAAAGTGAGACTGTGAGGGATAGACTTACTGTGTTTTTAATGGCATCTGCTGTAAAAACCTGTATAAAGCTCCTAAATCACTTACAATTTTCCACAGCTCATATTATCAGGATTTTTTGTCGACTGAAATTGTATGGAAAGATGTTTTTTGCGGTGTTTCGTCAGCAGAACAATCCAAAAACACATTAAATAGCAGTTCATCCCACTGAAGATATGTATGTCTATCAGTAGCGGTTTTTGGCACGGACAATTTTTTTTTCGTGACACATGGAGGGCGGCACGAGCAGTAAATAAAATATCCTCTGCTCTGCGAAGCGCCATTTTCAAGGGTTGCTGTAGCCTGTGGCCGTTGCCTCGCCGCGCCCCTTAGTCGCCGGCTACAGCCCACCCTGCCGTCACATCTGATGATGAGGTGGAAGGACCCGCCACAGGAGACAGCTGTCCCATCCTGGCTTCTGATAGTGAGGAATGGTCTAGTTCTCAACACTCCGCCTGCTCCTCGATCCAGGAAAACGGCAGGACCCACGCTGGAGCGCCTCCTCTCACAGGCCGATGACCACCTCAGTCTTGAGTGGTCGCCGCCTAAGAAGCCCAAACAGACTCAACGGCTGTTTTCTTCAAAGTCACTGCCATCAAGCGCCCACTGTGAGACCTGCACCCTTCCTCCCAGAGCTGCACTCTGAGCTTCCTAAATCATGGAATGCACCTTTCTCTCCGCGAGGCTCCACTCTTCTATCTCTGCGTCACTCTCCTAAGTTGCAGAGAAAGGATACAGCTCAATCCCCAAGGTTGAGGAAGCAGTTGCTGTGCACCTTTGTCTGCGAGATGGCGCTCAAAGTCTGCCTTGCCATCTAAATCCTGCAGGACCACGTCCGCTCTTGTTGGTTGCGCCTACGCCACCACTGGACAAGCAGTGGAAGAACTCAATGGCTGTTTTGCAGATCCTACAAGCTGATCTCCTCCGTGAATGGGACAAGAAAGGCCCGGACTCAGCTGCCATTACGGACCTGAGAAGCATGACAGATCTCTCCCTCCATGCTACTTAGTCTGCAGCTTAGGGCCTTGGAAGATGCAAGGCACTTTTGGTTGACGCTGGCTGATATGAGAGAGTCTGAGCGATCTGCTTTCCTCAACACTCCTCTCTCCCACACTGGTCTCTTTGGCCCAGCAGTGAATGGGATCGTTGACCATTTTTCTGAAGTTCAGAAAACCACGCAAGCCATAAATCTGTTCCTGCCTTGTCTGTGCTAGCTCCGCTGCAGGTTGCCCAAATGACCAGCCGCCTGCACGAGCCACTACACAGCGCCCAGCTCAGCCCAAACAGTCCAGCCATTCTTCACAGTGACAGGGCGGCCGGCCTTGACAAACCAGTCTTTGGCCTGTGGTCAGACCAGGAAAAACTCCTCCATATAAACTTTCTGGAAAATGATAGTGGTCGAGAACGCGCTGAAGCGCTTCCTCCTTTACATACAGGACCACCATGCTCTAGTCCGCTCGGACAATGTGTCTGAAGTGTCCTACGTTAACCGCCAGGGTGGTGTCAGATCCAGAAATATCTGCAATCTGGAAGAGTGCCTCCTTGTTTGGTCTCAGCACCATCTACGCTTGCTGAGAGCTGCGCATGTGCCAGCCCACCTGAACGATGGCCCAGACAGACTGTCCAGGGACAATGTTTCCTGGGGGGAATGGTCCCTGCACCCCCAAACAGTCCAGTTGCTATGGCGCCTTTTTGCGTAAGTCGACCTCTTTGCCTGACAGAACAACGTTTACAGGCCCAAAGTTATTTTCAAGGAATGAGAATGCACTGGCCCAAATCTGGCCCAGCCGCTGTTGTGGCAAATTCTAAGTCTTCAAATCATGTCATCAAAATCTGGTTCAGGTCTCAAAAATCTTTCAGAGTCGAAGTTTCAGGTCTCAGGAGAATTAACTTTATTGAGCAGTTCAACAAAGTGAGATGCCAGCTGGCCATCTAATCTAACAATGGTCTGCACTCTTCTTATACCTTGTGGTACCCAATTAGCGCTCAAATCGTTATCTTTTCTTTCTTTGCTCCTTATTACTCCTCCCAGATTAAAACACCTGCATCATTATTTCATTTTTAATTGGGGCAACCTTCTTTGCGCATGCGTGTCTCCTCCCAGATTAAAAACACCAGCATCATTATTTTATTTTTAATTTTATCTTTATTCATGATTTTCAGGTACTTTTCCATGCCCCTTTCACCCAGTTTCTTCTCCTGTCCTCACTTGACTTGCCTTTTGGCCTAGTTTTTTCTGTTTGGCACAGACTTACATGCACACTTCTTTCACATGTACATAGGACAAGCAGAATTCTCCAACACCGCCCACTATATGCTTTCCCTCCGGTCTCTCTGTTGCTACATGTGAACAAGAGAATCAGGGAAACGCACCAGTCAGTGCTCCTCATAGCCCTGCAATGGGAGAACCAGACTTGGTTCCTGAAGCTGACGCAGCTGTCACAGACCGTCCTGTGGCCAATTCCGGTGAGAACAGATCTCCTCTCTCAAGCTTGTGGCTTGATCTGGCATCCCCATCCAGAGCGTTTGGTCTCTGCACGCATAGGCGGAAATCGCGGGGGGGTCGGGGGGGTCAGGACCCCCCCTATCTGAGGGTTGTCCCCCGCAAAAAAAACATTAAAATATGTGTATTGTAAATAATGTAATGATATATTCTTAAAATAATTAAGAAATAAAATAACACAAATGCAAACGGGGCAATATCGAAAAAAGCGTTCTAAACATTTTGAGACCCCCCTCCCTTGCCTCACAGTGCATTGGTCCACTGCCTCCGTCCCTTTTACCTCAGACGCCTCCGTCCCCTTACACACATTCCGGTGGCCGGAGAGAAAAACATAGTGTTTGAATAGTTGTGGAACTCCAGTAAAGGGGTCGCACACCGGACGAGAAGCGTCGCGTCGCGCAGCGCCACGTCTTTAAAATTCGAACACATTATTCTCTATGAGTGTACACACACCGGCGGCGCCGTTCGGCGTCTGTCCGCGGCGCCCAGCAACGGCTCAGTCCGGACCGTGTTCAAAACCCTGCTGCACCACAGAGCGCCATTTACATAGTTTTATATACAATTTAAATTATTTTTTGTCTCAAATCGGTGCTGACGGATCCTGACTTCGCCCTATGCTGCAATATGCATTTAGTTTTGCATTTATTTACAGAAATCAGCTGCTTGAATGCAATTGCTGGTGTTATTGGATTTTTCAGGTGAGATTCTCAATTCTTTCAGTAACGGATGCTCTGAGGTAAAGTTTTCAGACTGCAGACTCAGCAACGATTATATTTAATTGTACAGTACAATAATAACTTAGAACAGACATTATCTTCATGTCATTAAACATTACAATATTGCTGGCCATACACTGATGAGAAAGTCCGGGTGCGCTGTGCATTTATATTGTAACGTTTTCACTGTGATTTAGTTGGTTTATATCATTTAATATAGTTAAATAATGAGTCAATGAATGAAATGAAATCGCTGCGTGAGGAGAGTATGTAAACAGATTCGCCGCTGGCTTAAACCAGAAAGAAATTTTAAGAAGTATAATGAAATGGTCTCCATGCTACACTAATAATAGTAAGGCTTTCCTCTGTATGTTTTTGCCTGTATTATTGGTGTCCCCTTCAAAATTTGCTCTTGAGAATTGTTATGTTTATTGTCCCCCCCAACATTTTGATGAAATTTTCGCCCCTGTCTGCACGTATGGTTGACCAATGGTTATCCGTTGCCCTGCCAGATGCAGTAATGAACACAATCATGTAGTCTAGAGCTCCTTCTACCAGAAGGCTCTACGCGTCTAAATGGTCTGTGTTCTCTAAATGGTGTGCTGACAAAAACCTGGACCCACGAAAGTGTGGGGTTTAGCGGTTTTGCTTAGTTTTCTTCAAGAGCTGTTGGATAAGGGATGGTCCCCTTCCACGCTTAAAGTCGCAGCCGTTGCAGCGTTCTCAGAATTGACGCACGGCCAGTCAATAGGCAGGAACGAGCTCGTCATCCGCTTCCTTAGAGGAGCCAGGAGGTTCCTATGTGGGATATTTCTCTGGTCCTCGAGGCCCTGAAAGCACACCCCTTTGAACCCTTAGACTCTGCGGACCTAAAATACGTATCACTCAAAAACGTTTTTATGATTGCTCTGTTATCAGTCAAATGTGTGGGGGATTTACATGCGCTATCTGTCAGGGCTGCGTGTCTTGAGTTTGGCCCGAATGACTCAAAAGTCATCCTCAAACCTAGACATGGCTATGTTCCTAAAATGATTACCACTCCTTTCAGAGCACAGGTCATTTCCCTATCGGCTCTGCCAGGGTCCGAGAGTGATGTTATTCCCCTCTGCCCGGTCAGGGGAGCGCTTTGGAAGAATGCCTCCAAAGCGAAGAATGCCTCCAATGTAAAAAAAGAGTTTACATTACGCGCTCCGCCCCTTTCAGGTGCTCTGAGCTTCTTTTCGTTTCGTTCTGAGGGCGCACCAAAGGTCTCGCCGCCTTCAAACAGAGTCTATCTAGATGGATAATAGACGCGATTGCAGCTGCTTATCTGCCAAAAGGTCTGCATTGCCCTTTAGGTGTCAGGGCTCATTCCAAGAGAGGCATGGCTTCCTTCGTGGGCATGGTCCAGTGGAATTTCTATTCATGACATAAGTGTGGCGGCAGGCAGGGCCTCCCCGTCACCTTTGTCAGGTTTTCTAAGTTCCCACCCTGCAGGCAAAACTGCTGTCAGTTTAAGTGAGAGGTCAGTTCTGCCCAGGTTTTATCATGTACAGGCTACTCTCATAGGACATAGCTCTTCTGGCTGAACTGTATCAGGATTTAAGGTCTAAACAGTTTGGATAGTTGTTAAAGAGGTCATATAATGGCATTTTAATACAAGTTAATTAGATTATTTATGGCCTAAATTAAAAGTTTGTAATACTTTAATTCAAAATTCTCAGTATTATAAGAAAACACTCATTTTACCTGTTCAAAAACAGCTCTATTTTCAGCACAGAGTTTCAGTGCATATGCCTTTAAATGATAATGAGCTTCGCTCACAACACCCCTCTGTGCTGCGGGTGTTTAGACACAACCCATGTGGAGTGTTGCCTGAGCAATATTTGAGGGTATATTTTGGAGAGAGAATGGCAGTGGGAGTCTCTGAGGACACACCTGTGCAATCATTCGAAGAGGACGTTTCTGAATGGTTGGTTAACGTAATGTTGCTTTGATCTATCTTTGTGTACTGGCAGGGTAAAGTAACTTAGTTAGATGTAGAAATGCTATGTGTTTACTAATGTATACGTACTCAGTTTGTAATAACACAATAACCATAACAGGTTGTTCATTATAAACGTGGGATTTTGAATTATATTGAGAATGTCGAACATAGGAAACATGCCGTAATGTAACGTTAGCCACATTCATCGTGAAGCACACAAGCGATTTGGAAAGATTAATATAAAGGTTAATAAAACTTAACACTCACTTCTTCTGGAGGTGCAGCAGGGACATGAATAGTACCGATTCTTTTTTTCAGGAGCAACTTCTTAGCAAAACCAGCTTTATACTGATCCTCGTTTATAAAGCAGTCTGGAAAGAAATGATTCGTGCAAACATCATTGACTATGCTCATGGGGAATATTCCCTCCGAAAGCAAAACTCAGCTACTGTGTCTTCGGCGGTTTGGATTTAGGAACATCAAAATGACTGCTGTGTTCGTTATTACACCCAAGAACAGAACACCACAAACGCTTAGACCCCATTCTGTTCCAGTGTTTTAACAATGTCGGACTTTGATGACAGCTCGCTCAGGGCAGGTCAGTCTCGTAACGCTGCTGTCAATTGCTCGGGGTGTAATTCAATGTAGAACCGCCACTGATGTCTATCCCTCAGCCTCACTTTCATTCCCATTAAAAAATCTAAGATGGCGCTGCTGTGAATAAGGTCTATTGCACTATTTATATGCTGTATAGAGTCAATCAACCAAATAGGATCAAAACTAATTCATGAATATAATATAATTATGGTTTAACATAATGCAAGGTATAACAAAAACACAGCACTATTTTTTATTGCCTATTAGGTAAATCTGGCCAAGTTGGGCTATTTTAGTACCCTGCTTCATCATACATTTAGCGGCTGATTTTAAAGAGAAGCACAAAGGCTTTAAAGGATAAAAGTACAAGCTGTGTCTTCGAATATTGCTTGAGTCATCTTTTATTTACTTCCTCTAAACACTGCAACACTTACTTTAACACAGTAATAAAACAGTCATTTTCCCATATAAGCCCAACCTTAGACAGACCATTTCGAATTCATCTCTCTCTCTCTCTCTCTCACTGTATTTGTGAGCAATTTCAGTCGTAAGCGGTTATTTCTGAATCCCTCACGTAGACTGAAGGTGACCTCGGCAGAAGTCTTGAGCCTGTGAGATAGGTTGCATGTATATACTTTTGAGGAAAAGGAGTGATTTCAATTCACACAGCTCACCTTTTCTGGGTACTTATTTTGAATAATAACTACTTTGCAACTGATAAAAAGGTACGTTTTATGTAGAATGAATGTGTGTAGTATAAATATAATCTGGTCGTACTACATTTGCCATATTGTCATTATCATGTGACCTAACAGAGTCATTTGCGTTGCTTCTTTTCCATTCCTCACAAATCCTCTCCCGTGGCTTCATGGGACAGTGAAGGATCCATCGTATGCATGCTTCAGAATCTCACTGGAAGTAGTAGTAGTCTTGCATACACTTTTATGAGTACTGTAAATTCATACATATTACTCTGTTACATACATGTTTTCCCTACTAGGGAAGTAGCTATGCAATATCAGATGCAGCATTGCAGATGTCTCAAAGTCTAGCGCACTATATTCAAACTGAATTATGGGTAAATTAATCAATGCCAATGAATAACCCCAAGCATGATCAATTCAGGTGAGATTACAAATAGGCCAGTGAATGTTCTGAAACGTCTATTCTAATCAATTATGTTAACTGCCGGGACATTCTTTTCAACTGCTACTTTAAAACCATTGACTAAATTAGTTAGGTTTTGTCAATGTCACAGAATTAAACTTACTGTGTCCTCATCCCTAAACATTGCAACCATATGTTTTGCAGCAATAAGATTGTAGCTGCAGCCTTATATAATAGCAATATGATATTTTGTAAGAGGTTAAATCTTCCTCATTTCGACACACCCAGATGTGTGAGGCGTCAGAAGAGGGCACTGTTTCTCCTCTTTGTCCGATCGTTTCACACTGGTGCCTGTGTATTCATATACCTACCAGCCTGTCACAGCTCCCCACCCCCCCCCCCCCATCTCTCTCTCTCTCTCTCTCTCCGACCTCCTCTGTCTCTTTTAAACTATCTCTCGTCTCCAATTTTGCATTGCATTTCCCACACCCCCTACCATCTGAAATGACACCTTTATTCCCACTTCAGCCACAAGCTGATTTTCAAGAAACCTGTGGTTCATTTTGGAAGTACATAGTGTAGAGAGCAACATTGTCTGTGAAGTACCCAGTGCCAGTTGCAAAGCCTTTATGTATTTTTGTCTCCTTTATTTATTTATTTTTTTTTATTTTTTTTTTGCAATAATGACCATGCGACTCTACATTATCCTGCTTATTAAACATATACTGAACAAGTAAATTAAGGATGCACCGATACAGAATTTATTTGCTGATAATTAGCAGCTTGTTGTAGCCTAATGAACAAGAGTAATGGAGGGAATAGCTAAAAAAAATCATCAACTGACACAACATAGGTGTCATTGAAAAGTATAATTTAAAATAAGTTGCATTCTGATAGTCATTATTCGTATAGTATTCTTATTTTTAATGGAATTTTTCAGTATTTATTTTAAATGTTTTTTTTTGTGTGTGTATTGTAACTGTATTTTTCTTTTTTCTCTTTTTTTACATCTTTATGTGCCCTTTTAATCTTTCATCAAAATAACTTCCCTCCCTATTGCAGTGACACGTCTTCTCTGATGATGTTTACTCAGGGCGGGACAGCCTGTCACTGACATGAGATCAACCAATAACAACCCACAATGATTAAATCAATTCCTAGTTCCCAGTAGGCTTGGGCGGTATTACGGTAATATCGTATACCGCGGGATCTAAAAATAGCAACGGTATCATTTTCAATATCGTCACACCGTCAGAAAAAAAAACAATGCACTTAAATAGGAGACAAGGAATCCTTGTCTCCTATATAAGTGCAATGTTTTAAATACAATTTATTTAATGGCTAAAATGCTTATATCTGGTTCTCATAACGTGACAGTGTGGTGACGAGAGAGTGGGGGAGAGAGGGCAAAGATTGCAAGTTGCGCACCGAGTGACTTGGTCTCGAAGAAGAACACGACTTCTGCAGTTTGGCAGGGATGGGCATTTCAAGCAAAAATAATATTTAAAGATTGCCTGGTATTATTCGATTATTATTTGAAAATTGCGCCCCACCACCACATGCACGCCACATGCATGTAGACTACAGCGGGAAGGACCGTGTGACGCTTAAATATAAGCTAGGTTTGAAAAAAAAACGTATTCCTTTCATATTTTTTAAAATAATATGTTTTTCTATGTATGTTAATTTTATGAAAAGGGAACTTCATGAGATGACTAAGATTAGATCATAAAATGCGCAATATCGGAAAACATTTGGAATGGGTCAGTCAGACATGATTATGACCACTTATTACGTTTTGTTTTGTAGAAATCCTTTCTTTAAAACGAATTTCGTTTTGAATAAATTGCATCTTCATTTTAATTTTTTTTCATCAACGAATTCCCTGGATTAATTAATAATAAGCAATAGTGATCAGGACACGCGCCGGCGCGTGACTGGAGCGCGACTCATACATGAACTGAACCTCGCATATAAACAAGATCTGAGAAGTGTGTATATATATAGTAAGCTTGAAATGTCTTCTTTAACAATCTAAAATAAATTGTCTGCTCTCTGCTTATGTTTAGGTTAATTCATATGTAGTGTGCATTACTCTTTATTCGCGTTCACTACCGCGAAGATGCGAGTTTGCATGCAATCTTTATCTTTGCAGCAATTGACATAGAAAACACGTTGGGTCAGTCAGACATGATTATGACCACTTATTACGTTTTGTTTTGTACAAAGCCTTTCTTTAAAACGAATTTTGTTTTGAATAAATTGCATCTTCATTTATAATTTTTTTTTTTCATCAACGAATTGCCTGAATTAGGCTAATAAATAAAAAGCAAAGATAGTAGAATCAGGACACGCGCCGACGCGTGACTGGAGCGCGATTCATACATGAACTGAAACTCGGCATATAAGATACATGTCGTGAGCTTAGAATTATAAGGTTCTATCTCCACTTTTGGTCGAAATTGAGTTTTTGACATAATCTGATCCATTAGGTGTTTATTAATGCCTGTGTGGTGTTATTTTTGTAAAAAAAGATTAATAGATAAAGCTATAATAGAAAATTATTCTACACAACAGTTTTGCCAGCTGGGATGTAAAAACTTTGATGCTCAATATCTCAGAACTACCCTAAACGGAGATAGAACCTTATAATTCTAAGCTCACGATGTCTTAATGATTTGAGAAGTGTGTATATATATGTAAGCTTGAAATGTCTATACTTTTAAACAAAACATTACAAGCTAAAAGAAATGGGCTGCTCTCTGAGCTATAGGCTTATTCATATGAAGTGTGCATTAGGCTACTCTTTATTCGTGTTTTCATACCATGAAGATGCCAGTTTGCATCGTCAATGCAATCTTTATCTTTGCAGCAACTGACATAGAAAACACTAGTTTATTAATAAATAATTTTATCTCGGCTCCACTCGGCTCGCGTCCAGAGCTCGTGGCGCGTGATCTTCAGAAATGCGCTCCCCTCTCTAGAGGAAATATCACCACTCTGCTCACATTCTCTGGTGTGAGACAATGTGTATCTCCTGTTTTCTAATAGTTGATTGACAGCTTTTAGATGCATTATTGGAACCGACACTCTCTGGTTGAACGTGTCATCATGTGTGATGCCGTCTGAGCCTTATCTCGTAATTGTTAATTAGTCACGCGGTAATACCGTATACCGCGGTAAAATAGGGAGGAGGTTTGACGGTATGAAAATTTGGATACCGCCCATGTCTAGTTCCCAGCCTTCTTGTTCTTGTTTGAGAAGCCATATTGCTGTTCCATAGTCCAAGTGATAGTCTATCTGCCCAGAAAACAAAATCATATATATATATATATATATGCATTTATATACATTATAAGCAAGATATGCATTTTTGCATATCTTATACATTATAAGAAAGATATGTATTTTGTATAATGCAGATGCACAGTGAACTTGCTCTCAAGTGTATAAATGCCAGTCCATGAACACTTAAAAACAAGTTCACCGGCCCGGTTTCGTTATAAGCAAGGATGCATATCTATATCCTCAAAAGATGATTTTTGTAGGATTTTTACATGTTTTTATTTTTTTTATTGTTTTATTCATGTTTGATACTTCTGCATATGCAAAGCTCTTATAGATATAATTGATCATCAAAGAACCCAACAGGCAAATTTTCTTTTAATGGTTATACAATTGCAACCGGAGGCTGTGCAGTGTTGTGTGATCTCGGAAAACTCAATGATTTTTACTGTGATTGATGAGAACATCTGAAATGTTGACCGTTCCAAGATGGCGGACACGTTGATGTGACTGGAGCGCTCAAATAAGGCATCTACGTATACATATCTACTGTATGACAAAAATATGTTCGAAAACATTCTGATAACGTTCCCATTAATTGAGGCAACATAATTTTTTAATGTTCAGAGGATCAAAACGTTTAAAAAAAATATTTTAAAATATTTTTTTTTTTCTGGTGCAAAGGTTAGCAAAAACTTAGAATGTTTATTTGTCATTTTACAAATATTATGTGAATTTAAATGTTTCAATCTTGAATGATGAAACAAGAGAGCCTAGTAAACTTAAAAGTAGCCTAGTAAACTTAAAAAAAAAAAAAAAAAAAAAAAAACATGCTTGACTGCTGCTCGACAAATCAGATTTGAGGGACGAACCTGATAGGCTGTGTCCAAAATCCTCCCCCTATACCCTTAAAAAGGGCACTATTTGAGGGGATAGCCATTTGTAGTGTTGTCCGAAATTATAGTGGATGTTATAGAGGGCACTCATTCAAACCCACAATGCACCGCAATAACGAGTGTACACCCGATGAATGCTCAAAGGCTAAATAATACCCATAATTCAATGAGAGCCACGAGACGAATGAAATTCCGCGTCTGACCAGAATATGGCGCCCGCAGCTGAATCATCCATCCATTCTTTCCCAAACCACTGGTCCAATGTGGGTACAGCCTAATATCATACAGGTATAAACACATGATAATTAAATTGTTTACTTAAGGTTTATGCATGCTAGTGTCCATGGCACTACTGGAGCTGCCAGTTTGCCAAGTTTCAAATAATTATTTAACATCAATCGCAAACTTTGTAAAATGATTGTCATCTACAAGATGAAAACTGCTCCAGATCTTGCTTCGCCTCACACATCAAACATTTATGAAGTGTGTCCTACACATAATTACATATGTCGCACATGTTCCCGATTGCAACGTTGCATCTCTCCGCTCCCGGAGGGCCAGTATGCAGAGATATTATTGTATCACAGGGAATATTTATGGGGACAGGGTTCGCTATACTATCTGCCTTTGCCTCTCAAGTTTTGCCAAGATCAATAAGTCTTCTCGTTGATGGGCACATGACATACGGTTAACACAGCCTGATGGCGCACAGCCATAGCCAGGCGTGCTTTTGTGTCCACAGTTATCAGTGAACGTAGTCTTTCATTGGGTTAATTCGCCATCCGATTTCTTTGAGCACTCTATAGGCTTTCTGCCCACTCGATAAGCTTTAGATGAAGAGACTATATTATGTCCATCACTGAGCTGTGATTATGTGACCTGTCCTTGACCAGGAATTAAAAACTAGTTAGTTTTGTGTGAATCCAAAGCTTTGCCTGGAATCGTGTGCGCCGCATAATTCCATGTCAAGGAGTCTCCGCAGCATTCCAATGTCAGAGCATTCCTTTCATAGCTGATTATAATGTACGTTGGGCTCCCTGCCATCATCACAATAAAACTGTCAAAGCACATTTAGCAGAGTTGTAAATAAAGACATTAAAATGTCATTATTCATGTTGAGCAATTGACAAGGTTTTGTACAGTAAATATATATTGGATCTGACAACAATCTGTTATTGTAAATTAGAGGACATCCAGAGAAACTTAGTCACAATGGTTTGTGTACAAGATTCCTTTCATATGAGAATGCTTCAAGAATGAAAATAGTGCATAACAAGTGTAATTTCATCTTTATTTCATATTTACTTTACCCTCACTCTATTCTCTGACTTTATTGTACACTTACTATTTTCTTGTCTTGCACATTCTGCTTTCACACTCTTTTCTAACCTTTTTTTTTTTTTTTTTTTTTACAGTTTTTGCTATACGGTATATAACTTTTTGCCTTTTCTTTCTTTACTTTAACACTTTTTAATACTTTATTTTGCACTATTTTCCCTTCACAAATTCTTTCACGCTTTTACACTTTTTGGTTTACATTTCACTTACTTTCTCTTTGCATTGGAAATTGCTTGGGATAAAAGTATGTGCTAAATTGAAATTGATATGAAATTTTTTTTTTTTTTTTACAAGTTCACTGTTTTCCTTTTCCATTTATTCCCCATTTGCTGGTGTTTTCTAAAAAGTTGCCAGTCAGCGCCAGCATTTTTGATAGTTTTCAAAAAATTTCTTGGCCCGAGAATATTTTGTTGTTTGAACATACAATATATAAAAAGGAAAGAACAGAGCCTGTGCTTTAAAAAACAAACAAAAAGCTAGCTTCATCTATTCTTTTTTTAATCAACATTTTGAACAAAAAGGTGAGAAAATTGCATTTTTGTCAAAGACTTTGTCAGGATCAGATTCTGAATGATGATCAAAACATAGATGGAGTAGATGGAGTTCATCAACACCCCAAAGCTTCACAGTGATTCACAGTGTTTCTGGGTTCGACATTTCACTCTCTAACTTTAGGCAGTTTTGATTTATATCCTGTTGAATATTTGATGATCACGTTAGCTTGTAAGCAATCGTCTACCCTCTCCTCCTGGGCTGCATCTGAAATTGCATACTTCCTGTAGTAGGTGAAAAACTGAATGTGGCAAAAATGTAGCATGTCCGAATTCACAGTAAAAATTACCCAGATGACCTAATACTTTTGGCGAGATTCTGAAGTGTACATGCGATGGACACTTTATATCCCATGATGACACAGGAGGGAATTTATGAATGGGACTGACACTGGTAGGTCATATCTAATTAGGGGTGTGCAAAAAAATCGATTCACATTTGAATCGCGATTCAATCTTTACCGATTCAGAATCGATTCATAGAATTCCAAAAAACGATTCATAGGCTATATTTTTTAATGGCGTGCAGGGGCGGAGTGGCAATCGGGTAAGTCGGGACTTTTACCGGTGGTCCGGTAGTGTTTCTATGGTTTCGAGGCTGCGAGGGCCGGTCTGATAAATAGTTATTGCAAGTTCTTGCCGTCCGCTGGTCAAACTGTGCAGCCACTCTGCTGAACCCGTAAATAAATGCATCGATCCGCAGATCTTATGTTTGAGTTCTGTAGATCTTTTGCCAAGCGTGTCAGAGGTTACGGGTTCTGAACCGCACTCGTATAGTTTTTTCTCTCTCTCATCAAAACCGAATATGTTCATCTCGTTTGTGTGCATTTTATTTTGTGATTTCACCGGAGTCTCCACAACGGCGATAGATTGAAGCGCGCGTCCGAGAGAAGACTGCGCGAGCCACAGAGAACACTGTATATCCATGACACTGATCGCAGCGGACACGAGCGCTCAGCTTGATTTCAAAAACAACAGGTCTCTTATTTAATAGCGAACTAAATGAATGCTCTGCTAGTTAACTGGAGATACCCGCAAATTACGCGCCTATGAACGACTTCACTGGATCTAAACAAATCAATCTAACCATAGATGTTACCAGTAGCGGTGGCTTTTTTAAATCTATTTAAAATATTTCCGCAAGGGTTCTATGAAATTAGTAGCCTATATATTTTTAGGGAGTTCAATGTGCCCAGTTGAGTTCATTTCAACAGTCAACCTGGTAGCTGAAGTAGGCCTACTCCTTAAACCACATTTAGCATAATTGTTTGTTTGATCTGA
Source organism: Pimephales promelas (assembly GCF_988280905.1). Taxonomy (NCBI): domain Eukaryota; kingdom Metazoa; phylum Chordata; class Actinopteri; order Cypriniformes; family Leuciscidae; genus Pimephales; species Pimephales promelas. Next base: position 18,041,919 of record NC_142773.1, read on the forward strand.
CTACAGCACTTTAAAGCTAAATGTAAAAGCTTTTTATTTAAGTTTTATTTTAAACTTGAATTAAATGTATTTAAAAGCTGGCCAAAGCTTGGCACTTCGCACATTTTAGTTGCAAAAGTTTTTATTTTTGTATGAAGACATATAAAGTAATATCAAACTTTTCTTTTTAATTATGTCTACTGCAATCAATCACATAGGAAAAAGTAAACTACATTTATGTAGACCTGCAAATCGTTTTTTGAATCGAGAATCGTTTTTGAATCGAAAATCGATTTTGAATCGAATCTCGAGACAAAAAATCGGTATCGAATCGAATCGTGACATTTTCTGAATCGTGCACTTCTATATCTAATAATGACAACATGGCAGATGTAGTACGTCTGGATTTCATTCATACTGAATAGAACATAATCTTTTAGCACTCGCAATGTCAGAACTCAATAGAGTATGCGAGTATGGATCCAGCCAGCATTTATGCAGATCTTCTTAACTTGTTTTTGGATCCGGAGATGCTGTACGGTTTCAGAAGTTGCATAACAGCGCCCCCTATAGAATAACAATGTAACCAGGGATGGCCGTGAAAACTCGCCAATGGCGGGGAAAGAGCTAATACGTTTTGTTTGTTTTTTCCTACGTAATTTCCTCACATTCTCTTTCTGACTTGTTCCTATTTTCAGTGCAGCAAATTAAGTTAATTCGAGATATTAGATGTTGTGTTTGATCAGTATCGTCAGCACTGTTTACACTGCTCACTTTTTTTTTCCTAGATCTAATTATTTGCCTGTTCGTGATAGCTAAAAATAGCCTCCTGAGCTTGCATTAAACATTTACTTTTACACACACACACACGACGGTTCATTATTTTTCTCCTCTGTACAAGGTATCTTTCTCACCTACAAAGATATACAAAGAAATTTGTGAATGTTGGAATGTTGTGGTCAGTGGTTTGGATCCAAACACTGAATCTGAGTATTTTTAGGTTTCTGGTAGAATATTTTTATTCCAAACCTGAGCAGATATTCCTATAGTTGACTCAGATAGTTCAGACCAAATCAGGTTCTCAACCAGTAAAACTGGCAGCAGCACTGAAACTACATTTCGCAATGTGAAATCATAAAGGAAATGCAAGCAATGTTTCTATGACGACCTCATAAGTTTGAGCGCTGTTCGCCCGAGGCAATCGGGCTCCTACTGCCCAACGAGACCTATAGTACCTTCAAATAAATGGATGACTTAAGTTCTCTCTCAGTCTTTGAACACTTTTGAATTGCATATGATTTTGCTCCAAGCACTTGACTTCTGAATGTCTTGTTCAGTCTTAATGCCTAGCGAATTGATGCCCCCAACACAATTGATGCTGCGGAACTTTTATTCTCAGTCTCTTTGTTGAGATCAAGCCGATAGTCCTGTGGATCTCAATTGGAATTGCATGCAAACGCACTCGTCGTATTCAAGCATTGTTTACCTAACGATTTTTGTCCTTATCGCCACATTCCAAGGTCTGTGTGGCGGCAACTCAATAATAGATCTTTGCTGCAGGTTCGCTCGTCAAATACCCTGTCCTTGGCGACAGTCCTCTGAATGTCACTGAACATCTGTCACTATGCCAGAATCTGTATTATTTCCTTGGTAACCTCGTACGGTGACTTGTTCACATGGTTGCACAACAATTACTGCCTGCTGTTGATCTAGAATGCAGAATTGAATGAAATGCCACAGATTTAACCTGTTGACACAAGCTGATGTAGCAGACATGTTGCTAATGCTGGTTACAGACACGCTTTTCTTTCGAAATGCCAACTGTGACATATATCCGGTATATTATTTTCTCTCGGGACACTTTGCTTTTGGCAAAGGATGTCATACATGGACATCTTTGTCCATTACAGTGCATTTTTTTTTTTTTTACATCTCAATCTCCTTTGGAACATTCAAAGGGATTTGGCTGCTCAAATGATTCTTATTATTATTTGTATTTTTTTTTTTTTTTTTTTACTTTTTTACTCTTTATAACACCAACATTTCACAAAGCAAATGCAGGCGTAAATGTAGTTTATGACTTGAAATAATAAAATAAAATAATTATAAACATTTTTTTAAATAAAAAAAATGTGAAAAGAGGAATATGTGTAAGTGTATTGGTATCATTTTATATTATTTATACTGTAATGGTATTTTTAATATTTACATTTTTTTTTCTTTTTTTTTCTTTTTAGTTTAGTTTAAGTTTTAGTAATTTTGTTATTTGCTTGTAAGTTTTTTGTGAACATAAACAGTCTTTGTAAAGTGCATAAACAGTTTGAGAATGCATTGCTCGTGTAACAGTATCCACCTCATTTTTCAACATGTAAGTAAGGTATTTTTCTGTGAGTGTACGAGACTTATGATTTATTAGCCGATATAGAGAAATAATGAGAAGAATATATAAAAGTACAGGAAACTGTAAAACTGTTTGTTCTGTAAACCAGCGTGTGTAATTAAGACACTACATTAAAATGTAAGAAATGCCATGCAATATCAAGCAGTATAACGAGCTGTTTACTAAAAATAACTGACACCAGAAGCCAGACACATTCAAATTACAGTTTGGACAATAAGGAGGTGCATTAGGTCTTAAAGTGACAGCAGCCTAATAAACCTGCTGACATCTCTTTCAATGTTAATCAAAAGGCAAACTCACTGCTCTTTAGAAGATTTTTTAGTAACTGATGTGGAAGTCCATAAGAAATAATGCTGAGAAACACTAGTCTAAACTGAGCCTGAAAATGTCACAGAGTGGTTGCAGCAAACAACCTTTAGCCTCCTCTATCAGCTCTCTGTGGAAGATTGTTTCGGGGTGAAATCTTAAGGAAAATTGCTGCGGCTGCTGTTGAAAAGGTGCAGAGACTGTGGTGGGACTGATCCTGTGGGTAATCCTCACACACAGACGATTAGCCGATGTGCTCTGACGTCTGATCGGGCTGCAATTCCTCCAGCATAGGTTGCGCTCTGTTTTTATTATTGCGGTCACGGTTTTTGTAAAGACACCATTGTTTCTGGAAAATACTGAGACACACACCTTTGGTGAGGTTTTTTAATCCATCATAGTTCTGCATGACTCTGCGTCTCAGTAAAATGCAGTATTTTCAAGGGCGTGTTTGGTCTCAGCTTTGGTGGGGACATCCCACCTCCACACCACCCCCTCGGTTTTTCAGCCAATCAAATGATGGCGTTTCTTGTACTGTCGCCCTGGCTGTCAGAATCGATCAAAGGAGTGTGCTAAAATATTGGTGGGGACAATTTTGTCATCTTAATATTGATTAGGACTAGTACCTAACGCCCCCCGAAGTCTACGCCCATTAATGTGTATTATTGGATAGCTTGGGGTGCCGAGGATCAGAAACTCACTGGGTCTCAGCTGACTATGCACATTTCCAAGTCGTTTTTGTGAAAAAAAAAAAAAAAACACAAACAAACCCTCACTTAAAAAATAATTTTAATACACACACACATACATATTATGTTAATACATAATAATTTTTTGGATATATAATACTATTTCTACACTGTGTAAAGTAGTTTCTACATTCCACAAGTTGAATTAACCAAAGGAAATTAAAGGAGAACTCCGGCGAACAATGAACAATTTGGTCTAATAAAATATTGGTACCTAGTCAGATTTGTTTTCATGATAATCGAATAGTTGTATCTCTAAAAACTGTTTACCGTATAATGCTAGTAATGGGGGCATTGACTAAGTAAAAAGAAATCACTAGTTTATACCACTGACAAGGCTTAAAATAGCCCCACACTAACACAGTAACATAATGAGGGTCCATACATGCAAAACTAAGCATTGAGAACTTTGCAAGTGTACAGACCGTTTAATAAGAAGATATGTTATAGACAGTTCACTTCAGCAGGAGCCATCTTAGAAAAATAGTCTCAATAAGTCGATCCCCGAACGCCTTTCATACAGTTCAGAAGTTCGTTTAACTTCATAGAGTTCAGATCACTCATCACGACGTTCGTGGTTTGACTTGTCGAGACTATTTTCTAAGATGGCTTCTGCCTGTATACGCGAAGTGAACTGTGTTCATAAAGTATATTCTTATTAAACGGTCTGTACACTTACAAAGTTCTCAATGCTTCGTTTTGCATGTACGGACCCTCATTATGTTACTGCGTTAGTGTGGAGCTATTTTGAGCCTTGTTAGTGGCATAAACTAGCGATTTCTTTTTACTTAGTCAATGCCCCCAGCATTATACGCTAAACAGTTTTTAGAGATAAAACACTTTACATTTGATTATCATGAAAACAAGTTGACTAGATACCGATGTTTTATTAGACGAAAGGTTCATTGTTCGCCGGAGTTCTCCTTTAAAGTGACAGTAAAGACTATTTCAAAGTTTCTTTTGAACTTTCTATTCATTAAGGAATCCTGAATTTGTATCATGGTTTCCACAAAATATTGTTTTCAACGATGATAATAAGGAACAATAAATGCCTTGATGAGCATAATAGACTAAAGAAGCTTGTTTCCGCCACAGAATAAAAAATTAAAAAGGTAATTGTGACTTTTTATCTACCAATTCTGACATTTTTCCAAATTTTTTGTGATGTAAACTCACAATTAGGAGTTATGAAGTCAGAATTGTGAGATATACATTTGCATATATGAAATCACTATAGATTTTTTTTTCTGCCATGGAATAAAACAATTTAAAAGGTAATTGCGAAATCTCACAATTCTGACTTTTTTTCTCGCAATTGTGAGAAAAAAAGTCCCAGTTACCTTTTAAATTGTTTTATTCTGTGGCAGAAAAAAAAACTTCTATGGAGACTTCTTTCAAAAAAAAATTAAAAATATTTCCAACCCCAAATTTTGTAAATGGTAGTGTTTATAGACCATTTTGCAAGATGTAAACAAAACTGGTCCAGAAGCACTTCCTGTTTCAGTTTTTTAACACTACATAAAATCTGGGATAAAATACAACCAACAGAACATATAAAACTGAATCAAAAATTTAAACAAACATCTTTAAGATTTTTTCTTTACATGTGAAATAAAGAAAACAGTTACAAACTGAAACAGGAAGTGTTTCTGGACCAGTGTTGTTTACATCTTGTGAAATGGTCTTCTGCATGCTATGGCTATTAATGATGCTATTGCAAAGCATGCCTGGAACTTGAACTCCTTCATTTAGCTAATTTATGTGATGATTCATTTACATTTAAGCATTTAGCAGAGACGCTTATATCCAAAGTGGCTTAGATGTAATCAGAGTTAACAGCACCATGCTATGTAGAATTACCAACATCTGTACAAACATTGTTGCTTTACAGTACATGTGGCGAAATAAAGAGAGAACTGAGAGAGTGAGCTGTCGAAAGGCCAATACGAGTCCGTCGAGAAAATAAATGGAGGAGCTCTGCATGGTGGCCACACTAAATCTGCTCTGTTCAGGAGATACAGACGGCTGCCAGATGCTTGGATTGTTGGATTCAGAAGTTAGGCGGTGAGATTCTTCTCTGTGTAACAGTAGGAAGAGGAAGGACTGCACTAATGATGGAGGAGCCTCTGGGTGACTGCTGACACCCTGCTGTGTCTCAGTCTCAAACTCTCTCTTTCTCACACCCACACACACACACACACTTACACCCTCAGGATGGGAGTCTCAGCTTGCCTTCACACTGCAGTGTGTGAGTTAAACGCCAGCTCTGCTCTGAGAAAGGTGTGCGGATGTGTGTTCGTTCAGGCTGACACACTGAGGCCATTCATGTTTTGTCGATAGACACTGTGTGAGGGGCTGGAGACCAGTGGCTCTCAGGAGTTAATGTGAGTAGCATTACGCCAACACTGGTGAGTGACCACATGATGACTGTGTTCCTTCATCCAGTGAGCAATAGTTGTGTTAACATCAGTATCGAGATCAGTCTGTTTTGATTTCCTGACTAAATACACTCACCAGCCACTTTATTAGGTGTTCAACTGCTTGTTAACGCAAATATCTTATCAGCAAATCACATGGCAGCAACTTAATGCCTTTAGGCATGTAGACAAGTTTCAAACTGAGCATCAGAATGAGGAAGAAAGGTGATTTAAGGGGTTTGACAGGCCAGTCTGAGTATTTCAGAAACTGATGATCTGCTTGGATTTTTCATCCACATTTTTTGGGTTTACAGAGAAGGGTATGATTATCCAGTGAGTGGCACTTTATATCCAGTGAGCGGCAGTTTCATGACTGAAAATGCTTTGTTGATGCCAATAGAAGATTGGAAAAACATTATTGGTCTGATGTGTCTTGATCTCTGCTTCAAAATTCAGATGATAGGATTCAGAATTTGGAACAACAAGAAAGCCTGGATCCATCCTGCCTTGTTTCAATGGTTCAGGCTGTTGCTGGTGTAATGGTGTAGCGCATCGGTTCCCAACAGGAGTGTGGCGGCCCACAAGGGGTCCTTAGCGAGATCTGTGGGGAGCTCTGCACACAGATTTTTGTTCAGATTAAACTGAAACTAAACTAAATTGAGAGAGAAAGGTTAGAGGTCAGAAGTGTCCGAAAAAACTCTTTTCTATTGAATATGGATGAAGGGTAGAGCATCTTTCCCCTCTGAGAGCGAGCCGGTGTTATAGTGCATGTAAAGGGAATAGATATTCTGAGCAGATGGGTTTGTAAAGCGTCTGTGACGATGGTCTTGAGTTCTGAGAGCTCACTTTACTGATAATAAGATGTCAAGAGTCACTACTCGCATGCCTTGAGACCCTCAGGTGTTTGATCGCTGTGACCGACTAAACTCACCTGTGCCACCAGTTATCATCTTAACAGATTTCCACTCTCCAAAAGATGATTTATTGGGATCTGCTGAGCAAAGAACTGTAAAATGAGGAAAAGAGCTGTAAGGCACCATCATAATTTCACTTTTACTCACAGCGCTAAAACCTGCAATTATTCTCACTTACTTTACTTTGAGTAGTTATACTAAATTTCCTGTATCTTTGCCTCAGCTCGGAGAATGTAAACATATCTGTGTTGCAGAAAGTTTTGTAGTTTATCTGAAACTTGATTCTTGAGGCATGGGATAAAACACATTAACATTTATGTAGATACATATGATATGTTTACATACATACATATATTTTGATACATATGAGATATTTACATTTGACTGAAACCTGCTTATATTTTGTCGCGAAATGTGTTTTTCCTTACATATCATTCAATACTGTATGTGTGTCACCATCAAAAATGTTTAATATTCATCATAAATATTGACAAGTATGCGTAACATGCATTGGTGTCTTTATGCATGTCTGTAAAACATTTTGCAAAAGGCTATATAGTTAATAGTTAATAGTATATAATCAGCGCAGTCTCATCCCAAGACGTCAGTTATATGACCATACGTCAACATCTGCCTTTTTAGGGCCCCCTTAAACTTTGGTTAGATGACGTTATCGTATCCTAACCCTTCCCCAGACCTAAACCCCGTCACCTAACCGACGTTAAAGGTAAAGCGTCAGTTGTATGATGGCCCGGGATTGTCATGTAACCGACGTAAGACGTCCCAAGGCGTCAGTTATATGACTTCTTGGGATGAGACTGTGTTAAGTATATAGTAAATTGAATAGTTTCAACTGAAAATGAATGAACGCATAACCACACTGGCAGCCCTAGATGCATTCAATTTTGGAAATTCCTTAAAGAGGCCATATTATGCCCCTTTTCAATGTCTTGATTATGTTTTTGAGGCCTACTAGAAGCCTACTAGACTTTTCAGAAACACACTTTTTTTACATATTTGAATTGTTCTTCCCAGTCTGTAATTAATGCTCTGGGCTGTGTTTCCCAAAAGGATCGTAAGAGACCATTTCTGGCTATTTTTTTAGGATCAACTTTTAGTTCTTGTCTGAAGCCCCTCCTTCCAAAAACTGCAATGTTCTCTGATTGGTCCTGGGATGGTGGTCCTGTGTTGTGATTGGTCACTTCAAGTGTGTTATGGAAATGTTGTGTCCCTTACCATAACTGCAAGTTTTAACACACTACTAAAGCAACTCATCCAGGCCTAATCCCTTTTTTTGCATATGCTCTGGTCGGAAATTATTTAAATGAGGAATAAAATTTGTACGAGGTGGCTAATTCATAAATCCCCACTCGAATGAATGCGTAAATTCTTTGCTAAATCCCACATATTTTATGAGTTGCCCAATTCGTATGACCTCCCCATGACCCCGCCTCTAAACCTACCCATCACATGGGTTTTTACAAATTTGTATGAGTGAGGTTGTACGAATTACTCACTCGAATGAATTCGTACCAATTGTGAGTAAGCGTTGGGTGTTTCAGGGAGTTCAGAAACAGTGCTTACTGATATAGAGGATAACTCCCATTGGAGTGACTTTGTGCTTTGTAAATTTTTTCATGCTCGAACAGCAACATTACACACTAAAGAAAGTGAAAAAAAAAGTGAAAAGAAAGTTTTTTAAAAAAAATAACAAAACTCATGTCCTCTTTCACACACTGGGCAATATTTTCGAAGTTTGAAATATGAAAACTATAAACTTGAAACATTATCCATTGCATCCTGCACACAGCTTTTGTTAAGTGTGTGGCATATACCTACACTTTACAGCAATACTCTCTGACTAGCTTAAATGCTGCTTTTTTGTCTGTTAACCAAACATGTTCAGCCACTGTGCTGAACTGAATAAACTATACATCTCTATCCCCGCAGGGTGGTCTTTCCTTTAAGTTTTCTCTTCGGGCAGCATCTAATGTGTTCAGTTTAAATGTGAAGCAGTGATTCATGATTAGAAATGCAGTTAAGTGAAAATTAAAGTGTTTAGAAAGTCTCGAACATTTAATTAAAGCACAGATAGCCCAGAAATGTCAGACTCGCTCTCTTTCTGTTGGTGCATTATGACTCTCTTTCCTCTGCCTCTTTAAGCCGCTGATTACTGCGTGTGTGTATTTATACTGAGTGAGCATTTTCTCATCAGGCCAGACCTTAGTTCACTGTGTGAGAGTCAGAAGATGAGAGAGAGAAACATAACTTTTACTGACCAATTAAACGCTTCCTATGCAAGGTGCTGACTCAACAGATTTCACCAGCTGAAGGTTACAGCCTAATTAGGATAACCTTACGCCCCATGTTACACACATACACTGTTAAATATTAAATCTCTAAAACAGCAGCATATGGACCCATGATTTAATGATGAAAACAGCAGGTTCTCAGCATTTCAGATGCTTCTCATTGATGAGGATGAATTTGTTTTTATAGGGTGTGTCCGAAACAGAAAGCTACTACAGAGTCACTGTCTAGTCCACGGCTGTGTTCGAACCCTCATTCACCATTATCTACAGTACTCCACTATATAGTCCACTTGAAGGAGTGAATAAATACGAGAGTGAATTCAGACACTGAGTGTGCTGCTTTTGCATAGTTTATGCTTGCTATTTAATAATCATTTGAAACTTAGCAAACTGGCAGCTCCAGTAGTAATGAAAATATATGGAAACATTGCATGTAACGTAATTATCAATTTAAACTGGATTTATACATGTATGCTATGACGCTGTACCCAAAATGGACCAGTGGTTTGGAAAGTGGATGGATGGATGATTCAACCTAGTCTAGTTTTTTGGTCAAACTATATTTATTACTTATGTATTATTATGTATTATTGTGTAATTGTAGACATTCAATTTTTATTAATTAAATATTATTTCATGCAGAAATCCATTACATTATGTACTCTTAATGGCATGTGTCATCAAATTTACCAATTCAAAATCTTAATATTTTAATAAAAACAAGAATATAGTGAATGTACTTTTAATATGAGCGTTTTCCTCATACTGCATTAGCAGAGTTTTATTTATTTTTTTATTTTATTTTTTTATATGCTTTCCAGAAAAACAAGAAAAGTTATTTTAAATGCCTCATCATTCTTCACTTTTTTTCTTTCGATCTTTCATGCTCACCCATAATTTCAGTTGACAAGATGTTGAGGAAACATTGGCTTCAAACGGGCCCCGGTGCTTTCAATCCTCATGGATAGCACTTGATAAGGTAGCATTTTTGAGTGCTGTGTGTTGGTGAATGAAAGCAGGAAATCAAGCCTAAATTCTTGCTATCAGCTTCTGCACTGATGCAGCTTAAGCTGCTGTATTTCTCCACGGTCTGGTTTAGATGTAGGTGGGTTCATATCTAAAACTTCCTACAACAGCCCCTCTGTGAATACTCCATCAAATGAGCATGTCTACCTGCATTTTGTTTTCTTAAATTCAAAGAGACATCTGAGAATCCTTAAACTATCCATGGTCGTGTTGGGTGATGAATTCTTTGGTCCAGTGGTCTTCATATTAAGAGACCGCAGTGACTACAGAGGGCCCGTTTTCCATCAGACTGGAATCATACTAAAGCCTTTGGGTCATTCCTGGATATCCAGGCCAGAAATAGTTTTCATCTATTTTGTCTCTCACTTTTTTCCTTTTCTCTCATGCTGGAATCGTTAGGGTCGACCTCACAGCTTAGAATTTAATGAGGGAGGAGAGGCCGGCAAAAGAAAGAATGAGAGCGAGGAAGGTCATTGCTCTAGTGGTTGTATCTCATGAGAAATGATGGGAGAAGCTATTGATTATAGCAAGCCGGTTGAGTCAGATAGCTAGACGGACAGAAATGGGCCCATGAGACGCAGATGAGTTAGACTGCTCCACCTGAGAGATGAGCCTGTAATGAGGGGTCAGCTCTGAAGGATAGAGAGGGAACATAACAAAATAACAACATCACAGAAAGAGTGTCTGTGCCGTTTAAAGCACATCTTACATTCATGATATAAGCTGTCAGGTAGATTACAATGTCCTAGCATGCTTTTCATGGGACTTGCTGTGGAGAGTAAAACTACTGAAAATAAGATGACTTTTGCTGCTCAAAGTACATTTAACAGGCAGCCTTAAAGTCACTTTGAGGATAGATAGATAGATAGATAGATAGATAGATAGATAGATAGATAGATAGATAGATAGATAGATAGATAGATAGATAGATAGATAGATAGATAGATAGATAGATAGATAGATAGATAGATACTGTAGATAGATAGATAGATAGATAGATAGATAGATAGATAGATAGATAGATAGATAGATAGATAGATAGATAGATAGATAGATAGATAGATAGATACTGTAGATAGATAGATAGATAGATAGATAGATAGATAGATAGATAGATAGATAGATAGATAGATAGATAGATAGATAGATAGATAGATAGATAGATAGATAGATAGATAGATAGATAGATAGATAGATAGATAGATAGATAGATAGATAGATAGATAGAGTGCTCACTCTGTAAACATGTAAAGGATAAAGAGAAAAGAGAAATGGAAGCTTTCAGATAGCTGGAATAGATCCATAACTACAGTCAGCATGAGTGCTCCTAGAAATGATGAATGTGGAGTAGCTCAGTGTTGAAAAGTCTGTATGGGAGAGAAATCTTTCTTCCATTAACATGAGCGTGCTTCAAAATCTCTCTCTTTCTCTCTCTCTCGTTCCACGACACCGATTAACTGACTAGTCCTCCTTAGCAGCTTCACAATGTCTCATAAACTCAAATCCTTTCACAATAAAGCCAAATCAGTCTTTACAATTAAACGCACACATGCAAAAAAAGAATTTCCATTCAGCACTCAAAGCTTGAATTGGATAGCCAGTGTGGCCAGATACCAAGTTGGATGAGAAATAACGGGACACATACTGTAGCTTATCATTAATAACTCTGAACCTTCTGATGCCTTTACCAAGAGCACGTGAAGGACTAATCTCGAAGGACTGCATTCACCTTGATACATTCTCACTTTCCTCCTTCGAATGATGCTAATACCGAAGTCAAGCTTAGTTACGCCTCATAAAATGTGAAATGTTAACTCAAAAAGTTTTCGACAAACAAATGAGTCATGAGTCACAAGCGTTAATCTGTTAGCTAATTGTTCATTAATTATGCCATAAATCACAGTGACTCTGACAGTTCGTCCCAATTTATAACACCACGCATGAGAGAATCTCATCTGGTTTTGTGCACCTTTTCCGTGGTTGGTGCGCTTTGAGCTAATCTTCTCCCGCAAACAAAGCTTGAGGTGACGCGAACAGTGGAACGCTCATTACCCATTACACAAATAAGCCCTCAACACACCTCACCTGAGTGGAAAAACCAACGAAGATTCTGCGTATTGTGACACATCTCAGTAGAATGCTAAGCAGTATCAAGACCGAAAGCCTCATATTGTTTGGACTGGGACTTTCAATCGCTTCAGAATGTAATCAGATTCATTTACATGCTAGGGTGAGTAATTAAATCAAATTAATCACAGTAAATCCCATATAAGGTGATGTGTAAATTTAGTAAGGAGATTTAATGCTTCACTAAAACATTTGTTTTACGATGGTTAGATCTTTTGTGCCATGTTGAAAATATTTGTATATTTGCAAAATTTGCAAATATTGTAATAATCCAGTGAGATTTTTGAATGAACAAGGAGACCTACACCAGATGCCACAGGCCCACACAGAGATCTGCATTGAATAAATCCAGGGTTAAGGAATTAGTTTTGAGTTGGCAAAACCAAAACTAGTCCAATAAGCCTTTGTTGGTTGTTTTTAGTGTCCTTGTTAGCGCACCCACCTGCCATGCTGGAGACGCCAGTTTGAGTTCCACTCAAAACTGCGATTCACTTCTCACGAGAGTCAGCACGATTCAATTCTTTATGTTAAGATAAACTAGGGGAATGACTTTAAGTCCAACAAGTTTGAGATCTCTTACCCAGAACCTAACCTGCCATTGAGCGAAAGTTACTATGGCATTAAACCCAGGGCTGGCCCAAACTAAACTGAAACGCACTTATCCATCAACATTAACAGGCTTCCTTCCTTCATGTCAGCCAAGTAAGTCTAGGATAACATTGACAGAAACAATTGAGACCAAATAAATCCATAGAAGAGCAGCTGTGGCCACTTCTCCAAGTTGCAGGGACTGAATTTACCAAGGTGAGTTGTCTGCACAATTGCAAAAACTTGAAAATATGTAAAATCATAATTGATTCGATGAAGGACATTTTGATGCACAATTGCACATGGAGTAATACTTTTTGGCTAGGAAAGTTTTGACAACCTTACGATAGAGTAGAATTTCATCAATGATCACTAAAGATGAATTATGTTTCAATACTTTAATTTTCATTTTTTTATTTATCATTTCTGTTTATTATTTGTTAATGGCCATAGTTCAATGGTTCCTCCACAGCTTAACATGGTTATTTATGATATTCCGGAGTCGAGAACATTAAAGCATTACCCCATTGCTCTTGTGGTTGTATATAAATGTCGTCCAGAATAGATGGCTATAATAAGATTTTTAATTTCAGGTATGGGTTTTATAACCATGATTCATTATACAATGTGTCACAGCAGAAATGCATGTAGGACAGTGCATTAATGAAACGCGGCCTGTTCCCTGCAGGCATGCATGCTGTGCTGAACGCGGCCGTGCAGGAGTCTGATTTCACAGACTTTAGCACGTTGACACCAAATTAGAAAGTAAAGCATATGTTAACAAATGTGTGATTAGAACTGCTTTATTTTTATTTCTTTATTTCTTTATTTTTTCATATATACTGTACAAAACTCCAGGGCATTGCTATGCAGTTGCTATGGGTGTTCTGAATCAAAAGTGTCAAAACTGAGACAAATATTTAGTATTGCTGGTTGCATAGGATGCTGGTGTGGCCAATGTGGTCAAATCAGATGTATATTTTGGGACTTCAAAATCAGGACCGCTATTCACCGCCATTATAAAGCTTGGAAGAGCAATGATATTTTTTAATATAACCTTGATTGTATTTGTTTGAAAGAAGCAAGTCATATACACATGGCTTGAGGGTAATTTTCATTTTTGAGTGAACTATGCCTTTAAAGGATTAGTTCAATTTTCAAAAAACTTTTGCTGATAATTAACTCACCCCCATGTCATCCAAGATGTCCATGTCTTTCTTTCTTCAGTCGAAAAGAAATTAAGGTTTTTAATGAAAACGTTCCAGGATTTTTCTCCATATAATGGACTTCAGTGGGAACCAGACGGTTCAAGGTCCAAAAGAAACTTTCAGTACAAACTGCAAACTTGTTCAAACGGCTTTAAACGATTCCAGACGATAAATAAGGGTCTTAACGATCGCTCATTTTTTAAAAAAAATAACAAAGTTTACGTTTTATAAGATCAAACGCTCGCCTTGCTCTGTTCTGTGGTGCACGTTCGTGACTCTCCTGTTCGAACTCGTTCAACAAAATGAACAAATCTTTTTCCGAATCAATTCGTTCGTTTCTTTCGCCGAATGAACCAAATGACTCGGAAAAAGATTTGTTCATTTTGATGAACGAGTTCGAACTGGAGTGCGTTACAGAACAGAGCAAGGCGAGCGTTTGAGCTTATAAAACTTAAACTTTGTTATTTATTTATAAAACGAGCGATCTTTTCGCTTGATAAGACCCTTATTCATCGTCTGGAATCATTTAAAGCCGTTTGAACAGGTTTGCAGTTTGTATTTAAAGTTTCTTTTGGACCTTGAACCGTCTGGTTCCCACTGAAGTCCATTATATGGAGAAAAATCCTGGAATGTTTTCATCAAAAGCCTTAATTTCTTTTCGACTGAAGAAAGAAAGACATGGACATCTTGGATGACACGGGGGTGAGTAAATTATCAGCAAAAGTTTTTTCAAAGGTGAAAAGTAAGCTTTAAGCCCAAAGTATACTTTGCTTTTCGTTTATAGTCAAATGCTTTACTCCATTTGCAGCATGTTGGAGAGTTTGTAGAGATGTAGGCGCAACGTTACTTAGTCAACATAATGTGTTAAAGGCCATCAAAATAAAGTGAAACCAATGTGTTTAGTCAGAATGTATGGCTCATTTTTAATGGCAGTCAGTGGGAAATGATGTTTTCCCCTCCTCCCACAGCATCAAGCAACAGAGACTAACTTTGCAATGTTAACCGGAAAAACCCTGACCCTTCATCGTCAAAGAGTCTGTGTGTCTCATTATCCACCGCGGGTGTGGTCCAGCATTCTATTAATGCATCGACAGTCCACTGACCTGGATAGAAACTGATGAAAAAGATCAATCTTCATATCCTGCAAAGATGATGGAAACAGGTCAGGCATGAAGTTTTGCATTGAGACCGTAGAAACCACTTTTAAAAGGCTTTTTATTGTGGTTTATACTATGAGAGAACAGAGTGCATTTAACCTGCAGGCTTGAAGAAAACATATCAATTAATTATGGTAATGGATAGTCCTGCCATCCTATTCACCTCAGTCCCAAACCATCAGTTTTATAGTCAAGTAGCCGAACTGCCACCGGGCAAGCACTGAATCGCTAAATAATTTTGACACCTCTGTGTTAAGCATGGCTCATTTTAAAAGCAAAGTTAAACTTCCTTATTATGAACATAAACAAGAGTAATTACTCAGTCAAGGCCACCAAAACCTCCTGCAGAACTTATTGCATTAAATAAGGTTTCTCCTGTTTCTCTGCTTTGAAACTGTGAAATGGATACAGCTAAATACCCAAGCCCGGGCATATTTTGTAGCAAATTGGCCATATTCAAAGGGGTCATGAATTGAGAAATCAAATTTTCCTATGATATTTTGACATGCAAAAGGTCATAGTACTACAAAAACATCCTGTAAGTTTCAGAACTCAAAACTTCCTCACTAGTCCAGACAACAACAACAACTAGTTTCATATTTTGTCACAATATAATGTAGGGCGACGAAAGAATCCCTCTGCAGAATCAGATCAATGCCTACTTCTACATAATTTCGTCTTTGGCCCTGCCCACTGCAGCATTAGTCAGATGAGAAGGAGAGATCCAGGATCACTGGACTAAAAATAACAGTTAATCTTGACAGCACATGTACTTATTTCATATGCAAAGATGTTAGCCAATTATAGCAGTGGGCGTTTATATTGAAATCTCACTGCAGACACATGCCTTCTAACAGAGCATTGAAATCAGAGGGCTACAATCTAAATTATGAAATTTAACATTTAATGTAAAAATCATACTAACATTATAAGTTCACATCAGGATGCATTATAAAACAATAAAAAAATGGTTCATGACCCCTTTGACCCATTACCATGAGCAACATTATTTTTTAAATTTTTAACAACAAAGAATCGTAGCTCTTAGCTGATAAATATAAGGCAAAAGAAGGAAACTCATTTGAAGGTCCAGGGGACATAGATACCAACATGTATTTCCATGTAGTTTCAGTTATCTGTATGTTACTTTCAATTATGTAAATTCAGTTATCTGGGATGTTATGTATAAGAACAAAGAATGATCATTTCAAATACCAAAAACTCATTATATCTCACATTCAACCACCATCTACATAAGAGCCAGCGACAAATTCCCAAAGGATTGGCTGAGATAAAGCTGTTCTCCGCTGGTACATGAGCTCTGAACGGCCGATGATTTATAAATACAGTATAAATCGCATAGTTGAGGTTTAAACAACTACATTGTCACCTAACCTCTTAAATCTACATTCAGTGACACAATAACAATAGTATTACAAAAAGATTACACAATGTATTTTGCACACAAGGACTATTACTTTGTAACACAACACAGAAAAGGCTTATTGCTCACAAAAGCCTATGTACTAAACTCCTGCCAGAGTGAGACAACAAATTAAAAAAAAAAAACCATGTTCCCATAATGCACTGCAACAAGAGCAGTCAGGGTTTTGACAAATCATTTATAGACAGAGACAGAGATCTTTAAAAATACACTCACCTAAAGGATTATTAGGAACATCATATTAATACTGTGTTTGACCCCCTTTCGCCTTCAAAACTGTCTTAATGCTATGTGGCTAATTTTTAATGGCAATCAGTGGGAAAAGATGAAACTCAAGAAATTGAGACACCAGAGCAGGCAACATTTTTTCCAGTCTTCAACTGTCCAATTTTGCTGAGCTCTTGCAAATTGTAGCCTCTTTTTCCTATTTGTAGTGGAGATGAGTGGTACCCAGTGGGGTCTTCTGTTGTAGCCCATCCACCTCAAGGTTGTGCGTGTTGTGGCTTCACAAATGCTTTGCTGCATACCTCGGTTGTAACGAGTGGTTATTTCAGTCAAAGTTGCTCTTCTATCAGCTTGAATCAGTCGGCCAATTCTCCTCTGACCTCTAGCATCAACAAGGCATTTTCGCCCACAGGACTGCCACATACTGGATGCTTTTCCCTTTTCACACCATTCTTTGTAAACCCTAGAAATGGCTGTGCGTGAAAATCCCAGTAACTGAGCAGATTGCGAAATACTCTGACCGGCCTGTCTGGCACCATTAACTGCCATTCTCAAAATGGCTTAAATCACCTTTCTTTCCCATTCTGGCATTCAGTTTGGAGTTCAGGAGATTGTGTTGACCAGGACCACACCCCTAAATGGATTGAAGCAACTGCCATGTGATTGGTTGATTAGATAATGGTATTAATGACAAATTGAACTAGTGTTCCTAATAATCATTTAGATGAATATAAGATTGTACAGACTACTGAAACATGTATACTGTATTTGTAATTGATCTTGTATGTGTTAAAACAGACTGCTTTGCATGTTCTATCTCTATGCATGGCTTTATATGCTCCATTATGAGGTTCTCAGACAAGGTCTGTTACACGTAATCGATAAATAATCCTGGTCTCCTTAGCCTCCGTCTCATCCATCATCCAGCTATTCACATCCTCTTGCGCTCGGCAGCATAAACAGGTCTCCTGCCTCAGGAAGAGCCCTCGGACAGCTGTGCCCAGTTTATTAGTCCATGCAACAACTTGGAACTTTTGAGACACGATGTGTCGGCACAAACCAGTTTCTTTTTTTCTTTTTTTTTTTTTTTGCATAAAGAAAAGAGAGAGCGGACAAATTCTGATGTCAAACCTTGAGCCTAGAGGCTATATATTTAAAATGATTTACCGAAACCCTGAAGGGCTGAACAAAAGATGATTATTTTAAAAAATGTATCTGCATTTATTTTGTAATATGTACAAATACTGACATCTCATTATTTTTTTAAACACAATATTTAAATGCAATTTGCATGAACATTCTGTGACAAATTAGACTTGAAAATAAAAATAGCTCACAAAAGCACCTATATAAAGGTGTCACACTTCTGCCAGAGGAAGATAAATTATCCATAATGCACAGCAACACAAGAAGCCGATCAGTATCAGAGCTGTTTTGCATAATTTCCCCAGTCTTCTGTCACATGATCCTTCAGAAATCATTGTAATATGCTGATTTGCTGTTCAAGAAACATTTATTACTAGTAGTAATGTTGAATTTTTTTCTGCCTGGTGCTCTTTGAATAAAAAAAATCTTTAAATAACAAACTCAACGACACAGATACAAAATAAAAGACCTAAATGTTTAATCTTCGTTAAGAGTCGAGGAATCCTCAGTTGACACAATGACGTTTTTGTGGCGTCATCTTTAGTTCCTGTTAGACTCATTCATCTTTCCCTTTACCTGTCTATCCATGTGTGTGTGTGTGTGTGTCACGCCTGTGGTGCCAGAGTATCTAAATAAGGCAATCAGGCTGCAGTTGTCTTCCATCCCTAGTGTCTGAGCTCAACTAATCCCACTCTGCTCTTGCTAACAAGACACTGATCTGAGGTCTGCCGGGGACTTAATGAAAACTGGATTGCTTGTTAGTCTGATGAGGCACACACTCCTTACCTCTTTTTCTCTCGATCCCTCATTTGAACAACAGTATTAGCTCGACCTCTCTCTGGCTAATCCTTCTATTAGAGCGAAATCCAGGCAATCCCCGCACACGCCGCAACACCCGACATTATCTACCCGGCACATTCCCTCTCTGTGCCCCGTGTGCCCCCTCACGCACATCCTCTCCTCCTCTCTCCTCCCAGATGCCAACGAGCTCCCTGCCCGTACAACCCTGGACCACATGGCTGAGTTCGTAGGTCTTTTTACAAGAAGGAGCATTAATTAGCCTCATATAGGAGCTGAATCTCAGAGGAAGAGCATCGTGTTTTCTATCCAGACTGTCTCTTTCTCTCTCTGCGCTTCCGTTCTCGTCTCGTCTCGGTAGAGTTGGAGCACCCGGATGACTTTATTTCCATGCAGAGATGCCTCTCTGTGTTAAATTAGCTCATTTCGGAGGTGAATGCCTCTTGGACAATTCCGGTCTATTTTCTCAGACCAAAGTTGACATTTAATTCCTTCGCTGCAGTGGGGCTCTTTCAGCTTGTTTCCAGGTTCATTATGGTAAATGGCCTTTACAAAGCGAGTGTTTCAGCGTGAACTTCTCTTTCACAGTGAGCTTGTTTTATAGCAGGGCAGAGAGAATGTAATGGCTCGACTGTGTTCACATCAACATCGCATGCTGCGGGCTGATTGCCGGCTCGGAGCCAATAGAATTACAGCGTGTGTCTGCTGATAACAATGCAGCTGCAACAAGCTGAATTTGGTAACACTTTATTTTGATGGTCCACTTTAGACATTCTACTAACTATAAATAACTTTGCAACTACAGTACATGTCAACTTAAGCTACGTCTGCATTAATCCGTACACATTTGAAAGCGGCCTTTTCGTTTCAAAACGCTCCCCGTCCACTCTAGCGTTGTGAGACTAACTGAAATAAAAATGTATACAACAATATATAGGCCTGGACATTAAAAAAAAATAAATAAATTAAATGAGAAAGTATTAAATTTAAAATGAATTCAAAATGTTATACCAACTACAATAGTTTCTCAAAAAAAAAAATTCTAAAATTAACTGCCTCCATTTTTCTACAGAGAACAAATGGACCCATTTCACAGATACATTTCTGCCTTAATTAAAATCATAAGTCAAGCTAACTTTTTAATATTTTTCTCGAAGAGCTACTGAGAGCAAATAGCATTCGGATACTTGTACAAATTGGGTTATATTGTCACACTCTTCTTCTATATAATATATCAAAGACAGACAGTACACTACATCAACATACTGACTAATATTACAGATAATCAAATAGCTTTAGATGCTATTTATGCCAAATTAAATGAACAGTCTTTTCTTTGCACAAACTGCATTACGATAGCCTGACTTCATCATTCTAGTCAGAATGTGAGTCTGATACTGCTCCATATAGGATATCATTAAGATGCTATATGCACTAAAATAGTGTTAAATTATATTTTGTGCAAATAGTTTCAGATACTATTTGGACCTCAGTCTATTGTGGTACATTATAAAACAATATGCAACATATTGTGTGTGGGTATGTGGGTATATTTGATTATATTTATTAAAATAACTAATGGATGCTGCTTTATTGAACTCTTGACACTATCCCAAAATCCCATCAGAAACACCTACCCCCTTAACCATGTTGAACCTGCTTATCAGTCTTCGAAGGACCGGGAAGGAAACCAAAGTTGAGCAACGATATATGAACTGCACCCATCCAATCTGCACGAAGACACCACATCTATTTTCAATTATAGGAATATTAAATACCCGTTAAATACTTTATTGTTACTATTAAATACTGTTAGGAAGTTTGTTTGTTTTGTTAATGGCAAGATACAAAATTATTTTTCCTTCTGATTCCTTGGCTCAAGACAATTCGTTTACATATTATGAGGTAATTTTCCGTCATGAATATTCAGAATTTTCTCAAAAGAAAGAAAAAAAACTTTTCTTAAAGGCGGCCCATTTGATTTTCAACCAAATTGGCACAGATTTTACTTTTGTCAGGCAAAACCAGACAAAGGTGGGTGGAGCTAATGTAAATAGTCTTTGTAAATAGACACTCCAATAATGGCACAGCATATATTTACTGTCAACCACTAAACATGTTTGTCCTTTCTCCATCCTCTCGTCCTTGTTTCCCCAATTTCTTTTTATGAGATTTAATGTGATCAATTCATTGTTTAAGTACTGTTCATTTCGCTGTCCATTAGTGCTGTGATTCATCTTATTTTGTCCAATACAGACTCTCGTGAATTATATTTACATTTTATTTCTCTCCAATGAGAATGGAACATTATTATTGACTGCGTCTCTTCATAAATAAGTTTATATTTTGCCTTTTTCAAACTTCAAATCTTGATTTTCATCTAATTTCTTGTCGGCTCATGATTAAGATGCAAGCAAGGCAAAATTACCAAGCGCAGCCGTCCAACCAGCAAATGAGGATCCTCTTTGAAAAGTGCTTGGGCGTTTTATTTATTCATGTTTGCAGATTGCATCTCGGTAAACAGAAAGATTACAGAAGATGACGTAATTCTCACTTCTGAAAAGCGAGATGTTCATGCACCCTCACAATCTCATGGTCTCTGGAAATCCGTAGAGTCCAATTGAGCGATGAGATGTCGCCAATAGTCCCTGAGGGAAGGCCAACTGCAAAACACACACACAAAAACCATAAGGACAGAGAAATGAATACATATGGGGAGGCAGTCTCACATCGGACCATGTCCAATCACATGGACTGATTCTGCAGTGTAGGTGAGTGTTTCAGCCTGAGCTCAGTCCACAAACGCAATGACATGCCTGCCAGCATGAATCAGTGTCTCTGATATATCCTGACAGGAATGCTATCAGTCAGAGACGGCACACTGGTTGCCTCTCGCGCAGTCATACACACACACACACACACACAAATGTTTGGATTGTTTGCAGTGCATGAGAGGAAAGGCAGGAATGTGGAGTAATAAAGAGAAAAGTGATGAAAAGAGGCAGAACTTGTGTGGGTGGTATGAAGACGTGTGCCTCTGAAACTCTTCATGTTTGGAGGTCACAGAAAAGCTGATATTTAAACTGTTTTATTTTTGTATTTTGATATTTTTATTTAGTCAAATTAGGCCCTGTCCACACGGAGATGCGTTTAGCTGTATACATACAAATTTTGTATCGTATTGGCATTTAGTCCAGACGGATCCAGCGACACTGAAACCGTTTTTTTTTTTTTTAACCGGGTCCCAGAGTGGATCAATCTGAAAACGACACCCTTGCATTTTCGTGTGTACGGCCAATACGTACATTTTGTGAAACGATGATGTCATCCCGCCACGTGTCAGCATTAGTCACACCCCGCTACGTCAGACGTAAAGGCAACAACAATGGGGGACTATATGCTTGTGTCCATGCTGCAGAAGCTACTGAGCCTATTAGCTTTACTAAAGCAAAATTTTCTGGTCCCTATGCAATCTTCGTCATAACCATGCTGTCGTGTTGGGTTCATATATTTCTTGAGACGATGTCGTGTTTACGGAAAAACATTTTAGAACGAGGAATAAAAAAAAGATTGGATAGGGAAAGCTCTGGCTTCGTGTGGATGTGACCTTAGTGGAGTCAAATGTTTACCCTTTCCGTGCCATTGATGGCCATTTTTTTTTCACTGTTAGGCCTATATATGGTAGGGCGTTCTTACGAATTTTCTAGTATAGAGTATAGAATCTCAAGATCAAAACACAGGTGAAGCTACAAGTGATCGAAGCATTGCTTGTACACCTGTAAAATAATGCGATCATAAAACATAATTAAACACACAGCATATAAATCAAAACGACCCAATGTTACCGAATGAAATGACGACCTAGGACAAGGGAGTGTTGATGGGCTCGATCTACTCCATCTGTTTTAATCATTGTTCTGAATCTTATCTGGATTTTTATTTTTATTACGAAACTTGCCCATAATCAAATGTTAAAAAAGAATGCAAAAAGAAGATGGTTTTTGTATAAAAGCAGAGGCTCTGTTCTTTCTTTTATGCTCAAATATAAAAAAAATAAATAAAAAAAAAAAAAAACTATTCTGGTGGCCTTGAAAGTTTTGTGAAAATGACCGACTGTCAACTTAAAAAAATGTGGAAAAGTTAATATAGTAAGTGCAATTCTTAATTATTAATACTATTTCATTTTTTTCCTCAATGGACTTTTTGCCTTTTAATGAGCACAGCATGAGGGAGGTTATAGAAAATAACAGGTTTGAGCATAGAAACACTGAAAGACATTGGAGCACATGCACTACAAAAATGATTAACATTTTGCATTTAAATTATTCTAACATCACATTTTAATATAGTGTGTGCAATTCATTTTTTATTTTATTAAATGAAGAGTTCAGATGCAAAAGCCTCTAAATGCCATTTGAAATTTTCTTCTAAAATGACCATTTTTATCAAGCTTGTATATGTAAGTTCAGTAATTTCACTTAAATGACAATTAATAGGTAATCTTTATTGCCATTTAAGTGAAATTACTGAACTTAAATATACAAGCTTGATAAAAATGATCATTTTAGAAGAAAATTTCAAATGGCACTTAGAGGCTTTTGCATCTGAACTCTTCAAATATTTCTTAATGGGCTTTTTTTGCTTTAAATAATGAGTATGATGTAGAAAAAACAATCACAAACTCAAGCATAAAAACACTGGAGCACATGCTACAAAATGACATTCACATTCCATTCAAATTTCATTTTGATGTAATTTACAAGACAATTCACAAATCTATTGAGATATAAAAGTCTGAATAGGAAATTCAAATGAAGAATTATATAAGAAACCTTCCGTTGGTGCTCAGTGAGGGAATTAGGCAGTCTAAAATATGCTACCTAACCACCGTTTAAAGCTTAGTGCTTATTTTGGATCTTCTCCAGGAACTGCGTTCTTTGTGCTACCTGCAAAGGTAATTGGCAAACAATAATGCACTTTATGCTTTTTCTCGCAAGTCAACGTGACATTTTGCCAAGTAAATGTTAAAGTAAATGCACATGGAAGCTGTCGGGTGTTAATTCCCCCCGCAACTGCTTGTTCTCGTTGCAGATGGACCTGAGGTCATCAATGTGTTAAAAAAAATAACACAGCTTGATTGTTATTCCAAAGAAACTATCATGTGCGCTCTCTGTCTCTCTCTCTCTGTCTCTCTCTCTCTCTCTCTCTCACTCTCTCCCTGTCTTTCTACCACAATAGAACACATTTCATTAGAGGCATCAGCAAGGTAATTCAGGATAAAATATGGAAGCCAAATTGCTTGGCGTGAGATGCCTTTCAAAGTAACGGCGTTGAAGGCCTTGTTAATAAAAGAATGGAAAACACTCCAGATGAACACGTGCACTATGGGCCTCCTTTTCATATGGCATCTATTGATTGGGTTTCACTTCATCAGCTAGAGGATTTTTGCGTCCTTCACACACGGTTTAGAGTAGTGTGTGTTTGTTTCCGCGATATAGGCAGGGATCTTGTGACCTTGTAGGCAGCATTACAATGTGTGTCGAGCAGATAAGGAGTGTGGATTTAAAGCCTCCGAGACAATAAAGTGGATAAAGTAAACCAACAAACACAGAAAATTAAGCATTTGCAGAATATAACGTTACCGAATATAAACACATTGAAGAACGAAGGTATTTCCTATTCAAGACACTGCCTCTCCGTCTTAAAGGTCACGGTTTTATTTGTGTTCTGTGGGGAAATTAGTCTTCCAAAATAAAACATTTAATCTACAAAAATGCGGTTGAGACATTTGTAACAGTGGAATGAAGTAAAATCACTGTCACATCTCCATGTAATCAGGTCTGCGTGACTCAACTGCAACGAGCCGGCGTTTAACATTCAGACCGGAGCTAAAGGACAATATCCTGATATTCAGAACAAATTGCATATTTTCCACATATACACAGTCCTTCAAGCTTACCATAATTTCTTCATAACATTTTCCCATCCCCTATGACTGGAAAGGGAAATGCCGCTGTGATCCGTTCAAGTAAATTTTTCCTTTTTGTGCTGCTGAACTCCATTTTGGGGATTCGAGAGTTACTCGTTCATGACAGATTCATGCCCATGAAATCAAAACACACCAACGATGAGTTGACCAATGATTGCTTGTTTGGACTGGATTATTGTATCGTTACATAAAAATCCATAAAAAAACAGATAATGTTCTTGGCTGACAATTACCTGTACCTGTTCCATTAAAGCCACACTATGCAGCTCTGATGTTTTTGTGAAACTGCGACCCCTAGAGCCCCTGTGGTGTACTTGCACTATCGTAAATAACCGTAACACCCCTGTTACTGCAGTCTACAGAACTACTGATGATGGTAATAGATAAATAATAACTATATGTCAAGTGTTAAACTACTTTATAACAATAAAGTTTCTAAATCACAAGTAAACAGCCTATATTTGTGTTTTTTATTGTAATGTAAACATTACAAAATGTCAGATGACATCAATAAAGTTAAATGTACGTCGCATTATTTCATAACATTGGCCTTTATGATTTCATTTGACATGATTATTACAATGTATCATAACAGTTAGCAAATTGTACTCAAATACACAACCTCAAGGCATATATATGTCCTAATAATAATGTGAGATATTGATGTTCTTATGATAATCGCATGAATCAACATCAAGAGCGTCAAGATTTAATTGATTTATAATCGACACAATCTGAAGTAAAGTTACAGTCAGGAAGTGCACTGTTAGTCAGCTAAAGTTACGCACGCCATAAGAAATTCGAACCAGTTATGTCGTTAGAACTATCGTTATGTGATAAATACACATCACAACTCCTGAGTTCAGCTGGCAAACTAGCTCTTGCGCCAAGCTAGGCAATAAAAACTAAATTAAGAGAACGACTGTTTGTTAGGATGTCTGCTTACAGCTCTGGTAATCGAAAGCTAGCTAGACATATGTGAGCATTATTGATTTAGAATTATTAAAAATAAGAGATTTACTTACAAGTCCATCAACAAGATCGCCAGGTCAGCATCAGCGTTGCATCCTGTGTTGCTTTTAAGCTCGCGCCAACGAGTGAAAGGCTGACCGAGTGGGACTCTTGTCCGGTTTCTAGCACGGTCCGATTCTCCTTTCCTTTTTCTTGACATTTTTGAGTTTGAATTAGTTTTCTTGGATGCGCGCAAGTGGCTTCATATGTTGTTGTTGATGTGTGTGACGTTGCCGTAAAGCATTTCGTGATTCTCGCAAGATTTCCGGCGGCGTGTCCCCCCACCCCCACCCCCCCAAGCATTAACCAGGATGATTCGCCCGACTATGACTTTGTTTACCACCGAAACGAATTTGAAGCTGTTATGTCAAGGTACAAATCTTGCATAGTGTGCCTTTAACTTTACATTTCCTTCAAAACTAAGGTGCTGTTTACACAACACCATTTTCAACTAAAAGAGTAAAAAATTGTATGCATTGTGGTCGTTCATTTACATGAAAACAGCATGTTTGGGTCCCTGAAAGCAGACATTTTTGAAAAAGAGTTCCAAAGTGCAAGTTTTAACAAAAAGGGTTTCTGTGTAAACAAACACGTGAATCTCTGAAGATAATGGCGTCATGCATATGCGCATTACGTGTTCAATTTTTATTGTTTCATCAACATCTAATGGCCTGGCAGCGAAATACAGCGTTTTTCGTCAGTTTCGTGGATCCGTGTGAAGAGGGACCATTTCGACATTGTCGTCTGTAGTGTACAGGAAAGCTCAAAGGAAAAACTTTCTCGTTTTAAGCATATCGCTGTTGTGTAAACATACCCTAAAACACAACATAGTGCAAAACTTAATTCAAAATATAGGTAAAACACCTGTGACAAATCAATACAGAAAAATGCTTTTATATTAACAGTATATTTTGTCTTATTTTTACAGACATTTCTTGGAGAGTAGATAAATATTCCTCGCACATCAGAATGTTTACAGGCATCCTAGATAGCGTAGCTTTTAGGATAGTTATGCAGTTAGAACTTTACATTGAAACTACTTTAAAACAGTAACATTGTGTATTTGCTGAAAGCCGGCTGGTATTTGTTGTGGCTTTCTGTTATTTCTCATGTGGTGACCTTTTTTTATTTTTGTGGTTTGTGCGTTAAATACTTTTAAAGAGCTTATGAAATGCAGAAACATTTTGTTAGCAATGCAACAAAGCTCAGTTGGACCTTTTTGTTAAATGTAGTTGAACCCCAGTTCTGACACTTGATTTCACCAGAGCCCATATTGGTCAACATATTTTGTTAATTCAAGAACAACATTCCTATCCGAAATTTTTGTCCAAACCTTATCCCTACCCCTAAACTTAGGGTGTATTCACACCAGGAAAGTCCGATAGTTCACTTGCTTTGGTCCGGACCAAATAAATTATTATTATTATTTTTTTGGTACGGTTCGCTTTCACACTGCTCTTTTTGCAAGTGAACCAAAAATTGTAAACCAAACCACACGTGTGCTAAGGTCGTCCATTCATTGGACAAGGATTCTCAAGGGAAATCAGGAAGTGCAAAAAAGTATATTTCCATATATTTCATACTGCAATATTTGTTCTTTTACTAATTTTGCGTTAATTCTGTACAAACGCAATATGAAGAAACTAATGAGTATCATATGATACAATGTCATGTATACGAAGTTGTAATTCGGATTTTGAGAAGACGACGAGTGTAACGTTTGAGTGGCTCTATAAACGCGGGGAAATACGACAACTCTCGTCTCTCGTGCATCTTTTCATTCGACCACCTTCTGTTTTTTTATCTTTGGGCAACATCTCAACTTTGCGTTACAAGTGGCACTGCACAGAAGACGGAGAAGGTATAAAGTTTTCATTCATAGAGAGGGGCTATGTTTACTCATTCAAATAATGAGATTCTTATTGTGTACTAACTGTGCTGTCAATGTTAACGCTTGCGATTAAGTTTGTCCAGTTTAACGTAAATTAACGCATCATCATCCTTGTATTGTAACTATCCTTACATTAATAATAATAATAATTCATTACACTTATATAGAATTTTTCTCGGCACTCGCTTTAAGGGGAAACTCGTCAACCACCACCAAAAGGTGGTGAACTGCAAATGCTTTATGAACTGCAAATGATATTTTTTTGCATCTTTGCGCGATTAGACATTTACACACGACGCGCAGAAAGACGTGCAGAAAGACGCGCAATATTCTCTTTCGACGCAGTGCTTTCTTGCAATTGGGTCGGTTCATGTTCACACCGTAAACGAACCGTACCAGAGTTCGTTTGGAACCGTACCGAGACCACCTCTTCAGCTGGGTCTCGGTTCGGTTGTTTGGTCCGCACCCGAGTTCGATTGCTGTATTCACACCTGCCCAAAAGGTCCGCACCAAGGGGGCAAACGAACTAGAGTTTGATTCAATCGAACCAAACAAGGCAGGTGTGAATACACCCTTAACCTCTCCCTTATCCCAATGCATTCTCATCCTTCCTAGGGCATCATCTAACTGACGCTTTTGACCATGCGTCTAAATCAGATGCTCACGGCAACCTTTAGCATCATTTAGATGAAACGGGTAGGTTTAGGTCTGGGGTAGGGTTAGGGTTAGACCACTAGGATGTGCGTCTCATATTGACGCTAAAGGGTGCCATGTGCGTCGAATGTTGACGCATGGTCAAAAGCGTCAGTTAGATGACGCCTTGGGATGAGAATGGGCTGCTTATCCCTAAAATCAGAGAGGAATGATGGTGAATAACACTGATCTAGAAGCACCTGGTTGTAAGACTAAACATGACAAACTGGAAACTTACCTCTCAAATCTTATTGGGTGATTGGAATATTGTTCCAGGATCAACAAAGATAGGATTTCTTTTCTTATTTTTTTATTTATTAATATTTTGTTAGTTCTCTCTTGTTTTTTGCATGTGCTCATATTTTCTTTGTATGACAGCCTGGCCAAAATTATCACAAATAAAACGATTGACTTTAAGCACAACTATGCAATATGCTTACAAAATTGGTAACACTTTAGTTTAGGGTCCAATTCTCACTATTAACTAGTTGCTTATTTGCACATATATCACTAGGATATTGTCTGTTTATTAGTATTTATAAAGCACATATTAATGCCTTATTCTGCATGACCATATTCTACATCCCTTACCAATACCTGCACTTAACAACTACCTTACTAACTATTAATAAGCTTTAATTAGAAGTTAATTGAGGGAAAAGTTGTACTAGTTAGTTAATAGTGAACATTAGACCCTAATCTAAAGTGTGACCACAAAATCTTGTTTGCCTTTTCCTAGGCCGGGCCTCAGTTTTGGCCTCTAAATACAGAATATATAATAAAGAGGGAAGTCAAACACAGATAAAACTAGCAAGGTCATAATGTCATGTAGCTACCCATCTTCGACCATTTAGCTACACCAGACATGCCAAACTTTGATTTATCACAAATAAAAAATCTCTTCCCCCTTAACAGTAATTTATGCACAGCCGCTGTCAGCAGAAGCAAGCTCTTACATTGTAAATATCTCTGAGTTGTTTTATTGCTCTTCTCATGCGTAGTTGGTGGTGATTGTGAATGAGACCCTGGTCATCGTCTACCAGCAGCACTCTGAACGGCCTCCCCTCACTGGCCCGAATGATGTACAGCCTGAGACCATTGTTAGTGGCGTAAAAGAGATTGAATACAGAGGGAAGTCAAACATTAGAATGCACTGGATTATGAGTGCCAGATAGAGCAGCAGATGTCTGGTTTTCACTCTCTCCTCGTATCAGCCCGGCTAAGACAGCTGCGGAAGAGAGCGTGGGATGTAGAATTGGAGAGATGGAGAAAATGGCCCATTATCATAACAGCAATACGGCAAACAATCAGGGAGAGAATGATGGCGAGACGGCAGAGAGTGAGATGCAGAGGAGGATAAGTACATATGAAGACAAGTGGTGAGAGAGAGAGAGAGAGAATCGCAAAAATGAGAAATGTCCATGACGGAATAAAAAAGGGAAATGCAGGGGCTGAGAAAAAGGGAAATGGATTAACAGCAGAAGAGGCGACAGACAATTCTAAAATCAATTTCTCTTAAAATCCACAAAGAGAACACATTGTACCTTTTAGCATTTTTCCATTTTAAGGTTTAAATTGTACATTTCAACAATTTGTACATTACTTGCTAAATTAATTCAATTAATAATGAGTAAAATGACAAAGGATTGTGTCAATTTTCTTGTGACAATTGGATGGATTGTGTGTAATATGATACAAATATGAAGTGCTACTTCATTCATTTGCAAGCACTTCGTGGCAAACACTTTCACAATAAATTAGGATAATCTGGGACATTGAGTAACCTATTGCTTTGTACATTTAGCTGGGTTCCCTTTCGAAAGGGAACTCGCACTGCGTCAATGACGTTATGGGGAACATCCAATCACAGCAATTGATTTTGATCGGCGACAGCCTATGGCGTTACTACTAAATCGACCTGGAAGTATAAAAGGGGCACCAAGAGAACATGTCATTCTCTTTTCGTCTTCAGGGACTGTTTATTATTTGTAAGCTTCAACCTGAAAACTTCAAAAGGTTGTGAAGGTTGTGACTTATAAAAACCACTTTGAGACAACTCATTCTCATTAAGCTTTTGACTAGTATATATTGCTTGCTTGTGAGCAGAGAAAGTAAAGTAGACAGTTATGTCATTGCTTTGAGTAAGTTGACCTATGACTAATAAAGTAAGCAGTTGTTTAGAGTTATAGAGAGACAAAAAATTTTGGAAGAGCCATGGGTTGTGTGAGATGGAGACAGAGAGAGAATAATTCACGTACCCACGGGAAAGGAATCTTGAACATTTTTCTCAGGGAAAGGCCACAGGCTTTGCAGGAGGCTACGTGAACGCACAGTAATGAAGAGTATTCAGCATAATTAGAGAAAAGATGGATCTGCCTAGTATATACAGCCCCGAAACTCATTATCCACTGCCGGCTGGCCTCTTTGTCCGGTCGGAAATCTGCACAGACAGATCTGGGGCCAAACGAGTCTACATTTATCAGGCAGGAATTAGCATTGGCTTAGGTTTAACAAGCAACTGATTAGAGAAGTTTTTATCCAGACAAGAAACCATATTTGAAAACTCTTCCCAAACATTTCTGAAGACATCTACTTTTTTGGCATCTTTTTTGTATCAAAACACCAGCATATTGTTCTAAATTCTTACATGAACGAATTTCACCTAATCATTTGTAAGTATTTTGCATGTCTGCCTGCATTTTATAATACAATATCCAAGCAGCAAGTTATGCATCAAGCATATCAAACACCACCCAAATAAGTAACGCTACATTAGCTCCACAGCTGGGGGAAGGCATCAGTATTTGGGCCATTGCTCTAGGGTCAAATAGTTATCCGTTACTGACAGACTCCACAGGAGTATGAGACACTTGCACAGCTGCATCTCAGTCTATAAACTCACCATGTACAGGCAGCAGAGTCCAGAGGGACTCATCAATTCTGGATTCAATCTTCTGGTGTTGAATGTACCACTTCACACTGAGATTAAGCTTTAACAGCACCTCTGATCTGCTTCCTCCACAATCTATCTGGAAAAAGAATTATGACATCAAGAGAAACTACATGAGTGGAGATGACAAACAACTGCATACTATACAGTAAAATGGATGCCATTATTTCCTCAAGTAGTCTTCAGGATCAATATCTTACACAGCTCAAAATGGCGACATTTAATCCATTAATTTATTTTTTTAAGCTGAACAACTCAAAATGTATATATTTCACTACACACTTTAAAAACAAACAAGTAGTAACTACACAATTTACATTTTAATCAGTGAGAACTGTCTCATAAGAGTCAGTTTGGGAATAGCTCTTGTGCTGTATTAGTTTGATTTATTGTCATTTATTCGGAAATCAGTTTGACTACACTTGTGCCATATAGTTTAATACACTAAAAAGAACGACTCATAAGAGTCATTCATTGAGGAATCAGTTGGATACACTGTTTGAGCTATATGGCTTAATTCACTAAAAAGAATCAACTTATAAGAGTAGTTCATTCCAGAATCAGACTACACTGAGACATTATTGAGCTCCAGTAGCCATTTCACTCCCTCAGAGTGCCATAAAATGAGCACGTCTTAAAATATAGATTATATTCTTTGTTAGCAAGTGTAAAATAAATGTTAACGTAAAACAGCCCCTGGCAACTTCTGCTTGTCTAAATGCACATATGAATGTTGAAAGAAGTTTATGAAAGCTTTATGAGCCATTAAAAGCAGTCTACAGTTCGCTTCTGTATTTTTCTCACTCTCTGCTTAGGCTCTCTCACACAGCACTGAACTAATGTAAGAGTTCAGCTCTCTTCATTGTGTTTTGTGAGATGGCCTCCTCCTCAGGTTCCTGAACCCCTACAGTAATTAGTTGTTCCAGGCATCTCCAGATGGGTGAGGTGTGCAAAGAGTCAGTGCTAGAGCTCCACAAATAAAATGATCACTTAGCTCTCAAGGTAAAATCAATGTGAGACTGTACATTATCTGTGCCAAAGGTTAAGGGCCTGGTAACACTATAGTAAAGCTTTAAATTGAGGTCTCCCACAAATAAAAAACATTCCTTCACCTACAAAAACAAGAACATAATCAGGAATGTATATGTACTTTGAAATCATATAAGGCAAGCATGTGCTCTACATTTACAGCTCTTTATTCCCACCTTTTTGTTTTAAACCTTTATCTGTCAGAAAATTTAAAATTACTACATTTAAAATTACCTTGTGTCTGGTTTTCTTGAGTTTAGCCATCTACACATGGTGTCATGTACACTTGATGCATGTTTGTAAATTTTCATTTTAAATTGTGACTGGTTTCCAATTATACTGTCCTTTAAAAAAAAAAAAAAAAAAAAAAAAACATGTTGGCTTATAAGACAAGGTATACATCTAAACCTTAAAGGAGCATTTCACCCATTTCAACATTAATCTTTATTGAAAGTGGATCATATATGTAGTCGAAATGTTATATATATATAGAAAAGACCGAAAATAACTGAGGGGCGCATTTGTATGTAAGACAACAACTCCCACAATGCACCACATTGCACAGCTCCACAAGGCACACCCACTAATCCGGAATAGCGCAAACAGAGAAATCACTCTTCCGTCTACAACAGAGACGTCACTCTTCCGTCTACAAGGCTAACGTTAGCTGTCACCAGAGTTTGAAATTCATGTCACACAAAATGTCTAGTTAGTTGGCTGTGGCGAGCAGGACGATCGAGGGTGAGGGACGTAAAAGAGACGCCAGACAAAAACGTAATCAGACAAATAAATGATCTATCCCAGTTTGAAATCAAAGTCAACAAAGTCAATTTTGAGAAAGTTCCAAGGTTCCAAAAGAAAATCCTTACCTTACCAACCATACCTTAAAATCCCTGAAAATCACATTTCATTGGTTCAGACTCATTCCATAATAATACGAATGTATCCTCTTTCAGCATGGTCTCATTGTTAATACGTAGGTGTTTTACGTTTTTGCAAAGATAGAAAACATACTTTTTCGTACGTTTGGATAGATGAAACGTATAATATCGACGTATCTGCAACATTTAAACGTAACATTATTAGCTAAAAAACGTAAACTATTTACGTATATTCTATATCATAAAGATATCTGTATAATTTCCCTTTTTACCATTTTATAGATAAATGTAAGATCCCGTAACCCTAATACCAAACCTAAACATACCCATTTTATACATAAAATAAAAAAGAATAAAACGTAATGGACAGATGTGTTGGGAAAGGGCAGTTTTAATTAACAATATAGCATTAAAATATATTTTGAGCCACCAATCCTTCTCCTACCCCTAAACCTACCCATAACTATGTAACAAACTAACTTACAATTATGAAGAAAAACATAACAGACAAGTATAATCACAATAATTTATTTATTGCAAAAATGTCAAAACCGATACCAAAAGCCGTTCACATGCTGAAGCGTTGCAGTTGCAGTCTTCTCTGGCAGTATTGTAATAGTTTTGTATGAAGTACAGAGCAGAAATTAAATTACTAATCAATGAAAATGTTAATCCGCAGCCCATTCTCACCCCCAAGGCGTCACTTAACTGACGCCTTGGGAAGCATTTGGACATGCTTCAATATCTGACGCTTTAGGCGCCCTTTAGCGTCAGTTAGATGACGCCCTAGGATCGCGTGTACCCTACCCCCACACCTAAACCTAACCGCGTCCTCTAACTGACGCTTTCCTTTAGCGTCAGTTAGATGACGCCGTAGGATCGCGTCATGTAAGTGACGCTAACGGGCGCCTAAAACGTCAAATATTGAAGCATGGTCAAAGGTGACGCCTTGGGGTGAGAATGTGTTGTAATCCGGCTTCGGTTTGCGCTTCTCCATTTCAAATGAACTAAAAGCCAACCGTCTCACAGTCCTTCGTGTCGCAATCTGTGACGAAGCAGGAAAGAGCCAATGAACGTTTGATATCACTGCCGTAAAACATGACGTATCGCTTCTCAAGGGCGCAATTTTTGAATTTGAATTCATCACCAGCGCTGGGTTTGACATGTACGGTCGCTGCTGAGAATGGAGACGCAAACTATGGATTCTTGCAAACAACTATGGATTCTAAAGATTTGGATTACATCAAACTAATAAAATTGATGTCTTTTGTGAATTTTGTTGTGTTTTATAGGAGAAAACGCTTTATGTGTCTCAAGGTAAATAAACTATCACAAAACGGTTAAACGAGTAACGTTAAAAAGAATGTATTTTTAAGGTTTTATATTGTATTGTTTAACACCATGCAGACGAAACGAGCAAAATGTTAATATTTATGAGTATTATATCAATAAATGTGACTGAAAACTTAATAAGACCGTGGAATGCAATAGAGTCAAAACATAATCATGCTACGATATTAATATGCATAAATTGTGATACATACAAATGTGTACGTCGGTGGATTTGTTCATACGTAAATAAATTACGTTTTTGTGCTGTCAATACGTAAATATTTTACGTTTTAGAACTGTAAATACGTCTGTATTATACATTTCTGCGCATATAAAACGTAATTATATATAGGTATGATAGAACGACACTTTACGTACAAATACAAACGTATTCTCATGAGATCACGTTGCCTCTTTGATACAGTAGGCATTGACTTCAGTTGATAGATGCTGTATTGTTACCTTTCTTGGTCAAAAAGCAAAGATTTATGCATTGATGCCATTCAAAATCAGCC
The DNA here is from genome assembly GCF_988280905.1 of Pimephales promelas. NCBI lineage: Eukaryota > Metazoa > Chordata > Actinopteri > Cypriniformes > Leuciscidae > Pimephales > Pimephales promelas. The sequence continues at coordinate 18,077,007 of NC_142773.1, forward strand.
AAGTAAAACCCACACAGTGTCCGACTAGAACTTTCAATCTCTCTCTGTCTTGTTTTCCTCATGCATCACACTCAGTCTCTAACTCTCTTTATCTTGCAGCCTGTCTCGTTTTTTCTCTGCCTCTTCTCGTCTGATGGCTGTCATTACACTCGTTATGCTCTTCTCGAACTCCTCACTCAGCTCTCTCCACTGTGTCTGACAGAACGTTTCAGACCGCTGCTATGACTGATATCACCCAGCCTCGTGTTTCTCCGCTAGCTGATCTCATCCCTCTTTCCCTCTCTTTTCCGTTTACTCTTAACACGCGGACCGTGCTGAATCGTCTGAGCTTAGCCTCATCTAAAGACTATCACAATCACCATATTTCTCTCCCTGTTCTGGAACTGATTGGCTTGACAGCTCCATTTTAAACAGAAGGATGTGATTGCGCTGTACAGTGTGCGATGAACACGTGTGGCACGTCTCCTGTGGACGCACCGCTTCCTCCTCACGACTGTCAGCAGTGACACAAAGCTTTCGTGGGAAACAGAGGTCGCTGAACCAGTCTGCAGGCCGGATGGAGTGCGATGAGCCGGAGAAAGTGAGAGAAAGCTCTTTGCGGTGGTAATGCTTGGACGCTTTCCACATCTTGAGCACCCTGTAGAGGAAAAATATTTGTAATTCTAGCCTCGAACATCGCTAAGCATTAAAAATCACTATATATCACTTCATTGAGTCAGATGAAGTTAAAGGGTTAGTTTACCCAAAAATGAAAATTCTGTCAGTATTTACTCACCCTCATGTTGTTCCAAACCTCTATGTGTTTATTTGTTCTGTTGAACACAAAGGAAGATATTTGGAAGAATGTTTTAATCAAACAGATCTCATTCCCCATTGACTACCATAGTAGGAAAAAATGCATGGTAGTCAATGGGGAATGAGATCTGTTTGATTAAAACATTCTTCCAAATATCTTCCTTTGTGTTCAGCAGAAAAAAATAAACACATAGAGGTTTGGAACAACATGAGGGTGAGTAAATACTGACAGAATTTTCATTTTTGGGTGAACTAACCCTTTAAAGGATAAGTGCATCCACAAATGAAAATCATTTACTCACCCTCAACCCATAAAACTCTCTTCCTTTCTGAAGCTGGTCCAAAACAGCATGAGACACGCACACATGAAAAATATGAATAATAAATGAGCTTCAAAAAGGACTAAAAAAGTAGGATAAAAGCAGTCCATATGGCACATATGCACTATATTTCAAATCTTCTTAAGCTTAGAATAGCTTTGTGTGAGGAACAGGCTGAAATGTAAGTTGTCAGCGAAAAATTGTTCTTGATAAGACAGTTATTTGCTGAACCTAAATATAAAGAAGCTTTTGAAGCTATTTAAAACACTAAAATATAGCTTGAATTTTATTCAAGTCACACTCTTAAAAATAAAGGTTGCAAAGGAAAGTTTTTGCAGTTATGTCAAAGAACCTTTTTAGGTCCCCCAAAGAACTTTTCAGTGAGCAGTCCTTAAAATAACTGTTTAATTGTTATCGTGGATGTGCGAATAACATTTTAATAATCTAAAGAACCATTTCCACTATAAAGAACATTTTAGGGAATAATATTTTGTGGGGTTCAATAATTTTGAGCATGGATGTTAAAGTTTCTCCATGGAAGCATCAATGCCAAAAAATAATCTTTATTGTTAAAGGGACACATCAAGCTTTCCATTATTAGAAACCCAGTCATACTATTGAATGGTCGTGCAACACTCTCTCACTTTCCCCTGAGATGAGAGAAATCTGCTATTTACCTTTTTCACATCCTCCTATAATGACGCAAAAATCGTCATTTTACATCATTGTAGGAGGAAGTGTAAGAGGCGGGATTTCTGTAAAGACTACAAGCACGATTCCCACCCTTTCAAACCCGTCCATAGGGGGTTGGACCTAATGCGCTAACAGACCTATCACAGATCAGTGCCAGTGCGTCTGATTTCACTGGCAGAAACGTTTTGGAAATATGGACAAAGGTACTGAATACTCAGACGGATGCATTATGGAGGATTGGGATTACACATAGTGTCAGCCATCTTTTTTGGAAGCTAAGCTAGCATACTCTTGTTCTGTGGAGAAAGCCGAGTAGTAACTTTAGGGGTTATCGTCCTCTTTTTCACGGACATGTAAAGCCGTCGATGTCCGGGATTCAGCTTTTGATTTCTGCAGTCGCCATTCATTGTTTACAGGCACAGCTTTTGTTTCAGTCTAACTGAATTCATTCTGATTGGTGAATCTGAATGTAGTGTTTACATGAACGCTAAAAAAGTGATCGGTTGATGTGCGTTTTAACATTGCTAAGAAAATTCCTGCTCCTCAGTGAGAGATACGAGACGCGTCTCACAGGTGTCGCTCATCGGTAATCACGCCACCGGCCTGCTCGCCACAGGAAACATAATGAATGGCGACTGTAGAACGCAAAAGCTGAATCCCAGACATTTTGGCCGATCTCGAAACACATTTTCGGGCAGACTCATGGACTCACTAGACTAGCCTAGACTTGTTGTTTAACTACTGTGCGGTTACCAATTAGGCGTGGCCTCCTAGGGCAGCGAAGCAAGTGCATTCTGGGAGTTGTTGTCTTTCATCCACAAAAGCCAAAAATACATTTTCTGGCTTTTCTCAGTCTAGAAAGCTCCAAATTCAAAAATAATTTCACATTTCTTCTACATAAATTACCCATTTTAAATACACATTCATCTTTCCAGAGGTGGAATGACCCTTTAAGAGTGTATGTCCTTATGATGAACTAACAGCAGCTTTGACCGTAAGACCATTACATCCACAAATAGCGTGTGTATGAGCAGCATTCAAAATTTTGATTAAAGGTGAGTCGCCCCTTTTTGATTTGTTTTTAATTAATCCTCCTGCACTGCACATCCATCAGTGAAAGTCAAAGTGCAGCGCAAACACATTTCCTCTTCCCGACCCACTGATCTAAAACAAATAACAAAATCAACAGCTGAGTCCTCACAACAAATTACCATCACATATTCACATAATAAAAGACACAAGCACAGCTACACTAAATCTGCTCTGTAAAACACTCAAGTACAATCAATGGGTAAAAGTGTACAATTAAACCAAGTAAAGATGTCATTAGACATGAGTCAGGTTGCTCTATGTTTCCGTAACTCAACCTTAATTTGATTACAAATGAAATGGCTAGAATTCAACTGTGGCTCAAGAAAAACCTTTAATTGGTGGTTCATTAGTACAAAGCAGGTTATGTTGCTACTTTACAGACTAAAACCTTGAAGAAATAAAGTGCACTCCATATTAAAATAATCTATACTCACCCTCATGTCATTCAAAACCTGCATGATTTTCTTTTTTCTGTAAAACACAAAAGGAGATTGTAGGCAGGAGGTTGTTTGTAGCTCTTTTCTATACAATGCAAGTACAGAGTAATCATGAGCTGTCAAGCACGAAAAAGCACCCAAAAAAAAAAAACAGCAAGGTATATAAAAGGAGACGTTAAATAAGATTCCAAGTCTATTTCAAGCTTTGTGTGTGCAAAAAAATTAGTGACATGATGTTCACTGAACACCATTCCTGGACCGTAGCTCTCAGATCTCACTGGAGCTTGACAACCAAACATGGTGGTTACTTAAAAAGAAAGTCACTCAGTTTTGGAATGAATTGAGAGCGAATAAATTGTGACAGAATTTCCAATGCTGTTCATCTTGCCATTAGCATGTCCATTTGTGAAAGGGTTGACACATAATACATACGCACTTATCATAAACATCTTACAAAAAGAGTAGTCATGCATTTTAAATCATAAATGTCATAAATGTTGCAAAAACATCTGCTTCTAACATCCAACGGGGGACAATGTATCGAATGTATCGCATGTCTTGGTCTTCAGGGTATATCAACGGTGGCATGTAATTACTCAGTCAAAATTTAAAACCTATATTAATACGAATAATGATCATAATATGTAAAGAGTGAGATTATAATGGCTGGTGTCAGCTGTCTTGTATGAGAATTATGTTCAGTAATACGGGCTCCAGCAGAACCTCGTCGAAATGACTTATTCAGTCTGTTTGCAGAGTTTGAAATCTATGTGCAAACATCTATTAAAAAAAAAAAAAAAAAAAAAAAAACACTTTAGCGCTGCCCGAATCTCTTATTCAAAACCACAGTTTTGCAAGATAAATGACTCCACAAATATATTTCAAAAAAAAAAAAAAAATGAATAGCAAAAAAGAGAATAAAATAAAAAATATAAAATAAAAGTACAGCAAAAGCAACTAAATGACAAAATGATACATTACAAGCTGTAGAGGTTACAAAATACAAAAAAAAATGAAAAAAAAGTAGATTTAAAAATCTATGTTTAAAAATTCTGCATATTTCTTTAATTAGCACACTTCCTTAAGATACTGTAACAAAAAGTCACTATGAAGGTTAAACTCAGCAGGCAGAGACTTTGTAATGCGAGTACACACACAGACAAAAACATAACAAAAAAGCATCAGTTTTCTCCCGTTACATGCTTTATTTGACAAGAACCGAGGCCTCTAACCAGGGCTGTCCTTCGATGCTAAACAAGGTCACCAACACACAACCAGACACACATACACAGTCTCTTTGAAGAGAACCGAGAAGCAGACAGGCCTCTTCCGCACTCTTTGCGTGGGTCTCCGTATCCAAGGCTACTTATTAGAATAAATCCATTTTCATTCTCTCCTCTGCCAGGCAATTAACCACCTCTCCCTCTCATCAGTCAAAGAGTCAAGCACTGGCACCTGGAAGGTGTGTCTCCTTTTTATCTCTCTTGCTTTCTTTCTTTTCCTGTCCCCCTTTTCTTCTTTTTCCTCCTCTTTTCTACTTGGCTCGCTTACTCTTTCTCTGTGTGTTTTGAAGCTAGGCCCATTTATCTTCCTCAGACAGAGAGAGTGACGCTTAGCCGGGCAGCTCTGGCCTTGGTGGAGAACTCAAGTGCCTCACCTCCTCTCACCCTGTCTGAGGATGAGACACACACACACACACAAAGTAGACTTTAAGTAGACTCTCCATTGGCGTAATGGATTTATACTATACAAAAAAATAATACAGTTTAGTATGTTTTTTAAAGCATTGACGTGTCCTCATAAACCATGTGTATATTGTAATAACCATAGATATCTATATAAAGGCTATATATCTCATCTGCGCTGCTGGCCAATGGAGGTCGACGTCAGCACCTGGCGGCCATCTTGTCACAGGCAGCTCGCTCACTGGTAACATTGTTTTAATGGTGCATGTACTTTTTAAATCACCGTAACTTGCTCAATTTTCTACCGATTTTCAAACGATCTGGTTTGTTATAAACGGCAGAGATGTAGTTATGATGCTGCATACTTATGAATAATAAGTGTATAAATAAATAATCGTCCATAATTATACAGCCACATTAATAACGTTTGTAAGAAACCAAACCGTTTGTAAATCCGTCAAGATTTCAACAAGATAAGAGTATTTCTTACATCAGATACCACAGAGTCCGCCAGAAAGCCTGTCTGTGACAAGATGGCCGCCGGTGATGAGGATAAATACGCCGCCGTGAGACATCTAGCCTTTATATAGATATCTATGGTAATAACCATGTCATTATACATTATATTATATCCAATTGAGGTTGGGTTTCCATTTCCTTCTCTTCCGCCAATCATTTCCAGTCCTCTATCCTACAACCCCTGTGAGGAAAAAGTGGCAAATGTTAAAAAAGACACCAAAACTAATAAAAGATATTTTTGCTTTTTACCTGAAATGAAGAAAGTGCTGCATGCCTGTGATTTCTTTTTCATAAAATATATTTCCAGCCCACGTGTAGCTGTCAGCGTTAGGATTTTTGCAGCTCCTCTTTGCCACAGCCTACGGCCACATAAAATTGTGTTCAACGATTTGTTAAATATCCATTTTCAGTGAATGCAATAAAACCTGTGGCCCGCTCTGAAAAAAAAAAAAAAAATCGTCCTTGAGTTTTAGCTGTTAGGGCTCATCGAAGCAGAGGAGAGAAAACGACAGAGATGCTAATGAAACGTCCCAAGAGGTCATTATATTAAAATCAATAATGCCTCATTTCCATGGTAAAGTTGCTGCCTTACTGGCAAGAATCAGTTGTGTTGTCTGTGCCGATGGGGGGAAAGATAAAAGCCTCCACTGAGAGGCTTGTGCTTTCAAGAGCTCTTTCCCAACACAATGGAAAACAATTCCCACCATCTTTCAGAGGAACACTGTGTTCGCGGTCACGCAGACATCTGTGTGCACATATAACAAAAGACACATTCGCCATAATGTCAGCTGGGTTTTTATATAAGAGCCGTACGCCGCGTGGATTGTGACTGCATCAATGCAAAGTTCTGTTGACTTAATCGCATTCAACGTGCCCTTTAGCGCTGCTTCTCAAGATCCTGCAAAAGTGTTTCTCACCGCAGAAGTAAACACAACAGAAGCCTCCAAGTCTCCCGCTACCAAATCAGAAAACCTTGGTCGAAAGAAGGAAACCCGACGTCTATCCGAGGGTTTACCTGCGACATGACTTTATCACTCCTGCGCGGAGAGACGTTTACTGCCAATATTTACCCAGATCTAATCCCGTCTACTGCCTCCAGGACTAATTGAGTCTGATTTTAGGAGTGCTTACTTTCCTTGGGTGGCCAGATATTTAATGCGGCAGTTTCAAAAAAATCCACCTGATTAACATTTTGCAGTCTCTTTGATTTATTAAACGCATGTGCCTCTAATCTCATCTAATTACATGCAAACACATGCCGCTGGAAGAAAAAGAAAGAGGGAATGAATGAAACGAAAGAAAGGGGCAGAGATAAAACCGCATGCATTGCAGATTTCATTGATTGATTGTTCTCCACCAATCACATCTTATGTCAACATAACGACCAACTGCCTTTAGGGAATAAATGAAATGAGAGCGTTTTTCAGTTTGAAAAGTGGATTTTTATATAGTCTATTAGACAAATAATGTGTTTAATATAAATAAATGTTATAGAAAAATAAATCAAATGCAATATATGAATAAATGTCATATATATATAGGCTAAAATTCAGATATATGACAGACACGTTTTGTAAAATGAGCCTTTTATTCTTTTTATTTATTATGCTTTTCAAGACCATTAAATCTTTCCTCGTAACCATTCTTTCTCTTGCCCTCTCTTGTATCGCGGCAGGGCTTCAGCACGTTTTGCTCATGCGATTTACTTTCGATTAAGGGATTAAAAATCAATTATGCAGGAAGTCATGCGTGGGTGTGATTACGGCGCCACAGAACCAAGCAGTTCATCACAAAGAGCTTCATCTCTCTTGGCTTCCGCATGAGCCCAGAAGTCATCACAGAAATTTACTGACAAGCATACTGACAATCTTCGCTGTTTACCACACACCAGACACCTGCAATAAAGACAAGAAATACAATATGATTTTGTAATAAGTTACTGTACTTAAGTATCCTTTTGGCTACTTTTGAATATGTACTCTTTTCTCCAATAGATTTGTGGTGAGTAATGCAATTACATTTTGCATGGCACCCAACTTTTTCTGCAGGAGTTTTTTTTTTTTTTTCTGCTTCAAAATAAGCTATATTGCTATCTACAGGGCATTGAAGGTATCATATATTATGCGTTTTGCCATAAAAGGAGTAGTTCACTTTTCAAAAAACTTTTGCTGATAATTTACTCTCCCCAACGTCATCCAAGATGTCCATGTCATTCTTTCTTCAGTCGAAAAGAAATTAAGGTTTTTGATGAAAACATTCCAGCATTTTTCTCCATACAATGGACTTCAATGGGAACCAACTGGTTCAAGGTCCAAAAGACACTTTCTGTCACGTTGTGGGTTTTGTTTTGCTTTGTGTATCACGTGTTTCCTTGTTTGTCATGTGATCCTGCCATGTGTCTTGTCTTTTGTTATGATTTTGCTCAGTGTCCACAGGTGTTTCTTATTTACCACACCCCCTTGTTAGCTTGATTAGCTTGTTTGTCTGTGTATTTATACCCCTGTGTTTCAGTTGTTGGGTGTCGGTTGTTGTTTAATGTCACTCGGTTCCTGCCTGTTCATCTGTCCTGTTCTGAGGTCCCTGGATTATCTGTTAGTGTAATTAATAAATGCTTGCGATTGGATTCACTCTCTGTTTCGTTCCTGACCGGATGTGACAGAACAACCGACCTCCAAATGAATCCAGCAGCACAGATTATGTGTCTCCGTCAAGGAGATCAGTCCTTAGGGGAGTATATTATGGACTTTATTAAGCTGGCACCTGTCTCATCTTTTGATGAGGTATGCCTGATGGTATTCTTCAGAGGAGGGCTATCCGAGCCACTCTACTCCTTTATGCCACTCCATCACCCTAGCTGTAGTCTGAAGGACTATATCATCCAGGCTGTTTTGCTGAACGATTCTCTGTCCGCCAAGACCGACCTGCCGGAGCTCAGCCCTGCCGAGCCTGCGCTCACCGTCAGCCCTGCCGAGCCTGCGCTCACCGTCAGCCCTGCCGAGCCCGAGCTTTCAACGCTGGTTTCGTCCAGCTCTCCAGAGATTGAATGCTCTTTGCCGCTGGTTCCGTCCAGCTCTCCAGAGTCTGAATGCTCTTCGCCGCTGGTCCCGTCCAGCTCTCCAGAGATTGAATGCTCTTCACCGCTGGTTCCGTCCAGCTCTCCAGAGACTGTATGCTCTTCACCGCTGGTTCCGTCCAGCTCTCCAGAGACTGTATGCTCTTCACCGCTGGTTCCGTCCAGCTCTCCAGAGACTGTATGCTCTTCACCGCTGGTTCCGTCCAGCTCTCCAGAGACTGTATGCTCTTCACCGCTGGTTCCGTCCAGCTCTCCAGAGACTGTATGCTCTTTACTGCTGGTTCCGTCCAGCCCTCCAGAGACCGTCCAGCCCGTCCAGCCAGAGACAGTCCAGCCCGTCCAGCCAGAAACCATCCAGACCGTCCAGCCAGAGACCGGCCAGACCGTCCAGCCAGAGACCGTCCAGACCGTCCGGCCCGAGACCGTCCAGACCCTCCAGCCCGAGACCGTCCAGACCGTCCAGCCCGAGACCATCCACTCCCCATCTGCCCTTCACCCGGGGACTCAACCCAAATATTTTTTTGGGGGGGGCCCAGTGTCCCAGCCACGGCCGCCTGAAGGGCTCTCACCGCCGTGGCCGCCCGAGGAGAATTCACCGCCGTGGCCGCCCGAGGAGAATTCACCGCCGTGGCCGCCCGAGGGGTCTTCACCGCCGTGGCCGCCCGAGGGGTCTTCACCGCCGTGGCCGCCCGAGGGGTCTTCACCGCCGTGGCCGCCCGAGGGGTCTTCACCGCCGTGGCCGCCCGAGGGGTCTTCACCGCCGTGGCCTTCGCCTGGTCCTGCTCCGCCCTGGCCGTCGCCTGATCCTGCTCCGCCCTGGCCTTCACCTGGTCCTGCTCCGCCCTGGCCTTCGCCTGGTCCTGCTCCGCCCTGGCCTTCGCCTGGTCCTGCTCCGCCCTGGCCTTCGCCTGGTCCTGCTCCGCCCTGGCCTTCGCCTGGTCCTGCTCCGCCCTGGCCTTCGCCTGGTCCTGCTCCGCCCTGGCCTTCGCCTGGTCCTGCTCCGCCCTGGCCTTCGCCTGGTCCTGCTCCGCCCTGGCCTTCGCCTGGTCCTGCTCTGCCCTGGCCTTCGCCTGGTCGTCTGCTCCAAGTCTGGTCCTGTTCCCCTGCACAGACTTGGCCCTCCTTCCCTCCCCCAGGACCACCTCCGCGTCACCACCCTCCTGAACTTGTGTTTTGGGTTTTGTTTTGGGTGTTACACTAGGGGCGTCGGGAGCCGCCCATAGGGGGAGGCTATGTCACGTTGTGGGTTTTGTTTTGCTTTGTGTATCACGTGTTTCCTTGTTTGTCATGTGATCCTGCCATGTGTCTTGTCTTTTGTTATGATTTTGCTCAGTGTCCACAGGTGTTTCTTATTTACCACACCCCCTTGTTAGCTTGATTAGCTTGTTTGTCTGTGTATTTATACCCCTGTGTTTCAGTTGTTGGGTGTCGGTTGTTGTTTAATGTCACTCGGTTCCTGCCTGTTCATCTGTCCTGTTCTGAGGTCCCTGGATTATCTGTTAGTGTAATTAATAAATGCTTGCGATTGGATTCACTCTCTGTTTCGTTCCTGACCGGATGTGACACTTTCAGTATAAACTGCAAACTGTTCAAAGGGCTTTAAACGATTCCAGACGATGAATAAGGGTCTTATCAAGCGAAACGATCGCTCATTTAATAAATAAATAACAAAGTTTAAGTTTTATAAGCTCAAATGCTCACCTTGCTCTGTACTGCGATGGACATTCGTGACTCTCCTGTTCGAACTCGTTCATCAAAATGAACAAATCTTTTTCTGAGTCATTTGGTTCATTGAACGAACGAAACAAACAAATTGACTCGGAAAAAGATTTGTTCATTTTGATGAATGAGTTTGAACAGTAGAGTCACGAACGTCCATCGCATTACAGAGCAAGGCGAGCATTTGAGCTTATAAAACTTATTAAATGAGCGATCGTTTCGCTTGAAGACCCTTATTCATCGCCTGGAATCATTTAAAGCCCTTTGTTTTTCACTTTTAAAGTTTTTTCAAAAGTGAACTACTCCTTTAAAGGAGTTCCACACCCGAAACACCTTTGTTCATCTTCGGTACACAAATAAAAAAAAAAAATTTATGAAATCCGAGAATCCGAGCTCCGAGAATCTTTCTGTCACTCCATTGGGACCGATGCAATTTACACGTTCATGGTACGATAGGAAAGACGTCATTAAAGTAGGCTAATCCACATGACTTCAGTGTTTTCACCTCAATTTTATGAAGAGGCGCAATTTTTCGGAAATATTGACCTGCATGCGTGTTGTGTTGACTCAAGACAGGAAGTTGTTCTATGAATGCGCTTTGGATAGTATTGTTTCGTAAATGCAGAAGTAAATTATCACAGAAAGCTTGCTTTATGATTGGGTATCGTTTTATTCCACATGACAATCTAAAGATTGCGTGTGTGTTTGTCCTCGGGTTACCCTCCACACAACAGGATTTCTGATTGTACATATCCATCATGTTGGATATTTACAATTTGAGATCAGTGCGGCCCGACGTTCTTCCTATCAGATTCAATCACTCCGAACACACATCACACCACAGGAAAATCTGATAAGATAATCTGTAGAACCATCAATATAATTGGGACTTTACCTTTGTCTGGGATTGTCGGAAGGGGAGAACAGGCCCAACATCAGCCTGATTATCTACGGTAATAGTGTGTGTCCAGCTGTACTCAACTAAACTTGTCAACAAGGCAACTTTACCTTTTTCCAAATTTCTCTTGCTTTTATTTTGTGATTATTTTTAATTATTTTCTGTGTAAAGCACTTTGAATTACAATAATTTGCTATATAAATAAACTTGCCTTGCCTACACGGATGTGAATGCATTAGCAGGTAGTTTCTGAATCGCACACATTTGAAAATATGAGATGAGGTCATGGCTTAGACTATTTAATTTTACTTAACGTTATTCTATTTATCTGCTATATTGAAGAGACCTTTCTGAAGGACAAGGTTTATAATGCCCTTTTGGAGCACTTGAGCTTAACTGAGACTTGAGTGTTTGTAGACGTTTAAGAGGTTCATGTGTCAACCTTGATTTATTGCAATATTAAGGTGTTCAGTTTTATTGACTTTAGAAAATAGACATGTGATTGTTCTCCTCACAAATCAACTGTTTATTGTTTTTCACTGACATATCTCTTGTGTTGAGGTGTTGAGGACTAGTACATCTTTGAGCCCAGTTTCAGGATAAGTAAAATATTTGAGTTCTGTTAAAATCACATACTCTACGAATTTTAATCAAATGGTATTTAAATTGATGAGTCATTTTTGTTGTAGAGCAGCGGTTTTCAATTATAAGTGAGGCGCGCCTCCCCTGGGGGGCGCCAAAGAGCGACAGGGGAGGCGCGAAGCAGTTTATAATACGCAAATTTTTTTTTTTTTTTTTTTAAGTCGCGTTAAAACAGCACGGGTTGAGGGTTGCGTTTTTTGGGGCTTATTAAAAAAGGTTGTTTGTTAGGAAAATCTGACAAGCAACTTTGTTTTCTTTAGCCTACATCTATGCTGACGGTTGCCGTTTTCTCCAATACATTGATTGACACTGTCTGACGGTGTAGCCTACTTTTGCGTCCTTTTCTTTTCCCTTTTTTAACTCATAATTTAATAAAAAAAAACATGCTTTCTTTATTCGTTTTTAGACTGGTGAAACGATATTCACATTTTTTTTTTCTTTAGGCTATATACAAGGCTTAGATATTTAACTTCACATAGGCCTATAAAGAATGCCTACAAAAACATTTCATAAACAGTAAAATGTTAAGTTATATAAAAATAAAACTTTATTAAAACATGAATAAATTATTTTATGATACACATGCCTACTGTCTTAAGTGAACTCATTTATAAATGCCAATAATAATTGTCATTAATATTATTATTAGTCTACATTTAGGCTAGATTCGAAGACGCTTTTATTAAAAAAAAAAAAAGTGAGAAAATGGGACGAGTGTCAGATGCTCTGTCAGCAAGCTGTCCGAATTCACTCACTTGTTTTTATTTACTCCTTCTCATTCACTCCTTCAAGTGAACAGTATTAGTGGACTAACGTAGGGGTTTAGGGGGCGATTTCGGTTTCAACCCATGTTCTCAAGCAGTGAAAAATAGAGGACACTTCAACGCGTCGACAGACAGGACCGTGCAGGTAATATTTAATATGAAACAAAGTCTCAACTTTCAAATTTGGTCAGTCAAAGAAAATTAAAGGCCTACCGTTTTGTGGCTCTTTAATGTGTCGTGACAGATTGCCTGATAAAGCCAAGTTCCACCGACGTTAATCTACTCCCGACTGCTTCGTCGGACAAAAATTATGGATTTTGATTGGTCAAATCACATATCTGTCAATCAAACTCCAAGCGAAGGATGAATTGACGCTAATTTAAAAGAGAAAGCTAGTTTCGTTTTCAAACCAGCGCATATTCAAGGTACAATAACAAAACAGTTCTATTCCGCACTACCGCACCATTATGAATGCCCATTGATGCCCGTGAAAACACGCGCATTTTATGTTTACCTTTAAATTAGCGATTTAAATGCATCCGCCGGTGACACCGGTATTACCGGTATTTTCACACGCCGATTAACCGGTGGGAAAATATCCTCACCGTCACATCCCTACTGCATGCGCATCAAAAGCGCGGCCTCCCATTGTTCCCACTAATATGAAGGACGATTAAATTGAAACTCACTTACAACTTGTTGTCTTGGCTGTCCTTACCTACTCTAAGGGGAGGCTCACATTCACCCAATTTGAAAACCCCTGTTGTAGAGTATTTCCACTTTTATTTAAGTATGGTTTTGCAGGTACTCTTTACATTTATATGTGTTGTTGTAGGAGCTATTTTGTATTTAGTTTAATCTAAATTGTTGTGCTAATTGAGCACTGGAATGTTTTGTTAGATTTAGGATCTTTTATTTTGTAGGGACTTTTATTTTGACAGTTGGTGAGAATTTTTGAATAAAAAGATGGCTGCCTCTCACTTTTTCAAACACAAGAAAAGAAAAAAGGAAGCTTTAGGAACGTACAAGCACACAGTTCTTTACTTTGAATTTCTTTACTTTACAGTTCTTTACTTTACTTGTCTATCAAAACGCTATTGAATCAATTGAACCCTACGTGGACATTAGTTTGACATTTAAGTTGTGCCTTTTAACACCCTTTCTTCAAACAACTCCCAATTGTTTGTTGGATTACTGGAATCCATCCTGTCTGATACTACCAACCAACAAAACTGCCCGGTGCCTGCCTTGCTTGGCTCTTCAACCTACAACCTGCTGGAATTTCATCTCATCCATCAAAAAAGGTACAATTCAAGTTTCTTTGCATTGGATAGCTTATTAAAGAAGTAAACTAATACGTCCCAGCTATCAGTGGTCCGCCATCACAATTGTATTTAAAGTCAATTTAATCAATTGTCGTTTATCATCAAGCTGTTTGTTACTAATACAGTTTTATCAACATCACAAAGGCATCTTTACACTGAAAACGTGTAGTAGAAGCTACATCTGACGTAGTATGCATTGTATCTGCACTTTGTTGTTTATGATAAGAGAATTTGTGAGAATGCAGAAGTATAAGAGAACACATAAGAAAACATAAGAGTTTTCACCAATTATAGACTAATCTAATTTCTTTTGATGGGACATTCATGCGCTCAACAGATATATCCGTGATTGGTTATAATGCTGAACACTGCAAAAAAAAAAAAAATTAAATAAAGATGATTCAGTATTTTAGTGCAACAATAGCCAATTTAAATGTACTGCCGCAATCAACACTTATTTAACCTTTAATTGTGCAGGGGCATTTTTTTGCTGCCGTATGTATTTGGGGGACATTTGGTGGCATTGGTGGTAGTGTCCCAAGCCCCCATTAATTCTCGACCCTGCATACTACATTAAATTTTTATGCAAGTCACATCGTATAGCTAAATTATTTACATTAATTAGGTGTTCAAGCACGAAGTGCTGAAAACCTATTGATTTGTAATATTCTGTGTATTTTTTATTATTATTGTTCTGCTGTAAAACGCATCATGCAGCCCAAACCGGAGACTTGAAACTTTGTCACATGGTCAGTAGCGGTTCTAGGCACGGGCGAACCGGGCAGTCGCCCGGGGCAGCATCTCTTCATGTCACATGGGGGGCGGCACGAGCAGTTAAAAAAAATCCTCTGTCCCGCGAAGGTTTTCTATTTTTTATCATTTCAATTCAATTATTGGCAATGGCGCCCCTGCTTGCGGAGAAGGTGCCGTGCACAGAAGCGATATCAAGGGGGTCTCCTGATTAGTTCACGTATCGCGTCTTTTGCCCGCTTGAGGTCGTTATTTCAAATAGGCGATTAGGCGCACGGCAAGCGCGCTCATTACGCGCTCGCGGGAGGCGCGCTCATAATCTTTTCAGTATGGGAGTGCGAGTGCACCCAAACACTTGGGTTTTTTTCTCTTCTCCGTAAAGAAATCTTTTAGCTGAGCTTCAGCAAGCGTTTTTCTGTGGTGGAAATACATTAGCTACTAAAACTTCTTTGCCATTGTGGAGAGCGCTGTGTAATGAGTGCATGGTTGTATAGCAACGACATGCAGCCATGGGAAAATCGGACCGAATTTTACTATTAATAATAAAAGATCAGCTACTGTGCATTATAAATGTCAGGAATGTATCTTTATTGACTCATTCTTTTTATAGAGATGATTGAATGCTGAAATATGAGGTTTATATTTTTTTAAAATCTTTTGCGTTAACCTTTTTTTTAAGTTTAATAGGTAAGATAAAAGACACTCCTTAAAAACAAATCTTTAATGTTATTAACTTGGTGAATTTATTTCATTGTGTATTAGGCTTTTTGAACAAGATTCTGTGTATGTGATCATGTTGGTCACTATATTTATGAAATGAAAATAATTTACATAATGATCAACTTTATGTGTTTTTATAGTAGCCTATAATATGCAAAGTACAATTTTCTATTTTCTAAATAATCTCTGATTCTGTCCTTTTCTCTGACATTTTAAGAGTGACATAGGGCTACAAAAGCTATTTTAGGTCTATAACAGTTTGGATAGTTGTTAATATGATAGCTGTTCAAAATTATTTAAGAGATAAGTATTGTGTTACTAAATAGGCCTAAGTGTCTCTCTGACGCTTTTACTTTTAAAAACTCCATTTCGTGACAAAGTATACTTTAACAAGTCATAACTAAAAGTGTGCCATGCACATAATTCAAGGCAATAAGGGGGGAGGGGGAGGGGGGGTGGGCGCTCGAAGGGGGTCTCGCCCTGGGTGTAATTCAAAGTAGAACCGCCACTGCACATGGTAGTACAAAAATCGAGGGGAGGTTCAGAGAGTATGAGCCCGATTGGCCCATAGGTGGCCTTATAGCAACCAAAAGTGCAAAACTGGTCATAACTCCTAGACCGTAAGTCATGGACTCAAATTTGATGTCAGTAAAAAGTGTAAATGACTGGCAGGCAGAGAGAAATGTCTGATTGGCTAAAAGGTTGGGCCACCCCATGCCTCATTTTTGCTGTTTACAGGACCTAAAAGGGGTGTTATAACTTAGCACACCTATTTCAGTGATATCTTTTAGGTAAAAAAAAAAAAGTGCTTACATTAAACTTTTCGGTTAACACATTTATAAAACTGCTGTGGCACTAAAAAAGTTAAAGAACATCACATAATCCTCATCGTTTGATGTGCAGGGGATTGTGGGTAATATTAGCAAAAATACTTCAAACCTCTACCAGAAATAGTAGACCATCTGGGCACCTTTGGCATAGTATTTTCAACAAAGTATGAATTGGGACACACTAATCTCAAACTATTTGTACAGACTGTATATGAATTGTGCCGGAGCCAGTGCTGATGGCAGGTGGAATCGTAGGTCATGTGACTGTCAAAGTTGTTTGCTGCTCTGGGCCGCAGTCTGTCAGTTTGGATCCGTATCGAGGGGTTTATTTTAACGAGCTGTCATTTGTTTCCGAGCGTGCTGTGGTAAACGTCAGCTCCTGAGTGAGGTCGTAAAGTAAAAAGTGATTTGGCTCTTATCCGGAAGTGTTCAGAGGTCATAATCCCGTTTGCCTAGGGACGGCCGCAGTGCGGATAGCTCTGAGATGTATTTCAGAGCCGGACAACTTCTACCTGTCAGGATTATTGATCTGCCAATACATGTGAATGGGCTCAGGGAAGCCCTGACAATAGGCTTTAACTTTACACTGCGGTGTGAAGAAGGTTGTTCCACTGTCTCCGTTTGGGTCTTTGTTTTTGTTTTTTCATCTTGTTAGTAGACCATTTGTATGTGAAAATTTTCATGTCATGACAGCCAGCTGTCCGGACACGAGATGAGAAGCATTTGTCATCTGAGAGAAAAGTGCTGAAACACACACATTCGCTTTAATATATTCTTCTTGTAGACCTTCATTAATGCCTAATACTCATCGTACAAGAAATATATGCCTATCTGACAGTGTGCATATAAATAGAATACAGGACAGTCATAATCGAGACATGGAAACCTCGCATCCAGGAAATTTAGTTGTTTGCTGAAACCTGCCAAGCCCCAAATCTCATTAAATAAAAGGACCATCTGTTTCTCATGGCCAGTTGCTTTCTGAGAGCTTTGAATGATGCCGAAAACATAAATCACACTTTAAGCGTGGCTGGAACCAGAAGGTGAATATATGTTTTTTGTAATAACTTTTCCCAAAGCAATAAACAGGACAAGTATCAGTAACATGGTAAGAAAGAGAGAGTGAGGTTTAAACAACATTACCTGATGTCAGACGCCCCAAAGCTCATCATTCTGTCACGACTGTGCTTGTCTTCAAATGACTTTATGATCTGAAAATCGAAGAGTACAGCCCAGAGACTCTTGGCACAAGATCAAGTTGACTTTGCACTTAATCTGACCAAAAAGTTGCCACTTAGAAAGGAAGAAATCATCAGACCGACTTGTAAAACATACAGTTTAATTTGAAGACATTAGGTGGAAAATGTATGTTGGCTTTGTTGCAATTCCTGCCCATCCAAATGCAATAAACACTAAGTGCCTCAAACATATCTTTTGTTTCAAGGGTCTTCCAAACATTGTCAAAATCCAATCTTTGTACTACTAATTGAATATTAAATATACAGCATATACAGCGATATATACAGCACAGAAAATGCATTAAAGCCAGCCAAAATGTATTGCATGCTCTGGTGCTCCTTAGTCAAAAAAAAAAAAAAAAAAAAAAAAACGTTCAACGTTCTTTATTCATAGGAATGTTACACTTTTTTGTCACTTGCTATCAATACACACACACACACACACACACACACACAAACATCATAGATATGATTCGAAAAGGTACAAACTTATCCTAAAAGTAGCACATTTGTACTCCTATCAAAAGTGTCCGCCGTATAGAATGGATGGTATGGATTAATTGTATGTGTTGTATAGTAAAGAATTGTAGAAACAAATAGATCATAACCATTTCCTAAATATTACTTAGTACCATAAAATTCCCTCAAAATACAAAATATTAAATAAACAATATTATTGAACAAAAATATATTACATTCATTTTACTAACAAAAAGTTATATTTAAAGGCCACTTTTGACTTGAAGGAGTATGAGTTTGACCCCTTAATGAGGAGGACCTCACATATCACAAATTACTTGTAATTGCGAGCATATATGGGTGTATTATATTGATTGAAATCATGCAAATATGTATGGTTTGTGGCCTAAGAATTATACATATTTAAATAGGCTGTAAATAAACCAAAACCACTAACTCATTCGCTCATTTAACATTATAGACGGAGACTGTAAAGTAAGATATGCTACTGGATCAACATATTTTGTTGATCTTTGAACAAAATTCCTGTCTGAAATTTGAATAACAACCCTATCACTTAACCCTACTAAGTTATCCCTAAAATCAGAGGGAAACACTGATAAGCACCTAACCCTGGTTGTAAGACAAAACTTGACATAAATTGTAAACTTCCCTCAAATCTGATTGGTTGATTGGAATGTTATCCCACGACCAACAATGAATCCAGGAACATGCTTTAATTGGTAAAATGACGTTGACCATATTTAGACACAGGTGCCAGACGACAACAAAATAAAAATAAATAAATAAATAAAAATAAATTCTTATTTGAATCAGAATTCAAACCTGAATGGGGTTTGGATGAATGCTGTGTATTTTATAGGTAACATTGTTGGTATGTTTTTGCTGTTGAGACAACAAGGTAACACTTTATAATAACTGCACGCTATTAATCATGAATAAACAGTTAATTCATCATTTATAAAGCATTAACAGACATTAATAAGCAGTTTATAAATACAGCTATAAATGCTGGTTTTCTTGATTTATAAGCATACTTCGTTAAATAACTGGCTTGTATGCTATTTCATTTAGAAATTATTAATTGATCATTATTTGAGAGTTATCAGTCATTCATAACATCACTTAAAAGTGTAAGTCAATGTACAGGTAGTTATAAAGCATTTACTAGTGGTCCGTTAACTATTTTGTGAGCTCATCTAAACTGAGGACTGTTCATTCCTAGTAAAGCATTTATAAAGGAGATTTAAAGGCGCATCGATCTTTAAAACAGTAAAATGTAACAAACACAACACAGTGATACAGAACATAGAAATATTTACCAGCCTTTAAATCTCCTTTATGAATGCTTTACAAGGCATGAATAGTCCTCACTTTAGATGAGCTCACATAGTTAACTGACCACTGCTAAATGCTTTATAACTACCCGAATTAACCCTGAATTACAGCATAAATACATGTTAATAAAGCATTTATTAACACACTAACCATCACTATATGTCTGAATAATAAGATGTATAAATGTACATTTAAATAGTTTTTTAATCATTTACTTACACATTCTAAGTAATCTTATGAACCACTGACAACTCTTAAATAACTGGTTCATAAAAAATGCAATTCTTAATTTAGAAATTATAAATTGATCATTAATAAAGGATGAAAATACAATTATTAAACAAATTATTACAAACAAACTATTAATGCTGTATGAATGATGAATTATCTGTTTACTCATGCTTAACTAATGATTATTAGCATGTAGTTATTATAAATTGTTACCAAAACTTTAGCTGCCTGTCTGAACTAAGCCATCATGTCCTTCAGCTACACACTGCATGCTTTAGCATACTGAATGTCACTTCGTATTTGATGTCAGTGATGACTATAGTGTTATGTAGGCTGTGCAGTTCAGTGTGTGATTGAAAACTCACTGGGTGGAGAGTGAAACAGTGTTTGTATTTACATAAACAGAACTATTCATGTGCAAAGTGTACACTAAACACCCACATACACAGATGCATCACACACGGAACTTTGTGGGATGGGTGAGTAGTTATTTGTTATAATTCAGCTGTAATTTATAAATTTTCAAACTTTCGGAAGAGATTTATAAGTCCGAAGGGAGAGAGCATCAATCTTCCTCTGGCTTTAGCCGTGTGCTGTCACAAGATAGATGCTCTCAGCAGCCCTCCCCCACCACCCGACACCACAGAGCGGTCATATCGGCCTCCGTCAAGCCTGGATGACCACTACTTCCCCAATACAACCTCTAGCACTTAAAACCCACATCCACAGCTCCCATCCACACTCCCACCTTGAAGCATGCAGGAGGGTTTTTTTTTTTTTTTTTGCACTTGCACACAGGTCTGTGCAGGAGTCCGTATTTAAGCCTGTCACGTTGATAAATGACTGTTTCAGATTAATTTCTCCTTTAATGTTCACATTTTTTGCTTTTCCAAATGAACCCAATGACATATTTGACACATGCCATTTGCTCTGCAATTATACAGAACTACACGGGAACCAGCGGAAATGAATGCTAAAATGTTAGATTCTAGGTTTGCTGAGTCACAACATGTGACGTTCGATCATGAAACTGACATTATTTGAACTTTTGTGTGAAAAATTTGATAAGGTGTACATATTTTAACAAGGATTTAGTCAGACAGGGCTGTGCACTATTTACAATACAATTTAAAATGCTATATGGATTCCAATACTACATGAATTTCAATGGCAATTCAAATTTGTAATGGAAATAGAATTGTAAGCAACTTTGAATATTGGCCTCAAAAGTTCAAAATGTAAAAAAAAAAACAGTTTGAAAGTTTATCGGCCTTTCAAAAAGACTGACTGGTTGGTTAGTTAGTTTTGAAATTTCAGAATTTCACAAAATAATCATCGGCATGCATAATATTATACTACTTGGTATGAAATTAGGTCATCTTTGCATTGATTCTGATCAACAGGAAGATGGCGGTGTGTTTGACTGCTCATGCGGTGCTGAATGCAAACCCATAAGCTTTGCATTATTTGAATTCATGCACTCTGAGTCACAGTGGTCACAGGCATTTGAAAAGACGCCTATTTGGGTCCTTTGGAGCATTCAGCCACTTTTGGTAAGCTCGAGTCAACTTTGTGTGTGTGTGTGTGTGTGTGTGTGTGTGTGTGCTTTCAAGCTCACAAACTGGCACTTCAGTCTAATGTTGTGTTCCCACAGAAGCCAATTAGTTCCTGACTGGTCACACAAATGCAAACACATACAGTCCCAGGTTTTCAATGAATATATGAGCAATTGAGCAAAAGAGAGAAAAGGATGTTGGGTGACAAAACAGAAATTGGATGTTATTGCTCTGTCCTTACAGTGCTGTTTTTTTTTTGTTTGTTTTTTTTTTCAGTCCACATTTTCATATGCCAGAGGTATGGTTTGGAAGATGAGAGCTCTTCAAATGCTCAATCAATAAATGACATGTTTTAGATCAACACACACACAAACACATCAGATACCTGTGTGTGTGTGTGTTTACAGGGGTTTCATGCGATACCTGTCCTAACTGTACATCTGCATCAGATACCTGTGTGTGTGTTTACAGGGGTTTCATGCGATACCTGTCCTAACTGTACATGTGCATCAGATACCTGTGTGTGTGTTTACAGGGGTTTCATGTGATAAACTTCCTAACTGTACATGTGCATCAGATACCTGTGTGTGTTTACAGGGGTTTCATGCGATACCTGTCCTAACTGTACATGTGCATCAGATACCTGTGTGTGTGTTTACAGGGGTTTCATGCGATACCTGTCCTAACTGTACGTCTGCATCAGATACCTGTGTGTGTGTTTACAGGGGTTTCATGCGATACCTGTCCTAACTGTACATGTGCATCAGATACCTGTGTGTGTGTTTACAGGGGTTTCATGCGATACCTGTCCTAACTGTACATGTGCATCAGATACCTGTGTGTGTGTTTACAGGGGTTTCATGCGATACCTGTCCTAACTGTACGTCTGCATCAGATACCTGTGTGTGTGTTTACAGGGGTTTCATGTCAGATACCTGTCCTAACTGTACATGTGCATCAGATACCTGTGTGTGTGTTTACAGGGGTTTCATGCGATACCTGTCCTAACTGTACATGTGCATCAGATACCTGTGTGTGTGTTTACAGGGGTTTCATGTCAGATACCTGTCCTAACTGTATGTCTGCATCAGATACCTGTGTGTGTGTTTACAGGGGTTTCATGCGATACCTGTCCTAACTGTACATGTGCATCAGATACCTGTGTGTGTGTTTACAGGGGTTTCATGCGATACCTGTCCTAACTGTACATGTGCATCAGATACCTGTGTGTGTGTTTACAGGGGTTTTATGCGATACCTGTCCTAACTGTACATGTGCATCAGATACCTGTGTGTGTGTTTACAGGGGTTTCATGCGATACCTGTCCTAACTGTACATGTGCATCAGATACCTGTGTGTGTGTTTACAGGGGTTTCATGCGATACCTGTCCTAACTGTACATGTGCATCAGATACCTGTGTGTGTGTTTACAGGGGTTTCATGCGATACCTGTCCTAACTGTACATGTGCATCAGATACCTGTGTGTGTGTTTACAGGGGTTTCATGCGATACCTGTCCTAACTGTACGTCTGCATCAGATACCTGTGTGTGTGTTTACAGGGGTTTCATGTCAGATACCTGTCCTAACTGTACATGTGCATCAGATACCTGTGTGTGTGTTTACAGGGGTTTCATGCGATACCTGTCCTAACTGTACATGTGCATCAGATACCTGTGTGTGTGTTTACAGGGGTTTCATGTCAGATACCTGTCCTAACTGTATGTCTGCATCAGATACCTGTGTGTGTGTTTACAGGGGTTTCATGTCAGATACCTGTCCTAACTGTACATGTGCATCAGATACCTGTGTGTGTGTTTACAGGGGTTTCATGCGATACCTGTCCTAACTGTACATGTGCATCAGATACCTGTGTGTGTGTTTACAGGGGTTTCATGCGATACCTGTCCTAACTGTACATGTGCATCAGATACCTGTGTGTGTGTTTACAGGGGTTTTATGCGATACCTGTCCTAACTGTACATGTGCATCAGATACCTGTGTGTGTGTTTACAGGGGTTTCATGCGATACCTGTCCTAACTGTACATGTGCATCAGATACCTGTGTGTGTGTTTACAGGGGTTTCATGCGATACCTGTCCTAACTGTACATGTGCATCAGATACCTGTGTGTGTGTTTACAGGGGTTTCATGCGATACCTGTCCTAACTGTACATGTGCATCAGATACCTGTGTGTGTGTTTACAGGGGTTTCATGTCAGATACCTGTCCTAACTGTACATGTGCATCAGATACCTGTGTGTGTGTTTACAGGGGTTTCATGCGATACCTGTCCTAACTGTACATGTGCATCAGATACCTGTGTGTGTGTTTACAGGGGTTTTATGCGATACCTGTCCTAACTGTACATGTGCATCAGATACCTGTGTGTGTTTACAGGGGTTTCATGAGATACCTGTCCTAACTGTACATGTGCATCAGATACCTGTGTGTGTGTTTACAGGGGTTTCATGTCAGATACCTGTCCTAACTGTACGTCTGCATCAGATACCTGTGTGTGTGTTTACAGGGGTTTCATGCGATACCTGTCCTAACTGTACATGTGCATCAGATACCTGTGTGTGTGTTTACAGGGGTTTCATGTCAGATACCTGTCCTAACTGTACGTCTGCATCAGATACCTGTGTGTGTGTTTACAGGGGTTTCATGCGATACCTGTCCTAACTGTACATGTGCATCAGATACCTGTGTGTGTGTTTACAGGGGTTTCATGCGATACCTGTCCTAACTGTACATGTGCATCAGATACCTGTGTGTGTTTACAGGGGTTTCATGCGATACCTGTCCTAACTGTACGTCTGCATCAGATACCTGTGTGTGTGTTTACAGGGGTTTCATGTCAGATACCTGTCCTAACTGTACATGTGCATCAGATACCTGTGTGTGTGTTTACAGGGGTTTCATGCGATACCTGTCCTAACTGTACATGTGCATCAGATACCTGTGTGTGTGTTTACAGGGGTTTCATGCGATACCTGTCCTAACTGTACGTCTGCATCAGATACCTGTGTGTGTGTTTACAGGGGTTTCATGTCAGATACCTGTCCTAACTGTACGTCTGCATCAGATACCTGTGTGTGTGTTTACAGGGGTTTCATGCGATACCTGTCCTAACTGTACATGTGCATCAGATACCTGTGTGTGTGTTTACAGGGGTTTCATGCGATACCTGTCCTAACTGTACATGTGCATCAGATACCTGTGTGTGTGTTTACAGGGGTTTCATGCGATACCTGTCCTAACTGTACGTCTGCATCAGATACCTGTGTGTGTGTTTACAGGGGTTTCATGCGATACCTGTCCTAACTGTACGTCTGCATCAGATACCTGTGTGTGTGTTTACAGGGGTTTCATGTCAGATACCTGTCCTAACTGTACATGTGCATCAGATACCTGTGTGTGTGTTTACAGGGGTTTCATGCGATACCTGTCCTAACTGTACATGTGCATCAGATACCTGTGTGTGTGTTTACAGGGGTTTCATGCGATACCTGTCCTAACTGTACGTCTGCATCAGATACCTGTGTGTGTGTTTACAGGGGTTTCATGTCAGATACCTGTCCTAACTGTACATGTGCATCAGATACCTGTGTGTGTGTTTACAGGGGTTTCATGTCAGATACCTGTCCTAACTGTACATGTGCATCAGATACCTGTGTGTGTGTTTACAGGGGTTTCATGCGATACCTGTCCTAACTGTACATGTGCATCAGATACCTGTGTGTGTGTTTACAGGGGTTTCATGCGATACCTGTCCTAACTGTACATGTGCATCAGATACCTGTGTGTGTGTTTACAGGGGTTTCATGCGATACCTGTCCTAACTGTACATGTGCATCAGATACCTGTGTGTGTGTTTACAGGGGTTTCATGCGATACCTGTCCTAACTGTACGTCTGCATCAGATACCTGTGTGTGTGTTTACAGGGGTTTCATGTCAGATACCTGTCCTAACTGTACATGTGCATCAGATACCTGTGTGTGTGTTTACAGGGGTTTCATGCGATACCTGTCCTAACTGTACATGTGCATCAGATACCTGTGTGTGTGTTTACAGGGGTTTCATGCGATACCTGTCCTAACTGTACATGTGCATCAGATACCTGTGTGTGTGTTTACAGGGGTTTCATGCGATACCTTTCCTAACTGTACATGTGCATCAGATACCTGTGTGTGTGTTTACAGGGGTTTCATGCGATACCTGTCCTAACTGTACGTCTGCATCATATACCTGTGTGTGTGTTTACAGGGGTTTCATGCGATACCTGTCCTAACTGTACATGTGCATCAGATACCTGTGTGTGTGTTTACAGGGGTTTCATGCGATACCTGTCCTAACTGTACATGTGCATCAGATACCTGTGTGTGTTTACAGGGGTTTCATGCGATACCTGTCCTAACTGTACATGCGCGCACACACACACACACACACACACACACACACACACACACTCCATGCAGCAGGTTAATAGACTGCGTGGAAGAGGACAAATCTCATCAACATGTCATACTGATGGCTCAAGCTTACATTTGTGCTAATGACCAGTAGACATCGCCATTAAATCAGTTGGTGGCTCTTTATTATCTCAGTTCAATCTGACCACAATTGCTCAATTCATCTGCTTCTCAAATTTTACTCAAATGTGTGTAGAGGAAACAAAATTGAAAAATGTTTCAAACTCTGCTCAGTTATGCAAAGATCCATAAGTTAATATAATTCTGGAAAGCCAACGAGTTGAGTATACACTCTAAAAATGCTGGGTTGTTTTAACCCAACTTTGGGTCAAATATGGACAAACCCAAACGTTTGTAATAAAAAAAAAAATTAATAAAAAATGAACCCAATGGCTGGGTTTGTGCATATTTGACCCAAAGTTGGGTTAAAACAACCCAGCAATTTTTAGAGTGTAATAGTAATTATGATAACAATAATTACTTAAATTTGTGAATATAGTTAGTAATGCTTTACAATAAGGTCCCTGAAGAAGAAGAATGTGATGTGCAGCTTGATATTCTTACTTAGATTCGTTGACGCGTTGTTACATAACTTTTTATTGTTACATAAACACATTTTACTAGTTGGACTTTTCCTAAACTATATTGCCAAACTAAAATGTGTGAAATTGAATGAAACATAAAATGTGATACATGAAATATATAGGCAGGTATAGGCAACCTTTCATTGCTAAATGTCTAAATAAATAGAAATGTCGTATGACACTAGGATATTTTTATGCTTTTGAATGATATAAAACACAGAGCGATATACATAATAGTGTTTAGGCCTACACAGTAACATGATGAATGTTAGTTTAGACAAGTGTTTTCTGTGAAATACTGTATTTGCATACTGTATTAATAAATGTTTTAGAATTACAGGTATTCCTCAATTAACTTGTTTTTGATCATCAAAAATCCTTATTTTTATTTTTCCTTTCGTACTTTTTGAATAAAAATAGTTTTTGTATAGCAACCCTTCTAATGTGCAACATGGGTCTAAAAAGACCCGTATTCATTTCCTATGTTATTTCAGTGATGGCTGGTTGTTTTCTTTGCTTAATCTTTAACATATCTGTATTTTATCATTTGTTATTCCAGGTCTTCATTAAATATCTTGTTTTTGATTTCCACAAATCATTGGGTTTATGTTTCCTTTCTTACTTTATAAACAAACACAGTTTTTGTATTTCTACATCAATTTTGAAATTTTATAGATAATGGAATATTAAATGCTTAAATAAATTGATCTCAAACGATAAAAAGAAAAGAAAAGTCCAGCCATGCATTAAATAACATAGGAAATGAATACGGGTCTTTTTAGACCCATGCATGTAAAATTGATGTAGAAATGCAAAAACTGTGTTTGTTTATAAAGTAAGAAAGGAAACATAAACCCAATGATTTGTGGAAATCAAAAACAAGATATTTTAATGAATACCTGGAATAACAAATGATAAAATACATATATTTTAAAGATTCAGCAAAGACAACACTCAGCCATCACTGAAATAACATAGGAAATGAATACAGGTCTTTTTAGACCCATGTTGTGCATTAGAAGGGGTATCCATAGCTTGCGCATCAAAGGGTTAATGAATGTTTTAGAATTAACTTCCTTGACACTTCTACTATCTTGCTTTTTCCCTCTGTTTTTCAATCTCTCTGTCCATCACTTCAAGCTGATTTTTTATTTATTTTCTATAAAAAAGCAGCATTTAAGTACCCATAGTAGCTTTAATTTTAAATCAGTGTCTTGATGATTACTGTACAGCAGTTATGGGCTCAGGTATAAATGTTTCTCAATCCATCTGTAATGGAGTTTAATTATCCGTTCACTCCTCCCGTGACGTTTAATAACATTTAATAGACATTAGACAGCATGCCGGCAGCAGTTTTCACCAGTTTTGACTGTGCCAAGAGTGACAGAACTGACAGAGCTTGGTGACAGTTTTACTGCTGCCCACACTTACAGAACCCTGTTTACACCACCGAAGGAGCTCCGTTCACACACACACACACACACACACACACACACACACACACACACACACACACACACACACACACACACACACGAGACGAATGCTAACCACTAGCTGACCTTGCATTTATTTTAGTCTAAGATAATTTATACAAATGTAAGCATTCTCTCTCCTCATCTGCGTTTGGACTGGCTCAGGCATTTCTTGAAGGTGCTTCAAGATATCCACCGTGAGAGCCGGAGAAATCAGACTGCTTTTGTCCTTGGGGAGTCAAGCACGCTGGCAAAGGGCAGGGAAGTGTCTGTATGTATGTGTGTGTGTGTGTGTGTGTGTGTGAGGGAGAGAGAGAGAGAGGGAGTTTAACATGGCAGTCAGGGCATTATCCAAACTGAAATTAAAGATTTGCCTTGGTTCGCTGCCTTTGTGCATTTCACAGTGGAGGTGGAGAACGATTTTAATGAAAATGTACGTTTGCCTGTGCAAGGCTTCAAACCGCACCAGTAATGAAGCTCTGCCAATGAGCCCAAAGGGGGTAAAGATAGAAATATGTTTTTCTGCGAGAGTAAACAATTTGGCTAAACACTGAGATCGGCGAGCATGACACTATCTGCCGCTCCAGTAACAGTTAATGGCACGATGCTTAGAAATCACAGTTCTTCCTGCTGTAATTGATTCGCGTACATGATAAAAAAAAATGTGTTCGCGGGAAGATGAAAAGGTTCGTTTCAGGACAATTTACTTTCTGTGCCGTTTCAGAGTGGCATTCAAAAGAATAAATGGATGAAACGAAGTACGGGAGAGAGAGCGACAAGAGTGGTGTCTCATGAAAGCTAAATGCTAATGGCATTTCTTTTCACAGAGTATTACCAAAAACCTTCATTCTTGGTCGCTGAAATATTCATGCTGCGCTGTTCTCACGGGTCGGTAAGTAGCGTATTTTCACAGGCGCTCGCCGGAATGTGGGTTAGATTCACTGTAGTGCTGACATGAGTGGAGGTAATGACGTGGCCGGGGGGTTGATGGGTGAACGTTCATCGTAAACTGATACTCTAGAGCTCTTTCTACCCTTCCATCTGTTTCTCTTTGTGTACTGCTGGTGGGTGCTGTGCATCTGCTGCTTCATACAATATTTCCACATTTAAACAAACATTTTACAAAGATAAATAAGCCAGAAGTTAAAATTAAAACGTGAAAATAATTGGAAAAAAATAGGTGTGTGTTAATGATTGACAAGGCTAATTCTACCCCACTAGGTTTGCTTAGCTTTTTGACTATCGGTATAAAGATTGTTCCCCACTGTGGCTTAATAATGTCAAGAGAAGACCATATTCTGCATTCTATTCCAACGCATTCTCATCCTTTAGCGTCATATAGAACGCTATATGACAAAACGGCGCTATACTATTTAGGTGTGTTTTACAAATTTAGTAACTATTATTAACTAACAAGAAACTCTGATTAACGAACTAGTAAGTAATAGAGCACAGACAAAAGTGGTAGTTCACTATTAAGTAATCAAAAACTACTGAAAAAGTTTATTAACAATCTAGTAACTACTATTAACTAAACGAAACTCTTATTAACGAATTAGTAAGTAATAGCTCACAGATGAAAGTGTTACTAGATACTTCTGTGGGAATTACTAATTATTTGGATTCGTATTATAAAGTGAAGATCATTGGAACTAACTAGTAATTACTCAAGTGTTACTAAAGACATTTTCTAAAAGTATACTAAAGTTCACCAAAAATCTCAAACGTTTGCACAAATCATGACTAGATCATGTAGTAACACTTGAGTAATTACTAGTTAGTTCCAATGATCTTCACTTTATAATACGGATCCAAATAATTAGTAATTCCCACATAAGTATGTAGTAACACTTTCATCTGCGCACTATTACTTACTAATTTGTTAATAAGAGTTTCGTTTAGTTAATAGTAGTTACTAGATTGTTAATAAGCTTTTTCAGTAGTTCTCTGGGAAGTATTAAAAAAATAGTAGTTATTGATTACTTAATAGTGAACTACCACTTTCATCTGTGTGCTATTACTTACTAGTTCGTTAATCAGAGTTTCTTGTTAGTTAATAATAGTTACTAGATTGTTAATATTGTGTTACTCATTAGTTCTTGTGTAGTTATACATTAACGAAGGAACCGTATTCTAAAGTGTTACCGAATTTACAACTTAAAGTTTGGAAAAGTGCAATGGAAGTCAGATTTTCAATTAAAGGGATAGTTCACTCTAAATCTAAAACGCATCGTTTAATCACCCTGGTATAGTTCTAATGTAATATTCCCTTCTTATTCACTAAAAAGCCCATTCACAGTGTATTTAGAATGTTCACAACTTAAAATCTGGAAAAGTGCAATGAAAGCAATATGCAATAAGGTTGTAGCACTTAATCTACTTCAAAATGGTAGCCTTTAGTTTAGGTAGCCTTATACATAATATTCCAATCATCTGGCAGTGGAATGCATTTATTCGCATTTTGGAGAAATTCCAAATCTGAAATAAAAAAAAACAAAAAAAAAAACAGGAAAATTGTCTTGGGAAGCTGTAATATTCGTACAGTTTGTTCAAGATGGTGAAATCATACAAGTTGGATGTACAAAAACACACAAACTAAACTTTAAATCCGTTAACCATGATTGCCGTGAGGTCATTTGTGTACAAGTCATACAGCCTTACGACTTCGCCAGCTTGTACAAATGATTACAATTTGTGATGAGAGTGTGTTGGTTAGTTGTTCTTCAGAAGGCTGTAGTGGACAAAAAAAAAACTGCTTTCTGACTCTTGGAAATTACTAAAGACCTCTCGTGTCTGCTTCGAAACAGAAAGGGGAGAATGCATGAGAATCTCTCTGCTGTCTTTTTTTTTATTCCCAACAGCTGTTGGAGGCCCTCATTGATTAAAGAAAATAGGAAAACACACTCTTAACGCTTCAGTACTTCCACTTTATGCACACACACTCGCAGGCGCGCCGAGGCTCTCAGGATGAGGCCTAAATAATTAGTATGTAGAAAAGGCCATCGGGGGTGAAAAATCCTGCTATTCATTAATTTAGTTTTGTGTTAATGCAGGGCAAAACCTGTACACCTCCGAGCCTTCCTCACTGTTCATGTGTGTGTGTGTGTGTATATATAAACCGCTGTGGCTTCCAACCATCACCAAAGCTGTAGGAGAGACAATTAAACTGTGAGACAGAGAGAGAGAGAGACAGGAAACCAAAAGACATACAGCATGAGAACCCATCAGGAGAATACAATCACTACGCCACAGGCCTGTCTGCGTGAAACCATGGCTTAATCTACAGTCTTCCTCTCATATATGTACACAAAATAATTATTGTCATGTGGTGAAATATAGTTTATTTGCCGGTCTATTACATACGCTAGAGGGCGCTCTATGAAAGACACACCCAAATATAGCTTTTTGATGTCTAGTCAAGTCAAGTCACCTTCATTTATGTAGCGCTTTTCACAATATAGATTGTCTCAAAGCAGCTTTACAGTGATAATAGGACATTAAAGTAACATAGATTGTTTTGGCTTTACAGCAACTCTAGAAAAATGTATGGTCCAGCAAAAGTTATTAACTTTATTCATAATTAGTTAACATATTAATAACATTATGTATTAACTCAGCAATGCAAGTTTGAGAGGAGCAGCCCCGACAAATCTCGCGGCAATCACAACATGCTTTACAGCAATGACGTCACACTCGTCAACCACTACATTAAGCACGAAGACGCTTGCGTACATTTCAGACATGATAATCGGTGGAATGGAAAAAGCAAAGAAAACGTGGTCGGAAGAGGCTCGGAAAGGGAAAAGAGAATGAGACTTTCTGCTCAAACCATAAATAAATGCATCAATCCACAGGTTTTGTTTGAGTTCTTTAATAGTCAACGCGTTCTCATCCCAAAGCGCCATATAGGACGCTTTTGCAAAAGCGTAAATATCCAACGCACATGGCACCCTTTAACGCCTAATGAGACGCTTCGGTTAATGGTTAAGTTTAGGTATGGTGTGGGGTAAGGGTTAGACCACTAGGGGGCGCCATCTGCCCAAATATATCTGCGTCTCATTTCACGTTAAAGGGTGCCATGTGCGTTGGATATTTACGCTTTTGCAAAAGCATCCGATATGGCGCTTTGGGATGAGAACGGGCTCTAATAGTCTAGTGGTTGATCTTTTGCTAAGCGTATCAGAGGTTACAGGTTCTACGTTTTTTTCTCTCTCATCAAAACTGAATATGATCAGTGGTTACAGTCAAGCAGGGACATGTTTTTGTGCATTTTATTTTGTGATTTCACCGGAATGAATAGAGAGTCTCCAAAACTGTGATAGATTGAAGAGCTTGTCCGAGTGAAGACTGTATACATGACACTGATAGCAGCGGACACGAGCGCTCACGAGAGTTCAAAAACACATTGTAGCGCTAGATCTCTTATTTAATGAAAAAAATGCACACTATGCCAAACCTGCACCTTAGTATAAATGGGTATCATGTGAGTAGAGACCAGTCTGTGGAAGAGACGCTCTGCGTGAGTGGTATTTACGACAGTAACATTAAATACAAGTACCCCACAGCGACTTTAGGGGCCGTTGTTTGACAAAAATGGAATTTGTGGATAGAGTGCCTTTAACAGAGCAGCCTTCAAGTGATAGACAGTGTTCAATCTAGGTTATTGCACGAGGAATCTTTTTGTCCAATAATTTGAATCTCTGTTTTTTTCAGAATTAATTAGTGGGAAATTATTAGTCATTCAGTTTTATCAACAGCTATGTGTTCCGTTAATTTTGTGAATTGGTAAGATTCGTCAGGGGGTGAAAAAAGTTCCTAATGATATCTACCTAGGGTAGCATGTACAGAGTGAACAGCAACGGTCCTAGTACTGAGCCTTGTGGTACTCCATACTGAACTTGTGATCGATAAGACATCTTTTCATTTACTGCTACAAACTGATAACTGATAATTATGATTTAAACCATGCTAATGCAATTCCACTAATGCTAACATAATTTTCGAGTCAATAGTATCAAATGCAGCACTGAGATCAAGTAACACTAGAGAGGTACAACCACAATCAGATGATAAGAACAAATTATTTGTGACTCTAATGAGAGCTGTCTCAGTAAAATGGTACGGTCTAAATCATGACTGGAAATCATTGCAGATAACATTTCTTTCTAAAAAGGAACATAGTTGTGAGGATACTGCTTTTTCTAGTATCTTTAACAGAAAAGGTAGATTCAAGATCGGCCTGCAATTGACTAATTCTGTAGGATCAAGTTGAGTTTTTCTTTTTAACAAGCGGTTTAATCATAGCCAGCTTAAAATTTTTTGGTACATTATCCTAATGACAAAGATGAATTCATGAAATTAATATCTTTCAATAGCTTAGTCGGTGTATCTAACATAAATGTTGTCGATTTAGATGATTTAACGAGTTTTCCTAAAATCTTCCTCTCCTATAGCAGTAATTTAATCGAATTTCTCCTCAAGGAAACTACAATGCACTGCCTGATACGATACTGTATTAGATGGTTGCATAGTTATAATTTTCTCCCTGATATTATCATTCTTGAGAGTAAAGTAGTTCATCAAGTCATTACTGCTGTGGTGCTTGGAAACATTTGGTGTTGAGACTTTGTTTTTTGTTAATTTAGCCACTGTTTCAAATAAATACCTAGGGTTTTGTTTATTTTCTTCTAATAAGGTTGAAAAATAAGCAGATCTGGCATCTTTTAAGGCCTGTCTGTGCACAATCATGCTCTCTTTCTATGAAATGTGAAAAAAAAAATGTTTTGCTTTCTTCCAGTTGCACTCCATTTTTCTGGCAGCTCTCTTATGGGGCTGAGTGTGTTCATTGTACCACGGCGTTGGACTATTTTCTTTAATCTTCTTTAAGAACAAGGAGCAACGGTGTCTAAAGTGCTGGAAAAGTCAAAAGTTTCTGTCGCAATATCGAGTTCTTCTAAGCTATCTGGGATGCTGAGGAGATGAAACTGATCAGGAATATTATTAATTTCCTCAACAATGCATTTCTGGTATGCAATATGGACATTTGCCTCTGGTGGTACTCTATTTCCATATGGTTGTTTTTTTTGTTTTTTTTACAAAACAATTTATACAACTGTTGCCATCTAATAAGAGATGTATAAAGTACTAGAAACCCGGACTTGAGTAAAAGTACAAGTGCTCTATCAAAAAAGTGACTTGAGTAGAAGTTGAAGTGCTCTTTAAGCACCACACTTAAGTAGAAGTACTAAAGTATTCAACATTTTTTTATATACTTAAGTATTGCAAGTAGTTTATTTTAAAATTCACTACTTAAGTACTAAAAGTAAAAGTACAAGAATTGTGTCATGCAATTATTAAAGAAAGCAGTCAAAAGTTTGAACTAATTCAAATAAGGCGCTTTGGCTGCCGCCAAAAAATGTCATTGCAGGACAACCCCTGCATTAGTTGTCAATGTGTGTGTCAATCAATACCATTACCCTATAAAACTGGCGTGTGATTTAGGCAGCATGAAAGCCAACGTGCAACGAATGATTCGTAAAATTTTTATAATTGTAACGACTACGAGTAACTAGCAGAACATTAAAAACATATCGAAGTAAAAGTATTAAATTCATCGAAAATATCGACTGAAGTAAAAGTAGAAGTATGAGAAAAAAAAACAATACTCTAGTAGAGTACAGATACAGCATTTTAGTACTTAAGTACAGTACTTAAGTAGTTCTACTTAGTTACTATACATCTCTGCATCTAATAGGCTTAAAGGGATAGTTCACCCAAAAATCACTCACCCTTGTGTCGTTCCAGAACCACAAGACTTTCACCAATCTACGGACAAATTAAGATATTTTTAATGGAATCTGAGATATTTATCTCTATTGATAGTCTATTCATCCAAAACTACTGACAGCTGATAAGATACAATAAATCCATATGAATCGAGTAGTTTAATCCAAGTCTTCTGAAGAGACACAATTGCTTCATAACAGATTTTATTTAGGCTTTTAGTCACATATAAACATTGATCATCAGTGAAAATAAACAGAAGCTCAACCATATGTCTTTGAGTTATGAAAACAAACCTCATTGGTTCTTGCAGAAGCTCATGCTGGCGTAACACGTGAGAATGAACCCAATTGGTCACTTCTGTGACCAAATTTATAAATAATCTGCTGTATATTTTCTAGATAATGAATAGTATATATTTTTACCATTCACGACTCTCGCGTTGCTCTCCGCCATTTTGAAAAGGTCAAAGGTTATCTCATCTCGGCAACTCGTGCATCAAAATATTCTATGAGTTGCCCAGAAGAAAATACCACATGCGGGGGCGTTCAGGTGCATTTTCCACGTCAGCTTTTGATATTTACCATAATTACCATAGCACGTGAACGCACCATTTACCACTAGATTAAAATGGATTTATGTTATGATCTTGTTTCATAACATACGTTATGACGAAAAGTAACGTTTCAGAGCGTCACAGATTTGGTTGAATATACCTTCAATGGAGGAACAGAAATGATGACAGAATTCTTGAAACTTTAAACTCTTTAAACATATTGATTCAGGTCATAGTGGTGTTGATAGCAAAGTTCACAGTATAGTGAAAATATAAACACAAGGAACAGTTCTGTTCGCTTAACACTAATGCAATCAGCTGTAATCATATTCAAATGAGGCTCCTCTCTTTTCATTTGACTGCAAGAAGCATTTGCTTCAATTCTGATTCAGTCTCCAGTTTTTAATCACATTTCTGCATGATTAATTTATTTAAAGTAAAGCAGCAGATTTTAGCAATGGCTCTGTTTCACAAACCTGGCAAACTAAATTCAGCAACTAGTTCTTCCAGCAAACCTGGTGCCTTAGAAATGCCTTTGTTTTCCCAGCACAACGATTCAAAACCAGTGCACTTCTGGAAATTGCACCAAGCCAATCAGATTTGAACTGTGATTGCCATTTTTGTTGTTTAATATGCATCATACACACTGAGAACTGTCTGGCATGTCTGAGACCAAAGACCACCACAATTCACCACAGGGTATATTTGCCCCTTGACCTCTTTCCCCTTTTTTTTTTTTTAAGTGACTGTAAAGCAGGTGCTTCTGACTGATAACATATCAGTTAATATTCCTTTGAATTATTTATCTTCATATTTCAGAGTTGCTTTTCCACATTTAATGCATTATTGTGACTATACTTATATTGTGTATTGTATATATTGTGATTTATATGACGCACCTCATGTGTGACCATATCTTTTCCTGTTCTTGCAAGCATGCTATCATAGCATGAAGTGTTTCGTAAAGGAGGCTCTTTTGGAGAGCATGAATTATGAGACTCTTTAGAGGACGAGTTTGCAAAACACAACTCCTGATAGATATACTCTACGCTCTTGTTTTATAGACTTGTAACCTGTAAATGGACTGTTCATTTAGTTAATGAACAGATACATGTGACAATGGGTGTATTATGGGCTGTGCAATGAGATCCTTCATTAATGCAGACTCATGCACAGTTACCGTGGTAATGGACGGTGTGCTGGTGAGATTGTCACACGTGTTAGAAAGAATAATTGCTTCTCTTTATGCCAAATCACTGGAGCATGGGGGATGAAATGATGCTTTATTAGTGGCCCAAATTTCAATCCATTCTAATGTAATTGTGCAGCATGTCATTAATGCAATTTTCATCTAGTCACTCACTGATACAGTGCAGATATAATCTATAATACTTTACAAACAAACACATGGAAATTCATTTGGGCTAGTATACTGTACTAGTCATCCAGAAATGTAGTCGACTAGTTGGTGGTTAAGAGTTTACTTTATGTAAATGGCTCGACAGACGGCGTGACAGCGGGTCAGCAGTAGTCGCTTTTTCTGGCGACTCCAGCGCAGTGTTCACAAAGAGTGTGTGTGTGAGAGCTGGTAAGAAAGCAAAGTATGCATCTCGCTAAACTGCAAAAACAATCATGTTCCACTCGCTTATAGTGTCTGTCGGCCTGTGGGCGACACTTTAATTGTTTCAAAATAGTTAGCAAGACAGTTAAATAGCAAAAATAAAAAGCAATGGATATGTTTATACAATTGACTGCATAATTATCAACACATATTGTGTTAACTAGCTTATTAGCTTGCATATTGACTGTTTATTGGCACTTATAAAGCACACATTAATGCCTTATGCTGCATGACCATATTCTACATCCATAATCCAACCCAATACCTAAACTTAACAACTACCTTACTAACTATTAATAAGCAGTAATTAGGAGTTTGTTGAGGCAAAAGTCATGGTTAATGGAGAATGTGTTCTCCAAACTTAAGCGTGACCAAACGAGATGGTTCTCACTGCAGAACATGAAATCCATGGGGATGAGTCGGATCTGGATCTCCCACCTTAAACCTACCCAACTCTGCCCCATGATCTCTAAACCCAACCCTAATCCTACCCATCTCCACCCCTTGGATCTTGATCCGACTCCTCCCTGTGGATCTCATGTACTGCATTGAGGTGCTACTGCACCAAACATTCAAAACATCTCTGCTATGTGATTTTAAAAAAATTAATTTCAGAATTGTTTCTGGCAAATTCAAATTTATTTGTTTTTTTGAGCTGATTCATGATTGCAGTCAACTGACTTGGGACTCATGAAACTACATAAGCACTTATTAAACTTAATAGAAAAATAAAATAAATACTAAAATGTGCTTCCAAATGGCTTCATTGAAACATTTTAGAGCCTACTTGATGACACTTGCGTGGGTTCCCCCATGTTGCCTTGCCGCAGCACGATTTTATTCACGCTGCTAGGTAGCCTGGACACCATGAACCAAATTTTCCCCTGAAATAGGGAACCAATCACAGAACGGGGAGGGAGCAGCAAGACTATGACGACGTATATGCGACACACCGAAGCGGTTTGTTTATATGGATCCATCTTGGCAGCGGACGCGAAGTTACCTTTTGATACAGCCTAATGTTTGACATTAAATATCGGATCAACTGATTTGCAGAGGGGGATTTAAAGCTGTTTCTTTTACTGGTGATTCACTTTTTTAATTTCTTCTTCATATAACGTTAGCCTTTTTTGTTGATTACATGTTTTACCATTTCATGTGTTTTAACAGCTAGACCGTGTTGCTATGGATGCAGTTGTTCACTCCGGTAATATAATCGTTTTAAATTAAAGCTAGGGTATACGATTTCAAAGATTGTTCATTATTAATATCCTTGTTTATATGCTGGTTATGGTTAAATAGTACAATCCTAACAATATGAATAGAAAAAGAATGAAAAAAATCCGTTCACTCTATTGGCTGTACAGCCGCAGAGAAGTTGACCAATGCAAGCTGTGCGGCCGGACAGCTTACATTGGTCAACTGCTCTCATCCAATCACCAGCTCCACTTGAAACTCCGCCTGTTGCTCCAACCGCACCCGACCCCGCCCCCCTCCTTGCATGATGCCGCAAGCAAACACATGACAGACTGTCTATGGTACCTAGCTAAGTAGCGTCAGATCAGCAATGGCTAAAGCAATGGATAAAAATATAAACGACAGCAGCAAGTAGTCCCTGCTTTCCCCTACTGTAAAGTTTGGACGAAAGAGAAAGTATGTGGAGGAAAGAACAGAGATAAAAAAAAAATGTAATGCCGGACGCTCTAAGTAGGATAAATATAGGGTCCAGTTTGACCGTTGGAGGAAGCTTTAGGGAGATCTGGGACTGAAAACTGACGCTGACATGGACACGGCTGACTTTTTGTTGAGCAGGTAAACATTTATACTTTTATGTTGTGACGTGTTGCAGCTTTTTATCAGTTTGACAACTTGCTCATGCTGCCGGTCGGCATTGGAACGTTAGCCGTTTAGCATTGCCTATCACGGGTCAAAGTAATTATATTTCTTGAAGTGCTTGAATATATTTCAGTATGCCTAGCGGGTTTCTGTTCGAGCCGATCGGAAGTTGAACAAGATGCGCTGTGTGCTGCTATAACAATTACTGAAAACCTTAGCAATACCAGTAGTAGACTAATGGTGGTGGGGAGTTTAGAACATTTCATGTGTTGCTAATCTTGCCTTGACACAGGTCTTGGATCAGGTAGCACAGAGGGGAGGGGTGTGGAGGGGCGGGATGAGTTTTTTTAAAACTTCCCTACCGTCTCAGGCTTTCTCGACTGACTTTTAACACCGTATACCATAGCTTTAATAAACTCCTTTTTAAATCAATATTTTGTGTCAAATTAGGTATTAGTAGGTAGCCATGTTATAAGTGGGAAAATATACAACGAATACAACCTGTTCAGGCTGATTCAAGACCCCTCCGCTTCGCGTTAGAGTTTGTGGGGTTGTATTCGCTTTAACAACCGTCTCGCTATACATTATGACTTACTTTTATTTATTTATTTATTTATTTATTTCTATGAGGGCTGACGAGACAAAATAAGGACTGTCAAGTGTGTTTAAACAGTGCGGTACAGCAACCAAACCTGTAGCACTACCATTTTTGCAGCGCTGAAAGCGGACCTTTCACTGAGGTTATGACGCAATGACGTGCACTTGCTAACCTGTTTCATTTACGTGTTCTCCGAATTCTAAAGAGGAGCCTCGTCCTCTGAAGGAAATGACTTGGAAAGACCCGTCCTGCCAAGGAAGTATATTCTTGACATTGAGAAACACGTTTTGTGTATACATAAATCTCCTAAATCTCTGACCCATCGTCATCTTCATTGTCTAATTTTCTGTCGCTCTATACGTCATCTGGTATCATTGAACCGATTGGCTATGAGCTACGTACAGGTGCAATTGATAGACATTTGTAGCACCCAATAATACGGCTCTGGGCATACGTAAACCACGCCTCAAATACGAGTAAATGAACATGTGGTTTCCAGACCACATGTCTCATTCTCAATGATACTTGGTCTGGCGTTAGCCACACATGCATAAACTTGCACTGAACAATAAAAACAATATTGCGCTTGCATATTTCTTTCTTTTTTTTTGGCTGTTAAATGTCACGCTTTGCTTGCTTATCTTTGTTTACACTCTGCCGGATAAAAGACAACATCCAGACAATGATAATTGAATCGAACAGATCCCATGTTTCATGCTAATACAAACATCCCAGATATACTGCAGAGGGTGTTATCACAGCAACCAGAATGAGAGAGAGATGCGAGAGAAGGTTAAAAGGTAACACACACAGATGCAACTCGGTTTATTCATCTGCAACCCTTCCTTTGAGCGAGATAACACACTCAACCTCAGCAGAGCATCTGAAAAGTGTGTGTGTGTGTATAAGAGATAGTGTTGATAACACTCACAGAGGAATATTACCAATCAAATTGAGGTTTATGTGCGAATACGCCTGGTGCACAGCGATATGACTGTGTGTTTTAAAGATTTCATAGCAGTTTAATATCTCTGTAGATGTTACATTTCTGACATATGTGCCGTGACACACATTATCGATGCATACACACATGCTGTTGTCCCTTGCCAGGCAAAATGCTCATGAAAATAATAAACACCATCATAGGACATTTGCACCAACAGGACCTCTGATAGCTATGAGTTTTTTCTTCGTATTAGTACTGATAAAATCGCATATAAAGACCTTCGTAGCAGCGTAGTGTTTCTTTACAAAATGACATCGCCAACTTCTGGCCTGACATGAAAACAGCATATTTTTTTTTGTCGTTTTGGTAACTTTATTTGAAGGGGTGTGCATAAGACTGACATGACATTGTCATAAACATGACAACACCTGTCATAAACAGGAAGGAGTCTTTATGAATGTTTATGACTGTTGTCATTAAGTGTCATTCGGTAAATTATGACACTTTTAATGCAACGTTGACATTGTTTAAAATGTCTTTGTTATGACAACTTGACATTAACCAAGACAAAAATGTCTTGATTATGACAACTTGATATTAACCTAGACAAAAATGTCTTTGTTATGACAACTTGACATTAACCAAGAAATCATGACCTGTCAACCTGACATCTTTATAACTAGTCCAACGTGTTCCACTTTACTTGAGGTAAGGGGAAATATTAATGACACTGTTGTTTGACAGCATTTGACAGTGTAATAACCCTTAATGACATCTTTATAACTAGTACAATGTGTTCCACTTTACTTGAGGACAAGTAAAATATACATGACAGTTATAATGGTGTCTTGACAGCCAAAGTCAAAACCAGCCACATATGACAGGGTAATGTAATGTTAACGCAAAGCTAAATAACTTCTTTAAGTTTGATAATTAGACCTGTTATGACATATTTGTGACAGGTCATGATTTCTTGGTTAATGTCAAGTTGTCATAACAAAGACATTTCTGTCTTGGTTTATGTCAAGTTGTCATAACAAAGACATTTTAAACAATGTCAACTTTGCATCAAAAGTGTCATAATTTACCGAATGACACTTAATGACAACAGTTATAAACATTCATAAAGACTCCTTCGTGTTCATGACAGGTGTTATGTCATGTTTATGACAGTGTCATGTCAGTCTTATGCACACCCCTTCAAATAAAGTGTTACCAAAATCTATTTTTAGTACATCATGGTCATGTAAATGTACCCTCAGACTCTCATTAAGAGTATAAAAAATACATAAAATAAAATAGATTATCTATTTAAAGAACAATTATAGACGAAAAAATTAAAATAGAAAAAATAAGTCAAAACTACCATTCAGAAGATTTTTTTGTTGTTGTTGAAAAAAGTCTCTTATGCTCACTCGGGCGTTTATTTATTTTTCTATGAAAATACAACAAAAAACAGTAATATTGTGAAATATTATTACAATTTAAAATAAGTGTTTTCTATTTTAATATATTTCAGTACGTAATAATTTATGCTAATTTGATAAAAATGCTAAAAATCTTGTCAATGTTAACAACAATTGCTGCTTAATATTTTTGTAGAAAATGTGATAGTTTTTATTCAAAAAGTTCAAAAGAACAGCAATTATTTGTAATAGAAATCTTTTGTAACATTATAAATGCTTTTACCCGCACTTTTGATCATTGCAATCCATCACCAAACTTTTGAACTGTAGTTTAGTACCACAATTATTGCCACCCCTAGAGATAGATATTTTTTAAAGATATTTTAAGGATATGTTTAAGGACAGAAACTTTCATCGAAAAGACATTCATTTGTTTTCCAAACAAAAGTCGTACAGGTTTGGAATGA
Source organism: Pimephales promelas (assembly GCF_988280905.1). NCBI lineage: Eukaryota > Metazoa > Chordata > Actinopteri > Cypriniformes > Leuciscidae > Pimephales > Pimephales promelas. Next base: position 18,118,859 of record NC_142773.1, read on the forward strand.
CATGCATGAGAGTCAGTAAATTATAAACATAATTTTCTTTTTTTTGGCTGAACTAACCATTTAACCTGCATTTTTAGAGACATCTAGCTTCCTTTTTCACTGGTATATACCAATATGAGGTGACACGTATTCATCACTATGAGAAAGACTTGAGAATACAGTAAAAATGTGCCACAAAAGGGTTTTTGCAAATGCCAGAAAACAGCTCAACAGTTAAAATGATTATTTTCGCCTTTAGAGCAATACTTAAGGTGTGAATCTACATAGATATAAACAATCCACCACCCCAGTTCTTTGACCTAAACACATTAAAAAGACTTGTGGGATGAGCTGAAAAAGTGTAAATGATACAGCATTGCAACAATACTCTCATTCTCCAGCTCCGCTTTTAATTTTTCAAAACAAATTCTCTTTTTTGTTCCACAGAAAGAGAGAAAAAAAAAACATGGGTTCTTTAAGAGGACAATCAGTTGGGTGTTTAGATCTACATAAGATATGTAAAACATAAAACAAAAAAAATAATGTGCTTTACCGTCCACACACAACAAGATCTGATCTATGGCAGGTGTCATTAAAAGACTGAGAGAGTCAATGCAGCCATACGGGACAATTTTATTACCTTTCTGTGATGGCAGACGCCTTCGTTAATGTTTGATAAAACACTCCTTTTCACTTCCTGTCATCTTCTTTTATGCCGCGGCAGAGGAGATAATAAAACCGACTCTGAACATCAAAGCAAAGCACACAATTACTAAAGACAGCCTATCACTCTTCGCGCAAATCACCATGTTTACCCAGACTTGTGTTGGTTGAGTATAATTTTAATCAGGTTTGATCTCTCTCTCTCTCTCTCTCTCTCTCTCTCTCTCTCTCTCTCTCTCTCTCTCTCTCTCTCTCTCTCTCTCTCTCTCTCTCTCTCTCTCTCTCTCTCTCTCTCTCTCTCTCTCTCTCTCTCTCTCTCTCTCTCTCTCTGTTTCTCCCACTGTAGTTTGCTTCAATGTTTGGAAGAGGTGTGACTGAATTAGCCTGTGCGCTGGGTGACATTTAAGAGATGAAGAGCGCGTCACTGCTCGTTCAGAGCGAGGATGGCTGTTTTCCGCGAGACGCTAGAAAATGAGTCAGCAGGGTTCAGGGTTCAGAACTCGCTTTGATCTGTTCATTAGAATGTGTGTGGGAGCGTTAAACAATCACTCTGTCCAGATTGCAGGTGTGCGCATGAGTCTCAGGTGTTGTATGAAAATGAGAGTCGCCTCCACAGGTGTTAAAGAGATCAGACTTAATCTACAGCCTTCTGCATCCATCAGGCCTGCTGCAACACATACACACCAAAACAACATCTACTATCCATCACTAAGACAAAGAGTCATTTTTTTCTGTGCATCTACAAAAGAAAACAAGACTGCGTGAAACTGTCTTTGAATCAAGTTCAGATCTGGGAGAAGCACCTGTATTATACCTGTACTATAAATGTAAATATATACTACTACTGTATATAAAGTTTAGTGCACACCAAATATAGCAAAAGTGGTACTGTTAGATTTAAGTATATGCATTAATGCTTCACAAAAGGATGATTTGCTTTTGCCTTTTCCAGATGTAAAAGACAGAGAGACAGGTTTACTAAACAGGGCAAATTAGCGTGAGTGCACAATCCCAAAAAAGCACCGATGGGAGAAATAATGGCACAAATACCATTAAACTGACTAGTGTAAACCTTAGTAAATCACCTTGCGTGATTCTTTTATATATATACATATATATATATATATATATATTCCTCCCATAATTTTGCAACTCCTATATAGCGAAACTTCTACATGCTATGCAATAAGTTAACCACAAAAATAACCCTGTCCACTCCTTTTCAGTAATCATTTTTTACCTTCTGTCTTTCTTGGCGCAAACTGCACAGAATATGAAGAGTTTTTAAAAGGAAATGCATAATTGATTTGCTAATGCTAACATTTAAATGCAAGCACCAGTGGTACCCAATCTTTTACACAACTGGACAAAAGTTTAAGGTAAAGGCGATTGCACACTGAGTCTGAAATTCGCATCCGAAATTAAAAAAAAAATTCGACCTCACGTTATGTCAATCGCTTGCACACCGCCTCCGAAACTTTTGTCCGTCATAAAAAAAATTTGTATCAGGTTCGATTTTCTGTGTTTTCCGCATCCACAGCCATCATTTTGAGAGGTTTTTTGACAATTCAAGGTTTTTTGGGGAGCTCGTTCCCCATCATTGCACATTTGCGCAGTACTTTCTGTTTCAGTTTTCAATTCGATCAAGTTTTTATGTTCTCTTTTCTCGATTGGATTATGAAAGGAATAAACCTCCCCTTTCAGTCAGATTGAAATTTCGGATCGATTAATGTGTGATTGAGCAGCCAATTCAATAACTAATGTATTATTTGGGTACAATATATAGCCTAACATGTAGCCTATACAGCTGTTCTGTCTTCCCAGCGCTTCAACACGCGTGCGTGCGTTTGTGTGTGTGTGTGTCCATGCCTTAGACATACTGACAGTCTCTGTTCAGAATCGATTGGTTCACGGAAATTGGTGGTCTTGTTTTTAAAATGTGGCTACAGAATCGCAAGAAAAGCATCAAACCGTTCCACTGACAATCTGAGATAAATTTTGAATCGCTCGGGATAAATTCGCAACTCCTTGATAAGGAGGTGGAACTCTCCTTCCTCTCGGTGCAATTTCAGGATTGGATGGACGCAATATTTTCTCTTTCTTCTCTTTCAATAAGAGAGAGGGCAACAAAATCATCCTCACTGCTTGACGAATCCATTTTGTATTTTTGCGTTTTTTTTCCCGCAAAGGTTTAATAAATACGCATCAGGCTCAGTGAGCAAGGTTTCTGTGCGTGACAAATTTTAAGGCTGACGAACACGGAAAAAACGCATACGAAAATTTCGTACCCGGTGTGCAATTCTTAACACTTTATTTTGATGGTCCAACATTGGGTTACTATTAGTAACTTTGCAAGCACGTCAAAAAAACTCTTAGAGTACTGTATTAGTAGACGATCAGCTCAATATCTTCTAACTGTGAAGCTCCCCCAACAGACATTCTACGAGTAAAGTGCGGTGAAATCTTGTCATGGGTAGCCTGACACCTATCCATGTGGCATATTCACAGAGGCGTAATTGTCCCCACCACTTTTTGCCAGGGTTGAAATTGTCCCCACCACTTTCTCTTGTGGCACGGATGTAGCTACCAATAGAAATTGGCTAAATAAAACATCCGCTTCTGGCAGAGAATTAATTTCAGTCATTTGTTAAATTAGAGGTGATCTAGTGCTGAAATACGTTGTTTTTTTAAATCAAGTGATCAAAGACGTTATTGTTGCCGCTGTGATCGGTGTCGCGGTTGCAGTGTATCTCGTGGCTTACGCAGTCTTCACAAGCACATGCGCTTCAATCCATTTCGGAGACTCTTTGTTCATTCCGGTGAAATGACAAAACAAAAATGCACACAAATGTGTTCCTGCTTGATACAACCACTGATGAACATATTCAGTTTTGATGAAAAAAAAAACAAACAAAAAAAACTATACAAGTGTGGATTAGAAGAACCCAGAACCTCTGACATGCTCTGCAAAAGTTCTACCACTAGACCATTAAAGGACACATGTCAAATTATTGAAGTATTAAAATTGGTTTGACTTTTTTTTTCATGCATAAGCAGGTGTCCAAAGCATGTTTTACTGGTTGAGAGAGGAATTACTGCAATAAAGTTACTTACTGTAGCTTTAGCTGAGAGGTGATCGTTAATCACTAGTGGTGACCCTGAGTTACCATTTTTACCATTTATTAAAGAGAATCAGTCAACGTGTTTAGGGCTAGTGCAGACATTTGAGATAACTCTATTGCACCATTGAGTAGCCTACTGAGTGTTGTTATTATCACAGGGATGCAAGCATGCACAGAGTATGTACAATGGGATAGCATGCTAACAATGTTTCTGGACCTACTGTCTCACTACATGAAGTGCACTTCCCCATCACCAGCAAAGTATTAGTGCAAAGTATACCAACTGCAATCCCACCCGGCTAATTGGAATATGCATACGTGGTCGGAGAGAAAGCACTGACCCAAAATGTGTCTTTTGTTTATAGTTATTATGGAGATTGATGTTTAAAGTAGTGCCTTAGTACTAAGCAATGGGCTGAATCTCTGGTGATATTGATCTGTAAGTGTAGGAAAGTGGAACTGACCTGCATCAGAGCCACAGTAGACAGTGAGTGGGATGGCAGGGGGTTGAACATTTTATTGGGTAGAGAGTAATGAACTGGCAACATATCAGCGGTTACGGTATATCCGGAGCACATTCGCTTACTGGAAACTTGGAATCCTGACCTCTATAACTTAATGAAAACTAAGTATTTCTTTTAAATGAATAATGTCATCCTGTCATAAATAGAGTTGGCCGATCATATTGTTGATTATATTCACGACCGTTCAAAAGTTTGGGCTCAGTAAGATTTGTTTTTCAAAGAAATTACTACTAATGAACATTAACTAATTAAATTAATAATAATTTCATTTCTGATGTTACAAAATACTACTATTTCAAATAAATGCTGTTCTTTTGACCTTTCAATTCATCAAAGAATCCTGAAAATAATGTAGCATGGTTTCCTCCAAAAATATTAATCAACACAACTGTTTTCAACATTTTTCATAAGAAATGTTTATGGAGGACAACATCAGCATATTAGAATGATTTCTGAAGGACCATGTGCACACTGAAGACAGGATAGATAGATAGATAGATAGATAGATAGATAGATAGATAGATAGATAGATAGATAGATAGATAGATAGATAGATAGATAGATAGATAGATAGATAGATAGATAGATAGATAGATAGATAGATAGATAGATAGATAGATAGATAGATAGATAGATAGATAGATAGATAGATAGATAGAAGGTGTGGCACATACGTATCACTCAAGTTCAAAATGGACCATATCCTGTTCTTTTCTCTGCTGTCCTCTTCAACTCTCTTCTGTGCGTGCATGCGTGTGTGTGTGTCTATGTGTGTGTGGGGGCTGAAGGGTTGCTTTGCATTTCAGAGCCTTTTTCTGAAACCCTCTTTATGTCAGAGCACAAGGACATGAGGTAGCGTGGGTCCTTGCAGCTAATTGGTCTGTCCTTCTCTTACAACTTTCTCTAACACTCTCAGAAAATAAATAACTAATGCACCCCTTGGTAGTCTCATTAGCTCCCTGCAAATCTCCCTTCATAGCCTCCCTCTCTCTCAGGCACACACACTCCATCCCTTCTCTTTATCTTATTCTGTAAGTGCACCCATGAATAAATCTGGTGTCCGTTGAGTCAGTGGGCCACAATAGTCTCTCTTTGAAGGCGGCATATAGGACTGGCAGCGCATTGTCTTCCCCAAACAATGGCCACTTTAGCGTGTTACCTCTGAGGGCTGTGTTAGCCATATGGCTGCCTCTGTTGTGCCAAGGAAAGCACGTTGGTCTTGTTGTGAGAGAAGCTGATTTGGAGTGTGCTTTTACTGAGAATAGCCCTGTACACTTATCTCTCTCCCTCCTTCTCTCTTTTCCTTCGGAAAGAACAAAAACCTCCCCCTGTGCACATTAAGAGAGTTCTTGAAGTGTTTCCAAGCAGCCATTTAGATTTTAAATGCTCTCTTCTTAGACAATACACAATGGACCATCTACGGCAGAATTGGCAGGCCCGGCACTGAGCCACTGAATGACATTTGACCCATAGGACACGATCTCGAACGTTCTACCTAACTTGGGATGTCACTGTTTTCAGGACAGCTGAATTGTGAAAGATGAATGCAACCAAAACCAATGCCAAACTCAAAAGAAAAGGAATAATGAAAATCCAGAACTACCATCAACTTGAACAATCAAATGCAGGTATAGACAAAACTCAAATAGAGTTACACTTTATTTTGATGGTCCCCTTTAGACATTCTGTTGACTACATGTCTGTCACGATACAGACTAGGAAGCAAGGTTGTAAGAAAAAGGGTCTTTAATGACAGTAAACAGTCAGGTACTGTATAAACACAGAGGCAGGCGAGTGGACCTCGATGGGCAACACGGATGGTGGTGGTGAAGTGATGGTCAGATGAGTGGAGCAAAAGCGCCAATTTCATTGGTCGGATCATTTTTGACATGGCGCGTCAAACTAAAAAAACTAACCCGAGGCGTTTTTTTTTTTTAAATGACGCTTTTACACGTGGCGTTTCACACGTCGGTGTGAACACTCACATTGGCAACCTTTGTTTAGTCACAAGGTGTTAAACGTCGGCAAATAACGCGTGCGAAATTCGTCTCGGTGTGAACAGGCCTTCAGACTGAAGAACAAGGAGGACAAAACGGGAACAAGACACAGCACAAACAGACTTCACAACGATCTGACAATGAGAGGGAAAAAACTTTTATATGTAGCCAAGATGAGTGGCTGGAGCTGATGCCGCTCATGATAATCAGCTATTACCACTGATCAGCGGCGATGATCCGGACCACGCCCACACACACATAACAACAAGACACGAAACTAGAAAGAGACAAGGAATTCTAACACAGTCTCATCCCAAGACATCATATAACTTACGTCTTGGGACGTCGTTTGACCAACGTCAGTTACATGATGATCCTGGGACGTCATACAACTGACGCATTACCTTTAACGTCAGTTAGGTGACGGGGTAGGTTTAGGTCTGGGGTAGGGTTAGGATCCGATAACGTCATCTAACTGACATTAAAGGGTACCCTAAAGCGGCGGATGTTGACGTATGGTCAAAAGACGTCCCAAGACGTCAGTTATATGATGTCTTGGGATGAGACTGCGCTGGGAATTCATGAAACGTGACAATGTCAACTAACTCTTACCCCCTTTTTCACAGACAAGTTTTAAGATTTAGCTCAAAACAACTTGCACTCTTAAAATATGTCAGTGGCATTGTTTTGTCTCAATACTGTACTTTTTTTTATCTAAGGCATGTTTATAAAATGCTTAAATGCCCCAATTAAACTAAGGCCTATTCCTGGCTTAGTCTAAGCCCTGTCTGTGAACCTGGGCCTTAGAGTATTAGTTGGGTATTAGACTGTTAGAGGTAGGGTTAAGGTTAGTTGAATAAGTGGTTAGGATTAAGTTGACATGTACTTGCAAAGTTACTTATAGTCAGAATAATGTATTTTGGGGGAGCATCAGACTTCCTTCAAATACACTACTAATACTCTAATAAAAGTTAGTTAGCATGTAGGTTCAATGCTACTTATAGTCTATTGAATGTCTATAGGGGACTATTAAAATAAAACGTTACCCAACAAGGGAATGGGGACTGCTCACATTTACAATTTTTGGAAAATAAAATGCCAAATAAAATCTAAGCCATATCTAGAGACAAAGATAACTTTGAGACTCATTTGTGTCATGATTCTGCCATCATGTCTTAGATTTTTCCTGGTCTTGTGGCAGGATCATGACAGACCCATGATTTGTGTACAAGCGCATGGCCTGTGTGTGCCATGTGCTTGTGTTGTCTCGTTACATAACCCCGACCTCTTGTTATCCTCGTCTTGTCATTATTGTCTAGTCAGTTTCACCTGTCCTCGTCATTTGTGTTCCCCTTATTTAATCCCCTTGTGTTTGCTGTCCTGTGTCGGTTCATTGTTTGACATGGTCATACTTTGCGTTTGTATCTATCTTCTCTATCTACAAGAAGAGTTCGTTCCTGTCTTAGTTGTTGGTTTATAGTCTGAGTCTAGTGTGTTCTACCCTGTCTTGTTTTGCCCCATCATGGGTTTTGCTTTCTGTTTTGTCCTTAAATAAACCCCTTTGAGAATCAGTTGCTGTCTGCTATTGGGTTCATCAGCCATACCATAACAATTTGACATTATCTTGATCATTTTCTCACTAATGGTGCCTGCTGACCACAGATTTGGATATATCACCTCTCTCTAGTCTGGTCCAACTAAATCAATAGACCACAAAAACCTTTTGACTTCTTGCTAGGGCATTGCAATGTGCGGTTGCTAGGGTATTCTAAATGGTTTTTGGTTGCATTGCTATGCAGTTTTCTGGTGGTTGTAAGTGGTTGCTAAGGTATTACTATTAGTGGTGGGTAGTAACAAAGTGCACTTAAATTGTTACCTTTACCCGATTTGTTTCTTTTGTGGAAAATTTTACTTTGTTACGCAATGTTGTGTATATCCTTTAGTGTACATGTGAGCACTCACTAAATCTTAAAAGAAGTACAAAATATAAACACTTAAGGAAAGTTTGTGTGCATGGTCTATCGATTCAGTTAGACAAGAGAAAGGCCATTGATTAAATTGTGGTCAGCAGACTTCCATCAGTGAGATCATTTTCATGACAAAGTCAAACAAGTCCACTCTTAAGACTCTGTCTCTGTCCAAAGATGTAAGTCTAAAAGGGTGTGTTCACAGTTGTAGTTGTGTACACAGTTGTAGTTTGGTTCTTTTGGTCCAGACCAAAAAAAAAAAATATATATATATATATATATATATATATATATATATATATATATATATATATTTTGCAAGATGTTGTACTTGTTGAAATCACAAAGCTGCATGATTTGTCACGAACAATAGGCTACAGCCATTTAGAGTTTAACATACTTACAGCTGCTGAATATCTTCTGTCTCTGGAAAATTGATTGTGTGACTGTTCAAAATTAATCACAGATGTGGCATGATAAAATATCACATTAATCATGGCATGCAGATCAGCTACTAACACGCTAATGCGTGGAAATGTGAGATGCTCACGTGCTGAACCTTTAAGGAGGATCCACCCCCCAGCCAGTCCATTATATTGAAACTCAAATGCCACAGAATATATTTTTGATAAAGATGACCTCTAAATGCAAATATATTTTCAGCAGTCATGGCTTAGCCTATGCATGGTGTGATTTCCATATTAAGTTACTGATTGATTATTTTCTTGCTTATTGTAGTATGACCAGACATTATCCGCATTTACTCACTCGTATGTAACTTTCATTCTATCTAAAAAGGTCTGTCAAACTGCAAAGAAAGAAACAAAAAAAAAGCATAAAATCATTATTCAAACTATTGATTGACCTGAAAAAAAAAAAAAACAGATCAGTTTAATTTAAGGAAATAATCATCCAGACCAGATTTGAGAACATGACAAACCGATTAACAGAAAATATTTGTTCATTTCTACTTCTTTCATCAACTCACCAAGGAAAGCTAGGACTTATTGCAGAACGTTTATTATTATTTTAAAATGAGTACAGAAATATTAAAGTGCTGAGATGGACTGCCCATCTGTCCATCAGTCTGAGACTCTGGGATAGGCTCCATGATTCTCATGACCCTACATAGGACAAGGAGTTTGGGAAACTATAAAAGGGTGGACTATAAAAGTTGTCCTTTATTATTAATAATAATAATTCTGCACTTTTTTGTCAACTTTTTTTTTTTTAAGAGTATGGGCTAGTGTTACACAGAAGGGTAAATAATCACAATTCTCATTTAGTACTAATAAGTTACTAGATGCATGACTGTATAATACTGTCACTGAAAGCACTACTGTATGAAATACATTTATGAAATTGTGATTAATCTGAATTACTTGGCATGAAAGCCATTTCTACCTCAATCTGAACCCTTATTTAGGCAAGGCGATGCAAATTTATTCATATGGCACATTTCATACACTATGCATTCAATAGATTGAGAAACAAAAAATACATTCATAAACAGAGACAGATATGTGGAGGAAGGTTGGGGCAACTAGTTTCTCTGAAAAGATCTCTCATTCTGCGCTACCTGTCATGAATTAAAGGTTAGAGGCTCCCCAGTTAATTTTGCCAAGTCTCCTGCACAGAGACGCAGGAACTTTTGACACAGAAATAATTGGGAGTGCTGTAAGTCCGCAGAGAGGTTTGGCCAAGGTCCGCCGCCTTCCAGGATGCCTTTCTTATAAACAACATTTTTTTTTTTTTTTTTTTCGAGAACACAGAAGCTTCGTTCGCTTCCCGTTTGCTGCTGGAGAGTGAGTCAGATCAATGATGACACGAGCGACCGTCTGCCAAGCAGAACTCAACCGCATCTGTCAGCCGCAGATTTTTACCCCGGGGCGTACAGACCAGGAGCATCTATTTGGTACTTTAATGAGCCCGGCCTGTCGTAATGAGACATAGAGAGGTTCAGGCTGATCTCTAAAATTAATTTAAATTTCTCTGCTAACAGAGCTCAAACTTAATCAGGTTTACAGGAGTGTATGCTTTTATGGATTTCCAATGAGAGGCAAAGGGTGTTCTGGGAAAGATGAAGATGCATATCTCACTGTCCTGCTCTCAAGGGGTCATTTAAAAGGATGGCTGGTGAGGTATTCTGTCCCTTCAGAATTGTTTTTATGGTATCCATGCTTTTCTTTTAGATATGAAGAAGATGAGAGATAGTTTGTCAGTCCAAAACTTTCTTTCTTCTGTGGAACACCAAATAAGACTTCAGAACAACATTAAAGCCCATTGATATTTATTAAAAATCGCTGAAGCATTTATCAAATAAAAAAAGTCATACAGGTTTGGCAAGATCGTGTAGAATTTTCATTTTTGAGTGAACCATCCATTAAAACAGTGGCTGGTTTAGAGAACCAGCGCACTTGAGGTCCATCAGGATGCAATGCACCTTAAAGCTAAAGTCTGCAATTTTTGCGTGATATGATAAGAAATTTTTAGATTTAATCCATGTGATTTACTGCAATATCAGTATCAGAACAAAAGTGGATGTTACTTACTTGTTCAGATTACATTTTCCGGTGAAAATGATTTTGTTGGTCATACTTCCAAAAAAAAAAACTGTGATTCTGAATGACAGTATCCACACAGTCAATGATCCACAACGTCACAGTGACTGAAAGCAATACTCTCCTCAAACATTGGATTCATTCGTGTCATGTCGAAGTACAACTCACATAAAGTTGATAATTCCGCAAATGACTGCAATTGCAGATTTCGAACAGAGATGGCAACAAAGAGGAAAAAACATGCAAATTATACTTTGTTCTCAATTTGTTAATGTTAACAAAATCAGCATTGCTTGACTACATGTTACATGTAATATTCTTCAGATATGCATCCTTGCTTCTGCATAGGTCCGGTTGCAGTCTCTTTTTTTCTGTAGCCACTCCGAAGTCCAAACAAAGTCTTTTGCATTTCACAACGGGTGAATCTCATGTGTCACTGGTGATTGTCGTTTCAACCTTTCTGGATCCGCCATCAGATTGATAATTTTAATTATATCAAGTTCTGAGAAAGGATAAATCTCCGCCTCCAACATCCTCACACGCAATAAAGCCTAACTTACTAGCCGAGACGGTAACACTTTAGAATACGGTTCCTTCGTTAATGAATAACTACACTAGAACCAATGCAATATTAACAATTTAGTAACTACTATTAACTAACAAGAAACTCTGCTTAATGAACTAGTAAGTAATAGCGCACAGATTAAAGTGTTAGTTCACTATTAACTAATCAATAACTATTATTTTTTTAATGCTTCCCAGAGAACTACTGAAAGTTTATTAACAATCTAGTAACTACTATTACCTAAAAAAACTCTGATTAACAAACTAAGTAATAGTGCGCAGTTGAAAGTGTTACTACATACTTATGTGGGAATTACTAATTATTTGGATCCATATTATAAAGTGAAGATCATTGGAACTAACTAGTAATTACTCAATTGTTACTAAAGAAATTTTCTAAAAGTATACTAAAGTTCACCAAAAATCCCAAATGCTTGAAATGAATGAAATTGAAACTCAAAAGTGACATGGACCACACAGTGGTCAGGGATCAGGTAGCACAGAGAGGAGGGGTGTGCGTGTGTGGAGGGGCGGGGTGAGTTTTTTTTTTTAAACTTCCCTACCGTCTCAGGCTTTCTCGACCGATTTTTAAAATCGTATACTATAGCTTTAATAATAGTTACTAGATTGTTGATAAACTTTTTCAGTTGTTCTCTGGGAAAAATAGTTGATTAGTTAAGAACTACCACTTTCATCTGTGTGCAATTACTTACTAGTTCGTTAATCAGACTTTCTTGTTAGTTAATAATAGTTAATAGATTGTTAATATTGTGTTACTCATTGGTTCTTGTGTAGTTAATCATTAACGAAGGAGCCGTATTCTAAAGTGTACCGCCGAGACTCCTTCTTTATGTGTTCAGATGTGGCGTAATGATGCAAAGACATGGTTGAATCTCCCATTGAAATCCACCAGTACCACTGAAACTAAAAACATTATTACATACCGCTTTGAATCGAGATAAGGCAAGAAGATAGTTTTGAACATTGGTTGAACAATTTCTCAACTATGTATTTTGGATAATTTTTAATTAAAAAATAAAATAAAAAAAGCTACAGACTACAGCTTTAATAATCTATTTGAACATAAATTTGAACGTAAATGAACGTAATAACAAAGTTATTTGACAAAAATAACTTTTGTTTATCTACTAATGTGCATAACACAACAAAATGCATAAAAAATGATTATTTTCATAGAGTCGCATAGGCTTTTTAATCACTGCATGATTGCTAAAAGAGGCTGACAGATTTGCATGCATTTTTAAATGTCAGAATGCATTAAAGGTGCCAAATGGGATTTAAAATCAAATCATACAACATGTTCCATACCAGATGGGGGCAGTATACCTCCAGAAATACCTCCACGGCCACGCGCTCTCTCATGTCTTCAAACAATATGGGCGAGTGCTGTGTTGCTCTGTCTCCCTCGTGCATATTAATCAAATCAGTTGACGCGATAGTAAAAGGTTGGAAGACCGCAGTTTCACGTGGAGCATTTGGAGATTTTCAGAGATTAGAGACTTAATGAACAACATCTCAATACTAAATTATAAGGGCCGTCGGTGCATTTCGACGATATGGGAAAATTAAAGCCCAGGCTATTATTTCTAGTTTTATGATATTCGATTTGTTCATATTACATTTTTATCATTAGTTTGAATTAATTTGACCGACAGCAATTCCCTGATGTGGACCAAGCTAGCGTCTTTCAGAGCTGCCAACTCTCACAACACTTTTCACACACTTTCACGCCACACATTTTTGTCATGCACAGAAAAGGACACAGAGACCGATGTCAGCTCTCAGATTCTGTTCATTTTATTACGCAATTCAAACAATAAATACAGTATTGGCGCTTTACACGACAGATCCCTAGCGCACGTGAACCGATCATCTCTACTAGCTAATGGTAAAAGAACACGAACACTGTTGAAAGATACAGTATGCTACAACTTACCAAAATGTATTCCTCATGCATAATATCGACCAATCATTTTTTTTAACTCTTCCCTGAACTGAAATGTAGTAGTGGGCTGTATTTTCCACACGACTGACGTCAGGTTCAAGTACACACAAGCTGGCGCGAGCGCGACTTACTCGTGTACTGCAGTTTGGCTGGTGGTAACGTTGCCCGCCCGCATACCGCCTCCCATGGTCGAAACTGGTATTACGACACCTGCCGGGCCGGGGCTAGTAATTTAGCATGCTAATTCAGGTTAATATCTCGGCAGCACTATTACTTGTCAGTTTTTTAATGACATCATCAACCTTATTTCTTCTCAATCTTTTGATGCGTGTTGCTCATTTTTGGGATATTTTAACCTCAATTTTTACAGATGGCACCTTTAAGGAAATTGCTTTGGGCAAAAATGCAGCAAAATAAAAAAAAATCCAGGAAGGATAATGTTTGTCTCCATTTATAATTGCTATTATTGGTTATTTTTAAAGCATTTTTTATGCATTATTTATTCCCTGAAGTTCTCCAGCCCTTCTTTCTTTCTCTCTCTCTTGCTCACTACATCCTGTTGTAGACACCATCCATGTTTCTCTGCCCTTTGTCACTCTCTATTACCACTAAACACACATCTCAACCTCCCACGCCGGATAAAAGACACTCTCTGCATGCTAACACGACTACTTCACTTAGAGTTAACTGTGATTTTTTTTCCCCCTCATCTTTGTCTCATCCTTATTTTCTAAAGTCTTTAAAACACATTGCTTTTGATTAAATGCAGAGTAATGATTAATTTAAAACCAATTAGCTATCTTTCATTAATGGAAACCTAAGCTATGTGGGGTCAATGTTTGGATGAAGTCAATGACAATCTGACGTACTGTATGTGATTACCCATGAAAAATTAGCAACCCTTCTGCCCCTGTTTTACATACGATAAAAGCTGACATTTGACAGGAAACGTCGCTTTAAAAGGGTGAATGTGTGGGGAAGTGGATTTACTGCCTGTATGTCTTCCCTATATTTAGACATTTTAAAATATTCAATTCCCTCTGCATGTTTTAATATCAAGGTATTCAAATAAAATTACGGGGGGTGTGTTCGGCTCGGCGCTTATTGGAATGCGTGAACCCCTGGCAGTGACAGCAGGTAGTTCTGCCTGAGTGATCAGATGAACAGAACCCATCTGTACCAACTCATCATACATACTGTCCTCACGGAGAACCTCCCGAACACAAGGTCAAACTCGCAAACACACAGAGTTGGTGGTTCAAAGTTTCAAGTTCAAAGCCTGTAATGGCCACTGACGAATATTCATTTTTGTTTTTTCAGTCATTTCCTCAAATGATTTATTTATTGTTTATTTATTTGGATTATTGGCAAAAGAGAGAGCATAAATGATGCAAAGCACACATCAGTGTTGTAGTACTCGAGACTCGGACTCGTCTCGGTCTCGAGACCATATTTTAATGGTCTTGGTCTTGTCATGGACTCGTGTCCATTTGGACTCGGAATTGACTCGTACTCGAAAATTTTTTTTTTAGGACTCGGAATTATTCCCGAGTCCACTCGAGTTCAATTCAAAATATTTTTCATGATTATTAATGTATGTTAATAAAATATTTCTTTAAATTGATTGACACGCCCAGTGATTGGTGATTTTCTAGTGCGCAACTGCGCATGAAAAATTGTAATAAAATTACTTTTAACACCACCTACTATGTGGCCTTTTTACCCTAAACTGATTATATTTTTTAAACTCTAAGTAAATTCAGTAAAAAAAAAAAAAAAAAAAAAGGATTTCTCTAAGTAAATAAAAGTAAATTAGGTAATCAACCCTCACTGGTCTCGGTCTCGACTCGGACTCGACCGTCACTAGTCTCGGACTCGGCTCTCTATGGACTTGGTCTTGACTCGGACTCGACTCTCTCTGGTCACGGTGTCGACTCGGACTCGAGTGAGGTGGTCTCGACTACAACACTGGCACACATCATTATAGTTATATCTGACTTATAAGCAAACAAAAACAAAAAAAACGATTGTCCATTCATTTTCACAATTCGAGATTCTGCAAGGTAATAAAACCTTCTGCTTATCTCTTATTCTAAACATATTGACGTTATTTCATGCAACATAACACAACGCACTCAAACGCATCACTGCGAGCCAGAGAAAGAGAAAAGGAGGGTGAGAGAGAGAGGAAAAAAGAGATTGTTGATTGTAGGTTGAAAGCCCTTAAAAGACAAAAAAAAAAATCCCATCAGCAGAGAGACAGATGATTCCACATCGCTCTCAGAGGGCCGAGAGATCTTTTTTAATGTGGAGCCCAGCTGCTCCCAGTAATGGAGTTTAATGACTCACTCCTGTCCTTTTTATTATATTTTCTTTGCTAAAGCTAAACTCCACCTGTCTGGCTGCGTGCACACGCACACCCACACCCACACACACACATTGTGTGTTATTGTTATATGGGGACTTTTCTATAGACAAAATCATTTTTATACAGTACAAACTTCATATTAATTCATGCAGGAAAACTGTGGACTTGGTAACACTGCAATAATTGCTCTTTTTAAATGCCACATATTATCTTTACATATCCATTACATATCCTCTTCAGCACAATGGAGACCCCACAAAAAACAACGATAACAGAAACTCTTGTAAATCCCAAAATAACAGAACATTAATCACCCACAAGCTTCCCCCAACTTGCTCAAAAACACATTAAATAACGCTTAATTTCAACATTTACTCTCCCATCCAGACACATGCAAACCATGCAGGGAACTAGAAATCCTCCCAGTTTCAGTTAATGGCAACAAAAAAATATTATTAAATTTCCATCTTGGATAATTTGTTTTGACAAAATGTTTAAGAATGTTTCCGCTTTGGCTCAAATCTCTATCACAACATTGTAATTCCACTTTTCGAAATGATATAAATCCCAGTGTGAAAAAAGTCCAAAAGTTTCTGTGCTCTAAGTTATTTATAGAAGCTAGAAGTTGTGGATCCGAACCTGTGATATGAATAGTGAGAAGAAGTGTGTGCACTCCATCTGCCTTTTAACCCTTTGACCACTTCTGCTCAGGGTTAAAAGTTTACAGATGCTTTTATCATATTTTAAATTTACCCCAGAAATCAATAAGAGCTAAAACATTCAGAGAGCCAATGAAATGAGAGAGAGCAGAAGAAGAGATGTTTTGATGGCTGATGCTTGAGTGGTTTAACAGGGTTGTGTATGTTCACAGGATAACGCCTGTTATATCACACATACTGTGTGTTTGTGTGTATATGAACATGAATATATTTTTGTTTAAATATGATAAAAAAATACATTATTATTTATATATTATTTTTAGTAATACTGCAAAAAAAAAAAAATGTTTTCATATTGTCAGAATTCATGTCACGTTTTTGCCAGACTAATATGTTTCTGTTCCTATGTTCTTTTCATGTGTTCAGTTCTTCTATGTTCTGTCGCTTGATAATTAAATAAATGATCTACATTAAAAAGCAGTAACAGTTCCACAAATATCTGATTATTACTGCATAGATTTATACTTTGTGAATTGACAAGCATTTGTTACCTGCAAATATCAATAGGCTACTAATGCCTTTATTGGTTCAGTTGAACACAAAACACCAAAACTTGTTTTCACTCAGATACTGTCCACATACAAACCCAAAGTTGATCTTTCTAAGATAAATCATACATGAATTTGACATGCATCTCCACTTTTCTTAAAGAATCCAGGACAACTTACAAAACATACATGTTTATAACCACAATATTGTTACCTTTCAAAGTGCTGCAATAGAGTGCCGAAGTGATGACGTCACTTCGTAGGACAACTCGGAAGCTAGCGGCACATGGGTTCCCTCGGTCGAAAAGCAATGCATTTTCCCCATTGACTTTTGGAAAATCGCAAAAAATAAGATCTGTGTTTAACAAAGGGTTGTGAACCTTACACGTTTTGTCTAGCAAGATAATCTTTACAAGTTGATCCAAAATTTATACATTTTGAAGCCTATATAAAGATTTAAAAAAACACAATCAGACACAATAAAGTTTAAAAAACCACAAGCAGGATATAACTGTGTTCTATGTCATAGATCCAAACGTGAAAATATTTGAAGAGTTCAGACGCAAAAGCCTTTAAATGCCATTTGAAATTTTCTTCTTTAATGATGATTTTTATCAAACTTAAGTGAAATTACTGAACTTAAATATACAAGTTTGATAAAAATCATCATTAAAGAAGAAAATTTCAAATGGCATTTAGAGGCTTTTGCATCTGAACTCTTCATTTAGAGGCTTTGTTCACCACAGACCTTATTTCAGGCGATTTAGCAAAAACCCATTCAAAAATCCCATTGGCTTTAGAGCGAGGGAACCGTAATGCTAAAATGCTAACTCACTTCCGCGTTTTGGCCTACAGAGTGACGTCGTAACTTTGGCACTCTATAGTGTCCAATCCAATGTGCAAATGAAATCTACACCACATCTTAATACCCGTACACCGTGACGAATATTATTCGTCAGCTCTTTTAACGCGTTTTTTGTGTTCACACCCAAGCGATTTTCGCTGACGATGAGCCGAGTGAACATGCAAATTCATTCCCTGACATTAGGTGGCGCCAATTTGCTCTGCAATACCACTCCATATCAGTTTTCTTTTATCAAGATGTTTGTAGTCCCTGTCGCATTTGCCATATAGTTCTTTATGTTCTTGCACCAACGAGAACAGCAGCTCTACATTCATCTTGCCTTGCATTTTCCTCGTCTTATTTCTACCTGGCTGTGTAGACGGTGACGCTACTTGGCGTATATCTTCTTCGCCGTTGCATATGTGTGGTCGGCAAGACCGTTTTGTGTTTGAGTGCCCCCAAGTTGTGTTTTACTGTTACTTCAGAAGCTCCAAACACGTGAGCAAAAGCACCAATCTCATTGGTCAGACGCAGTGCGTCAAACTAAAAAAAACGCACCGAGGCGTATTTAAAATTTTTTTTTAAATTACGCTTTTACTTGTGGCGTTTTTACGCGTCAGTGTGCACACTCACATTGGCGCCCTTTGTTTAGTCACAAGGCGTTAAACGTCGGCGAATAAGGCGCGTGAAATTCGTCCCGGTGTGAACAGGCCTTTAGAATCAGAATCCATCCATGAGCTGTGAGAAATAAAGTGTTTGGGAATAAAGAGGTCAGGTCACTGAGTCTTGTTTACCAGTGTTTGAGTTTCAACGTAACTCAAGACATGTAGACATTTTATATGATCTGTGTGCGTTTGTGCAAGTGCGTGTCAACACCCCTTGACCTTGGCTTGCACACACAGTGTAAAAATCCAGATAAAAATCAACCTCAGTCGCATACACACTGACAGCTAATCTCATTCCCAGCTGTCATGCTTCATAATTATTATCTCTATGAACTGACTGCGGGTGAGCCAAAATGGGGCTCTGTGGGTGGGGAGATGCGATCGATAGGCAGCAATCGGACCGTCAATAATGAAACTGTGCTGTGTAGGAGGCCATGTTGCATCTCTGTAGGTGTCTCAAAACTGCTGCGGAGGGCAGTGTCTGATCTTCATGGCAAAGAGAAAGGGAGAACAAACTGTCTTTAATGAGGGCAGATGAATGACCTTACACACATTTACAATTTTATGATTATACAGGAGCAAATAAAAGTCTGAGGAGTGATTGAAAACACAGTGGTGTCAGTTTCAGCTAAAGGCTGGAATATGCTCCCCTGGAATGCAGATGCCCATCAGAGAGAACAAGGCTTTTTTTCAGAATGGAAAACTAGCACACTGCACAGTATACTGCATACTGTCTAATGTAGTGTTGTAAGACACCTAAACTGAGACCAAGACCACTTGTGGGTTGAGACCAATGTAGGAATGAGACCAGACCAGCGCTCCTTGAATTCTTCTAAAATATCTACATTTACTGCCTGAGAAATGTATAATATTTAATAAATTAGAATAATAAAACACTATATAGAGCTGTTAACAGTCAAATGTAATAACTAACAACAAAGTTTGTCTTTGGATGACAGATATGGCAGAGAATTTGCATCTGAATTGATTTAATTACAACTGCATAAATAATGTTGAGATTAATGCTTTGAAATGATGTCTATTGAACGTTTGTATAAAATCAATATCACGTTTGCAATCGTGCTCATATTTGTGAAAACTGCGCTCTTGCTTATGTGATAATGCTTAAAGATCTCATACAAGTACTTTTTTGCAATCATATCTTGAATTTTGTGTGCATTTGTATTCATTTGTGACTTTAATTTGTGGCTTTTTTGACATCCCTAATTTTTTGATAGTTTTGATAGTAATATGATAGTGAATTCTACAACACTAACTAAAACATAATACAAAAACTAACTGTATTGTGTTATGTGGTAGTCACATTGATGTCATTTTGTGATTTTTTTTTTTTTTCTGAACGTGACATTGGTTTGGGGAATGAATGAATGAATGAATGATTTTCTCAAACAAACATTATGCACCCTCTGCTAAAGAAAAAAGTGTGACACCACCAAGGTAAACAGATATTAAAAGTATTTTTATTATGGGGCAACATGGCATCATGACTTTTGCGTAAACATGTGTAAACTTGACTTGAAAGTGCCGTGTTATCTATATGCATTTTGAGCCATCCGTGTTATCTATACGCATTTTGTGTATGCGTTTATGTCTACACCGTTAAATGTCGGAATGTCCGAGCGAAACAAAGCAAAATGTACATCTACATCAGGGGAGCGATCTTTTTTTTTCCTAGGATTGTAGGGGAAGACTCATAACTATATTAACCCCAGTGACGGGTAGGTTTAGGGACGGGGTTGGGGTAGGTCATAGATTTATAAATATACAGTAATGTAACGTTAAGTGAACAGCGTTCATAAACACGCTGAAAATCGATTATGTGTGTTGATATCACGCCAAAAATGGAAATACGAATTGGCGTGTCATACATACGCCATTTCATGAGATCAGTCTCTATGGGTGAACAGTTCATCTAAAACACAATTGAAATTGGTTCTAGTTGAAATACCATGCTAACAATAAAAGGTTGGATACAATACAGTGTGCTATGGCAGCCCATTCTCACCCCCAAGGCGTCACTTAACTGACGCCTTGGGAAGCATTTGGACATGCTTCAATATCTGACGCTTTAGGCGCCCTTTAGCGTCAGTTAGATGACGCCCTAGGATCGCATGTACCCTGCCCCCACCCCACACCTAAACCTAACCGCGTCCTCTAACTGATGCTTTCCTTTAGCGTTAGTTAGATGACGCCGTAGGATCGCGTCATGTAAGTGACGCTAAAGGGCGCCTAAAACGTCAAATATTGAAGCATGGTCAAAGGTGACGCCTTGGGGTGAGAATGCGTTGGCTATGGTTGTATAATGCATATGTGTTAAAAGTAGATGGTCATCAGAGAAATTTTCAAAAATAGTGAGTAGTATAATAGTATAGGTCTCTCTACAAGCCCAGGGAGAGAAAATGGCCTGTCGAGGTCATTTGAAGAACACACTCATCTTCCCCATCAAACATTACAGCACTTTCTATTAAATTACACTGAGTGGATCAGAGATTTCTGCTGGGCCATTCACAGCCATAACTTTTAATTTTCCTTTGAAATTCAATCAATTAAGACATCCACAGTCCTGATGGAGAAATATCTCTTATCCTGTCTCATTAAAGTTGTCAAAAGAGGAATGAGAATATCTGTTTTGAGTTTCTCTCTCTCTCTCTCTCTCTCTCTCTCTCTCTCTCTCTCTCTCTCTCTCTCTCTCTCTCTCTCTCTCTCTCTCTCTCTCTCTCTCTCTCTCTCTCTCACACACACACACACACACACACACACACACACACACACACACACACACCTGCCTAGAAAATCATGTCACAGTGACCAGCACATTTTCTACCTGAGCCCACCATCCGAGAACAACCTTCCTAGATGATTTAATTTACGAGGGAAATGAAAACAATGGCATAACCTCCGCAGGCCCTTGTTTGTTTTGGTCCTGAATGATGTCACTGCCCCCCAACCCCCCACCCCCACCCCACCTCCCCATCCCTCATCCCCATCCCCATCCTTTCGTTTCAGCCCTTCACATAAGGAGGGTCAATAAATAAGGTAGGATGGATGAAGGCCCCTGTAAACAGGGTGGCCCCAGGCAGCCAGGCGGAAACAAGTGATGACACTCATCTATTCGGGTGAAAAAAGAAGGGATGACACTCATCCATTTTCTGGCAGACGGAGGTGTTTGGGCCCGTAATGAAGTCATAATAGCAGATGACACAACTGTGCAATATAGACTTGCCCCCAGAAAGCGACACCGCAGGGGGCATTTCATCATAAACTGTGTGTTTGCGTGTGTACATCTGCCTGTGGCATTTGTGTTCATATGATTTTATAGCAGTCTGGTGCCTGTCTGTGTGTGCTCTTGAAATTTCCTTCTGAAATCACTTTGTAAAAGTGACATCTATTTAAGCTGCAGATGACAACAGCAGGTTTCCACTCAAATAAGGTCTATGGAGATCAACATTATCAATACTGCTCACACACCACAAGAACACAGAAAATTCTTCTCATTATTTTGGAAACCATGGATTTGTTCAGAATCGAATATAGTATACAGCTTACGGTGCAGTATATACTGCATACTGCAGTGCCTACTATTTAAAACTCACATGAAACAATACCAACGCATTCTCATCCCAAAGCGCCATATACAATGCTTTTGCAAAAGCGTAAATATCCAACGGACATGGCACCCTTTAACGTCTAATGAGATGCTTCGGTTATGGTTAAGTTTAGGTATGGTGTAGGGTAAGGGTTAGACCACTAGGGGGCGCCTTCTGCCCAAATATATCTGCGTCTCATTTGACGTTAAAGGGTGCCATGTGCGTTGGATATTTACGCTTTTGCAAAAGCGTCCTATATAGCGCTTTGGGATGAGAACGGGCTGACAATAGTTTGTAGTACTTTTTAAGCAGAAGTAAACTACCACCTGATTCTACAATATTGTCACATGACCTGACTAAATTGCTTGTTTCATTCAGAACATAGTGTCCAAGTGCTTGTAAATGAATATCTGGTGCTGTGACGTTGGGGCCAAAGCATTTGGCTTGCAACAAGAAGGATGCTGGTTCAGTCCCACATAGATCGCTTAAAGTGTAACTTCGCCAATTTTCCACCTGTTTGTATTTTTACAATGTAGAATATCTAAATGAACAAGGTTTACTCATTCTCATTGCTACCTGGAGCAAGAAATTAACATTATTTGTCAGCAAAATTCATCAGATTTGATGAAAACTACAGATTATACTTCCACATTGTATCCCTGCCCACGGACAGTCCGATTGACACAGTGTTATTAACATAAGTGTCATTGGGTACGTTTATCACTGAAAATGGTATCATAGTATGTCTATTCTTAACAGCATTAAGTATGAAACACTATGGCAACAGCTTTTTTACCTGTAAGCAGAGGCGGTGGTGTTTTCCTTCGGGGGTTGGGTGGAACTGATGGAAAGGGTGTTGCTTTAAATTTTTCCCCTGTTTGGTCTAAAACACTGTGTTCGTAGTCATCCAGTTTGAAATGTTGGGACCACAAACCCAAGAGGTTTTTCAGATTTTTCAGTGCAGCGTTCTTTGTGTATTTACGATTCTTTGCAGCCTTTAGTTATGCTTACAACTGGATCCTTCACTGGAAACCAAAAGTAACTCACTTCCGCAAAACATTTACTCATTTGACACCATTATAACTAAAAGTTTGCAAAGAAGTATTTCCTACTAAAGCAAGGCGGAATTTGACTCTGTTGATAGCAGACTGGTGGGAGTGGCCTTGGAAGACAACAGGCTTTTTTTTTCAGCACCGATTTAAAAAATTGGTTTGTCTTTCTACTTGGCAGCCAAGTTTTATTGTAAACCCATTTTGCCAGCAGCGAAGCAACCGTTTAAGTCACCACAACTTAACCTCAGGTGACTCTAGAGAGATGTTTTCTGTATACTGCACAGCATAATATAATATCAATATATAGCATACCACACAGTGTAAACTGCATATTATTTTTTTTTTAAATAATATGCAACAGATGTGATTGGAGTAATGTTGTTATAGATGCTGAAAATTTAGCTTTGACAGTACTTTTTCGTCCAGTTTAGTCATTACACTGGAAATGGAAGGTCAAATTTAGTGCATTGAATTGTAGGATATGCAATTGTTTAATTACTGCACAATCTAGCAGATTATCTTGGTATTTCATGCATACAGAAAATTTGCCTAGAGTGCACAAATCTTTTCTATTCTATCTATTCTGTTACTGTAATTTCCTATGATCACTGTAAAGCTCATTTGAAACAATCTATATTGTTAAAAGCACTATAAATGAAGGTGACTTGACTGACTTGACTATTATTTTTGAAAGACAGTGTGTCAATTCTGACTTACCCATACATGCATTCATAACAATTCCCAATTCACAGAGAATGGCAGAGAAGGTGGAAGAGGAAAAGGGAACAAAAATAAAGTTTGACACTGCAAGTGACAAACCAGCATGCTCTGCAAACTGCAAACACATATACAGTAGAGAAAAATAGTCTACAGTTTCTAGTGCAGGCTGCCCGCTGTGATGAACATGAGAATGATATGACATGAAATAGCAGATTTTAGGATAACTGTATCCTCTGCTATATATGTGAGTATAACAGCCGCTCTTAACCTTGACCTGTGTGTATAATCAATTAAATGTAAATTAGACTCCAATATTTGAAATTAAATGGCAGTTTTCCAGAAGAAATAACTAATTACCTTCCATTTCCCTGGCCAAGCGCTGCCATCAGTACGTCTGGATTCTTGCCATCCTTGAGCAGACCTCGCTAGGAAGAAAACAAAATGTGTTTTAACATACATGAATAAAAGAAA
This sequence comes from Pimephales promelas, assembly GCF_988280905.1. Classification (NCBI taxonomy): domain Eukaryota; kingdom Metazoa; phylum Chordata; class Actinopteri; order Cypriniformes; family Leuciscidae; genus Pimephales; species Pimephales promelas. The sequence goes on from NC_142773.1 coordinate 18,143,137, forward strand.
AAACAAAAGCATTACTGTCCGCTCCCATCTGGCTGACCGATGACTCACACAGAGATGAAGGCAAGGTTAAACCTCAGCACAAGGAATATGATCTAAAAGAACAAGTGAGCTTGCTTTTTATTTTAAAAGCATTTCATTAAATAAAGGCGCTTGCATAATGTAATATGAGTATGATGCTAACATGATAAACGTCAGCCTCTTTGTGCAGATGCATCATAATGCCTGATACGCACAGCTGTTCAGAGAACTTATCAACTCTTACCTAAAAGCACTCTTTCAATAGAGAAGTACATTTGACATTTTCTGAACAGCATTTCAGCGGTGCTGCCCATGTAAACTATGGCATTAACATTGGAATGCTGAGTGGATGTTAGCATGTTGCTATGCAGTTGCTAGGTGGTTAAAGTGTTTTCAGTTGTTGTTTACTAGTTCAAGTCAGAAGAGACCATGCTGTAGATATTTAATGATTTATTTATTAGTATGTTTAACAAGGATGGTGCTGAAACATTGTTATAATTTCAATCAGCCAGTGCTCCACATAGAGGCTTCTAGCCAAAGGCTAATTTGCAGTCCCCGGTTAGGCTTTATTAACAACAATAAAACGATAATCACACAAACTAACTAAGCAAAAAGTAAAAATATATAACAATAATAAAAGAAAGCTGAGACTGTGTACGACCATCAGTGTTCACAAACCTGCTTTTTGTTTGAACCACTTTTTTAGATTTCTTTGTAAGATGTTCCAAAGGGAATGTGGATTGTGCAAATTTAGTTTTTCTCTTCGGTACTGCAATTCTGATTAGTTACCCCTCTTGTAGTGATCCCCTTACTATTCTGTTTTGATATTAATTGGCAAGTGATATCTGGAGCAATATTATTTACACATTTAAAAAAAAAAAACATTTTAATGAGAGACTAATTTATAAATTTTTCAAAAACTAAGCAAACTACTAATCATTTATATAGAGATCTAACAGGTTTCATAGTCAGTTGAGAAACCTCACTCCAGACAGTCACAATAAGATAAATGTGATGGATGGATTATTTTGTGACAGTTTGCATATTTCATGCAAGCAACAGCTAATGTCAGATAATATTTTAGAGTATCAAAAAGGTTGTTTTTGACATCTTTTCCTTTTCTATTACCTCATTCTCCAAAGTCTCATTTTAAATAACAAATATGTAAAATCGCTCCTTACCCTGAGGGATGACAATTCACACTGGTTTTATTTTCTCTTTGTAGTTCTAATGCTTTATTGGTCTCCTGGGGGAGAGACTACGGCAAAACTAAAGTACATAATTTTACATGAATTCATTATAATAAATCAATTCCTGAATTTAGAGTTAATACACCATTGCATGTGTCTGCATTTTTAAGTGTCATTTACTGTAGGATTAGGATTTCAGAAACTAAATCTTTTTAGAGAGAATGGCAGTAGTCGAAGCTAGAGAAGGAAAATGAAAACCTGTGGGCGATACCTTGCTTCTCAGTCTTCCTTGGGTCAGCTGTTTGATTGTCGGGACCATATGATGAAAATCCAGAAGAAGCCCAACAAGATGTCTACCACAGAACGGGCAAGACAAGCAGGTGCATTCAAAACACACCAGGAACACAAGTTGTTGGAAGAGCAAGTTTGACCTGTGGTTTCCAAGGGAAAACAAAATCAGAAAGATATATAACATCCGCATCTGTTCCTGATGCCTCCTGGGCGCCTTCCCGGGGAGCTGTTCCGGGCACATCACACCGGGAGGAGACCCCAGGGAAGATCAAGGTGCCAAGCTGGAGGGATTATGTCTCCCGGCTGGCCTGGGAATGCCTAGATATCCCTCCGGAAGAGCTGGAGGAAGTGTCTAGGGAGAGGGACGTCTGGGCGTTTCTGCTTAGACTCCTGCCCCCGCGACCCGGCCCTATAAGCGGAAGAAGATTGATGGATCATAAGTGTCTTTAACCTTTGATTGCCATGATACCAAATGTCTCTATGTGACATTTTTTCAAAGATCAAATTATGAGATATTTTCTTACCACATAACTTGAGCTTTTCTACTGCATGACAACAGTTTTGTTTTCCTAAAGAGTTTTCTTGCAAGTTACCAAACAGCTGTCGAGCTAAAAAATCTGCATCATATATTTTTTTTTGTTTTACTGTGATGCAGTTCATGATTCATCATTCCTCAGTGGATCTGATCAGTTTGTTTCAGAGAGATACCCGGGGCTATAAACTCTCAGAAGTAAGTTAGCAGCAGGTAAAACTCTAGCCTTCAAAATCTCTCAGAGCTGCTAACTTGCAAAACTTTGAAAATATCTGTTTCTTCCTCTAGGGAAGTTTTTTTTTTCCTTCCAGATGGCAAACCAACCACAAGAACTTTCTGCTATTGCTTTGCATTGCTGCAATGTCTGCCAAAGTCTTACCTGCAGAATGTTCTGGGAGCCTTTATTGTGAAAGGGAACGAGTATTCCCATAACTCAATGCTAGGGAATTATCACCAAGAAAGTAAACAACATATAAACATGTAAAACATACAAATAAAGCAACTACCCTAGAGGATCAAAATACCTTTAGAATTGTTTTCCCGTCTGCTTTATAGTCGGTCTATGATGTCAAATATACTGCATAGCAAAAGAAGGCTATAAATTCCGAGTTCACACTGCACGATTTTCGTGATCACAGATCAAATCACAGTTCTTTTCACACTGCATGACTATCTGGGGTAAATTTCAGTCGCTGCTGTGAGCACACTGCACGGTGGATCGGCGACAGAGGGTTTCACGACTTTTCAAGAGGATGAATTGCTAACAACTCTGTGTGGTCCACAAACTACATATTTCACAACCAAACACAGAAGTGATTAAAAAAAACCCCGAAAGATCACGATTGCGTGAGTTAAAAATCATTGTCCTAAGGCTGAGCAACTTTTTGACCAACTATTTTTAAAAATGAATATTATAACTTCAACATTTGTCTGTGCGCTGCACATTTTACGGAGAACAGCTTCCAGAAGAGAGTACAATGTAGGCTTTTCGCACAAAAAAAAAAATCTCCTGAAAGATGTATCTTTTGTTTATGAATCACAACTTGTAAGTGTTTCTTATTATTTGTAGTTGTGTTTTCTATTAACAATTCCAATTATAAGTTTTATCTTGTAGTTGCTATGATGATGTAAACGCATGACAAAGCTTTGCCTCTGCTAGCCTGCTAACTAGCATTACAGTATTGATGTAGTGTTTACTTTAGCTTTTGTAAGCTCTTGCTTATGAAAGACTGTTCACTGCACCTTAGGAAAATTCTCCATGATTTTGTGATTGATATGTAATACTGTTTGTATTACCATGATTCTCTGACAAATATGATTAAATGGCGGATATCATTGTATCAATAAGGGGGAAAAAGGAAAGAAAAAAAACAACAATCTGAAACGTCCTGTGAAATCCATGCTTGCAAAGTCATTGCTTGAAATCTATTTAGCACGATTCCACTTGTTCGTTAACATTGTCAGGGTCTGAATCGGGCTCAAAATTCTCCACTTGACCTCTGTGACCCCCAACGCCACAGAACGGTCTGATCTGCTTTAAAGGGATACTCCACCGTTTTTTTCATGTTATTCCCTTAAGACGAGTTGATACATACCTCTCTCGTCTCATGCATGCGCTCAATCGCTCTGGCGCGCGATAAACTTTGATAGCACTTAGTTTAGCCCAGTTCATTCAATATGGGCCAAGCAGAGAACCGACCAAACACCTCCATGTTTTGCCTATTTAAATACAGTTACACGAGTAGTGTAACTCGAACTAGGACTGTAACACAAAATAAAACGTTGCACTTTTCTAAGCTTGTAAAGTGGATAACTATATTGTATGGCGGAATACCACAGCAAGTGACTGGGAGCACTTTGACTCGGCGCATATATATATGGAATCGGCGCAGTAATATCATCACTCTGTAGAGTGAGAGGGGGAGAGGACTTTTTACAAGTGATATTACTGCGCCGAGTCGAAGTGCTCCCAAGCACTTGCTGTGGTATTCCGCCATACAATATAGTTATCCATTTACATGCTTAGAAAAGCACAGTGTTTTACTTTGTGTCACCGTCCTAGGTCAATTTACACTAGTTGCTCAAGTAACTGTATTTAAATAGGGAAAACTTGGAGGGGTTTGGTCACTTCTCTTCTTGTATTGGCCCATATTGAATGAACTGGGCTAGTTAAGTTTTATCAAAGTGTCTCGCACGCCAGAGCGATTTAGTGCACGCACTGAGACGAGAGAGGTATGCATCAACTCGTCTTGGTTAAGGGAATAACATAGTTTAATATAAAAAAAAACTGTGGAGTATCCCTTTAAAGAACGAGAGGAGGCACATGTCTACACAGTGCTCACTTTTATTCCAGCCTTACCTAGAGCTGCAGATGTCCTCTGAGGCCCATCTAATCACAACAGATATCCATCCAGCAATATTTCCTCTCTCAGCTGCCACATCCTACTGTCAACAGAGTCGAGAAAAGAGAAACCACAGAAGACGATCTCAGAGCGGTTTATCACTGCTACCAACACCATACTGGCGTCTCCTGAAATTTGAGAAATATACTGTATAGTGAAAGCATGCCAATTTGCACAGTCTCCTGTTAATAGCGTCCTAATGACGCCTTCTCATGTTTTTCATTTTTAATGCGTGCTTTATGAAAACATCTCTCCAGGGAACATGCGCGCTCGCTCGTACATTTGAATGAACACAGCTCCAATAAATCTTAAATTTATGCAACAAATAAATGAATAACAGCAAAGGAAATATGAATCCATCTTAACAGCCCCTCTTCAGCGTCAAAAGAAAATATTGCTCAATTTAAATTTAATGACTGGTTCCATCCTTGCTGGCGGAGTGGCTGGGCGCAGCGCTGCTGCCGTAATAACAATAATAGACTGTTTTATGGGCTGCCCTTCACACGGGAGAGTCTGGCGTAGACAACACACAACATAACCACAGGAGCTTAACCAGAGACCGAGCCTTGAAGACAGGAACGTGACTGAGTGGAGGCTCATGGCAGAGATTTCATTGCCTGAAATGGTAAAAATGAAATTGGGCTGATGAATACAGCTAGACAACAGAGTCAATAATTAATATTTCCTTTTTCATTTTACAATCTGCAAAGCTAAACTTTACGTATAAAGAAAAAGTAAAATGAACCAATTTAAAGAAGAAAACCTTGTCAAAACTGCATTATCTTGAACTTCCGCTCTAAACCAGAACTTCAGCTTTAAACAATAACATTAGCCACTTTGCATTAAGCATTATGTAAGCATCATTACTCATTTCACATATAAAAAGGTTAGCCAATAACAGAGTTTACATATAGGAGTCTCAAAGGTACAGTAAAAACAGGCTGTTAGAGGTGCTCTAACATAACTGTGCTAAAACATAAAAATACCATACTATATTTGCAGATATTTTTGAAACATGCTCACATACTTATTTCTCTGAAAAAAAAAAAAATTGAAATATGCGTTTAGTGTCAGAATGTCACTATTATAGTATTTTGACATCTCAGGTTGCCAATTGGCAGAACACACAGTGTATTGCAGTCATGGAAGCTAGGAAACATACTGGGTTTGGTATCTAGCCTGGGTTCCCCCATGCTGCCTTGCCGCAGTGCGATTTTATTCACGCTGCTAGGTAGCCTGGACACCATGATCCAAATTTTCCCCTGAAATAGGAAACCAATCACAGAACAGGGAGGGAGCAGCAAGACTATGACGATGTATATGCGACACACCGAAGCGGTTTGTTTATATGTATGGATCCATCTTGGCAGCGGACGCGAAGTTACCTTTTGATACAGCCTAATGTTTCCTAAAGATCGTGTTGCTATGGACGCAGTTGTTCACTCCGGTAATCGTTGTTAAATTAATAAACTCCTTTTTAAATCAATATTTTGTGTTACAAAATTTGTGTTACAGCAAATACAACCCGTTCAGGCTCATTCAAGACCTCTCCGATCAACCCGGTCTCATCCCAAGACGTCATATAACTGACGTTTTGGGACGTCTTTTGACCATACGTCAATATTCGCCTTTTTAGGGCCCCCTTAAACGTCGGTAGATGAGGTTATGGGATCCTAACTCTACCCCATACCTAAACCTAACCCTAAACCTAACCCGTCACCTAACTGACGTTAAAGGTAAAGCGTCAGTTGTATGACGGCCCGGGATCGCCATCTACCGACATTTAAGGGGGCCCTAAAAAGGCGGATATTGACGTATGGTCAAAATACGTCCAAAAACGTCAGTTATATGACTTTTTGGGATGAGACTGTGTTACTCCGATTCGCGTTAGAGTTCGCGAGGTTGTATTCGCTGTAACAACCATCTCGCTATACATTATCCCTTACTTTTATTTATTTATTTCTATGAGGGCTGACAAGACAAAATAAGGACTGTCAAGTGTGTGTAAACAGTGCGGTACAGCAACCAAACCAGTAGCACTACCATATTTGCAGCACCGAAAGCGGACCGTTCACTGAGGTAATGATGCAAAGACGTGCACTTGCTAGCCTGTTTCATTTACGTGTTCTCCGAATGCTAAAGAGGAGCATCGTCCTCTGAAGGAAATGACTTGGAAAGACCCGTCCTGCCAAGGAAGTACTCTTGACATTGAGAAACATGTTTTGTGTGTACATAAATCTCCTAAATCTCTGACCCATCGTCATCTTCCTTGTCTTTTCTGTCGCTCTACATAAAGTACGTCATCTGGTATCTTTGAACCAATTGGCTATGAGCTACGTACAGGCGCTTTTGATAGACATTCGTAGCACCCAATAATACGGCTCTGGGCATTCGTAAACCACGCCTCAAATATGAGAAAATGAACACGTGGTTTCCAGACCACATCTCATTCTCAATGATGGTCTGGCGTTAGCCAGGCTATTTGATATCGCAGATTCTACCTGACCTAACAAGCCTTGGCATGAATCTAAAAAGCTGTATGACCAGAGACATATTAAAACACAGATAAATTAACTTTTCGCCTTCCTAATGTCATTTGTGCTCATTCCTGTTGCATGTCCTCAATCTGGCAACTCACGAGAGCATTTGGGTCTGATGAGGTGGGGATGGGGGAAACAACTCTCTCCAATATTGTGAATTCAGTCTGCAGTTTCAGCTGAAAGTTGTCAATATTACATGATTCAACCAGGTGCGATGTGATAAGACTCCATGTTTGTCTGCATTGAAAGTGAAAATGCGACGTGGCGTGTGTATCTTAGCAAATCATAAGATATTTGATCTTTAATGTACTGTTGACTGTACTGTTCTGCAGAGTAGGGTTGTTGATATAACAGTTAGATTTCAAAATGGCTACCCAATGTGATCGACACAGTTAATTGTGTCATGAAATGGCCAAAACTAAATCATGACCGTTTTGGTGCTGGAAACCTAATAATGGATAAAATGCTACAAACCTTGAGTGTTTAAATTAATTACAGTTTGCAGCTTTAAGTTCAGTGAAAGATAGTTTCAGTAAAAGTGGGAAGTGATTAAAACTTTTTCTGTTGTAACCTCTGCTCTACCTCTGTGCTGCTGGTGTGAAGCTCCAGGTTTCACTCTGACAGCGTTTTATTTTCGTTTTTTTATTTTATTATGACAGAAAGCTCTGGAACCTTCATGGCGCTGTTCACATAGGACTGGACCATCAGAACAGCTAACCTTTATATCATTCCACTGTATATACATTATATGTAAAAAGCGAAAGTGAGTAAGAGAGAGAGAGAAAGAGAGGGCGAGAGAGAGAGAATGATTTTTGCTGCATCACTTGCTGCACGGATAACAACAGGTAATCCAGATAACTTCAAGAGTAGGATAATCACTCAGCCTCAGTTTGTTAATCCTTTCACTCTTCCTTTTTTAGGTATGGAAACTGGATCAAATCGTGATCATAGGATCTCATGAGAGAACAGGATCTCAGGAATCGAACGGGAGATCTGGAGATAGCAGAATAATACCACAAAAGGTTAGTTAAGGAGACAGAATTCTCAGGCTGTTCAGAGATAACAGGGTTTTCGGGATACGAGAAGAACGGTCAGTTCCTGTTGGAGGCCTGACAAAGACTGAAATCAAAGTGAGAGTTATTGTGAGCTGGTTGATTTGGTAACTGACGATGAACAGGTGTGGGTTTAATATTCTGGAGAGAGTGATCTTTGAGTGGTGGACTGAAAGGAGTTTGATTGATCCCTGACAGTTATCAATAGATTATTCGATTTTTGATGCTGTGAGTCTATTTTATAAAACCTTGCCAGCCTTATGTAGTAACCATTTTATAAAAGCAATAAGCCCAGTGAAGCCGTGGATTAAAGAGACTGTAAACCATTGCTACTTGAGGCTTAATTGCTTTAATTAAAATCATGTTATGTATGTAAATGTAACACTGCAATAAGACAATATGTGATGCCATAATCATATAATGAACAAATAATAAAAATAAATAAAAATGTAAAAAAGAGCAGTGAGCAATAAAGAGAGATAAACCAGATACTGAAGAAGAGAAAAGGGAAAAGACAAAAGAAAAGGAGAAAAAAGATGCCATCACCTCCAGCAAGATCTGCTGCACTGCTTCAATTAGAATTTATTTTCCTTACCAGCAGTCTGGTGATTTGACTCCATCTCAGCACTTCATTTTAAAACAAAGACACAGTCAGTCACTTTTACAGCCAATTACATTTGTTATATTGGATATTTACTGCCAATTCAGGATTACATACATCACATTTACAGCGTTTGCTAATGTTTTGACTTTTAGCTGAGCGCAGTTGACCATTAGCAAACTGTTTTCAGAGCCCATGTCAGTCTGTCAAAGCTGAAAGGTTATTACCATCCGTCATATCTAGACAACTTAAGGATAATAATTCAAATAGAAAAAAAAACAACAGACCACAAACATCATTTAATATGTGACACACAAGAGGTGAAAAGAAAGGCAACAGTGTGTGTGTGTGTGAGAGAGAGAGAGAATTAGAAAGCATCTCTCGTTGCATTTTAATAATTCAATGTGAAGGTGCACAAGTGGAACACTAGTTTTGCTGTTATGGAATGGACTAAATTTCAGCCTAAATGGTGGCCTCCTCTTAGCCGAACAACAACAGACTAAAATGTGCACTCAGCGAATTGAAGATCAGCCCACGTATGACAGATTTCAGCTCTTAGAGAGGAAAGCTGCTGGTCTCATTTAAGCAAAGTTCTTTTTAAAGCAAGTCTGTTCACTTGGCAGCCATCTTGGGAACAACCTCAGCCCACTACAGTCAGGGAAGTGCGATACAACTTATGTTTACTTCAAAGATAAAATACCAAAATCCCTTGTTTTCACTGCCAAATTACCAATAATATCTGTCAAAAACAACAAAATGGATTGTTCTGATTTGCTTTAGATCACATCCAATCTGCAGCTGTTTTAATCGCCTGTAAATTCTCACATTAATAGTTCAGCCCATCTTCTCCCTATTTGTGTTTTCCTAAAGAAAAGCAATAATAGTAATACAAGCACAGATGAGCTCAGAACGTCACTGGTTCTTCTTTAATAATAACCTATTATATTAAAACCCATGATCTTTTCAAGTCATATGAAGAGAGCAATACTTTTATTGATCCCAGAAGGGAACTTCAGCAGTAATATCAAGTGCACAAAATACACACACAGTGCAATCAAGAAAGAACAATGAATTTAACAGCATTACAGATGAAACACACAAAACACAAATGCATTATCTGGCAACGCTATCTGCATGTGAATGGGAGAAATGCTTGAGCGCACTTTATGAAAAGCTAATGTAGATAATGAGCTGTTAAACAAGTAATAAATGTTCTGGAGGAGTAAGTTCATCTAATCCTGTCAATCAAAATACAAGGGGATGTAATGGCTTCTTACCTTACTCATTGGACAATCCTTCCAGCATTCATCAACAGCTCATCTTTATTTACTTTGATTTCTTAAGGTTAAAATATTGGTTTTCTGCTTGTTGTTCTCCCTTTTGAATCACATGACAAAAAGTTGTGAAATTTGGCACAATGATTGAGGGGCATATGTTTATAATGGTAACTCTAGATAAACCAACATTTGTTTTTGTTTGTTTTTTTATATATAGATATATGTAGCAAATTATAATCATTTCAATAACCCAATATATTTTTAGATGCTTTGTTAAATATTTTAAATTTGTTTCGTTTGTGTTTAGACCTTTTATTTATCAGGCATCACAGACATATCAGACAAGATGGTAAGTTCAGTGGTTTTACTGTGCAATAAGGATTGCAGTCAGATATAACAGGTGAGAAACCAATGACAGAAACATAAAGGAAGCTTAGCTGTGGTTAATGTCCTTTTCTCTTTCTCTCTCTTGCAGGTGACTTGACAGTGGTTCGGTGCAGATGGACAGGTCTTGACAGAAGGAATGCAGGTAAGTAACAGGTAGGTGATCAGGGAGTCTTTGAGCCATGGAATGACGAGACAAGTAACTAAAGTGAGAGTGAATGTTTTATAGTCCATGCGGGTGATGGGACACAGGTAACGGTGACTAGCAATCAAGGGATAATGAACCGGGAAGTGTCTGATTGGGTGAAAGGGAATGAGTGGGCGGTGATGATGATCGTGGTAGAGATGTAATCCTAACAGTACCCAGTACCCCCCTCCCGCGGCGGCTCTCGGTGCCTGAGAAGGGTGCTGCCGGCGGCGAGGTTGACCACGACCCCTGGGAGCAGGATGGCCCAGATGATCACTGTGGAACGGGGTGAGTAGGAGTAGAGTAGAGTACGATCCAAGATGTCTTCTCGTAGGACCCACGAACGTTCCTCTGGCCCGTAATCCTCCCAGTCCACCAGGTACTTCCAGCCGAGGACCTCGCCACCGGGAATCCAAGATGGTGCACACTCGGTAAACCGGTTCTTCGGTAAACCGGTACGGGAGGAGGAGGTATGTCAGTGGAAGGGTTAGTTGAGTTCTGCCGCAGGGAGTTTTGACCATATTCTGCCCATGGGAGGTAACAGCTCCAGCTGTCCTGGTACTGATGGCAGTACGTCTGCAGGTAATGTCCAATTTCCTGAATCTTCCATTCAGTCTGGCCATTTGTCTGCGGGTGGTAACTAGAGGAGAGGCTGATGGTGACCCCGCGGAGTTTGAAGAAGCCTTGCCATACTCTCGAGATGAACTGGGGTCCCCGGTCCAAGTCGATGTTCTCTGGAAGACCAAAGTTCCAGAATATGTTGTGAAATAGGGCTTCAGCTGCTTCTAAAGCTGTGGAAAGACCAGGTAAGGGGATCAGCTTGCAACCTGTTGAGAACTGTTCCACGACAATGAATACGCAGGTAAAGCCTTCTGAATTGGGTAGATCAGTCATGAAATCGATTCCGATGTGTGACCATGGTCGTCTGGGAAGAGGTAACGGTACAAGCTTGCCTTCAGGGAGTCTCTTTGGGGTGTTGATGATGGCACAGACTAAACACCCGCAGACGAACCTGGAGACATCTCAGGATATGGACGGCCACCAGTACCGTTGACTGAGAATTGAGAGGGTACGCTTGCTACCCGGATGTCCAGAGTCCGGAACTGTGTGAGCTGAGTCCAGAAGATACGGGGATTAGCTCTGGATGGAGATCTTCAATGGAGGAATGATGGAGTACTTCCGGGACGATATGATACCATGAAGTAGAATTGTGTGAAAAACAGAGCCCAGCAGGCTTGTCTAGGGTTCAGTCTCTTAGCCTCCCTTAGGTACTCCAGGTAATGATGATTGGTTATCACTGTGAATTGATGGTTAGCTCCCTCCAGCCAGTGCCTCCACTTCTCGAGGGCCAGTTTGATGGCCAACACCCTGCCACTGAGAATACTGCTCCCACTCCAGTGGAAGAGGCATCCACCTCTACTACGAATAGAAGGTCCGAGTTGGGATGGATGAGAATGGGAACAGTGATGCAGTGATGGGAGCAGTCTCCTTTAAGTGCTGGAAGGCCTGGACAGTGGCAGAGGACAAGGACAGAGACTTGGGCTGGCTTTTGAGAGCTGAGGTGAGCACTGATCAAACTGTAATTGCGGATTAATCTTCGATAGAAGTTTGCAAAACCAAGAATGCGTTGTAGTTCTTTTACGGATGTGGGTTGTGGCCAGTTCCGGATGGTTTCTACCTTCCTCTGGTCCATTTGAACGCCTCGTTGGTTGATCCCAGAAAGTTAACAGTAGAGGTGTGGAATTCGCGTTTCTCTAGTTTCAGATATAACTTGTGGTCTGTCAGTTTGACCTGGATGACATGTTGATGATGTTCAGACATGGAAGATGAATAGATGAGTATTATCAATGTAAACAATTACAAAGCGATTGAGGAATTCTCGAAGGACTTTGTTCACATACCCTTGAAAGATGGCAGGAGCATTGGACAATCCGAAAGGCATGAGCTGATACTCGTAGTGGCCTGCCGGGGTCACAAAAGCAGTTTTCCACTCGTCACCATGCCGGATTTGGATCAAGTTATATTCACTAAGGTCCAGTTTTGAGAATATGCTTGCTCCTCACAGCTGCTCCAGGGCGGCAGGGACCAGAGGAAGGGGATAACTGAATTTGACGGTCTGTGAATTGAGATGATGGTAATCGATGCACGGCCGCAAGCCTCCGTTCTTCTTGGCCACAAAAAGATACTCAAAGCGGCAGGGGAGGAAGATGGTCAGATTAACTGTTGGCTTAAAGCTTCCTCCACATACTCCTCCATGGCCTTCTGTTCGGGGATGGACAGAGGGTAAATACGACCTTTGCAAAGGGTTGCTCTGGGTAGCAAGTCGATTGCACAGTCCCATGGCCGGTGTGGTGGTAACTTGATAGACAGTTCTTTGATGAAGACGTCCTGGAACGCCCGGTACTCCATTGGGATTTTGACTTGGACCTGGACATGAGGGCTTTCCACCGAAATAGAGAAAACTGGAATTCTAGAGTCATCCGTAGTTGTCTGGGAACACTGAAATCCGGAGTGTTAACTGAATCTGGTTCTCTAATCCCGTGCTGTCATCATGCACAACCAGCAGGTGGCGCAACTTGGAATTCAATCCATGACGGAAGGCTGAGATCAGAGCGCTTTCATTCCAGCTGCTGGAGGTGGTGAGAGTACGAAACTGAAGGGCATACGAACTTAGATGAATTTCCTTGACGAAGGTTGAATAGCTGGTCATGAATGGATAGTTCGGACACTGCCTTCCCAAAAACTTCTTTGAAGTGCTGTTTGAAGGCAGCGAAAGATTTTATCACCGGCGAATCAGAATCCCACAATGGCCAAGACCACCGAAGCGCTGAACCGCCGATGAAGGATTTCATGGAGGCCACACAGGCATAGTCAGTGTGGAATTAATGCCATTAAGGCACAATATGCAAACATGACAGTCTCTGAGTAAAACCTGGAAACACCAGTAATATTTCAAATAGAAGAAAGTTGTTGAAGTATGGTGCATCTGAGAGGTATGTTCCCAGCTCGCTGTCTCTGCAAAGAATGAGAAATCAAAAGTAAGGAGGATGCATGGGCATTAAACATGCTTGAGTCAGGGATCTTCTATAAATATGTGTGTCACCCACTCCAATGGACCAATATCACCCGGAGGACCCTTGAGGAGGTAAACAAATGTGGATTTCCAGTGGCTTATTTTTCCCTCTTTCCTATGAATCCATCCATCGCTATATGACACATATGAAATAACAAACGCAGACAGCATGTTCACCCAACTCAGATGTACGTTTCAGCTTGGGAGCGACTGCCAATGAGATGAACGCGAATGCTAACAGATAGCTTTCTCCAGGTATTATAGACCTCCTCGTGAGTAATAGACCCCCCCCCCCCATCCCCCCATCCCAGAACAGAGCAAAACAGCAAACAGAAAATGTTCCCAGAATATGGCTAACCTTCTGGCATGGTTTCCCAACGTTATAAAAAAACGCTATTTTAGTAACATTATAGAATAATAGAATGTTTAGTCAAAGTTATCGGGTCTTTAATAATGTTCTCAAAACGCTAACACAAACACATTATTTATACATTGTTCATGGACCTTTTTATCTGAAACGGTTTAGTTTGTCTAATGTTTTTTAAGTCTTCCCCACCAGGATTTTTGAAAAACGTTGCCAGCCACAGCCAGTAGCCTATTTTTGATCATTTTCAGAAAAGTTTCATGGCCCCCAAAATACTTTGTTGGATGAATATCTGAATATATAATATATAAGAAAGAGCTGTGTTTTTTATTTATTTATTTATTTATTTATTTTATTTATTCTAGCTTCATGTATTCCTTTTTTATATACAATTGAATGTGGGTAAGTTTTTTAAAAAAGCAACATTTTGAGAAGAGAGAAAATCTGAGAAAATCTTGTTTTTGTCAACTACGTCTGGATCAGAACATAGATGGAGTAAATTGAGTCCGTCAACACCCCCCAAGTTGTACAGTCCTATACCTTGTCCTGGGTTGAAATTTCATTTGGTAACATGGGGTAGTTTTGATTTATATGCTGTTTAATATTGATGATCACATTTTGATTGAGGATCCGCAAGCATTGTATCACAAATGATGGAAATGTTAGTCAATGGTGGGGAAAAAGTTAAATGTTACTACTAGTTTTCAATTGTTCAAAAACATTCAGAAGTATAATGTTTACAAAATGATAAAATGGAACGTTCACATAACTATCATACAACAAACAAACAAAAAAGGTCACTTTGAATGTTTAGAGAACATTCTGAAAAATAAACATAACATTAGTTCTGGCAGGTCACTTTAATCAAGCTGGCATCAGCTGACTCTCAGCTGACCCACGTCTACCTACAGTATAGGAATACGAAGCCTATCACAACATCCATATATAAACTTTTTCAGTATTTATCAGCAGCTATTGTGTTTCTCAGGAGCTAATTACCCTCCTCCATCCCCAGCTCCTCCTCTTGTCCAGTCAGGATTTGGCCTTCTGCAGGGCTCTCAAGCGTCACACATTGAGCGTGACAGTCACTCATTTTGGTCTTTTGTCACGCACTCCCGCCACACATTGTATTTCTCATGTAGAAAAACTATTTATAATATATTTAATATGCCGCAGCGCCCAAATTCTCTCTGGCTGTGCCACTCTCACTGTGGAACCATAGACAGTATAAGAAGTGCACAGAGCCATCTCATTGGAACTCCATTGAGACAAGTGAAGCCCATTTTTAGTGATTTTTTAGGACTTCCGTTCCTGACACGCAGACTCAAACCGACTCAAACAGAGCTTGACGACGTAGATGTGACGTGAGCAACCCATCTGTCTTCTAGTGGCTGTGGCATGAGAAATCTGAATCATTCCCTTCCGAAACTTGTAGAGGCGGGGAGTGTGAGTATGAGCTGTCCATGAGCTAGGAGCAGGAGAAACTTTTGCTAGGTGTTCTGATTAATTATTTTGTCATTTTGCCTTCACGTTTCCCCAATTGCCCGCGAGCTTCTCCTTTTGTCCATACGGTAATCTCTCTACCGTGCGACAGAGAGTGCGTGGTTATGATGCAATCGTTAGCCTACTTTTACAAAAACGGCTTCTACGGGGCCATAACATATGATACAAGGTAATGGAGCATTTTATATGTTGTCGTGTTTCTTTAGAAATAAATAATGGACAAATGCAGTCTTCAAACGCCTCAGATGTAAAGTTATTCGCTGTCAAAGTGACGCCAAAATGAATGGGAGTCAATGGAAATGCTAACGCAAGTGAAGTTCTACTACACGATGGCGGCTCCCCTGAGGCTTCAACTTCCAGTTGATGGATTACCCCCTGGAACTGGTAACTGGCAGGAATTAAGCGCGCGCAGCCAATCAAAAAAAGGAAGGGCTACACAAAGGCTAGCCAATCAGAAAATAGCACTATTGTATCCGGGTAAGATTTAACGCAACAACCAATAAAAAAAAGCATTGTTCATGTGATTCTGCCACAACATCTCTTCCAAAAGTTTCGTTCACCCACAGAGGATCCGACTGGAGCTCAGATCACTTTGAGCAGAGTAAGTTATGATCTCCTGTTTTTGTGACAACAAATTTGCAAATTGTTTGACACAAACAATGACAACTTGACTGCTGTTAGAGAATCATATTTTATAATTATCCTGGCCATGGGTGCATTAATCATTAATCTGTCTTTCAAAGATGTCAGGTAAAAAGCAAACAAGCTTCATCTCTCTCTCTCTCTCTCTCTCTCTCTCTCTCTCTCTCTCTCTCTCTCTCTCTCTCTCTCTCTCTCTCTCTCTGAAATTGAATAAATACTTTGTATTTGGTTGAATTGTCAGTGCCATGTGTCAAACATTTTCTGCAAGTCTCAGCAATTAATAACAACAAAAACACTAATATTAATATTATAAATGAAACACCTCCATTCTAACCCCCCCCCCCCCCCCCTTGAGAAAACTTGAGAGCCCTGCTTCTGAGTGCCCTTTGAATCAGAATAAATTCTCGAATTATGTTGTACTTTAAAATCTTGAATTAATGAAATCTGCAATACATTCACGTTGGTTCTGTTCTGTTTACCCTAAGGGGGGTAATTGCTGTTCTCCCTGCTCTTATCCATGCTAGGCTGCACAGATGCACAAGGAGTTCATGCCCAGAACAAAACCATACCGCCAAAATTGTATGCTAATTGTCAAGTTTTTGACTATAGTGGTCCTGACAGAACAACGTTTTCATAACTCGGAACATTGGCAAAACGAACATATATTTGTTATCTTCTCCCAACACAATCTCATGGAAATTCATTACTATTTTACATTTTGGTGAATAGGTTGGTAAGTTTTATGAATTCGTATAATCTCAGTTGTAACATTTTTTTTTTTTTTTTACTCCCCAATAATGGGTATGTTCAGGGGCGGACCTTCATACACTTAAGTATTTGTACGATTAACATTGTACGAATTCTTCCTAAGTCGTCAAGTCGAAACATTCCATACGTGCTGGTTTTTCAGAGAGCACTGAAAATGATTTTGACCTACTTGTCTGCCGTGGCTGCTCTCTGATCCCTGTGTGTCTGGCCTGGCTTCAATCCACTGTACACCCATCCACTGACTTTCTCTCTTTCACTCTCCTGAGCTTCTCCATATTCGTCCTCTCACCCTATCCGCTTTGTTTGTCTTGAGAGGCGACCTAAAATGGAGGCAGGCAGGTCCTCCAGTCATCCGGTGGGGCCTGAAGGTGTAATCAGAACATTAATCTGAGTCTGTGTTGCATGCCCACATCCAAGGCTGCCAACAAAAACATCCCCACATGTCCGACCGCCACATTGGCTAATCCAGGACCTGCTTTTAACTTCCTGTCGTAGCGATCCAGGGATGGGAAAGCAGAAGCGGTGGGCCTATGAGAGTGAATGGCATGTTAAAAGAGCAGCAGGGGTTCTGGTAATCCGCATGGGGCTGTAGGGAGGTGCTGTTCTCTCTCACACATGAAAAAAGGAAAAACGGCCAGCTAATCCAGCGTAGCAAGGCTCCAGAGGAAATGGAAGCTGACGGTATTAGCGCAGCCACAAGCACCTTTGATCCTGAGCAGAGTATTCCACGCTAAATCCGTGCTTTTCTTTTTCCAAGTCACATTTGTTCAGGCAAGAACTTTTTTTTCTCTGATCTTTTTTATACTTTTAATAATCAGCACTAAATGCTTTCTGGTTTTGTGAGCAACAAAGCAAAACAAAATGTCCTTTTCCTGGATTGTTATTTAGGCTATTAAGATGCTGTGCTGCATGGTTTTCAGTACAGCAATACAATGGTATTCTTTGGCATACCTAATTATACCATGCTATATCAATACGATAATCATAGAGTAGTACGTTAAATATTAAAAAAAAAAAAATAGTTTTACCATTAATAGGACTATCCATCCATCCATCCATCCATCCATCCATATTTTTAAAAAGAAAATCACACTTTTATTCAAGCAAGCATGAGCGCGTTAAAAATATTACATTTATAATAAGGCCAGCAAATCAGCTTATTATACTGATTTCTGAAGGATCATGTGACACTAAAGACTGGAGTTATGATGTTGAAAATTCTGCTTTGATCACAGGAATAAATCATACAGACTAGTTATTTTAACCCCTTAACTGTCACCGTCCCGGTACCGGGACGCCTAACTTTACTTCACTATATTTCTATTAAATCCTAATCTAATTATGACAAATTATATATTTTTGGAAAGGTCTAAGACTTCTAATTAAATATTCGACCCCTGTTTTGTGTTAAAAATTATGTAGGAAGAGTAATTAATGAATTTATGACACGAGTGCACCTAAAAAAATCTGCATCATAACAGGAGTTTTGACCTTTGTCACAAAAAGTTGATGCACCCACTTTTAATCATTGACACTTCTGTTTTTATGCTAAAAGTTCATAATAAAACATATAATCTAGTATTTTTCAATAAAAAATAAAAAGTATAGTATAAAATTATCCTCTAAAAATGATAATATATATGTATATATTATCCTCTAAAATATAATAATATTTTTATCGCCTTTTTTTATTATATCACACATTTTAGTAGTTATCATAAATTAGGTATCATTTGAAAGCTTATAAACTCAGAATTCATCCTGTGAAAACCATTTTATAATTGAACATTGCGTTACCATAGAAACGGTACTTATTTTATGAGGCTCCTCCCCTTTTGGGCATCCTTATTTTTCATAATTTATGATCAAAACCTTTATTAATCTTGACAAAACACATATTGTCAGAAAGGTCTGAGTCTGAAGGTTCCAAATTTTGTGACAGAATTGATATTTGGACAGAAATGTATTAATTTGTTAAGGCAGAATGTACACAACTAAATTCAATGGAATTCAATGGCACCCGGTGGCTATTTTTGGTACTACGCCTAAACAAAATCTCATGGGAACTTCAATTTTTGTGATATCAACTTCAAATTTGGAACATAACTTGGTTAGATTTATGGCTTTGATTTTATAGTAATTTTAGAGTAAAAATATTTTGTAAAATATATATTTTATATAAAATAAAAAATATATAGTACAGTATATTTGATTTACTGTGAATTAAAACTCCCATAACTTTTTCATACTTTCATTTTTTGAAGTGTTTTCACTTCAGCAATAATTTGCTGAGTGTTGTCTTTAAAACAAGACCAAACTTGGGTATATATTCCAAGGCATTCTTAAATTACAACCATTTAAGTGTGAATAGAGCATTTAACCCCCATTCTCAAAAAGGGGGGGTGACAGTTAAGGGGTTAAATTGTGATAATATTTTAAAATATTGCTGTTTTTACTGTATTTTTGATCAAATAAATGGAGCCTTGTGGAATAAAATTCTTCTTTCAAAAACCTTAAAAAATCTAACCAACCCAAACTTTTTAATGGTAGTCTTACAACAAACTCAAAAAGTATAACCAGTGTGGGAATTCTTAAGTAGAAGTGTGTCAATTGGGATCCAACCTAAGGCTACAAAAAGTGTCAATATGATCCCCAAAAAGGTTTAAACTGAATGTTGTTCAATGCTTTAATCTCACTGTAACACATTAAAGTTCTGAGCGTGTTGCATGACACAGCAGCTTAGCTACAGAAACTCTGCTACGGAGTACAAAGCTTAAACATCTAGAAATATCTTCTGTATTGCCCAACGAATACTTCAGTTATGTCTGTGTGTTTTTGCATGGATATCATGTTACTTATGCATATTACTTTCCCTATCCATAATTGCACACAACTCTGATATTTACCTGAGCATATGTACACACATTCCTCAACGTTCACAGTGGGAAATGTCACCCGCTCACCCTGATCAAAGTCTCCGCCACGGTTTGGTGTTTGAAACTTCTAAACCCTTATAAATATCAGAACTGTCAGCTAAAATGTTTGCAGGAGTGCACAAGAATTAGTGAGAGACAGAGCCAAGATATATTACTTAACCCCTTCAGACCCTGTGTCCATTACAATGGACATTACACATCAGTATATAGCCTATATATATATATATATATATATAAACTCTACATTGAAGAGAAGCATGGCAGCACTTCACTTCAAACACAGAAAGCAAGCAACATTTTCTAAGGTGTATTTACATTTTGTATATATTTTTGCCAGTATTTTAGTTTGTATGTAAAATAGAAAGATTGAACTTATTAATTAAAGTTAAAAATCGACTTTAGATTTGCACGTTTTAAATCTGGATTTTTTAAAATGTGTGTCCGTTCATTAGAATGGACCGTAGGTTAAGGTTTGAAAGCCTGTTGCTGAAGTCACATTTTCAGTGATGCTGATTGAAATTTCTTTTATAAAAAAAAAATCACACTACCGATACATTTTTGAAACTTTTTCATATGCAGAAAATACAGTTCTGAAGTTCTTGAACATATAGCTGATGAAAATATCTCAGATGTTGACTTTATGTGGAGTAATGAGGAAGATGGAGATGTAAGAAAAATATCCATATTTAAAACTTTATAAAGTAAAATAACTTCCGGCCAAAAGAACATATGGATTTGACTTAAATCTAAAGCCCAACTTAAATATTAATATTTTAAATATTTTATATTAATATATATATTTTATGAATAGATGCACTTTTATGAAGGATAGATGCACTTTTATCATGGATAGATACACTTTTATGGACTTTCAAAACAGAAACAACCATTTACAGCCAATATAAAGCTCGGAAGGGCCAGGACATTTATAACTCTGATTGTTTTCGTCTGAAGAATGTCATATACACCAAGGATGGCTAGAGGCCAGGGTGATTAAATCATGGGCTAATTTAATTTTTTGGGTGAACTATGCCTTTAAAGGTATAGTTCAAACACAAATTATTTGTCATCACTTACTCACCCTCATGTTGTTCCAAACCTGTATGAGTTTCATACCATTTTTATGTTGGACACCATCCCGCCTGCAATCTATTGAATGGGGTTTCGGGTAGTATATTTGATAGACATTGTAACTAAAGTTCCTGTCATGATAAAAACTATTTTACTGCACTCAGCGGGCCCCCCGGGGTCCGTAGCACCAAGCGCCGTCCCAAAATTCCACCGTCTGCGAACCCACTATTTTTATAATGGCATAAATGCTATGTGGGATCTCAATATCTCAGCTCTGGAAGGGTCTAGAGCATTCATTTTTGCACTCAGGTCTAAGAATCAGAATCCAGAGTTTCAAGAAGATCAGAGAAACTCAAAATTTCAACCCGAAAAAAAAACAACAAAAAAAAAAACGATAGGGGTACCCCTGTCGTTTTTTTTTTTTTTTTTTTTTTTCGGGTCAAAATGCTGAGATATGGACATCCCACGTAGCATTTTTCAAGCTTGAAAACCACATGTCCAAAAACCCACTCTAAAAACTCCTGGGTTATTTATTCAACCCATTTTCTGGGTAATTTCTGTTGGGTTAAAATTATGGGTTATTATTTCAGAGAGAGTAACCATTTTCTGGGTTATATGTCTAATATTTTGATCCAATTCCTGGGTTGTTTGGGTTTCTGGGTTATTTTCCAATGAGTAACCCATGTTCTGGGTTATAGGATTGTCTCTCTCGATCTCTCTCTAATGTATTTTTTGTTGGAGGGGTATATTTTATGTTATTATTTTTTATTATATTATTATAAGTTCATACATAATATACATCAGTCTGCCAGAAATGGGCTATATGCACGCATAAGTTCCGCATTTGACGCAAGGATGCTCGTCAGTTTCCGGTTGGGGAGATTAAAGCGGAGGAAAACCGCGGGGAAAACGGGATTATGGCAGAATCTTCAAAATGTACTGTCCTCCCATCTTTGAAACAAAACTTTCATACGTTTAGATGTAACTTTACATATAGTTATGTTAATTTAATATAATTTTTAAAAGAAGCATAAACACAACGAGGAGTGTCTGTTTTATCTGTTTTTGTGATTAACGTTTCTTTAGTTTAGCCATAGAGTATAAAAATTCAATATAAATACTTGGTATTGTATTGGACTCTACGATCGGCGGAAGTAATCGAGCAAATACCGCCGTGCATAGAGCCCATTCAGAAGAAGACGGGAGAAACCATAAATATCTATATAACGGCTAGATCTTAATGCGGAGTTTCTATCGTCATCACCGGCGGCCATCTTGTCACAGGTAAGCTGATGTAAGATGAGTGGTCAGCACGAACACAAATACTCTTATCTTGTTGAAATCTTGACGGATTTACAAACGGTTTGGTTTCTTACAAATGTTATTAACGTGGCTATAATTATCTGGACGATTATTTATTTATACACTTATTATTCATAAACTATGCTGTGTCATAACTACATCTCTGACGTTTATAACAAACCAAACCGTTTGAAAATCGGTAGAAAATCGAGCAAGTTATGGTTATTTAAATAGTACAGCTGCCTGTGACAAGATGGCCGCCAGGTGCAGACGTCGACATCCATTGGCCGGCAGTGTGGACGAGATATCGAGCCTTTATATAGAACATCACAGTCAAACGTAACCATAAATGGTAGACTTAAAACCAGCTACGGCTGTACTAAGCGATTGTATATGCTCATATAAACGCCAAAAGTCAACCCAGTCTCATCCCAAGACGTCATATAACTGACAATTTGGGACGTCTTTTGACCATACGTCAATATTCGCCTTTTTAGGGCCCCCTTAAACATCGGTAGATGAGGTTATGGGATCCTAACTCTACCCCAGACCTAAACCTACCCCTAAACCTAACCCGTCACCTAACTGACGTTAAAGGTAAAGCGTCAGTTGTATGGCGGCCCGGGACCGCCATCTACCGACGTTTAAGGGGGCCCTAAAAAGGCGGATATTGACGTATGGTCAAAAAACGTCCCAAGACGTCAGTTATATGACTTTTTGGGATGAGACTGTGTTACAAAAGTTCATGGGGCACTAGTTTTAAGATAAATGCCTTTTATTCGCGATGTATTGGATAAGTACTTCATTACCCACAATCCAGAACAATCCCACAATCCAACAGTGATGCATCTGATTGGTGGAAGTCGTGTCACGTGTCTGAAACCCCGCGAAGGTACGTGAAGACTGAAGCTCGCGTAATGACGTAGCGCTAAGTTCATTGGTCGCACTTCTGAGACGCCCGCGCACTATTGGATGTGCAGTTACCACAGCTTAGCTAATGAACGAGCCAGATACTCAATGTTTTTGCATGTCGAGCTGCAAATGCGTTTGCTTCAGTATATCGAGGAAAATGAGTTTCCCTGCACATTCACTATATAAAATTCACTGGAGGAAAAAGTTCACGTGCCCGTCGTCAGATTTGGAAGTCACTCAAAAGGCTCTTCCACGGTGGCTTTCAGACGACTTCACTTAGGCGCGGTGGTTTATGGGAGGAGTAGTTCCTTTGCTCGGAAATGAAAATATGTAGGCTACACAGGCTTGTACCCTCGACTTTTTTGGGATTTTCTCTTCGTTTTTTTCACTCGAAATGATGTGTTGTATGCTTATGAGTTCAGCCGTAGCTGATTATCCTCAGACATGCTCTAATGGGCTCTATGCACGGCGGTATTTCCGGTGAAGGATTAAGGATGCTCGATAACTTCCGCCGATCGTAGAGTCGAATGCAATACCGAGAATTTATATTGAATTTTATACTCCATGGTTACAATAAAGAAACGTTAGTCACAAAAACAGACACCCCTCGTTGTGTTTATGCTTCTTTTTAAAATTATATTAAATAAACATAACTATATATCAAATTACATCTAAACGTATGTACGTTTCATTTCAAAGACGGGAAGATAGTAAATTTTGAAGACTTTGCCATAATCCCGTTTTCCTCTGTTCTCCTCCGCTTAAATCTCCACAACCGGAAATGGACGAGCATCCTTGCGTCAAATGCGGAACTTATGCGTGCATATAGCCCATACTCTTTAGATATGGATTTTACAAAATGTCAATGGGAGAAATGAATGGGAAATTTACAACAGGTGTTCTGACGGAACACCATACCCATCAGAATGGGATACCTTCGGTTAATGCGCATGCCCAGCAGTGAAATTTGTGTCACAGCGCATGCGTTAGATTAAACCATCATTTCAGCATACCAGATTACAAGCGGTAAGTGTTGGTCTTTTATATCGCATAAATTATATTTGCATTACCTTTGCATGCCTTGTATAATCACAAGAAATGTTAAGAGACGTTTTCAATACATTATTTTTTGGCAAGTGGAGTTAAAATCTCGTAACATCGTGTTAAAACGTTAAATCTGGTGTTAACGAGCTTCTAGCGTTTGGCGCCATTTCATTTGACCATAGCATCTGACCGAGATGAATACATCGACTAATGTTTTGCTTTAAAATGATTAATGCTTATTTTTTTCTAGTTTAACCATGGAAAATAAGTGGGGGGACATTTTTGATTACATTTCAAAGGGGTCATACCCTGCAGGCCTAAATAAAGGGCAGAAACAAAGCCTTAGGAAATACTCCTCGAAATTCAGGATTCAAGGTCAGTATTTACTATCAAAATACGTCTATAATACTGACAGGAATATGAACGTGTTCATATTTTGTATGATTTATTATGAGTTATGTCAATATTCCTTAAAGATGGAGAACTTTTTTGGCAGTCACAGACGAGTCATTAAGACAAAAGAGGAGGCTATGAATTTATTTAAAGAATTTCATGCCTCAGCTATTGGAGGACATACTGGAACTTTAAAAACACGTGCTGCCATGTGCTCACGGTTTTACTGGTACGGCATGACAGTGGACATTGACAAATGGGTATGTAGTTTATCTGTTCATCCATAAGCCAACATTTGTGTTTTTATTCGTCTTTATCTTCATATTAATAGCTATGTGAAACTTACTGTTTGTAATTTGAGCTCCTAATTTGAGTTACAGCTGCTCACCATCCCCAAACAAATGGGCTTGATGAGAAAACCAATGATAACATCAAACGGTAAGCATTCATAATTTTTGTGTTTATTTTCAGGGTTTTGATTATTTGGTAGCTCTTCTGATCATTATTACCAGAGTGTATTGAAAGTTTGTAGTTTCTGTCTTGAAATGCATTCATTTAGAATTAATTCTAAAAAATATATTTTTCTAGGGCACTTAAAAAGCTTGTTAATGATCAGCAGGATGACTGGGACCAGTACCTTGATGCATGTCTTTTTTCACTGAGATCCAAAATGCATACCACAACAAAATTCTCACCATTTCTTTTAATGTACGGGCGAGAAGCTAGATTTCCTTCAGAAGTGCCTGTTGAACTGCCGGTAGGTTTTCTTTCTTGAAAATGGCTTTCTGTTAGGAACAAGCATCAAGTGACCAAACATTTTAAAAGATCAGCTTAGATAATATAGCTTAAAACAGTTGGGCTGTCACTTTTTACATTCGAAACTCGATTGCACAATCGATCGGACCAACCAATACAAGTTTTGAAATAGAAAATAGGGAATCGATTTTAACAGTCTATTGCCCATGAAGCTCAGCTTTATTGAAAATATGTTTAATATTTTATTGTAGATTTAATTTGGTGTAAAAGTCTATACAATGTACAAGTCATTATCTATTTTGTTGTAGCTTTCAACAATTATACTCCCTGAAGACTGCAGTGAATTTCTCAGGAACAGTCAGAGAATGCAGGAGAGCACAAGAGAAAAGGTCAAGGAGAATATTGCACGGTCACAAAAAAAAATGACCGAGGCATTTGCAAAAAGAGTTCAGAAAAAGTACAGAAATGTGGAGTTTAAAGAGGGAGATGAAGTACTCTTACTGAACATGAGAAAGAGAAGCAGGAAAGGCAGGAGAATGGAAGCAGACTACACTGGAACCTACACAATTAAGGAGATTTCAGGAAAGACAGCGACTTTACAAACACCACAGGGTGTCTGTCTTAAAACAAAATATAATATCAGTCACCTGAAACCTTATAAAAAAAGTAGTGCCAGCTCTCGGGTCCCAGCTCAAGTCAGCTCTCAGGTCCCAGCTCAAGTCAGCTCTCAGGTCCCAGCTCAAGTCAGCTCTCAGGTCCCAGCTCAAGTCAGCTCTCAGGTCCCAGCTCAAGTCAGCTCTCAGGTTCCAGCTCAAGCCAGCTATCAGGTTCCAGCTCAAATCAGCTGTCAGGTCCAAGCCAGCTCTCGGGTCCCAGCTCAAGTCAGGTCTCAGGTCCCAGCCCCAGCCAGCTCTCAGGTGCCAGCTCAAGCCAGCTTTCAGGTCCCAGCTCAAGTCAGCTCTCAGGTCCCAGCCAGCTCTCAGGTACCAGCTCAAGCCAGCTCTCACGTCACAGTTTGGAGTAGTGCTCAAGAACAAGGTGCAATAGAAACTCATAAGTTAGTTCCGACCTGTTGGTCGCTGGTTTAGACCGGTTGGTCATCAAGTTGCATGTTTCTCCTTTGACCCGTTCCTGGTCATGGTTCCATGTGTTCTTTGTTGAATATGTAAATTGTACAGTTTTCATCTAAATATTAAGAAGACTAATTTTAAATGTTCTGTGTTGCAGTCCAAAAACTTTGGTCTTCTAAAGATACAGGACAAGTGGAAGCACTCGTTGGACCATACAAAATTTATGATACCTCTTTTAGAACACTATCGGGACATGGCTGGCTTTCAGATGAGGTGAAAGAAATCCATGTGATATACAAGTTTATTACATGGCTTGGTAAAATTCCAATGTAGAATGCGGTCTGTTATTTCTTAGTTACAGATGCTGCGACGATAATGTAGAGTGAGGCAGTTGTTCGCGAATACCACCCCTCCAGGCTGATTAAGATTTCGCTATAACAACTGTCTTGATATACATTATACCATACTTAATGTTTCAGTGCTGTATCAAATTAAATTACTAACAATTTTATTTGTTTACACAGATCATTGATGCATACCTGCACTGCATTACGAAATTAGCCAAGGTAATAAATGTAATTTCGGTGTTTTCATTCTGTTGTTAGAAATACTGGATTTTAACAGACCAATACTGTTACAGATACCTGTGCATTGTTTGAATGCTGTACTTGGGTCCTCTGTCTTTTATCGTGGCCATTTCAGAGTTGTTCAAAAGGTAATATGGTTTAATTACAGACTATGTAATCTTATACACGTTGGGGAACTATGGATTGTAAGTGCTCTCTTCTATTTTTAGATGAAGTTACCCACAGCCTCAACTTGGATTTGTCCTGTAAACGTTGGAGGTCACTGGATTTTAGTGGTACTTTTCCTGATTCTGTATTTACCACAAACTTTATTGGTATTTTTTGGTGTGTCTGTAAAATCTTTAGGGATTGTTTTAGAATTAACTAATACTTTTTTATTTTTATTTCAACAGATTGTCAAAATGGAAGAAAAATCCCTCCTCGTTATAGACCCCCTCGGTAATAAAAATGTGTACCAGAGAAAAATTCTTCGGAATTGGAGGTGATGTAAAACCAGCTCTTCCTACTGCGTTTGTAGACTTGCATATTTAAAAATGTGGTAACACTTTACAATAAGGTTCATTAGTTAACCATAGTTAACTACATTAGTTAACATGTACAATATGTGAACAATACTTCTTCAGCATTTATTAATCTTAGTTAATTTAATTCCAACATTTACTAATACGTTATTAAAATCAAAGGTTGTATTAGTTAACATTAGTTAATGGACTGTGAACTAACATGAACGCACAATGAACAGCTGTATTTGCATTAACTATAACATTAACAAAGATTAATAAACACTGTAACTAATGCATTGCTCATCATTAGTTCATGTTAGTTAATGCATTTACTAATGTTAACTAATGAACCTTATTGTAAAGTGTTACCGGAAATGTTTCTGAACAAATGACTTGTACAATAACAGAAATTTTTTGAAGACAAGAAATGTCAGTGAAGGCCCATGGACGATCCAAATTGCAAGACACAATCTGCAGCAGGACGATTCTAGTTGTGGTGTCTTAATTTTGATGGTATGGATATTATTGATAAATATAATTGGGATGAAGGTGTGTTACTTTACACCTACACTGACTCTTTGTAGTTTGCAGAGCTCATTCTCCAAGGTAGAAGTATCAACGTTGCTCAAACAGACACAGAGGAGGTCTTAGCCACAAGAGTCAAAATTGCAGCCACTCTTCTGGAATGCAAAGGTATCCATTAATTATCCATGTCTGACTTGTCCTTTGACAAGATACTATATTCAGGATAAATTGTGCTAAAGTCTTGCAGCAAATGTCTTTAAATTAACATTGCTTGCGTTGCACTATTTTTGTTTTTCATTTAAGACGGTGTGGAAGATCTCTGTGTTTCCTGCAACATGTTACACTTTGATGCTGAGGAGGATTTCACAGAGATGGTAATAAGACAGTAGGTTATATACTGACGAACTTGCAACTTTCACTATCCATTAATTTAGTTTTTTGTCTTATCTGATGTAAATGGGTTGGTTGAAGCTGGTGGATGATGGCGTCTTCAACGCCAACTCCACTATGATAAGCAAACTGCAGGGGGTCCTGATATGTTGCTTGGGCCCCGTCCACACTTCTGCATTTTCGTTTAAAAACGGAGAATTAAAACGAATACGATCTCCGTCCACACCAGCGTTTTATCTGCTGATTAGAGTTTATCTCCGTCCACATTAAAACAACTGAAAACGCGAATCACATGACCATTCACCACCGCTGTAAACAGTGGCTGACGAATCAGGGAAGGACACGTGATGACTGACACCCGTATATGACAGCCGTATATCCGTATATTTTGTGAAACAATGATGTCATGTCATGAGCTGAGCTGGTTGTCATTGACAGCGACAACAACTTCCGTGAGCCCACGCTCTTTCCTGACGTCATCAAAGTACGTCTTTTGTTATTATTTTAAACGAGTGACCCCTGGTGGCCAAAAATCGCATACTGTACGTTTAACTGGTTAATGTACGTTTTCTTCGGGAGTATATGGTTTTGGAAATTTTAGAGAAATTCTAAATGAACACATTACAATTTACCTAAACCCATTATATTTTAGTCGACTAAATCTACTATACGTTTAGTTTACAGTAGATTAATGAAATCAAAAAAGAAAAAAAAAACTAAAATTGCTATAATCTTATTGTATTTCGTCAACTAAAACTAAAACAATTCAGATGACTAAATATGACAAATTAGTTTTAAAACTAAATCAAAATTTTCAAAATTAACACTGATGTATGCAACTTCTCCATATTGTATTTTTCCTCTAAAGTTTCATTTGGAAACCACGATTATGTTTTTCGATGTTTATTGTTCAGGGGTCTCTAAGTTCCCCATATTCCCAGCATAAGTAGCTAGCTGATGTTAAAACACAACATTGTTCGGCAAACTTTCTTGTCGCCTAATGAAATGTTTTTATTTTTCACACCTGCTTGGCTTATCTTTAACTCATTCCACATTTGAAAAATAAATGAACACAAGTTGAGGGATTCTTCTGGCACTGTCCACTCTTTGTAGTATTCAGTAATCGGCAATTTGACATTCCTAACTGCTTTCACTAAAGCAGGCAAAACAGGAATCCTTGAAAAAGTAATATTACAATAGTCTTAACTGGTTATTTAACTGCTAGTGCAGCTGAATAGTCCCTAATGATTCTTCAATGCTTCTGAAGTTTTTTTTTTTTTTTTAAATTTTGTCTTTAAAGGTGCAGTGTGACATATGCTCAAGATGGACGCACAAGCAGTGTACCCCTGCAACCCTTGCCTCTGAGCATTTTAAGTGTAAAAAGTGTGTGTTAAATTTGCCCGTATTGTTGTATATAATGTTGTACGTATTGTTCAATGTGTACCAAATTTGTATTAAAAAAGAATTTTCAACCTGTCTATAAACAATGAATGTTTTTATAATGTGTTTTCTTTTAGTAAGATACACAGAAATAGGTTATGAAGGGGTATGCTGGTAAGTGTGAAAACTAACAAAAAAAAAGGATACCCCAACACTTGCTTGGGTACTGTATTTTTATTAAACCAGGGCCCATCAAGATGGCATACCCCTTTATAAACTGTATTTTTATTAAACCAGGGCGCATCAAGACGGCATACCCCTTTATAAACTGTATTTTTTTATTAAACCAGGGCCTATCAAAACAGCATACCCCTTTATAAACTGTATTTTTTTATTAAACCAGGGCCTATCAAAACAGCATACCCCTTTATAAACTGTATTTTTATTAAACCAGGGCTCACCAAGACGGCATACCCCTTTATAAACTATTTTTATTAAACAAGGGCCCATCAAGACGGCATACCCCTTTATAAACTGTATTTTTATTAAAACAGGGCCAATCGAAACAGCATACCCATTTATAAACTGTATTTTTTTTAAAACCAGGGCCTATCGAAACAGCATGCCCCTTTATAAACTGTATTTTTATTAAAACAGGGCCAATCGAAACAGCATACCCATTTATAAACTGTATTTTTATTAAACCAGGGCCTATCGAAACAGCATTCCCCTTTATAAACTGTATTTTTATTAAACCAGGGCCTATCGAAACAGCATACCCCTTTATAAACTGTATTTTTATTAAACCAGGGCCTATAGAAACAGCATACCCCTTTATAAACTCTATTTCTATTAAACCAGGGCCTATCGAAACAGCATTCCCCTTTATAAACTGTATTTTTATTAAACCAGGGCCTATCGAAACAGCATACCCCTTTATAAACTCTATTAAACCAGGGCCTATCGAAACAGCATACCCCTTTTTAAACTGTATTTTTCGTATACCAGGGCCCATCAAGACGGCATACCCCTTTATAAACTGTATTTTTATTAAACCAGGGCCAATCGAAACAGCATACCCCTTTATAAACTGTATTTTTATTAAACCAGGGCCTATTGAAACAGCATACCCCTTTATAAACTGTATTTTTATTAAACCAGGGCCTATCGAAACAGCATACCCCTTTATAAACTGTATTAAACCAGGGCCTATCGAAACAGCATAGCCTACCCCTTTATAAACTATGTTTCTTAAACCAGGGCCTATCGAAACAGCATACCCTTCACAAACACTGGTATGCTGTTTTGACAAAGTAGGCTAAATTGACAGACACCGCTATAAAACTCAACTTCCGGTATGCTATTCTGACAAAGTATGCTACATTGACAGAACACCGGCACCAGCGCTCTCTTGGGCTGTGGGCGGGACTGTGATACCCCCGTAGAAGAAGAACGCACCCCTGGGCCACGCCCCCGCCTCCCTTTGAAACAACCGTCACGTCACATCGCGGTTCGCGCTCGATTTGTTTTGGCCTGTACTCCATCGGTGCAACTTCATCGTGTATTCAAGGTAAGCGATTATTTTCAGTGTTGATGTAACGTAAACTTTTCTGTGTCCAAGATGTCCCCGCTAGTTTAGCACCATTTGCTGAAAAAATTACCATGGCTTAGTTGCTACGTTGAGACTGTGGTTGCCATTAGCGTAGCTATCGCGACAACGTCTACCTAGCTTAAAGTCTGTGTAAAGTCAAAGTAAATATGTGTTTTCAGTTTGTCAGACTAAAGAATAAAGTGTTATTAACCACCAAGCATAACACATACGTGTTTTGTGGTCAAGTTCTCTGTTGATGCTTGCAAAAGTAACGTATCAGGTTGAGTAGCTAACGTTATTTGAAATTCATTGCCTCTGATATTTTCAGATGATCTTACTTCTGGAAATATTAAAATATCTGGAAATTTAAATGTATAGGCTGTACATTTGTGTGTCACTTGTTTGTTTATTTACTTACTGAACGTGTTTTCTTACACAACAGGCCATCCACAAACATAAAAGAGGCCCTGGCGCTATCATTGGTGCAGACAATGGATCAGACCGTGGCTATGTGAGTTTTTAATTATCTTGGTTCATATGGATATTGATGCTGTTAAACTTTACAAATAGTTTTTTTTTTTTTTTACAAAGATGTGAATGCACTTAATAAGCAATCTGGTGTCTAATGAGATGGAGAGGTCATACAAGACATACTAGATTGTATGTGCGTATCATTTTCTTTAAAGAGCACCTATCATGGATTTTTGAAAATGACTGTTCATATAGTGTGGAATATAGCTCTAAGGCAGTGGTTCCCAAACTGGGTGCCGTGACAACTGGTTAGGGGTGTCGCAGAATCTCAGCATTATTTTCCATTGTAAACAGCCTAAAATAAATATCGTACCATAGGCTATATAATAACCTTTTACAGCATATTTTAAAATAATATCAAAACACCAACATATGCATGTCCAAACGAAAATGAATAAGTGAAAAAAAAAAAAATACTATTGTTTAATACATTTAAAGTTGAAATGTTTATTACCGCTAATTTGGACTGTTGCCGGGAGGGAATCGTCCCGCTCGCTCCGCCCTTTGTAATGGGCTCAATTTTATATTTCACGCAGATTGACAGAACAGGACAAATGGATACATTTATAGGTTTAAACAAAAGAAAAGCAGAAATGTCACAGCCCAGAAGACCGATGGTCTTTTCTTTAAAAAAGAAAAATAATGACAGTCTCTCTTTACTTCACTTTACATAAATAGCCTACTTGTTTTTCTAAAACATAAAGTCTTTCTTGGCTTCACTTAACACGTGTTTTTCTAAAACATAAAACAAAAGACCGTCTTTCTTGACCTGACTCGCGATCATTTCAGTAGTTAATGCGCCAGAGAGAAATGCACATTTCATACGGATTACATAAGCAGAGCATAGTCTGTTTTCTTTCTTTTTGAATTGTTCTGTTTAAAAGTACACATTTCGAGCTTTCTATAGGCCTAGATATATTTCTCTGGTGTGTGAGGCAAATAGACCTACCTTATACACTGTGTTTCGGTTAATTTATGACTCACGAAACGAGCTCCAGGCGTCGGCGTTGTGTCCTGATTATCTATTGTCCGTTATATATTTACTTCTTATTTATTAAATCCAGGCAATTGGTCGATGAAACATTTATTATAATTAATTATACAATTAATACAACGAAATTCACCTTAATGAAAAGATATGCTTTATGTTTGATTTGAAAGTTTTAAAGCAGAGTTTCAGTGCCGCTATCAGAGTGGTCAAGTCCGTAACGGGAACTGTCACGTAACATGATTCATCCATCATAATACGTACTCGAAAAATAAGACAAAATTAATATGTTCTGTGGAGATGAGCCAACCCTTCTTTCCAGTGGGTAGTATTACTTTTTGTACTTTTGCCACCTAAGTGAAACTTTTTTTGAGTGTCACATTTGTAACGGATGTTTTTTTTTTTCTTTTCTTAAATATAAACGCGTGTGGACTGATATTTTTCAAATGTCTAAAGGGGGTATGGTTAAGACGTTTCAATTTACTGGTACCATACATATTAAATTTTATGAGAATTTACATTTACAAGTTTTTTTTTTTTTTACCTCATGTCACGTCCACGCTGGAATTGCACATTTTTAAAGAATTTATCCTCAACTAGTTTTATGGTGTAGGTCTACGTATTTTTATAATGTTAACTTAAAATAATACTTTAGTAATTTAAAGATGTGGCATTAGATCTGGACGCCGGGAAGGATATCTGGAGTTGGAAGGGATGTGTCGATTTTGCCTTCTCACATACATTTCTGTTTCATATCGCATGTCAGACAGCCATCATTTCCACCAAAGAAATAAATGACAAAAATAGTAACGCACAGTAAATTGGATAAGTCACTTTAATCTGATTTCTGGCTTGGAAATAGTAATGCGTTAGATTACTTGTTACTGAAAAAAAGTGTTCAGAGGAATGCGTTACATCAATTGTATATTTATGTACATAGGCCTATGTTTGTTTAGTTTAATTGGGTTGGGGTGTCGTTGAAAAAATAACTTCAAAGGGATGCCCTGCTTTCAAAAAGTTTGGGAACCACTGCTCTAAGGGAATGAAAACTTCCTGCAAAGATTTATATCTGAAAGTGCACCGTATATAAAGTTATTGTCTTTCAAAAGTGAGAGTCGACTCTGA
This sequence comes from Pimephales promelas, assembly GCF_988280905.1. Lineage (NCBI taxonomy): Eukaryota > Metazoa > Chordata > Actinopteri > Cypriniformes > Leuciscidae > Pimephales > Pimephales promelas. The sequence goes on from NC_142773.1 coordinate 18,177,065, forward strand.
GTCTATGAAATGAATTGTTTTTGAAACGAGTCATTAGCTGTTACATCGTGACGTAGAGAGGTCATTGGCCGCTCCCAACAACTGCGCACGCAGAGTTGAAGTGACGTCTAGAACACATTCAAATACTTCAGCTTGGGGATGCACGATATAGGATTTTGGCCGATATTCGATATGCCGATATTTTCAAACTAAATTTGCCCGATGCCGATACCGATATATTTGTATTTTTTTAAGTGCAAAAAATGCTTATTAAAGCTTCTATTAAAGTTCTCAGTCAAGAGCAGTGAGTGATTTCCTCTGTGTTTTGTTGTTTTATTAATATTAACCCAAAAAATGTAATTGTCATCATTTATTACTCTCTCAAGTTTCTTTCTTCTGTTGAAATTATAAAAAGTTATTTGGAAGACTGAGGCTAACCAAACAGTTGCTGTACTCCAGTGACTTCCATAGTATATTTAAGCTCAAGAAAGAAATGAATACAGGTTTGGAACAACATTAGAGTGAGTAAATAATGACAGAATTTTTATTTCTTGGTGCAGGACATGCGGCAGCTCTTTAAGAACTCTTTAAGTCTCTTCAAGAACTGCACGTGAATGCATCACTTGATGCGTCTAATATACACGCATTTGACAAGGAGTTTTTCTCTGTTTGCTTTCACTTTAGACATAACCAACTTTGTTTATGTAAACCTTGTGTGTATTTGACAGTATCAGCGCAATAAGACTCGGAAGATTAGTCCAGTATGCAGGCGCTGTGACAGGCTTTTAGTTCCTGCGCGTCGGGTGAGAGCGCTCAGAAAAGCGGATGTTAGAACAGCGCATCAGCACAGCACGTGAATGATATGTTTACCTAGCAAGACTTTGACGCACATGCAAATAATGAACTTTAGTGAATTGCGGTGTCCCGTGAGTGTAAAGGGGGTCGTACACCGTACGAGAAGCGCCGCGCCGCGTCTAGGACAACTCCAGGTAGCTATCGCACACCGGACCGAACGCGCACTTTCTCATCAGTGTATGGCCAGCAATATTGTTATGTTTAATGACATGAAATGATGAAGATAATAATGTCTGTTCTATGTTATGATTGCTACTATACAATTGTTGCCGAGTCTGCAGTCTGAAAACTTTACCTCAGAGCATCCGTTAACTCAATGAATTGACAATCTCACGTACTGAAAATCCAATAACATCAGCAATTGTCATTCAAGCAGCTGATTTCTGTAAGTGAATGCGAAAATAAATGTATATTGCAGCATAGGGCGAAGTCAGGATCTCTCCCTCTGCGTTTACGTTACATGTGACTCTACCTCTGCGTTTACATGTGATGTGATGTGAATGTACGTCGCGTTGTACAGTATGTTGAGATGAAGGCGCCAGAATTGAACTGATAGAATGCACGATAGCCTACTATAATTTTTCTTCAAAAGCAGATCGTGGAGAGATTTTAATCGTCCACGATCAAAAACAGTGAGACGCACGCACACCCCTAGTTGGAAGTTTTAAGTTGCTGCCGCTCATGCTTCGTTCGTGGTCGTCACGCGCGCATAGGAAACACACCAATCGGCAAGGCTTATCGGCAGAAATATTCATATCGGCCGATGCCGATGATGGTCATTTTAAGCTTTTATCGGCCGATACCGATGTTGTCCCGATATCATCGTGCATCCCTACTTCAGCTGAATCGCATCATGTCGAGAAGATGGAGCTGGGAAAAAAAGAGATTTTTTTAGATTTTTTTTTTAGATTTTTTTTTCCTCCCCCTCTTCAGTATAGTGTAACTTACATTTTGCATTTGTCAAATCTCCCTTCAGGGTTTCAGCAGTTCGGTTACTTCCTCCCCCTCTTCAGTATAGTGTAACTTACATTTTGCATTTGTCAAATCTCCCTTCAGGGTTTCAGCAGTTCGGTTACTTCCTCCCCCTCTTCAGTATAGTGTAACTTACATTTTGCATTTGTCAAATCTCCCTTCAGGGTTTCAGCAGTTCGGTTACGACCGTCAATACGATGACAATACGATGAGAGTCAAAACTCTCTCAAAGATGATTCAATGTTACTATTATACTTGATCTGTAGAGAAACATGAGCCAGTCAGCAGCCTCCTGGTCTACCAGGACCTCAAGCGTGCCATCTTGCAGCGGGTCGGTCGGTCTCCGGAGCAAAGCCGCCAGCGGTTCCGTTCCCTAGAGCTGGGGGAGGTCGGCCGACCCTTCGTCTTCGCACAGCAGCTCCGGGCCGCCTGCCGCAAATGGCTGGTGGCCGAGGGCCGCGACGTCGAAGGGGTCATCGAGCTGGTGGTACTGGAGCAGTTCATCACCAAGCTACCCAAGAAGACAGCGCAGTGGGTCCAGTGCCACCGGCCGACGTCGCTGGACCAGGCCATCACGTTGGCGGAGGACCAGCTGGTGGCGTGCCCAGGGGTCGGCGAGCCCCAACCATCATCTTCTCTCTCTCTCCCCTCTCCCTCTCTCTCTCGTCCTGTCCCTGCTCCCAGGTCTAGAGGTGGTTTTTCCCCCGCGGCCAGCACCCCGCTGGAGGTCCGGCCCGAGCACTGAGGCGCCCCGTGCTCCACCCCGGGGAGGATCCCTGACCGGGAGCGTCCGCTGGCCCCGTCCGCTGGCCCCGCGGTCTCCCAACGCCAATCCCTTGACCCGCTTCCCGCCGCCGGAGTGGCGGGGAGGCCTGGGCCGGCCTGTTGGCGTTGTGGGGACCCGGGGCACTTTATTGACCGTTGTCCATTGATGGAGGTGGACACCTTCATTCGGGTCCCCTATGCGCCACAGGCTGCCCCCGATCAGACTGGGCTGTATCAGATACCTGTGAGTATTAAGGGGGTTACGTGTCAAGCTTTGGTGGATTCAGGTTGTAACCAGACCTCCATCCACCAAAGTTTGATTCAGCCAGGGGCATTGGATAAAAGCTGCGAGGTTATGGTGCGGTGTGTGCACGGCGAGGTGATGGGATATCCTGTCGTGCCAGTCGTGATCCAATTTAGGGGACAAAAGCATAGTGTAGAGGTGGCAGTTAATCCGCACCTCCGGCACCCGCTGATTTTGGGAACCAATTGGCCGGGGTTTCAATCTTTATTGGCGTATTTGTGCGCGGGTGCTCCTGGGCAAAAACAACGGCAACGGGCGGGGGCGACTGTTCAGGTGGGCGAAGCTGTGCCGGGACCGTCGGCGGCTGTTTCAGGGGAACAGAGCGGGGCTGAAAATAACATCTTTTCAGACCGTGATGACTTTCCTCTGGAACAGTCCCGAGATGACACGCTGAAAAACGCGTTTGAGCAGGTCCGCGTCATCGACGGACAGCAGGTTCGGCCGGAACAGCCGCTCACGTACCCGTATTTTGCCATGATTAAAGACCGGTTGTATCGGGTGACCCAGGATACCCAGACAAAACAAGATACAACCCAGTTGTTAGTTCCTAAGAGCCGTCGGGAAATGCTTTTCCAGGCGGCTCATTGTAATCCGATGGCTGGACACCTCGGGCAGGCAGCCACGTTAAATCGTTTAATGGCCCGATTCTTTTGGCCGGGCATTCATGAGAATGTGCGCAGGTGGTGCGCGTCTTGTCATGAATGTCAGTTAGTGAACCCTCCGGCCCGTAGTAAAGCACCATTGTGCCCCCTGCCGTTAGTCGAGGTCCCCTTCGAGCGAATTGGCATGGACCTCATCGGGCCATTAGAGCGATCAGCACGGGGGCATCGCTTTGCATTAGTCCTGGTGGATTATGCCACGCGATACCCTGAAGCAGTCCCACTACGCAATATTTCGGCTAAAAGCGTTGCGAGTGCGCTGTTTCAATTAATCTCCCGGGTGGGAATCCCAAAAGAGATTCTCACCGATCAGGGCACGGCGTTTATGTCACGTACAATACGCGAACTATATGAATTATTGGGCATTAAATCGATTCGCACCAGCGTCTATCACCCACAAACCGACGGCCTGGTGGAACGATTTAATCGCACGTTAAAATCCATGATTCGTAAGTTCGTGCGGGAAGACGGCAAAAATTGGGATAAGTGGTTGGAACCCCTCTTGTTCGCTGTACGGGAGGTCCCCCAAGCCTCCACGGGGTTTTCCCCCTTTGAGCTTCTCTATGGCCGCCAGCCCCGCGGGGTTTTGGATGTCCTTAGGGAGGCTTGGGAGGACGGACCTTCTAATAGCAAAAACGAAATTCAATATGTCCTGGACCTGCGAACAAAACTCCACACTTTGGGGCGGCTCTCTATGGAGAATTTGTTACAGGCTCAGGACAAACAAAGTCGGCTGTACAATAGGGGGGCTAAGCTACGTAAAATTGCACCGGGAGATAAAGTGCTCGTATTACTTCCCACATCCAGCTCGAAATTACTCGCCAAGTGGCAAGGACCGTTTGTGGTTACACGGCGAGTTAATGATCTTAACTATGAAATCATTCGTTCAGATAGGGGGGGAGCACATCAAACATACCACCTCAACCTCCTTAAAAAATGGAATGAGGTGGAGTCAGCGATGCTGGCGACGGTGGTGAGTGGGGAGGAGGATCTCGGGCCAGAGGCGAATGTAAAAGTGCAATCCCACCCTCTGGCCGCTTGTGGAGACCACCTCTCACCGTCCCAGATCGCTGACATCCAACAGCTACAAGCGGAATTCGCAGATGTGTTCTCACCCCTCCCTGGCCGAACGAATCTCATACAGCACCACGTTGAGACGGAGCCGGGCGTGGTGGTTCGCAGCCGGCCATATAGATTACCTGAACATAAGAAAAAGGTAGTTCAGGATGAATTAGCAGCGATGCTGGATATGGGGGTAATAGAGGAATCCAACAGTGACTGGGCAAGCCCGATAGTTTTAGTGCCTAAAACCGACGGCACCGTCCGGTTCTGTGTGGATTACCGCAAGGTGAATGCTGTATCGAAGTTCGATGCATATCCAATGCCAAGGGTTGACGAGTTACTCGATCGGCTAGGCACGGCTCGTTTTTATTCGACACTGGATTTAACGAAGGGATATTGGCAGATCCCCTTATCTCCAATGTCCAAAGAAAAGACTGCTTTTACGACGCCGTTCGGATTACACCAATTTGTCACCCTTCCGTTCGGTTTGTTCGGGGCACCCGCCACCTTCCAGCGCTTGATGGACCGGATTCTAAGGCCGCATGCTGCATATGCTGCGGCGTACTTGGATGACATTATCATCTATAGTAACGATTGGCCGCGGCATATGCAGCATTTGCGAGCGGTTCTCAAGTCGCTGAGGAGGGCGGGGCTCACGGCCAACCCAAAAAAGTGTGCGATTGGGCGCGTGGAGGTCAGGTATCTGGGCTTCCACTTGGGACACGGACAGGTGCGTCCCCAAATTGACAAGACCGCAGCGATTGCGACCTGTCCGAGACCCAAGACCAAAAAGGAGGTTAGACAGTTCCTGGGGCTGGCAGGATATTATAGGAGATTTGTGCCTGATTATTCGGACCTTGCTAGCCCGCTGACTGATCTAACTAAAAAGGGGGCGCCAGATACTGTCCAGTGGACGGAGCAATGTCAGCAGGCTTTTACCCAGATAAAGGCAGCTCTGTGTGGCGGCCCGCTCTTACAGGCTCCTAACTTTGCTCTTCCCTTTTCTCTGCAGACAAGACGCGTCAGACAGAGGACTGGGTGCGGTCTTGACCCAGGAGATGGAGGGCGAGGAACGGCCGGTGCTGTACATCAGTCGCAAGCTCTCCAAGAGAGAGACGATGTACAGCACTATTGAGAAAGAGGCGTTGACCATCAAGTGGGCTGTCCTCACCCTCCGCTATTATCTCCTGGGTCGGGAGTTCACCCTGTGTACGGACCACGCTCCCCTGCAATGGCTCCACCGCATGAAAGATGTCAACGCGCGGATCACTCGTTGGTATCTAGCATTACAACCTTTCAAATTCAGAGTGATCCACAGGCCGGGTGCACAGATGGCTGTGGCCGACTTTCTCTCCCGTAGGGGGGGGGGCTGCAGGCCGGACGGCTCCCCGGCCTGAGGCGGGCGGTGGGGGTATGTGGTATGGGGGCGTGGTTCAGCGCTGTCTGCAGCGGGAGAGCGGGGGAGGAGTCGAGCGGGAAATAAGCGGGTCAAGTTCAAATGATAAACACCTGTCTGTGATTGCAGTGATTGGCGTTGGGAGAGTATATAAGCGGCCCAGTTGGACGCTTCATTTGAGAGAGTCTGTACAGCTGGAGCTGTAAGCCGTGGAAAGAGTGAACCATTTGAATCCGAAGAAAGCTGTAAGCTGTTGGAAGAGTGAACCGTTCGAGTCTGAAGGAAGCTGGGCATCGGCGGGAAAGAGTCTGTTCTATTGAGTTTATTGTGAAGCGCTGTGACGCTGTGGAAAGAGTGTTTTTGTTTTGTCTAAATAAAGCACACAAGCTCCAGTATTCGCCGACCCCTTGCCTTCTTCCATCACCTCCTCTGAACCTTACCACAGGGACCATGTGGAAAGTGCACTTTTTCTGACACGTTTGTTCAAACACTATATACAATTTTCAACACTTGACAAGCTATAATCCTGGTTATGGGCGTTCCGTTGCCGACAGTCTCTGCCTACGGTTTACCAATAACAACTGACTGGGTCATTTGTAGGGCTGTCAACCTTAGTCGTTTAGTCGACTAATCGGCCGATGCCGTCTTGGTCGACTGACATTCTTATTGGTCGACCAGTTGCTTTTTTTTTTTTACCAATAGAAAGAATTTTTCAATGATTTTCTCCTTGATATTTATTCCTTTATAAGCAGTTATTTATTACTGTATTCTAAACATAATTAGCCTATGTTTTGTCCCCGTCTTAAAAATGCTTTAATTTAGGCTATTTTTGTAAATGCGCCACAGTTTAGCGCACACACATAATACACTCGGGAACCGCACCTGTGGCTGGATGCGCTGCTGCTTCGCGCTCGGTAAGGGTGTATTCAATGCTGTATTCATTCAGTTAGAACACTGCTTGTTTTGGCTTTAGTCGACAAAATGTCCAGGAAATCTAAATCTTTTGTCTGGCTGCATTTTAAAACAAAGACGACAAGACTGTGGAGGGAGGCGATCACGTTGCTCCATTATAAGCGCGCAAGTCGCGCGCCTACATTTGAAATCGAACTTGAGCGCGCAAAAGACGTGAGCAGCCTTTTAACGGCTATATCATGCTGATTCAATAGATTGTGTTTTCTTAATGTTTTTGTTTTTATTTGTACACTTGACGCATTTGAAAATAGCCTAAATAATGCAACAAAACGAAAATAAACCTATACGCGGTCCTACAGCCTATTATTAGGATTGTTTTTAGGCTAGTTGGGTTTTTTGTGTGTTGTTTTAAAACGCCTTGATCGTCAGGACGAAAGTTAACCCATAGCTTTGAAAGTAAAGAACAATATAAAGCAAACGAGAGCTTTTGTTGGGATTTTTCATTATGTGGCAGAGTTATATTTTTTTGCAGCGTGTGGTCAGGTGCGCGATTGTGACTGTTACTATAGACCTAGGACAGAGCTCTTCACTTTTTGCAGTTAAAAAATCACTTAATTTTCAAAGAATTGTATTATTATTATAGTTTTATTTATTTGTGATGTTTTTTTTTTATAAATGCTCAATGACAATTGTTTAAAAAATGTTTAATCAAAACATCAGGTTTTTTTTTTTTTTTTTTTTTTTAGTCGACTAGTCGTTGCGCAGGACAAGACTTTGGTCGACTAAGGATTTCTTTGGTTGACTACAGCCCTAGTCAATTGACCAATCGCCGCAGATTTGCGTCACTCAAAGGAGGTGAAGATTGAAAATCTCTTAATTTAATGTTGTTTTTACTACTATTATTACTTTTTATGAATATTCATAATCAGAAGTATCATGTAACTGTTTTATACTTTTCATATACATTCATAATCATTTGTAATCATTGCATTTTGTGAATTATAATGTTTTGAAGATGTGGGAGAGAGAGAGACTTTAGGAGACTTTTTGATAAGTTAGACTGTATGAGAGAATGTATGTTGGAGTGAGACTGAAAGTTTATGCAGTGTATAGTTTCCACCGGGATTGGATATACATTCCATTGTTAATGGGAACCACATGTTCTTGTGGTGATGTATGTGTTACTATGGTGATATAGTTTTTTCTTGGTCAGTAATATAAATACTGAGCCCCTTTGTCCGAAAAGCAGGAAGAGATGGCAACGATGTAAAATGAAGACCTCTGTAGTCTATAGTCTCTTCCTCCTATGTCTTCTAAAAATTATAAATAAATTCGAGAGATCGCTTGGCAAAATCACTGGTGTCTCTTTTCATGAAATTTATCAACAATAAGGGGAAAGCAAAGGATATTTTTTTTAAATCTACAGGAGGTGTTTGGGAAAATGAGTCGTTGAACGAATCATTGGGAGTCGTTGGCCAAATCAGTTAAAAATAAATGCATATTATAAGACAAATAAAGTGTTTTTTATCCTTGCATGCACGTTAAACTGTTTTTGGGAACTCCTAAAACAAAAATAGGAACATTTCAAATGCTATGATGGGGGCTCTTTAATTTTGAAAATGTACCTTCAATCAGTACCTGATGTGTTTTATCTCTTCTGCAAAAAGAGGAAAAGGAAATATGGTACACAAAAGCCAGGAAGGTAATGAAGGATGGAGGAGGGATTCACTACCCAGCGATGGGCTTCCTCGAAGAAAGACTACGGAACGTTAAAGAGGTCAAACCGTGGGTCCACCCAAAAAATGCCTGAAGCCAGCCAGTCACAAGGGGCATACACACAAGGTGACACATGCTCCCAAAAGTCTTTTACATTATCAATGACTGAAAATGTATGGCTTTGTAGGAGTGAAAGGATCAGTTCTCTTACGAGAGGTTCTCTCGTATTGCGTAAGCTAGCTTACGCTACGGGAAAGATTCATCTTTGCTGAGAAGTTGAAGCCAAAAAATTATTCCATAATTTTGTAATCATTGTCAACGCAGTCTCTTCTGAGGCAGACCATGAGCGGGCTAGCTAGCGGCTCATTGGTTCGCTCAGAGAGAAAGCACGAACCTATGGGAGAGCGGCGCTGAGTCCGCGGCCAATGAGCGGACGGCGCTCGCTCACTGCGTCACAGCCCGCCAAAAGGGGCGTGGCTACAGTGTATAAAGGTCGCTCTCCCAGCTCGTTCGTTGATTCTTTTTCATTCAGCGAGCTACACGCATCCGCTGTCCTGGGAAGAAGCCGCCGTCGTCGAGAAGGCACCTTCTAGCGAGCTCCGGAGTCTGAGGAAGCCGGCCGTCTGCCACCTTCAGCCGCCCAGCAAGCTAGCGCCATCCGACGCGTATCCTTTACTATTCCATATTCCTAAAAGAGCCGAGCGTCTTTTTAAAGATGCCTCGTATTTCCTGCGGCTCATGCCGCTCTCCACTCCCCATCTGCGCTCTCTGTCTCGGAGTGGAACACGCAGAGCTCGCCCTCGCCAACGGAGGATGCGACCACTGCGAGGACCTGCCGCTGTCAACCCTGCGGGCTCGACTACAGGCGGTCAAAACCGCTCCAGCGCCGCCTCTCACTTCGCCGCGGAAAAAGAAACGCCGCTCCCAGAGGCCGCCGGAGCCCCCTGCGGATCCATGTGGGCCGCCGCCCACCGACCGCTCTCCCTCTCCGCCCCTGCCGGACTTACAGTTGCCGCCGAGTGGCCGCTCTGTCGCCTCCGATGACACCGCGGATGAGAAGGACTCTTGTTCGCTGCACGCTTCGGACAGCGAGGATTGGTCGTCGATCGGCTCATCGACGAGAGAGTCTGCGGGGACCCGCGCCGGCATCGAAGAGGAACTAACGCGCCTCCTTTCACAGGCCGTTAGCCGCCTGGGTCTCGAGTGGTCTCCTCCCCCTGAGCAACCACCGAACCGCATGGATGGGAAGTTCCTGCACCGGCGCCCGGCCCCCGCCTGCAGCCGGGCTGCACCATTCCTGCCTGAGCTTCACAGCGAGCTCACGAAATCCTGGAATGCTCCTCTTTCGGCTCGTAATCGCTCTGATGTGTCCGCTTCGCTGCGCTCAGTGGACGGAGCCGCCAAGAAGGGTTATACCGCCATGCCGCCCGTCGAGGACTCGGTCGCCGCTCATCTCTGCCCGCTCTCTGCTAGATGGCGGTCTTCTCATACGCTTCCCTCTAAAGCGTGCAGAGCGACCTCTAACTTCCATGCCCGCGCCTATTCCGCCGCCGGTCAGGCCGCTTCAGCGCTGCATTCGATGTCTGTCCTCCAGGTGCTCGAGAGAGACATCTTGTGCGAAATGGCGAGCAGCGTGAGGCAACCGCCCGTCCTTTCGGATCTGAGAAGCGCTACGGATCTTTCCCTTCGCGCCACTAAAGCCGCCGCACAAGCTCTGGGGAGATGCATGGCCGCCCTCTGTGTCGCCGAGAGACACTTATGGCTCACGCTTACCGACATGGGAGAGTCAGAACGCGCCGTGTTCCTCAACGCGCCTATTTCTCCCACCGGGCTCTTCGGATCTGCCGTCACAGGCATCGTTGACCGCTTCTCCGAGGTACAAAAAGCGACTCAGGCCATGAACTTGTTCCTGCCCCGCCGCTCGAGCTCTTCGACGGGCCGCTCTCACGAGCCGCCTGCCAGGACCCCACAGCAGCGCCCGCCTCAGCAAGCTCAGCAGCCCCAGCGTAGACAGGGCGGCCGCCCTCGCTCTCGCTCAGACAGCCGCCGCAGACAGCCTCCTCCCCGGGGGCCTCGATCCAAGATCGCGCTGAAGCCCGATCAACAGAAGTCTGCCTAGCACAGCTGAGAAAAAGACGGCTTTCTCCCGCTGCGGCCGGACCGCCGTCAAAGCTTCGCCCACTGTTAGTCCCCGTCTCACCGCTGACTGCAGTAGTGTTTACCGCCACAAACAAGCCGGTTTCCCTGCCCGCTTGCGAGCGACTAAAAGCCGTTTTCACGGCTACCCAGAGAGTTCACAAAAAGAGCATAAAAGCCTCAAGTGTAAAAAATGTGCCCACAAGCATGTGCTCACGTACACACACAAGCACTTTATGCCCAGGGTCTCTCACAGAGCCCATTCTCACGGAGCGTGCACTATCCGCTCCAGTAGCAGAGAACATAAGCACGCCCACGAGCCCGTGCGCGTGTCCCCCCTCTGCCCGCTCTGTCACACGGCCCATAAACTCCTCTCTGAGTGTAAGTCCCATTGCCATCCACATTATAAGCGTGCCCACACCCAGTGTTCAGCCCGCTATGTGCAGCAATCAGGGCGAAATCGCCATTCAACCACTAGCCGCATGCTACGAAGCGTGGGAAGCCATCCCCGGCATCTCCCCGTGGGTTTTAAGCATAATAAAGAATGGGTATCGATTACAGTTTCGTCGCCGCCCGCCACGCTCGCGCGTGCGGCTCGAATCCACTGTCAGCCCGGCTGCTATGAACACGCTTCGCTTAGAAATAGCCAAGCTACTGCAGAAGGGCACTATTGAGAGAGTCCCGCCATCTATGACCGAGTCGGGGTTTTACGGCCATTATTTTCTGGTTCCCAAGAAAGACGGCGGCCTCAGGCCGATCTTAGATCTCAGGGCTTTGAACAAAGCGCTCATGAAGAGACCGTTCAAAATGCTCACAGTCAGGAAACTCCTCGCGCACATCCGCCAGGGGGACTGGTTCATCTCTCTAGACCTGAAAGACGCCTATTTTCAGATCCAGATAAACCCTCATCACAGGCCATTCCTACGTTTCGCCTTCGAGGGCCAAGTTTACCAGTATGCCGTTCTCCCGTTCGGCCTATCCTTAGCACCCCGTACGTTCACGAAGTGCATGGATACAGCGCTCGCCCCCCTGCGAAGTCAGGGGCTGCGCATACTGAATTATCTGGACGACTGGCTGATTCTAGCAGATTCCCAGACGGAGCTGCTGTCGCACCGCACAGTTCTCCTCAACCATCTGGAAGCGCTGGGACTCTCTGTCAACTGGACAAAGAGCTCTCTCCAGCCCAGTCAAACTATTTCGTTCCTTGGAATAGATTTGAACTCTATCACTATGACGGCTCGCTTATCCACACAGCGCGCGCGCCGTGTTCAGCGCCTAGCCGCCTCGTTTCAGATGGGTACCCATACATCCCTGAAATCGCTTCAGAGGATGCTGGGTCATATGGCTTCAGCTTCCGCTGTGCTACAGCTGGGTCTTCTGCACATGCGCCCCCTTCAACTCTGGTTAAAGAGCTGCGTATCCCACCACGAGTGGACGACGGGCCGCCAGATGATCAAGATTACTCAGACATGTATCACTGCACTGCAGCCATGGTCAGTAAGCGAGTGGTTTCAGAGGGGCGTTACCATGGGAACCTTTTCTCGCCGGAAAGTTATCTCGACAGACGCATCCAACTCGGGTTGGGGAGCGGTTTGCGAGGGCTCGCCGGCCGCCGCCCAGTGGTCGAGGCACGAGAGTTCCCTACACATAAACTGTCTGGAAATGATCGCGGTCGAGAACGCGCTGCTGTGTTTCCTCCCGCGCATAAACGGTCACCACGTCCTGATTCGCTCCGACAATATGGCCGTGGTATCATACATCAACCGTCAGGGCGGCGTCAGATCCAAGAATCTCTTTCATCTGACACGACGCATCCTATTGTGGTCCCAGAGTCACCTGCTCTCGCTCAGAGCGACGCACGTACCGGGCCATCTGAACGACGGTCCAGACAGGCTGTCCAGGAACCTGGTCTCCCCCGGAGAATGGTCCCTGCACTCTCAAACAGTCCATACGCCGTGGCGCCTATTCGGCAGAGCGGAGATAGATCTTTTCGCGTCAGAAGAGAACGCTTACTGCCCAATATTCTTTTCAAAGGAGCGAGGACGCGCTAGCCCAGGATTGGCCCCGCCGCCCGCTCTATGCTTTTCCCCCGATTTCTCTGCTACCGCAGGTCATTCAGAGAATCAGGGACTCACGCCACTCGGTGCTCCTCATAGCCCCGCGCTGGGAGAATCAGATTTGGTTCCCGGAGCTAATGCGGCTGTCACAGACAGCCCCGTGGCCCATTCCAATCAGAGCAGATCTCCTCACTCAAGCCCGCGGCTCGATCTGGCATCCCCATCCACAGCGCTGGGCGCTTCATGCATGGGTGACCAACGACTACGCGTCGAATTGCCAGAAGGGGTTTTGAACACGATCAAACACGCCAGAGCGGATTCTACCAGAAAGCTCTATGCTGCAAAATGGTCTGTGTTCTCCAAATGGTGCACCGACAAGAATTTGGACCCACGGACGTGCGAGGTTTTGTCTTTGCTAGTGTTCCTTCAGGAGATGCTGGATAAGGGCAGGTCCCCATCCACTCTTAAGGTTTACGTGGCAGCCGTCGCGGCGTTCGTTGAACCCCGGCGCGCCCAGTCTCTGGGCAAAGACGAGCTAATCATCCGCTTCCTCAGGGGAGCCAGAAGGATGAACCCCCCTCGCCCCCCTACGGTGCCGGTCTGGGATCTTTCTATAGTTCTAGAAGCTCTGAAAGCCCCACCGTTTGAACCACTTGAGTCCGTGGAGCTAAAATACCTCTCGTTAAAAAACGTTCTTCTGACGGCTCTCGCCTCAGTAAAACGTGTGGGGGACATTCACGCGCTGTCTTCGAGCGCCGCGTGCCTAGAGTTTGGACCGAATGACTCCATAGTCATTCTAAAGCCTAGACACGGTTATGTTCCAAAAGCGATTGGTACCCCTTTCAGGGCGCAAGTGATCTCTCTATCGGCGCTGCCTGCATCCGATAGCGAACGTGACGCTGACCGCCTCTGCCCGGTTCGGGCTATCAGAGTGTACACTACACGCGTTGCCGCGTTCAGACGCTCGGAGCAGCTGTTTGTGTCGTTCGGTGGCCGCACCAAGGGACTAGCCGCCTCGAAACAGACCCTATCCAGGTGGATAGTAGACGCGATTGCCTCTGCTTATGCCGCTAAAGACCTGCCTTGCCCTCTGGGCATCAGGGCTCATTCCACCAGAGGCATGGCCTCATCGTGGGCATGGTCCTGCGGGATTTCCATTGACGACATTTGTGTGGCTGCGGGATGGGCCTCCCCCTCCACTTTTGTCAGATTTTATAGCTTGGAAGTTCCAGCCTTACAGGCTAAAATTCTGGTGGTCTAGTTCTCACAGCCCTCCTATAGAAGCCGCACTATCGGGAGTTCCATCACAACCGGCTCACCCCTTGTGTTCCCCTATGTGCTTATGCGTTAGCCTACACATCACGGCCCGCTTCGCCGGCCGCCTTTGGGCGTTTTTGCACTAGATGATAACGGCCGCTATGCTGGCCGCCGTATTATCTTCATCCACTTATAGATTCCCCCGGTGTTTTCCCCCTGGGATGCTTAGTGGTTACTTAGCGCGCACGGCGTTGACCAGGTGTTCCCGTAGCGTAAGCTAGCTTACGCAATACGAGAGAACCTCTCGTAAGAGAACGAATCGGTTACCTAACGTAACCTCGGTTCTCTCTAGATGAGGGAACGAGTATTGCGTTCCCGGCCGTGCTTGCGCCACTAGCGTTTCGCTTCATGCTACAGAATCAACGAACGAGCTAGGAGAGCGACCTTTATACACTGTTGCCACGCCCCTTTTGGCGGGCTGTGACGCAGTGAGCGAGCGCCGTCCGCTCATTGGCCGCGGACTCAGCGCCGCTCTCCCATAGGTTCGTGCATTCTCTCTGAGCGAACCAATGAGCCGCTAGCTAGCCCGCTCATGGTCTGCCTCAGAAGAGACTGCGTTGACAATGATTACAAAATTATGGAATAATTTTTTGGCTTCAACTTCTCAGCAAAGATGAATCTTTCCCGTAGCGTAAGCTAGCTTACGCAATACTCGTTCCCTCATCTAGAGAGAACCGAGGTTACGTTAGGTAACCGATTCGATTTGTATGTTAGTCTCTGCTGTTTGTTTCTTGAATTTGGCAGATAAAGAGAACGTGAAAATAGCTGACACCACAACAACAGTCACTTTGCATTGTTTGACACTCCCCCCTTTATGCGCATTGAAAAGGTTTTCAAAGTTGTCATTATTGAACTTGTGCCGATACCAATTATCAGTTTAACAGTGAAAACCTTCATAAGCGTGCGTTCAGACAAGGAACCAGGGAAGCAACTTGTGTTGGTGGTGGGGGTAGGTGGGTTGCCGGAGATTAAAGTAACAGATTGTTTTGGCTTTACAGCAGATCTAGAATAAATTTATTTTCCAGTTAAAGTTAGTTTTAATTGATTCACTTCCGTCGCAACGATCATTAGTTATTAATTTAGAGACCATTAACACGACACTGTTCTAACTCTTAAGAAAACTCTTAAGTTCTCTCAACGGAAACTTTAAAAACGAGTCAGAACACACACACACACACACAGGTTGATTATCAGAGTTTAGTCCGTGAGTCCACCTGGATAGTCTCCGTTTCAGAGACATTTCAGGCTGTGGAGGTTTGATCGATCTGAGTGTCTGATTGGCAGCCGTAGCTTGACGTGGGGCTCCGGTTCCCCGAAAATGGAATCTGGTTCTCTCGTCAGATGCCGGCGGCGGGGTTTTTTTTGCCAGCGGCAGGGTCCGGCTTCCCTGTCTGAACATGCTGTACAGGAAGAAAACTCATAAACTTATTTGTAATCACTTGTGTTTCTGTAGAGAATCAACCGTTACAGAAGAAAGGGCCCTCCAACAGAAGGAATGGCTAAAATGCAATTCAGAGCCTTTCACCCAAGTGCAGTCCTACATGAAGGACACAGTGTTATGCAGAGCCAACTGGATCCGGGCTAATAGCTCCAAAGACATGCTGGAAATCCTTACTGAGTACCCTCATCTCACTAGTCTGGGCATGGTAAGGTTCCACTGGAACATATAGTAGCAATACCTTATTTACATTTTGTATCAAAGGAGTGGACATCACATTTTTTCCTTTGTTTCCTGTGTTTTTTTTTTTTTTTTAGATTGCGCAGTTCTGCATGGTGAGGCTTCACCTAAATTATTTGAGACCTGGCTCCCTGAATATTCTTGAAAAGGTCCTGTACTTGAGAGAGTATTTTTTTCTTTCTAATATTGTAATCATAGTGTGGCCTAAAATAAATATGAAAATAAATATGTCAAAGTGTGTATCTTTTTTTATATAGAATTTAATTTAAAGGGCACCTATTATGGAAAATTCACTTTTACATGGTGTTTGAACATAAATGTGTGTTGGCAGTGTGTGAGCAAAACCACCCTAGAATGATAAAAATCCACCCAGTGTTTTTTTTTACAATCTCAATAAATCATATGCACTGTCTCAGAACGAGTTGTTCTAAGATTCAGCTCTTTGTGACGTAGAATTGAGCAAGGGGTTTGATTGACAGTGTAGTTGTGGCATAGACCCCGCCCTCGGTGATCTGTACACACCATCCTCCATTGTTTCAACGACAGCCGGTAATGTCTCTTGGAAACATAAATTTTCTGTTGTGGGTTAGTCCTGTTGTTGTGGCTTAAAAGTTAACCCTTAACTGTGGATCGTTGTCTACTGTTTGCGATCCACCGTCACCTCCAGTAACAGTAAGTGTGTTTTATGATTTTTGAGTAAATAGTCTTTTCAGTCAATGTCAGCCAATTCAACAACAAATGCGTCTATAGTTTTCGTCGTCGTCGTGGGATGTCTGTGTATATAATTTAAACCTTGTTTGTATAGTGTGTAAGTTAACCACATGTTTATATATATATATATATATATATATATATATACATACATATTATGGGGGGCCAAACAGGAAATAATGAAATGTAATCCCGAATATATTAAAACTCCGAATATATAAATGTAATCCTGAATATATAGTTATAACTCCGAATATATAAATGTAATCCCGAATATATAGTTATAACTCTGAATGTATAAATGTAATCCTGAATATATAGTTCTAACTCTGAATATATAAATGTAGCTCTGAATATATAAATGTAAATCTGAATATATAAATGTAAATCCTGAATATATAGTTATAACTCTGAATATATAAATGTATTTCTGAATATATAGTTATAACTTTGAATATATAAATGTAAATCTGAATATATAAATGTAAATCCCGAATATATAGTTATAACTCTGAATATATAAATGTAAGTCTGAATATATATAAATGTAAATCCTGAATACATAGTTATAACTCTGAATATATAAATGTAAATCCTGAATATATAAATGTAAATCCTGAATATATAAATGTAAATCCTGAATATATAAATGTAAATCCTGAATATATAGTTATAACTTTGAATATATAAATGTAAATCCTGAATATATAAATGTAAATCCTGAATATATAGTTATAACTCTGAATATATAAATGTAAATCCTGAATATATAAATGTAAATCCTGAATATATAGTTATAACTCTGAATATATAAATGTAATCCTGAATATATAGTTATAACTTTGAATATATAAATGTAAATCTGAATATATAAATGTAAATCCCGAATATATAGTTATAACTCTGAATATACAAATGTAACTCTGAATATATAAATGTAAATCCTGAATATATAGTTATAACTCTGAATATATAAATGTAAATCCTGAATATATAAATGTAAATCCTGAATATATAAATGTAAATCCTGAATATATAGTTATAACTCTGAATATATAAATGTAAATCCTGAATATATAAATGTAAATCCTGAATATATAGTTATAACTCTGAATATATAAATGTAAATCCTGAATATATAGTTATAACTCTGAATATATGAATGTAAATCCTGAATATATAGTTATAACTCAGCATGTGAGCTCCTCTCAATATTCCGCTGTATCGCAATGCGCTCCACTCAGTCGCTCACGGCCCAAGCGCTCAAATCCAGCTCCGACATGAAATCTCAGTGTAACGTAGGCTACTGTACTATAGCCTTTGTTGATTATTTGTAAGGTATTGTTGGGGGCTTTTAACTAAAAAAACTTTTCTCTAACCCTGTACAATGAACGCACCAGCACGTTCTGATAGATTTTTCTTTAATGACAACGGAAGAAACTCTAAAATTTTGGCCATACAGATTAGTGTGTAAGACAACAACATATTGTCTACTTTTATTTTGTGTACATTCACAATGACACCAACACCTTGTGCTTTTGTAAAATAAAGATCTGCCTTTGTTTCAACTGTCTCTGTATCCATGACAATCTTTCTGAAAATAATAAAGTTTAAAGAATGGCCTATTATCACACAAACATTGTGCTGAGGCCACCTATGCAAAATGGTAAAAGCCCCCAACAATGTGGAGCGCATTGGGATACAGCGGAATATTGAGAGGAGCTCACATGCTGAGTTATAACTATATATTCAGGATTTACATTAATATATTCAGAGTTATAACTATATATTCAGATTTACATTTATATATTCAGAGTTATAAATATATATTCAGGATTTACATTTATATATTCAGAATTCTAACTATATATTCGGGTCTTACATTTATATATTCAGAGTTTTGACTATATATTCAGAGTTATAACTATATATTCAGGATTTACATTTATATATTCAGATTTACATTTATATATTCAGAATTATAACTATATATTCGGGATTTACATTTATATATTCAGATTTACATTTATATATTCAGAGTTATAACTATATATTCGGGATTTACATTTATATATTCAGATTTACATTTATATATTCAGATTTACATTTATATATTCAGAGTTATAACTATATATTCAGGATTTACATTTATATATTCAGAGTTATAACTATATATTCAGGATTACATTTATATATTTGGAGTTTTAACTATATATTCGGGATTTACATTTATATATTCGGAGTTTTAACTATATATTCGGGATTACATTTCATTATTTCCTGTTTGGCCCCCCATATTATGTATGTATGTATGTATGTATGTATGTATGTATGTATGTATATATATATATATATATATATATATATATATATATATATATACTATATATGAAGAGTTCAGATGCAAAAGCCTCTAAGTGCCATTTGAAATTTTCTTTTAGAATGATCATTTTTATTAAGCTTGTATAGTTAAGTTCAATAATTTCACTTAAATTGCAATGAAGATTACCTATTAATTGTCATTTAAGTGAAATTACTGAACTTGAATATATAAGCTTGATAAAAATGATCATTCTAGAAGAAAATTTCAAATGGCACTTAGAGGCTTTTGCATCTGAACTCTTCATATATATATACATATATATATATATTAAAAGATATTGTATTAAAAACTGCATATATATGTTCTTGTTCTGTAGGAGTTAGCCATCTCTCATTTGCCACAGAAGCACCTGTATGACAAGTAAACATGAAGCAACAGGTCCCTCGCATAACTGTAATTTCGCTGTACTTAGCAAACTTTATCACAGAATGTGTATGTAGTTTCAAAAAATTGTGCCAGCATTAGTGTTTGTGTGTGTCTGTGTGTGTGTTTCACATCCATAATTGCAAATGGGACGTGATTACAACTCAATAAGTACATAAATGTATGAAATAACCATACCGAGACGTACTGGTCCATTCTCATTTGTGTTTATTCTTCCGGAGTCTCTTCGTACTATTTATATGTTCCGATTCAAATGTACGATGAATGAAATTCACAACAGCGTCTCTTAGGCCCCGTCCACACTACTGCGTTTTCGTTTAAAAACGGAGACCTTTTGCTACGTTTGCACCTCCCGTCCACACTAAAACGGGAAAAACGAAGACCTAAAACGGAGAAGTTTAGAAACGCTGCAGCTGCGTTTTGCGTTTTGAATCTCCGGAGGGCGTTGTAGTGTGGACGAGACAAAACGGAGGAGTTTACAAACGATGACACAGAGGCTCACGCTCGGCTCTATGATTGGGTGTCATCAGTCATGACGTATCTTTCCCTGATTCGCCAACCACTGTTTACACCGGCGCGCGCATGCCCAGTGTTGGTGAATGGTCACGTGATCCACGTTTTCAGTCGTTTTAGTGTGGACGGAGATAAATTCTAATACGCAGGTAAAACGCTAGTGTGGACGGAGATCGTTTTCGTTTTAATTCTCCGTTTTTAAACGAAAACGCAGTAGTGTGGACGGGGCCTTACTCTCTCAGGACCGACTGCCATAGGTATCAAGTTACGCCCTCATCCAAAGGCAGGGCGGGGATATGCAGCTCATTTGCATTTAAGGTGGTATACACCAAAAACAGCTCATTTTTAAACAGGCCTAAAAATGACATTTTTAAATGGTTATAATAAATTAACTCTGGGGTATTTTGAGCTGAAACTTCACAAATACATTCTGGGAACACCCAAGACCAATATTACATCTTGTAAAAAGGGGCATAATAGGTGCCCTTTAATGCAATAAATGTACAAGTGCTTGGAGTGTGTAATATAATGTAAAACAAAGTTGTATTTACTAAAATAAGGCATACTGGCATAGTAACCCAAGTTAGGTTATTTTTGACCCAGATATTGGAGTTGTACTTTTGACCCAGAAGTTGGGTTATATTAACTACAATTCTGGGTTTTGTTAACCCAACATTTGGGTCAGATATTTAACCCAGAAGTTGGGTCAAAACTAATAACCCAATGTTGTGGGTTGAAATAACCCAGAAATTAGTTGGTCCCTTTTTAACCCAGAAGTTGGGTCAAAAATTTTGACCCCCCAAAAATATGTATATATATTTGACACAGAGTTTTTAGTGTGCACTATTTGTCCAATAACCCACTATATTTGAAAAGTACTAACCCCAGCGTTCATGCAATAAGCTACAAATGGACAGAATTCCGCCTGCAATCTATTGAATTGGGATTTGGGTAGTGTATTTTTTGGAAATTTTAATTAAAGTTCCTGTCATGATAAAAACTATTTTACTGCACTCAGAGGGGCCCCCTGAGTCTGTGGCCCCAAGCACCATCCCATAATTCCACCGTCCATGAACCCACTATTTTTATAATGGCATAAATGCTTCGTGGGATTTCAATATCTCAGCTCAGGAAGGGTCTAGAGCCTCCATTTTTGCACTCAGGTCTAAGTCTCATGGCCCTCTATCAGAATCCAGAGTTTCGAGAAGATCAGAGCAACTCAAAATTTCGACACGAAAAAAAACCAAAAAAACAACAGGGGTACCCCGTAATTTTTTCCGGGGCGAGATATAAAGTTTCTCCAATCTTCTCAAAACTCTGGATTCTGATAGAGGGCCATGAGACTTAGAACTGAGTGCAAAAATGGAGTCTATAGACCCTTCCTGAGCTGAGATATTGAGATCCCACGTAACATTTATGCCTACTTTCCTACTATTTAGTAGGCGAAAACAGTACGTGAAAGAAGCAGTACGTTCGAAACAACATCAGTTTTCATAAAAGAGTAGACGTGAAGTTCCCGGATGGCTTACTGCTTCCGCCCAGATTTTTCAGTGCTTTTCCATGTGTACTCATGGTACTCATCTATCCCAGGAGGCCACGCGAGAGGATACGTCATTATCAACATCGCGCAGATCAGCAACGCAGAGGTTTTAAAATGTGAGTAAACACGGTTCCTTGTGTTTAAATCGTATGTGTTAAACTACTATAGAGTAAACGTTTTAACTGTTGACGGTGTAAAGGAGTTAGACAGTATAGTATAGTTGTGATTTTGCTGTAAACACATCTTTTATTATGTATAGCTAGTTAACATGGGAGCTCCAGTAAGTACATGTAAAGTTATGTTTCTAAAGTGGATTTACAGAACCATACATCTTAAACACACTTATTTAAAATGTCTGTTTACATCAGGAAGGAAAATATTGTATAAGTATTGCAGGTGAGCACATCCCAACATGAAAAATACATCTAAAAGTAACGTTATGTGTGCTATTATGTAGGATAATTCACTGTTGTCAGCACTGTTTACATTAGACAAATGTGCTGTAAATAAGACAAATAAACAAAGTAAAGTAACTAAACATGATATATATTTAATTTGTCCCTTATTAGTGTTGATATATTGAGGAATATTTAAGTTGGATTAAAAGACAGTTAACACATCAACCTCAGCATGTAAATGCAGTGTTGAGCTCGTAATGTGAATCTTGTCTGTATGTTACAGGGACAGAAGAACACGTGTGTTTATCCGGTGGAGAGAGGCTCATGATGCTGAATGCTGTCACCTAAGGCTTTGAGTGAGTATACTACAGAAATGGATAACAAAATCTATTAAATGTTACGTTGTAGTTAATTTGAATGATTGTAATTTCAAACTGAGAAATTACAACACTTTTCTGAGTCTTGATTTCTGTGCATTTGCTGCAGAGCTTTTGTGGTGGAGCAGGACCTGCAAGGAAAGATGATGGCAGCATTTGTTGGGGAAAAAAAGGTTTTAGGGATTTTACTCAAATATAAAGTAAGGTTATTTTTAATACATAAATCAAATCGTCCCCTTGGAATTATAAGGTTCTATCTGACATTTTTGTCAAAATTGAGTTATTCACATATACTTGTACTTATTCTGTGACATCTTATGCCTCGTTTCCACTGAGGGGTATGGTACAGTACGGGTCGGGTCGGGTACACCATGATCAGGCTTGCGTTTCCACCGCCAACAGTACCCTTACTTGATAGGCGTGGTATGCTGGAAAGAAGCGATCGACGTCATTTTCGCGCGAAGAAATTTTTGAGTTTCGATATCTCAGCTCTGGAAGGGGCTAGAGCCTCCATTTTTGCACTCAGGTCTAAGTCTCATGGCCCTCTATCAGAATCCAGAGTTTTGGGAAGATTGGAGAAACTTAATTTTTCGCCCCAAAAAAAAAAAAAACGTAAGGGGTACCACTGTCGTTTTTTTTTTTCGGGCCGAATTTTTGAGTTTCGATATCTCAGCTCTGGAAGGGGCTAGAGCCTCCATTTTTGCACTCAGGTCTAAGTCTCATGGCCCTCTATCAGAATTAGGGAAGATTGGAGAAACTTAATTTTTCGCCCAAAAAAAAAAAAAAAACGTAAGGGGTACCACTGTCGTTTTTTTTTTCTGGCCGAAATTTTGAGTTTCGATATCTCAGCTCTGGAAGGGGCTAGAGCCTCCATTTTTGCACTCAGGTCTAAGTCTCATGGCCCTCTATCAGAATTTGGGAAGATTGGAGAAACTTAATTTTTTGCCCAAAAAAAAAACGTAAGGGGTACCACTGTCGTTTTTTTTTTTCGGGCCGAATTTTTGAGTTCCGATATCTCAGCTCTGGAAGGGGCTAGAGCCTCCATTTTTGCACTCAGGTCTAAGTCTCATGGCCCTCTATCAGAATTTGGGAAGATTGGAGAAACTTAATTTTTTGCCCAAAAAAAAAAAACGTAAGGGGTACCACTGTCGTTTTTTTTTTCGGGCCGAATTTTTGAGTTTCGATATCTCAGCTCTGGAAGGGGCTAGAGCCTCCATTTTTTGCACTCAGGTCTAAGTCTCATGGCCCTCTATCAGAATTTGGGAAGATTGGAGAAACTTAATTTTTTGCCCCAAAAAAAACCGTAAGGGGTACCACTGTCGTTTTTTTTTTCGGGCCGAATTTTTGAGTTTCGATATCTCAGCTCTGGAAGGGGCTAGAGCCTCCATTTTTGCACTCAGGTCTAAGTCTCATGGCCCTCTATCAGAATTTGGGAAGATTGGAGAAACTTAATTTTTCGCCCAAAAAAAAAAACGTAAGGGGTACCACTGTCGTTTTTTTTTTCGGGCCTAATTTTTGAGTTTCGATATCTCAGCTCTGGAAGGGGCTAGAGCCTCCATTTTTTGCACTCAGGTCTAAGTCTCATGGCCCTCTATCAGAATCCAGAGTTTTGGGAAGATTGGTGAAACTTAATTTTTCGCCCAAAAAAAAAAAACGTAAGGGGTACCACTGTCGTTTTTTTTTCGGGCCGAATTTTTGAGTTTCGATATCTCAGCTCTGGAAGGGGCTAGAGCCTCCATTTTTGCACTCAGGTCTAAGTCTCATGGCCCTCTATCAGAATTTGGGAAGATTGGAGAAACTTAATTTTTTGCCCAAAAAAAAAAACCGTAAGGGGTACCACTGTCGTTTTTTTTTTCGGGCCGAATTTTTGAGTTTCGATATCTCAGCTCTGGAAGGGGCTAGAGCCTCCATTTTTGCACTCAGGTCTAAGTCTCATGGCCCTCTATCAGAATTTGGGAAGTTTGGAGAAACTTAATTTTTTGCCCAAAAAAAAAAACGTAAGGGGTACCACTGTCGTTTTTTTTTTTCGGGCCGAATTTTTGAGTTTCGATATCTCAGCTCTGGAAGGGGCTAGAGCCTCCATTTTTGCACTCAGGTCTAAGTCTCATGGCCCTCTATCAGAATTAGGGAAGATTGGAGAAACTTAATTTTTCGCCCAAAAAAAAAAACGTAAGGGGTACCACTGTCGTTTTTTTTTCGGGCCGAATTTTTGAGTTTCGATATCTCAGCTCTGGAAGGGGCTAGAGCCTCCATTTTTGCACTCAGGTCTAAGTCTCATGGCCCTCTATCAGAATTTGGGAAGATTGGAGAAACTTAATTTTTTGCCCAAAAAAAAAAAACGTAAGGGGTACCACTGTCGTTTTTTTTTTCGGGCCGAATTTTTGAGTTTCGATATCTCAGCTCTGGAAGGGGCTAGAGCCTCCATTTTTGCACTCAGGTCTAAGTCTCATGGCCCTCTATCAGAATTTGGGAAGATTGGAGAAACTTAATTTTTTGCCCAAAAAAAAAACGTAAGGGGCACTGTCGTTTTTTTTTTCGGGCCGAATTTTTGAGTTTCGATATCTCAGCTCTGGAAGGGGCTAGAGCCTCCATTTTTGCACTCAGGTCTAAGTCTCATGGCCCTCTATCAGAATTTGGGAAGATTGGAGAAACTTAATTTTTCGCCCAAAAAAAAAAACGTAAGGGGTACCACTGTCGTTTTTTTTTTTGGGCCTAATTTTTGAGTTTCGATATCTCAGCTCTGGAAGGGTCTAGAGCCTCCATTTTTGCACTCAGGTCTAAGTCTCATGGCCCTCTATCAGAATTTGGGAAGATTGGAGAAACTTAATTTTTCGCCCAAAAAAAAAAACGTAAGGGGTACCACTGTCGTTTTGTTTTCGGGCCTAATTTTTGAGTTTCGATATCTCAGCTCTGGAAGGGGCTAGAGTCTCTATTTTTTGCACTCAGGTCTAAGTCTCATGGCCCTCTATCCGAATCCAGAGTTTTGGGAAGATTGGAGAAACTTAATTTTTCGCCCAAAAAAAAAAAAAAACGTAAGGGGTACCACTGTCGTTTTTTTTTTTCGGGCCTAATTTTTGAGTTTCGATATCTCAGCTCTGGAAGGGGCTAGAGCCTCCATTTTTGCACTCAGGTCTAAGTCTCATGGCCCTCTATCAGAATTTGGGAAGATTGGAAAAACTTAATTTTTCGCCCAAAAAAAAAAAACGTAAGGGGTACCACTGTCGTTTTTTTTTCGGGCCTAATTTTTGAGTTTCGATATCTCAGCTCTGGAAGGGGCTAGAGCCTCCATTTTTTGCACTCAGGTCTAAGTCTCATGGCCCTCTATCAGAATCCAGAGTTTTGGGAAGATTGGAGAAACTTAATTTTTCGCCCAAAAAAAAAAAAAACGTAAGGGGTACCACTGTCGTTTTTTTTCCGGGCCTAATTTTTGAGTTTCGATATCTCAGCTCTGGAAGGGGCTAGAGCCTCCATTTTTGCACTTAGGTCTAAGTCTCATGGCCCTCTATCAGAATTTGGGAAGATTGGAGAAACTTAATTTTTCGCCCAAAAAAAAAAACGTAAGGGGTACCACTGTTGTTTTTTTTTCGGGCCGAATTTTTGAGTTTTGATATCTCAGCTCTGGAAGGGGCTAGAGCCTCCATTTTTGCACTCAGGTCTAAGTCTCATGGCCCTCTATCAGAATCCAGAGTTTTGGGAAGATTGGAGAAACTTAATTTTTCGCCCAAAAAAAAAAACGTAAGGGGTACCACTGTCGTTTTTTTTTCGGGCCTAATTTTTGAGTTTCGATATCTCAGCTCTGGAAGGGGCTAGAGCCTCCATTTTTGCACTCAGGTCTAAGTCTCATGGCCCTCTATCAGAATTAGGGAAGATTGGAGAAACTTAATTTTTCGCCCAAAAAAAAAAACGTAAGGGGTACCACTGTCGTTTTTTTTTCGGGCCGAATTTTTGAGTTTCGATATCTCAGCTCTGGAAGGGGCTAGAGCCTCCATTTTTGCACTCAGGTCTAAGTCTCATGGCCCTCTATCAGAATTTGGGAAGATTGGAGAAACTTAATTTTTTCGCCCAAAAAAAAAAACGTAAGGGGTACCACTGTCGTTTTTTTTTTCGGGCCGAATTTTTGAGTTTCGATATCTCAGCTCTGGAAGGGGCTAGAGCCTCCATTTTTTGCACTCAGGTCTAAGTCTCATGGCCCTCTATCAGAATCCAGAGTTTTGGGAAGATTGGTGAAACTTAATTTTTCGCCCAAAAAAAAAAAAACGTAAGGGGTACCACTGTCGTTTTTTTTTCGGGCCGAATTTTTGAGTTTCGATATCTCAGCTCTGGAAGGGGCTAGAGCCTCCATTTTTGCACTCAGGTCTAAGTCTCATGGCCCTCTATCAGAATTTGGGAAGATTGGAGAAACTTAATTTTTTGCCCAAAAAAAAAAACCGTAAGGGGTACCACTGTCGTTTTTTTTTTCGGGCCGAATTTTTGAGTTTCGATATCTCAGCTCTGGAAGGGGCTAGAGCCTCCATTTTTGCACTCAGGTCTAAGTCTCATGGCCCTCTATCAGAATTTGGGAAGTTTGGAGAAACTTAATTTTTTGCCCAAAAAAAAAAACGTAAGGGGTACCACTGTCGTTTTTTTTTTTCGGGCCGAATTTTTGAGTTTCGATATCTCAGCTCTGGAAGGGGCTAGAGCCTCCATTTTTGCACTCAGGTCTAAGTCTCATGGCCCTCTATAAGAATTAGGGAAGATTGGAGAAACTTAATTTTTCGCCCAAAAAAAAAAACGTAAGGGGTACCACTGTCGTTTTTTTTTCGGGCCGAATTTTTGAGTTTCGATATCTCAGCTCTGGAAGGGGCTAGAGCCTCCATTTTTGCACTCAGGTCTAAGTCTCATGGCCCTCTATCAGAATTTGGGAAGATTGGAGAAACTTAATTTTTTGCCCAAAAAAAAAACGTAAGGGGTACCACTGTCGTTTTTTTTTCGGGCCGAATTTTTGAGTTTCGATATCTCAGCTCTGGAAGGGGCTAGAGCCTCCATTTTTGCACTCAGGTCTAAGTCTCATGGCCCTCTATCAGAATTTGGGAAGATTGGAGAAACTTAATTTTTTGCCCAAAAAAAAACGTAAGGGGTACCACTGTCGTTTTTTTTTCGGGCCGAATTTTTGAGTTTCGATATCTCAGCTCTGGAAGGGGCTAGAGCCTCCATTTTTGCACTCAGGTCTAAGTCTCATGGCCCTCTATCAGAATTAGGGAAGATTGGAGAAACTTAATTTTTCGCCCAAAAAAAAAAACGTAAGGGGTACCACTGTCGTTTTTTTTTCGGGCCGAATTTTTGAGTTTCGATATCTCAGCTCTGGAAGGGGCTAGAGCCTCCATTTTTGCACTCATGTCTAAGTCTCATGGCCCTCTATCAGAATTTGGGAAGATTGGAGAAACTTAATTTTTTGCCCAAAAAAAAAAAACGTAAGGGGTACCACTGTCGTTTTTTTTTCGGGCCGAATTTTTGAGTTTCGATATCTCAGCTCTGGAAGGGGCTAGAGCCTCCATTTTTGCACTCAGGTCTAAGTCTCATGGCCCTCTATCAGAATTTGGGAAGATTGGAGAAACTTAATTTTTTGCCCAAAAAAAAAACGTAAGGGGCACTGTCGTTTTTTTTTTCGGGCCGAATTTTTGAGTTTCGATATCTCAGCTCTGGAAGGGGCTAGAGCCTCCATTTTTGCACTCAGGTCTAAGTCTCATGGCCCTCTATCAGAATTTGGGAAGATTGGAGAAACTTAATTTTTCGCCCAAAAAAAAAAACGTAAGGGGTACCACTGTCGTTTTTTTTTTTGGGCCTAATTTTTGAGTTTCGATATCTCAGCTCTGGAAGGGGCTAGAGCCTCCATTTTTGCACTCAGGTCTAAGTCTCATGGCCCTCTATCAGAATTTGGGAAGATTGGAGAAACTTAATTTTTCGCCCAAAAAAAAAAACGTAAGGGGTACCACTGTCGTTTTGTTTTCGGGCCTAATTTTTGAGTTTCGATATCTCAGCTCTGGAAGGGGCTAGAGTCTCTATTTTTTGCACTCAGGTCTAAGTCTCATGGCCCTCTATCCGAATCCAGAGTTTTGGGAAGATTGGAGAAACTTAATTTTTCGCCCAAAAAAAAAAAAAACGTAAGGGGTACCACTGTCGGTTTTTTTTTCGGGCCTAATTTTTGAGTTTCGATATCTCAGCTCTGGAAGGGGCTAGAGCCTCCATTTTTGCACTCAGGTCTAAGTCTCATGGCCCTCTATCAGAATTAGGGAAGATTGGAGAAACTTAATTTTTCGCCCAAAAAAAAAAAAACGTAAGGGGTACCACTGTCGTTTTTTTTTCGGGCCGAATTTTTGAGTTTCGATATCTCAGCTCTGGAAGGGGCTAGAGCCTCCATTTTTGCACTCAGGTCTAAGTCTCATGGCCCTCTATCAGAATTTGGGAAGATTGGAAAAACTTAATTTTTCGCCCAAAAAAAAAAAACGTAAGGGGTACCACTGTCGTTTTTTTTTCGGGCCTAATTTTTGAGTTTCGATATCTCAGCTCTGGAAGGGGCTAGAGCCTCCATTTTTTGCACTCAGGTCTAAGTCTCATGGCCCTCTATCAGAATCCAGAGTTTTGGGAAGATTGGAGAAACTTAATTTTTCGCCCAAAAAAAAAAAAAACGTAAGGGGTACCACTGTCGTTTTTTTTCCGGGCCTAATTTTTGAGTTTCGATATCTCAGCTCTGGAAGGGGCTAGAGCCTCCATTTTTGCACTCAGGTCTAAGTCTCATGGCCCTCTATCAGAATCCAGAGTTTTGGGAAGATTGGAGAAACTTAATTTTTCGCCCAAAAAAAAAAACCGTAAGGGGTACCACTGTCGTTTTTTTTTTCGGGCCTAAATTTTGAGTTTCGATATCTCAGCTCTGGAAGGGGCTAGAGCCTCCATTTTTGCACTCAGGTCTAAGTCTCATGGCCCTCTATCAGAATTAGGGAAGATTGGAGAAACTTAATTTTTCGCCCAAAAAAAAAAACGTAAGGGGTACCACTGTCGTTTTTTTTTTCGGGCCGAATTTTTGAGTTTCGATATCTCAGCTCTGGAAGGGGCTAGAGCCTCCATTTTTGCACTCAGGTCTAAGTCTCATGGCCCTCTATCAGAATTAGGGAAGATTGGAGAAACTTAATTTTTCGCCCAAAAAAAAAAAACGTAAGGGGTACCACTGTCGTTTTTTTTTTCGGGCCGAATTTTTGAGTTCCGATATCTCAGCTCTGGAAGGGGCTAGAGCCTCCATTTTTGCACTCAGGTCTAAGTCTCATGGCCCTCTATCAGAATTTGGGAAGATTGGAGAAACTTAATTTTTTGCCCAAAAATAAACGTAAGGGGTACCACTGTCGTTTTTTTTTCGGGCCGAATTTTTGAGTTTCGATATCTCAGCTCTGGAAGGGGCTAGAGCCTACATTTTTTGCACTCAGGTCTAAGTCTCATGGCCCTCTATCAGAATTTGGGAAGATTGGAGAAACTTAATTTTTTGCCCCAAAAAAAAAAACGTAAGGGGTACCACTGTCGTTTTTTTTTCGGGCCGAATTTTTGAGTTTCGATATCTCAGCTCTGGAATGGGCTAGAGCCTCCATTTTTGCACTCAGGTCTAAGTCTCATGGCCCTCTATCAGAATTTGGGAAGATTGGAGAAACTTAATTTTTCGCCCAAAAAAAAAAAACGTAAGGGGTACCACTGTCGTTTTTTTTTCGGGCCTAATTTTTGAGTTTCGATATCTCAGCTCTGGAAGGGGCTAGAGCCTCCATTTTTGCACTCAGGTCTAAGTCTCATGGCCCTCTATCAGAATTTGGGAAGATTGGAGAAACTTAATTTTTTGCCCAAAAAAAAAAACGTAAGGGGTACCACTGTCGTTTTTTTTTTCGGGCCGAATTTTTGAGTTTCGATATCTCAGCTCTGGAAGGGGCTAGAGCCTCCATTTTTGCACTCAGGTCTAAGTCTCATGGCCCTCTATCAGAATTAGGGAAGATTGGAGAAACTTAATTTTTCGCCCAAAAAAAAAAAACGTAAGGGGTACCACTGTCGTTTTTTTTTTCGGGCCGAATTTTTGAGTTTCGATATCTCAGCTCTGGAAGGGGCTAGAGCCTCCATTTTTGCACTCAGGTCTAAGTCTCATGGCCCTCTATCAGAATTTGGGAAGATTGGAGAAACTTAATTTTTTTCCCAAAAAAAAAACGTAAGGGGTACCACTGTCGTTTTTTTTTCGGGCCGAATTTTTGAGTTTCGATATCTCAGCTCTGGAAGGGGCTAGAGCCTCCATTTTTGCACTCAGGTCTAAGTCTCATGGCCCTCTATCAGAATTTGGGAAGATTGGAGAAACTTAATTTTTTGCCCAAAAAAAAACCGTAAGGGGTACCACTGTCGTTTTTTTTTCGGGCCGAATTTTTGAGTTTCGATATCTCAGCTCTGGAAGGGGCTAGAGCCTCCATTTTTGCACTCAGGTCTAAGTCTCATGGCCCTCTATCAGAATTTGGGAAGATTGGAGAAACTTAATTTTTCGCCCAAAAAAAAAAAAACGTAAGGGGTACCACTGTCGTTTTTTTTTCGGGCCGAATTTTTGAGTTTCGATATCTCAGCTCTGGAAGGGGCTAGAGCCTCCATTTTTGCACTCAGGTCTAAGTCTCATGGCCCTCTATCAGAATTTGGGAAGATTGGAGAAACTTAATTTTTCGACCAAAAAAAAAAACGTAAGGGGTACCACTGTCGTTTTTTTTTTCGGGCCTAATTTTTGAGTTTCGATATCTCAGCTCTGGAAGGGGCTAGAGCCTCCATTTTTTGCACTCAGGTCTAAGTCTCATGGCCCTCTATCAGAATCCAGAGTTTTGGGAAGATTGGAGAAACTTAATTTTTCGCCCAAAAAAAAAACGTAAGGGGTACCACTGTCGTTTTTTTTTCGGGCCTAATTTTTGAGTTTCGATATCTCAGCTCTGGAAGGGGCTAGAGCCTCCATTTTTGCACTCAGGTCTAAGTCTCATGGCCCTCTATCAGAATTTGGGAAGATTGGAGAAACTTAATTTTTCGCCCAAAAAAAAAAAAAAACGTAAGGGGTACCACTGTCGTTTTTTTTTTCGGGCCGAATTTTTGAGTTTCGATATCTCAGCTCTGGAAGGGGCTAGAGCCTCCATTTTTGCACTCAGGTCTAAGTCTCATGGCCCTCTATCAGAATCCAGAGTTTTGAGAAGATTGGAGAAACGTAATTTTTCGCCCGAAAAAAAAAAAAAACGTAAGGGGTACCACTGTCGTTTTTTTTTTTGTTTCGGGCCGAATTTTTGAGTTTCGATATCTCAGCTCTGGAAGGGGCTAGAGCCTCCATTTTTGCACTCAGGTCTAAGTCTCATGGCCCTCTATCAGAATTTGGGAAGATTGGAGAAACTTAATTTTTCGCCCAAAAAAAAAAACGTAAGGGGTACCACTGTCGTTTTGTTTTCGGGCCTAATTTTTGAGTTTCGATATCTCAGCTCTGGAAGGGGCTAGAGTCTCTATTTTTTGCACTCAGGTCTAAGTCTCATGGCCCTCTATCCGAATCCAGAGTTTTGGGAAGATTGGAGAAACTTAATTTTTTGCCCATAAAAAAAAAAACGTAAGGGGTACCACTGTCGTTTTTTTTTTCGGGCCTAATTTTTGAGTTTCGATATCTCAGCTCTGGAAGGGGCTAGAGCCTCCATTTTTGCACTCAGGTCTAAGTCTCATGGCCCTCTATCAGAATTAGGGAAGATTGGAGAAACTTAATTTTTCGCCCAAAAAAAAAAAACGTAAGGGGTACCACTGTCGTTTTTTTTTCGGGCCGAATTTTTGAGTTTCGATATCTCAGCTCTGGAAGGGGCTAGAGCCTCCATTTTTGCACTCAGGTCTAAGTCTCATGGCCCTCTATCAGAATTTGGGAAGATTGGAGAAACTTAATTTTTCGCCAAAAAAAAAAAAACGTAAGGGGTACCACTGTCGGTTTTTTTTTCGGGCCTAATTTTTGAGTTTCGATATCTCAGCTCTGGAAGGGGCTAGAGCCTCCATTTTTTGCACTCAGGTCTAAGTCTCATGGCCCTCTATCAGAATCCAGAGTTTTGGGAAGATTGGAGAAACTTAATTTTTCGCCCAAAAAAAAAAAAAACGTAAGGGGTACCACTGTCGTTTTTTTTCCGGGCCTAATTTTTGAGTTTCGATATCTCAGCTCTGGAAGGGGCTAGAGCCTCCATTTTTGCACTTAGGTCTAAGTCTCATGGCCCTCTATCAGAATTTGGGAAGATTGGAGAAACTTAATTTTTCGCCCAAAAAAAAAAAACGTAAGGGGTACCACTGTTGTTTTTTTTTCGGGCCGAATTTTTGAGTTTTGATATCTCAGCTCTGGAAGGGGCTAGAGCCTCCATTTTTGCACTCAGGTCTAAGTCTCATGGCCCTCTATCAGAATCCAGAGTTTTGGGAAGATTGGAGAAACTTAATTTTTCGCCCAAAAAAAAAAACGTAAGGGGTACCACTGTCGTTTTTTTTTTCGGGCCTAATTTTTGAGTTTCGATATCTCAGCTCTGGAAGGGGCTAGAGCCTCCATTTTTGCACTCAGGTCTAAGTCTCATGGCCCTCTATCAGAATAAGGGAAGATTGGAGAAACTTAATTTTTCGCCCAAAAAAAAAAACGTAAGGGGTACCACTGTCGTTTTTTTTTCGGGCCGAATTTTTGAGTTTCGATATCTCAGCTCTGGAAGGGGCTAGAGCCTCCATTTTTGCACTCAGGTCTAAGTCTCATGGCCCTCTATCAGAATTTGGGAAGATTGGAGAAACTTAATTTTTTGCCCAAAAAAAAAACGTAAGGGGTACCACTGTCGTTTTTTTTTCGGGCCGAATTTTTGAGTTTCGATATCTCAGCTCTGGAAGGGGCTAGAGCCTCCATTTTTGCACTCAGGTCTAAGTCTCATGGCCCTCTATCAGAATTTGGGAAGATTGGAGAAACTTAATTTTTTGCCCAAAAAAAAAAACGTAAGGGGTACCATTGTCGTTTTTTTTTTTCGGGCCGAATTTTTGAGTTTCGATATCTCAGCTCTGGAAGGGGCTAGAGCCTCCATTTTTGCACTCAGGTCTAAGTCTCATGGCCCTCTATCAGAATTTGGGAAGATTGGAGAAACTTAATTTTTCGCCCAAAAAAAACACGTAAGGGGTACCACTGTCGTTTTTTTTTCGGGCCTAATTTTTGAGTTTCGATATCTCAGCTCTGGAAGGGGCTAGAGCCTCCATTTTTTGCACTCAGGTCTAAGTCTCATGGCCCTCTATCAGAATCCAGAGTTTTGGGAAGATTGGAGAAACTTAATTTTTCGCCCAAAAAAAAAAAACCGTAAGGGGTACCACTGTCGTTTTTTTTTTTTCGGGCCTAATTTTTGAGTTTCGATATCTCAGCTCTGGAAGGGGCTAGAGCCTCCATTTTTGCACTCAGGTCTAAGTCTCATGGCCCTCTATCAGAATTAGGGAAGATTGGAGAAACTTAATTTTTCGCCCAAAAAAAAAAACGTAAGGGGTACCACTGTCGTTTTTTTTTTCGGGCCGAATTTTTGAGTTTCGATATCTCAGCTCTGGAAGGGGCTAGAGCCTCCATTTTTGCACTCAGGTCTAAGTCTCATGGCCCTCTATCAGAATTAGGGAAGATTGGAGAAACTTAATTTTTCGCCCAAAAAAAAAAACGTAAGGGGTACCACTGTCGTTTTTTTTTCGGGCCGAATTTTTGAGTTTCGATATCTCAGCTCTGGAAGGGGCTAGAGCCTACATTTTTTGCACTCAGGTCTAAGTCTCATGGCCCTCTATCAGAATTTGGGAAGATTGGAGAAACTTAATTTTTTGCCCCAAAAAAAAACGTAAGGGGTACCACTGTCGTTTTTTTTTCGGGCCGAATTTTTGAGTTTCGATATCTCAGCTCTGGAATGGGCTAGAGCCTCCATTTTTGCACTCAGGTCTAAGTCTCATGGCCCTCTATCAGAATTTGGGAAGATTGGAGAAACTTAATTTTTCGCCCAAAAAAAAAAAACGTAAGGGGTACCACTGTCGTTTTTTTTTCGGGCCGAATTTTTGAGTTTCGATATCTCAGCTCTGGAATGGGCTAGAGCCTCCATTTTTGCACTCAGGTCTAAGTCTCATGGCCCTCTATCAGAATTTGGGAAGATTGGAGAAACTTAATTTTTTGCCCAAAAAAAAAACGTAAGGGGTACCACTGTCGTTTTTTTTTTCGGGCCGAATTTTTGAGTTTCGATATCTCAGCTCTGGAAGGGGCTAGAGCCTCCATTTTTGCACTCAGGTCTAAGTCTCATGGCCCTCTATCAGAATTAGGGAAGATTGGAGAAACTTAATTTTTCGCCCAAAAAAAAAAACGTAAGGGGTACCACTGTCGTTTTTTTTTTGTTTCGGGCCGAATTTTTGAGTTTCGATATCTCAGCTCTGGAAGGGGCTAGAGCCTCCATTTTTGCACTCAGGTCTAAGTCTCATGGCCCTCTATCAGAATTTGGGAAGATTGGAGAAACTTAATTTTTCGCCCAAAAAAAAAAACGTAAGGGGTACCACTGTCGTTTTGTTTTCGGGCCTAATTTTTGAGTTTCGATATCTCAGCTCTGGAAGGGGCTAGAGTCTCTATTTTTTGCACTCAGGTCTAAGTCTCATGGCCCTCTATCCGAATCCAGAGTTTTGGGAAGATTGGAGAAACTTAATTTTTTGCCCATAAAAAAAAAAACGTAAGGGGTACCACTGTCGTTTTTTTTTTCGGGCCTAATTTTTGAGTTTCGATATCTCAGCTCTGGAAGGGGCTAGAGCCTCCATTTTTGCACTCAGGTCTAAGTCTCATGGCCCTCTATCAGAATTAGGGAAGATTGGAGAAACTTAATTTTTCGCCCAAAAAAAAAAAACGTAAGGGGTACCACTGTCGTTTTTTTTTCGGGCCGAATTTTTGAGTTTCGATATCTCAGCTCTGGAAGGGGCTAGAGCCTCCATTTTTGCACTCAGGTCTAAGTCTCATGGCCCTCTATCAGAATTTGGGAAGATTGGAGAAACTTAATTTTTCGCCCAAAAAAAAAAACGTAAGGGGTACCACTGTCGTTTTTTTTTCGGGCCTAATTTTTGAGTTTCGATATCTCAGCTCTGGAAGGGGCTAGAGCCTCCATTTTTTGCACTCAGGTCTAAGTCTCATGGCCCTCTATCAGAATCCAGAGTTTTGGGAAGATTGGAGAAACTTAATTTTTCGCCCAAAAAAAAAAAAACGTAAGGGGTACCACTGTCGTTTTTTTTCCGGGCCTAATTTTTGAGTTTCGATATCTCAGCTCTGGAAGGGGCTAGAGCCTCCATTTTTGCACTTAGGTCTAAGTCTCATGGCCCTCTATCAGAATTTGGGAAGATTGGAGAAACTTAATTTTTCGCCCAAAAAAAAAAAACGTAAGGGGTACCACTGTTGTTTTTTTTTCGGGCCGAATTTTTGAGTTTTGATATCTCAGCTCTGGAAGGGGCTAGAGCCTCCATTTTTGCACTCAGGTCTAAGTCTCATGGCCCTCTATCAGAATCCAGAAATTTGGGAAGATTGGAGAAACTTAATTTTTCGCCCAAAAAAAAAAACGTAAGGGGTACCACTGTCGTTTTTTTTTTCGGGCCTAATTTTTGAGTTTCGATCAGCTCTGGAAGGGGCTAGAGCCTCCATTTTTGCACTCAGGTCTAAGTCTCATGGCCCTCTATCAGAATAAGGGAAGATTGGAGAAACTTAATTTTTCGCCCAAAAAAAAAAACGTAAGGGGTACCACTGTCGTTTTTTTTTCGGGCCGAATTTTTGAGTTTCGATATCTCAGCTCTGGAAGGGGCTAGAGCCTCCATTTTTGCACTCAGGTCTAAGTCTCATGGCCCTCTATCAGAATTTGAGAAGATTGGAGAAACTTAATTTTTTGCCCAAAAAAAAAACGTAAGGGGTACCACTGTCGTTTTTTTTTCGGGCCGAATTTTTGAGTTTCGATATCTCAGCTCTGGAAGGGGCTAGAGCCTCCATTTTTGCACTCAGGTCTAAGTCTCATGGCCCTCTATCAGAATTTGGGAAGATTGGAGAAACTTAATTTTTCGCCCAAAAAAAACACGTAAGGGGTACCACTGTCGTTTTTTTTTCGGGCCTAATTTTTGAGTTTCGATATCTCAGCTCTGGAAGGGGCTAGAGCCTCCATTTTTTGCACTCAGGTCTAAGTCTCATGGCCCTCTATCAGAATCCAGAGTTTTGGGAAGATTGGAGAAACTTAATTTTTCGCCCAAAAAAAAAAAAACCGTAAGGGGTACCACTGTCGTTTTTTTTTTTCGGGCCTAATTTTTGAGTTTCGATATCTCAGCTCTGGAAGGGGCTAGAGCCTCCATTTTTGCACTCAGGTCTAAGTCTCATGGCCCTCTATCAGAATTAGGGAAGATTGGAGAAACTTAATTTTTCGCCCAAAAAAAAAAACGTAAGGGGTACCACTGTCGTTTTTTTTTTCGGGCCGAA
The DNA here is from genome assembly GCF_988280905.1 of Pimephales promelas. Classification (NCBI taxonomy): domain Eukaryota; kingdom Metazoa; phylum Chordata; class Actinopteri; order Cypriniformes; family Leuciscidae; genus Pimephales; species Pimephales promelas. The sequence continues at coordinate 18,213,682 of NC_142773.1, forward strand.
TTTTTGAGTTTCGATATCTCAGCTCTGGAAGGGGCTAGAGCCTCCATTTTTGCACTCAGGTCTAAGTCTCATGGCCCTCTATCAGAATTAGGGAAGATTGGAGAAACTTAATTTTTCGCCCAAAAAAAAAAACGTAAGGGGTACCACTGTCGTTTTTTTTTCGGGCCGAATTTTTGAGTTTCGATATCTCAGCTCTGGAAGGGGCTAGAGCCTACATTTTTTGCACTCAGGTCTAAGTCTCATGGCCCTCTATCAGAATTTGGGAAGATTGGAGAAACTTAATTTTTTGCCCCAAAAAAAAACGTAAGGGGTACCACTGTCGTTTTTTTTTCGGGCCGAATTTTTGAGTTTCGATATCTCAGCTCTGGAATGGGCTAGAGCCTCCATTTTTGCACTCAGGTCTAAGTCTCATGGCCCTCTATCAGAATTTGGGAAGATTGGAGAAACTTAATTTTTCGCCCAAAAAAAAAAACGTAAGGGGTACCACTGTCGTTTTTTTTTCGGGCCTAATTTTTGAGTTTCGATATCTCAGCTCTGGAAGGGGCTAGAGCCTCCATTTTTGCACTCAGGTCTAAGTCTCATGGCCCTCTATCAGAATTTGGGAAGATTGGAGAAACTTAATTTTTTGCCCAAAAAAAAAAACGTAAGGGGTACCACTGTCGTTTTTTTTTTCGGGCCGAATTTTTGAGTTTCGATATCTCAGCTCTGGAAGGGGCTAGAGCCTCCATTTTTGCACTCAGGTCTAAGTCTCATGGCCATCTATCAGAATTAGGGAAGATTGGAGAAACTTAATTTTTCGCCCAAAAAAAAAACGTAAGGGGTACCACTGTCGTTTTTTTTTTCGGGCCGAATTTTTGAGTTTCGATATCTCAGCTCTGGAAGGGGCTAGAGCCTCCATTTTTGCACTCAGGTCTAAGTCTCATGGCCCTCTATCAGAATTTGGGAAGATTGGAGAAACTTAATTTTTTTCCCAAAAAAAAAACGTAAGGGGTACCACTGTCGTTTTTTTTTCGGGCCAAATTTTTGAGTTTCGATATCTCAGCTCTGGAAGGGGCTAGAGCCTCCATTTTTGCACTCAGGTCTAAGTCTCATGGCCCTCTATCAGAATTTGGGAAGATTGGAGAAACTTAATTTTTTGCCCAAAAAAAAACCGTAAGGGGTACCACTGTCGTTTTTTTTTCGGGCCGAATTTTTGAGTTTCGATATCTCAGCTCTGGAAGGGGCTAGAGCCTCCATTTTTGCACTCAGGTCTAAGTCTCATGGCCCTCTATCAGAATTTGGGAAGATTGGAGAAACTTAATTTTTCGCCCAAAAAAAAAAAACGTAAGGGGTACCACTGTCGTTTTTTTTTCGGGCCGAATTTTTGAGTTTCGATATCTCAGCTCTGGAAGGGGCTAGAGCCTCCATTTTTGCACTCAGGTCTAAGTCTCATGGCCCTCTATCAGAATTTGGGAAGATTGGAGAAACTTAATTTTTTGCCCAAAAAAAAAACGTAAGGGGTACCACTGTCGTTTTTTTTTTCGGGCCGAATTTTTGAGTTTCGATATCTCAGCTCTGGAAGGGGTTAGAGCCTCCATTTTTGCACTCAGGTCTAAGTCTCATGGCCCTCTATCAGAATTAGGGAAGATTGGAGAAACTTAATTTTTCGCCCAAAAAAAAAAACGTAAGGGGTACCACTGTCGTTTTTTTTTTCGGGCCGAATTTTTGAGTTTCGATATCTCAGCTCTGGAAGGGGCTAGAGCCTCCATTTTTGCACTCAGGTCTAAGTCTCATGGCCCTCTATCAGAATTTGGGAAGATTGGAGAAACTTAATTTTTTTCCCAAAAAAAAAACGTAAGGGGTACCACTGTCGTTTTTTTTTCGGGCCAAATTTTTGAGTTTCGATATCTCAGCTCTGGAAGGGGCTAGAGCCTCCATTTTTGCACTCAGGTCTAAGTCTCATGGCCCTCTATCAGAATTTGGGAAGATTGGAGAAACTTAATTTTTTGCCCAAAAAAAAACCGTAAGGGGTACCACTGTCGTTTTTTTTTCGGGCCGAATTTTTGAGTTTCGATATCTCAGCTCTGGAAGGGGCTAGAGCCTCCATTTTTGCACTCAGGTCTAAGTCTCATGGCCCTCTATCAGAATTTGGGAAGATTGGAGAAACTTAATTTTTCGCCCAAAAAAAAAAAAACGTAAGGGGTACCACTGTCGTTTTTTTTTCGGGCCGAATTTTTGAGTTTCGATATCTCAGCTCTGGAAGGGGCTAGAGCCTCCATTTTTGCACTCAGGTCTAAGTCTCATGGCCCTCTATCAGAATTTGGGAAGATTGGAGAAACTTAATAGCCGCGTTTCCACTGCCGGGCTAGGGCTGGGCCAGAGCTAACAGCGAGCCGGGCCGAGCTAGTGGCCTCGGGCCTCAAGCACCGGGCTTGCGTTTCCACTGCCGGGCCAGTAGCCCCACAGCGCTGCCCCAGACCCCACCCCTAACACGCCTTTCAGGATCAAACGTCATAAAACCCAACCCATTTCAGCGGGTATTATGAATTAATTTATTTTTTAAATTAGGAAGATAGCATGCATATTAACTCAACTGCCGTAGTGGCTTCAATAGTGTCACGAGACCAGTAAAGGCGATTCTCCATTTCAAGCAGCGATTTTTTGCGCGATATAACAAGTAGGGCTGCGGGCACGTTTTCAAGTTATTCATTAATCGTTAACCGAGGCCCATCGGTTAATACTCGGTGCATAGTGTGCGCGCCGCAACCATACAGATTTTTTAACACCTTTAATAACTGATTGGACCCCATTTGAAACGAAATTAATTTATAGAAATAAAACGCAGCAAGTACGGAGCAGTTAAAGCCCCATTTCCATCACCCTTCAAACTGAAATTGCCAATTGAAAATAAGCAAAACGTCCATTTCACAAAAACTCCGTGTCTGCAAATAATAATAATAATAATAACCATCATCATCATCATTATTGTAACATTTTATTAGGCTGCATGTAGAAGACGTCTTTATCCAAAAAAGGAACAGAGCACAAATAAACACAATATTTTTGACAAATATCAGCGCATATCCGGTGTGTGGAGCACGCACTGATGGCTGCGAGACGCCCATGTGAACAGTTTCATTGCATTTCTTTCAGTGGAAACAACTTAAAATACTCTTTAATTTCTGGTCATACAGAAAATAATAATACATTATTCGCAAATAAATTTATTTATAATAAGAAAACGTTGTGCTTTAACAATTAATCAAGACGCGCTTCATGATCTCCGTGAACTGAAGCGCGAGACCTGAAACAGCCACCGCATTCGAATTTGTTCGTTTTAAATTGGACATTTAAAGCTTTAGTCTACAGGGGTTATATCCTTTGTAGATTAAAGCTTTAAATGTCCAATTTAAAACGAACAAATTCGAATCGAAAGCCAATATCTTCTATGTTCATGTAGCTTAATTTCTCTCTAAATGTGCATCCGGAGATGGAGATATGTTTTTAGCCGAAATCATTTAGAAAACAATAGTTTATTAATAAACAATTAATGCCTCGTTATTTTATATTATTTTATTATCAGACACATTTATTATAGCCTATAAATCACCCATAAATCCCCTTTCTGTAGGCTGTGGTTACGGCTCTTCTCATTCAGCACTGCGGGGAAAATATCATTTCCAGGTTCTAATTTGGCCTCAGAAAACCAGTAAAATATTTTTTTCATATTAATTTGTCAAATATTTTAAATGTTTAAGGAGCAAAAAAATCAAACAAATATCTGAAAATTCGTCGATATGTAGCTATATATAGCCTATATATTGTTGCGCAGCATTTGGCATAGGCCTACTAACAGTTCAAATTAAAATGTTATGCAATTTTAAACGGTTAATCGGTTAAACATGGACACCCCTATGTGCATCTTGCTTCAGATCATAACGTTCCATAACACCGATAAACTCCGCCTTTTACCTTGAGCACGCCTCTAGCCCGAGCTGGCCCCCTCTGGCCCAAGGTATTCGACGGGCCAGAAATCCTGGCCGTTGGCCCTGAGGAAGCCCCGATCAAGCCCCGGAAGTGACAGTGGAAACGCGACTGGCCCTGGCACGCACTAGCACGGCCCGGCCCTGGCCCGGCAGTGGAAACGCGGCTAATTTTTTGCCCAAAAAAAAAACTTAAGGGGTACCACTGTCGTTTTTTTTTTCGGGCCGAATTTTTGAGTTTCGATATCTCAGCTCTGGAAGGGGCTAGAGCCTCCATTTTTGCACTCAGGTCTAAGTCTCATGGCCCTCTATCAGAATTTGGGAAGATTGGAGAAACTTAATTTTTCGCCCAAAAAAAAAAACGTAAGGGGTACCACTGTCGTTTTTTTTTTCGGGCCTAATTTTTGAGTTTCGATATCTCAGCTCTGGAAGGGGCTAGAGCCTCCATTTTTTGCACTCAGGTCTAAGTCTCATGGCCCTCTATCAGAATCCAGAGTTTTGGGAAGATTGGAGAAACTTAATTTTTCGCCCAAAAAAAAAACGTAAGGGGTACCACTGTCGTTTTTTTTTCGGGCCTAATTTTTGAGTTTCGATATCTCAGCTCTGGAAGGGGCTAGAGCCTCCATTTTTGCACTCAGGTCTAAGTCTCATGGCCCTCTATCAGAATTTGGGAAGATTGGAGAAACTTAATTTTTCGCCCAAAAAAAAAAAAACGTAAGGGGTACCACTGTCGTTTTTTTTTCGGGCCGAATTTTTGAGTTTCGATATCTCAGCTCTGGAAGGGGCTAGAGCCTCCATTTTTGCACTCAGGTCTAAGTCTCATGGCCCTCTATCAGAATTTGGGAAGATTGGAGAAACTTAATTTTTTGCCCAAAAAAAAACTTAAGGGGTACCACTGTCGTTTTTTTTTTCGGGCCGAATTTTTGAGTTTCGATATCTCAGCTCTGGAAGGGGCTAGAGCCTCCATTTTTGCACTCAGGTCTAAGTATCATGGCCCTCTATCAGAATTTGGGAAGATTGGAGAAACTTAATTTTTCGCCCAAAAAAAAAAACGTAAGGGGTACCACTGTCGTTTTTTTTTTCGGGCCTAATTTTTGAGTTTCGATATCTCAGCTCTGGAAGGGGCTAGAGCCTCCATTTTTTGCACTCAGGTCTAAGTCTCATGGCCCTCTATCAGAATCCAGAGTTTTGGGAAGATTGGAGAAACTTAATTTTTCGCCCAAAAAAAAAACGTTAGGGGTACCACTGTCGTTTTTTTTTCGGGCCTAATTTTTGAGTTTCGATATCTCAGCTCTGGAAGGGGCTAGAGCCTCCATTTTTGCACTCAGGTCTAAGTCTCATGGCCCTCTATCAGAATTTGGGAAGATTGGAGAAACTTAATTTTTTGCCCAAAAAAAAAACGTAAGGGGTACCACTGTCGTTTTTTTTTCGGGCCGAATTTTTGAGTTTCGATATCTCAGCTCTGGAAGGGGCTAGAGCCTCCATTTTTGCACTCAGGTCTAAGTCTCATGGCCCTCTATCAGAATTTGGGAAGATTGGAGAAACTTAATTTTTCGCCCAAAAAAAAAAACGTAAGGGGTACCACTGTCGTTTTTTTTTCGGGCCTAATTTTTGAGTTTCGATATCTCAGCTCTGGAAGGGGCTAGAGCCTCCATTTTTTGCACTCAGGTCTAAGTCTCATGGCCCTCTATCAGAATCCAGAGTTTTGGGAAGATTGGAGAAACTTAATTTTTCGCCCCAAAAAAAAAAAAACGTAAGGGGTACCACTGTCGTTTTTTTTTTCGGGCCGAATTTTTGAGTTTCGATATCTCAGCTCTGGAAGGGGCTAGAGCCTCCATTTTTGCACTCAGGTCTAAGTCTCATGGCCCTCTATCAGAATTTGGGAAGATTGGAGAAACTTAATTTTTCGCCCAAAAAAAAAAAACGTAAGGGGTAGCACTGTCGTTTTTTTTTTCGGGCCGAATTTTTGAGTTTCGATATCTCAGCTCTGGAAGGGGCTAGAGCCTCCATTTTTGCACTCAGGTCTAAGTCTCATGCCCCTCTATCAGAATTTGGGAAGATTGGAGAAACTTAATTTTTCGCCCAAAAAAAAAAAAACGTAAGGGGTACCACTGTCGTTTTTTTTTTCGGGCCTAATTTTTGAGTTTCGATATCTCAGCTCTGGAAGGGGCTAGAGCCTCCATTTTTTGCACTCAGGTCTAAGTCTCATGGCCCTCTATCAGAATCCAGAGTTTTGGGAAGATTGGAGAAACTTAATTTTTCGCCCCAAAAAAAAAAAACGTAAGGGGTACCACTGTCGTTTTTTTTTTCGGGCCGAATTTTTGAGTTTCGATATCTCAGCTCTGGAAGGGGCTAGAGCCTCCATTTTTGCACTCAGGTCTAAGTCTCATGGCCCTCTATCAGAATTAGGGAAGATTGGAGAAACTTAATTTTTCGCCCAAAAAAAAAAACGTAAGGGGTACCACTGTCGTTTTTTTTTTCGGGCCGAATTTTTGAGTTTCGATATCTCAGCTCTGGAAGGGGCTAGAGCCTCCATTTTTGCACTCAGGTCTAAGTCTCATGGCCCTCTATCAGAATTTGGGAAGATTGGAGAAACTTAATTTTTTGCCCCAAAAAAAAACGTAAGGTGTACCACTGTCGTTTTTTTTTTTCGGGCCGAATTTTTGAGTTCCGATATCTCAGCTCTGGAAGGGGCTAGAGCCTCCATTTTTGCACTCAGGTCTAAGTCTCACGGCCCTCTATCAGAATTTGGGAAGATTGGAGAAACTTAATTTTTTGCCCAAAAAAAAAAACGTAAGGGGTACCACTGTCGTTTTTTTTTCGGGCCGAATTTTTGAGTTTCGATATCTCAGCTCTGGAAGGGGCTAGAGCCTCCATTTTTGCACTCAGGTCTAAGTCTCATGGCCCTCTATCAGAATTAGGGAAGATTGGAGAAACTTAATTTTTTGCCCAAAAAAAAAACGTAAGGGGTACCACTGTCGTTTTTTTTTCGGGCCGAATTTTTGAGTTTCGATATCTCAGCTCTGGAAGGGGCTAGAGCCTCCATTTTTGCACTCATGTCTAAGTCTCATGGCCCTCTATCAGAATTTGGGAAGATTGGAGAAAATTATTTTTTCGCCCAAAAAAAAAAACGTAAGGTGTACCACTGTCGTTTTTTTTTTTCGGGCCTAATTTTTGAGTTTCGATATCTCAGCTCTGGAAGGGGCTAGAGCCTCCATTTTTTGCACTCAGGTCTAAGTCTCATGGCCCTCTATCAGAATCCAGAGTTTTGGTAAGATTGGAGAAACTTAATTTTTCGCCCAAAAAAAAAAAAAACGTAAGGGGTACCACTGTCGTTTTTTTTTTTTTCGGGCCGAATTTTTGAGTTTCGATATCTCAGCTCTGGAAGGGGCTAGAGCCTCCATTTTTGCACTCAGGTCTAAGTCTCATGGCCCTCTATCAGAATTTGGGAAGATTGGAGAAACTTAATTTTTCGCCCAAAAAAAAAAAACGTAAGGGGTACCACTGTCGTTTTTTTTTTCGGGCCTAATTTTTGAGTTTCGATATCTCAGCTCTGGAAGGGGCTAGAGCCTCCATTTTTTGCACTCAGGTCTAAGTCTCATGGCCCTCTATCAGAATCCAGAGTTTTGGGAAGATTGGAGAAACTTAATTTTTCGCCCCAAAAAAAAAAAACGTAAGGGGTACCACTGTCGTTTTTTTTTTCGGGCCGAATTTTTGAGTTTCGATATCTCAGCTCTGGAAGGGGCTAGAGCCTCCATTTTTGCACTCAGGTCTAAGTCTCATGGCCCTCTATCAGAATTAGGGAAGATTGGAGAAACTTAATTTTTCGCCCAAAAAAAAAACCGTAAGGGGTACCACTGTCGTTTTTTTTTTCGGGCCGAATTTTTGAGTTTCGATATCTCAGCTCTGGAAGGGGCTAGAGCCTCCATTTTTGCACTCAGGTCTAAGTCTCATGGCCCTCTATCAGAATTTGGGAAGATTGGAGAAACTTAATTTTTTGCCCCAAAAAAAAACGTAAGGGGTACCACTGTCGTTTTTTTTTTTCGGGCCGAATTTTTGAGTTCCGATATCTCAGCTCTGGAAGGGGCTAGAGCCTCCATTTTTGCACTCAGGTCTAAGTCTCACGGCCCTCTATCAGAATTTGGGAAGATTGGAGAAACTTAATTTTTTGCCCAAAAAAAAAACGTAAGGGGTACCACTGTCGTTTTTTTTTCGGGCCGAATTTTTGAGTTTCGATATCTCAGCTCTGGAAGGGGCTAGAGCCTCCATTTTTGCACTCAGGTCTAAGTCTCATGGCCCTCTATCAGAATTAGGGAAGATTGGAGAAACTTAATTTTTTGCCCAAAAAAAAAACGTAAGGGGTACCACTGTCGTTTTTTTTTCGGGCCGAATTTTTGAGTTTCGATATCTCAGCTCTGGAAGGGGCTAGAGCCTCCATTTTTTGCACTCAGGTCTAAGTCTCATGGCCCTCTATCAGAATCCAGAGTTTTGGTAAGATTGGAGAAACTTAATTTTTCGCCCAAAAAAAAAAAAAAAACGTAAGGGGTACCACTGTCGTTTTTTTTTTTTCGGGCCGAATTTTTGAGTTTCGATATCTCAGCTCTGGAAGGGGCTAGAGCCTCCATTTTTGCACTCAGGTCTAAGTCTCATGGCCCTCTATCAGAATTTGGGAAGATTGGAGAAACTTAATTTTTCGCCCCCAAAAAAAAAAACGTAAGGGGTACCACTGTCGTTTTTTTTTCGGGCCGAATTTTTGAGTTTCGATATCTCAGCTCTGGAAGGGGCTAGAGCCTCCATTTTTGCACTCAGGTCTAAGTCTCATGGCCCTCTATCAGAATTTGGGAAGATTGGAGAAACTTAATTTTTTGCCCAAAAAAAAACGTAAGGGGTACCACTGTCGTTTTTTTTTCGGGCCGAATTTTTGAGTTTCGATATCTCAGCTCTGGAAGGGGCTAGAGCCTCCATTTTTGCACTCAGGTCTAAGTCTCATGGCCCTCTATCAGAATTTGGGAAGATTGGAGAAACTTAATTTTTTGCCCAAAAAAAAAAAACGTAAGGGGTACCACTGTCGTTGTTTTTTTTGGGCCGAATTTTTGAGTTTCGATATCTCAGCTCTGGAAGGGGCTAGAGCCTCCATTTTTGCACTCAGGTCTAAGTCTCATGGCCCTCTATCATAATTTGGGAAGATTGGAGAAACTTAATTTTTCGCCCAAATAAAAAAACGTAAGGGGTACCACTGTCGTTTTTTTTTCGGGCCTAATTTTTGAGTTTCGATATCTCAGCTCTGGAAGGGGCTAGAGCCTCCATTTTTTGCACTCAGGTCTAAGTCTCATGGCCCTCTATCAGAATCCAGAGTTTTGGGAAGATTGGAGAAACTTAATTTTTCGCCCAAAAAAAAAAAACGTAAGGGGTACCACTGTCGTTTTTTTTTCGGGCCTAATTTTTGAGTTTCGATATCTCAGCTCTGGAAGGGGCTAGAGCCTCCATTTTTGCACTCAGGTCTAAGTCTCATGGCCCTCTATCAGAATTTGGGAAGATTGGAGAAACTTAATTTTTTGCCCAAAAAAAAAACGTAAGGGGTACCACTGTCGTTTTTTTTTTCGGGCCGAATTTTTGAGTTTCGATATCTCAGCTCTGGAAGGGGCTAGAGCCTCCATTTTTGCACTCAGGTCTAAGTCTCATGGCCCTCTATCAGAATTTGGGAAGATTGGAGAAACTTAATTTTTCGCCCAAAAAAAAAAAAACGTAAGGGGTACCACTGTCGTTTTTTTTTTTGGGCCGAATTTTTGAGTTTCGATATCTCAGCTCTGGAAGGGGCTAGAGCCTCCATTTTTGCACTCAGGTCTAAGTCTCATGGCCCTCTATCATAATTTGGGAAGATTGGAGAAACTTAATTTTTCGCCCAAATAAAAAAACGTAAGGGGTACCACTGTCGTTTTTTTTTCGGGCCTAATTTTTGAGTTTCGATATCTCAGCTCTGGAAGGGGCTAGAGCCTCCATTTTTTGCACTCAGGTCTAAGTCTCATGGCCCTCTATCAGAATCCAGAGTTTTGGGAAGATTGGAGAAACTTAATTTTTCGCCCAAAAAAAAAAAACGTAAGGGGTACCACTGTCGTTTTTTTTTCGGGCCTAATTTTTGAGTTTCGATATCTCAGCTCTGGAAGGGGCTAGAGCCTCCATTTTTGCACTCAGGTCTAAGTCTCATGGCCCTCTATCAGAATTTGGGAAGATTGGAGAAACTTAATTTTTTGCCCAAAAAAAAAACGTAAGGGGTACCACTGTCGTTTTTTTTTTCGGGCCGAATTTTTGAGTTTCGATATCTCAGCTCTGGAAGGGGCTAGAGCCTCCATTTTTGCACTCAGGTCTAAGTCTCATGGCCCTCTATCAGAATTTGGGAAGATTGGAGAAACTTAATTTTTCGCCCAAAAAAAAAAACGTAAGGGGTACCACTGTCGTTTTTTTTTTTCGGGCCGAATTTTTGAGTTTCGATATCTCAGCTCTGGAAGGGGCTAGAGCCTCCATTTTTGCACTCAGGTCTAAGTCTCATGGCCCTCTATCAGAATTTGGGAAGATTGGAGAAACTTAATTTTTTGCCCAAAAAAAAACGTAAGGGGTACCACTGTCGTTTTTTTTTTTCGGGCCGAATTTTTGAGTTTCGATATCTCAGCTCTGGAAGGGGCTAGAGCCTCCATTTTTGCACTCAGGTCTAAGTCTCATGGCCCTCTATCAGAATTTGGGAAGATTGGAGAAACTTAATTTTTCGCCCAAAAAAACAAAAACGTAAGGGCAAAAAAATTTTTGGGCAAAAAATTAAGTTTCTCCAATCTTCCCAAATTCTGATAGAGGGCCATGAGACTTAGACCTGAGTGCAAAAATGGAGGCTCTAGCCCCTTCCAGAGCTGAGATATCGAAACTAAAAAATTCGGCCCGAAAAAAAAAACGACAGTGGTACCCCTTACGTTTTTTTTTTTGGGCGAAAAATTAAGTTTCTCCAATCTTCCCAAATTCTGATAGAGGGCCATGAGACTTAGACCGTAAGAGACTTAGAGTTTCGATATCTCAGCTCTGGAAGGGGCTAGAGCCTCCATTTTTTGCACTCAGGTCTAAGTCTCATGGCCCTCTATCAGAATCCAGAGTTTTGGGAAGATTGGAGAAACTTAATTTTTCGCCCAAAAAAAAAAAAAACGTAAGGGGTACCACTGTCGTTTTTTTTTTCGGGCCTAATTTTTGAGTTTCGATATCTCCGCTCTGGAAGGGGCTAGAGCCTCCATTTTTGCACTCAGGTCTAAGTCTCATGGCCCTCTATCAGAATTTGGGAAGATTGGAGAAACTTAATTTTTTGCCCAAAAAAAAAACGTAAGGGGTACCACTGTCGTTTTTTTTTCGGGCCGAATTTTTGAGTTTCGATATCTCAGCTCTGGAAGGGGCTAGAGCCTCCATTTTTGCACTCAGGTCTAAGTCTCACGGCCCTCTATCAGAATTTGGGAAGATTGGAGAAACTTAATTTTTTGCCCAAAAAAAAAACGTAAGGGGTACCACTGTCGTTTTTTTTTCGGGCCGAATTTTTGAGTTTCGATATCTCAGCTCTGGAAGGGGCTAGAGCCTCCATTTTTGCACTCATGTCTAAGTCTCATGGCCCTCTATCAGAATTTGGGAAGATTGGAGAAAATTATTTTTTCGCCCAAAAAAAAAAACGTAAGGGGTACCACTGTCGTTTTTTTTTTTCGGGCCTAATTTTTGAGTTTCGATATCTCAGCTCTGGAAGGGGCTAGAGCCTCCATTTTTTGCACTCAGGTCTAAGTCTCATGGCCCTCTATCAGAATCCAGAGTTTTGGGAAGATTGGAGAAACTTAATTTTTCGCCCAAAAAAAAAAAAACGTAAGGGGTACCACTGTCGTTTTTTTTTCGGGCCTAATTTTTGAGTTTCGATATCTCAGCTCTGGAAGGGGCTAGAGCCTCCATTTTTGCACTCAGGTCTAAGTCTCATGGCCCTCTATCAGAATTTGGGAAGATTGGAGAAACTTAATTTTTTGCCCAAAAAAAAAACGTAAGGGGTACCACTGTCGTTTTTTTTTCGGGCCGAATTTTTGAGTTTCGATATCTCAGCTCTGGAAGGGGCTAGAGCCTCCATTTTTGCACTCAGGTCTAAGTCTCATGGCCCTCTATCAGAATTTGGGAAGATTGGAGAAACTTAATTTTTCGCCCAAAAAAAAAAACGTAAGGGGTACCACTGTCGTTTTTTTTTTCGGGCCTAATTTTTGAGTTTCGATATCTCAGCTCTGGAAGGGGCTAGAGCCTCCATTTTTTGCACTCAGGTCTAAGTCTCATGGCCCTCTATCAGAATCCAGAGTTTTGGGAAGATTGGAGAAACTTAATTTTTCGCCCCAAAAAAAAAAAACGTAAGGGGTACCACTGTCGTTTTTTTTTTCGGGCCGAATTTTTGAGTTTCGATATCTCAGCTCTGGAAGGGGCTAGAGCCTCCATTTTTGCACTCAGGTCTAAGTCTCATGGCCCTCTATCAGAATTAGGGAAGATTGGAGAAACTTAATTTTTCGCCCAAAAAAAAAAACGTAAGGGGTACCACTGTCGTTTTTTTTTTCGGGCCGAATTTTTGAGTTTCGATATCTCAGCTCTGGAAGGGGCTAGAGCCTCCATTTTTGCACTCAGGTCTAAGTCTCATGGCCCTCTATCAGAATTTGGGAAGATTGGAGAAACTTAATTTTTTGCCCCAAAAAAAAACGTAAGGTGTACCACTGTCGTTTTTTTTTTTCGGGCCGAATTTTTGAGTTCCGATATCTCAGCTCTGGAAGGGGCTAGAGCCTCCATTTTTGCACTCAGGTCTAAGTCTCACGGCCCTCTATCAGAATTTGGGAAGATTGGAGAAACTTAATTTTTTGCCCAAAAAAAAAAACGTAAGGGGTACCACTGTCGTTTTTTTTTCGGGCCGAATTTTTGAGTTTCGATATCTCAGCTCTGGAAGGGGCTAGAGCCTCCATTTTTGCACTCAGGTCTAAGTCTCATGGCCCTCTATCAGAATTAGGGAAGATTGGAGAAACTTAATTTTTTGCCCAAAAAAAAAACGTAAGGGGTACCACTGTCGTTTTTTTTTCGGGCCGAATTTTTGAGTTTCGATATCTCAGCTCTGGAAGGGGCTAGAGCCTCCATTTTTGCACTCATGTCTAAGTCTCATGGCCCTCTATCAGAATTTGGGAAGATTGGAGAAAATTATTTTTTCGCCCAAAAAAAAAAACGTAAGGTGTACCACTGTCGTTTTTTTTTTTCGGGCCTAATTTTTGAGTTTCGATATCTCAGCTCTGGAAGGGGCTAGAGCCTCCATTTTTTGCACTCAGGTCTAAGTCTCATGGCCCTCTATCAGAATCCAGAGTTTTGGTAAGATTGGAGAAACTTAATTTTTCGCCCAAAAAAAAAAAAAACGTAAGGGGTACCACTGTCGTTTTTTTTTTTTTTCGGGCCGAATTTTTGAGTTTCGATATCTCAGCTCTGGAAGGGGCTAGAGCCTCCATTTTTGCACTCAGGTCTAAGTCTCATGGCCCTCTATCAGAATTTGGGAAGATTGGAGAAACTTAATTTTTCGCCCAAAAAAAAAAAACGTAAGGGGTACCACTGTCGTTTTTTTTTCGGGCCTAATTTTTGAGTTTCGATATCTCAGCTCTGGAAGGGGCTAGAGCCTCCATTTTTGCACTCAGGTCTAAGTCTCATGGCCCTCTATCAGAATTTGGGAAGATTGGAGAAACTTAATTTTTTGCCCAAAAAAAAAACGTAAGGGGTACCACTGTCGTTTTTTTTTCGGGCCGAATTTTTGAGTTTCGATATCTCAGCTCTGGAAGGGGCTAGAGCCTCCATTTTTGCACTCAGGTCTAAGTCTCATGGCCCTCTATCAGAATTTGGGAAGATTGGAGAAACTTAATTTTTCGCCCAAAAAAAAAAACGTAAGGGGTACCACTGTCGTTTTTTTTTTCGGGCCTAATTTTTGAGTTTCGATATCTCAGCTCTGGAAGGGGCTAGAGCCTCCATTTTTTGCACTCAGGTCTAAGTCTCATGGCCCTCTATCAGAATCCAGAGTTTTGGGAAGATTGGAGAAACTTAATTTTTCGCCCCAAAAAAAAAAAACGTAAGGGGTACCACTGTCGTTTTTTTTTTCGGGCCGAATTTTTGAGTTTCGATATCTCAGCTCTGGAAGGGGCTAGAGCCTCCATTTTTGCACTCAGGTCTAAGTCTCATGGCCCTCTATCAGAATTAGGGAAGATTGGAGAAACTTAATTTTTCGCCCAAAAAAAAAAACGTAGGGGGTACCACTGTCGTTTTTTTTTTCGGGCCGAATTTTTGAGTTTCGATATCTCAGCTCTGGAAGGGGCTAGAGCCTCCATTTTTGCACTCAGGTCTAAGTCTCATGGCCCTCTATCAGAATTTGGGAAGATTGGAGAAACTTAATTTTTTGCCCAAAAAAAAAACGTAAGGGGTACCACTGTCGTTTTTTTTTCGGGCCGAATTTTTGAGTTTCGATATCTCAGCTCTGGAAGGGGCTAGAGCCTCCATTTTTGCACTCATGTCTAAGTCTCATGGCCCTCTATCAGAATTTGGGAAGATTGGAGAAAATTATTTTTTCGCCCAAAAAAAAAAACGTAAGGTGTACCACTGTCGTTTTTTTTTTTCGGGCCTAATTTTTGAGTTTCGATATCTCAGCTCTGGAAGGGGCTAGAGCCTCCATTTTTTGCACTCAGGTCTAAGTCTCATGGCCCTCTATCAGAATCCAGAGTTTTGGTAAGATTGGAGAAACTTAATTTTTCGCCCAAAAAAAAAAAAAACGTAAGGGGTACCACTGTCGTTTTTTTTTTTTTTTCGGGCCGAATTTTTGAGTTTCGATATCTCAGCTCTGGAAGGGGCTAGAGCCTCCATTTTTGCACTCAGGTCTAAGTCTCATGGCCCTCTATCAGAATTTGGGAAGATTGGAGAAACTTAATTTTTCGCCCAAAAAAAAAAAACGTAAGGGGTACCACTGTCGTTTTTTTTTTTCGGGCCTAATTTTTGAGTTTCGATATCTCAGCTCTGGAAGGGGCTAGAGCCTCCATTTTTTGCACTCAGGTCTAAGTCTCATGGCCCTCTATCAGAATCCAGAGTTTTGGGAAGATTGGAGAAACTTAATTTTTCGCCCCAAAAAAAAAAAACGTAAGGGGTACCACTGTCATTTTTTTTTTTCGGGCCGAATTTTTGAGTTTCGATATCTCAGCTCTGGAAGGGGCTAGAGCCTCCATTTTTGCACTCAGGTCTAAGTCTCATGGCCCTCTATCAGAATTAGGGAAGATTGGAGAAACTTAATTTTTCGCCCAAAAAAAAAAACGTAAGGGGTACCACTGTCGTTTTTTTTTTCGGGCCGAATTTTTGAGTTTCGATATCTCAGCTCTGGAAGGGGCTAGAGCCTCCATTTTTGCACTCAGGTCTAAGTCTCATGGCCCTCTATCAGAATTTGGGAAGATTGGAGAAACTTAATTTTTTGCCCCAAAAAAAAACGTAAGGGGTACCACTGTCGTTTTTTTTTTTTCGGGCCGAATTTTTGAGTTCCGATATCTCAGCTCTGGAAGGGGCTAGAGCCTCCATTTTTGCACTCAGGTCTAAGTCTCACGGCCCTCTATCAGAATTTGGGAAGATTGGAGAAACTTAATTTTTTGCCCAAAAAAAAAACGTAAGGGGTACCACTGTCGTTTTTTTTTCGGGCCGAATTTTTGAGTTTCGATATCTCAGCTCTGGAAGGGGCTAGAGCCTCCATTTTTGCACTCAGGTCTAAGTCTCATGGCCCTCTATCAGAATTAGGGAAGATTGGAGAAACTTAATTTTTTGCCCAAAAAAAAAACGTAAGGGGTACCACTGTCGTTTTTTTTTCGGGCCGAATTTTTGAGTTTCGATATCTCAGCTCTGGAAGGGGCTAGAGCCTCCATTTTTTGCACTCAGGTCTAAGTCTCATGGCCCTCTATCAGAATCCAGAGTTTTGGTAAGATTGGAGAAACTTAATTTTTCGCCCAAAAAAAAAAAAAAAAACGTAAGGGGTACCACTGTCGTTTTTTTTTTTTTCGGGCCGAATTTTTGAGTTTCGATATCTCAGCTCTGGAAGGGGCTAGAGCCTCCATTTTTGCACTCAGGTCTAAGTCTCATGGCCCTCTATCAGAATTTGGGAAGATTGGAGAAACTTAATTTTTCGCCCCCAAAAAAAAACGTAAGGGGTACCACTGTCGTTTTTTTTTCGGGCCGAATTTTTGAGTTTCGATATCTCAGCTCTGGAAGGGGCTAGAGCCTCCATTTTTGCACTCAGGTCTAAGTCTCATGGCCCTCTATCAGAATTTGGGAAGATTGGAGAAACTTAATTTTTTGCCCAAAAAAAAACGTAAGGGGTACCACTGTCGTTTTTTTTTCGGGCCGAATTTTTGAGTTTCGATATCTCAGCTCTGGAAGGGGCTAGAGCCTCCATTTTTGCACTCAGGTCTAAGTCTCATGGCCCTCTATCAGAATTTGGGAAGATTGGAGAAACTTAATTTTTTGCCCAAAAAAAAAAACGTAAGGGGTACCACTGTCGTTTTTTTTTTTGGGCCGAATTTTTGAGTTTCGATATCTCAGCTCTGGAAGGGGCTAGAGCCTCCATTTTTGCACTCAGGTCTAAGTCTCATGGCCCTCTATCATAATTTGGGAAGATTGGAGAAACTTAATTTTTCGCCCAAATAAAAAAACGTAAGGGGTACCACTGTCGTTTTTTTTTCGGGCCTAATTTTTGAGTTTCGATATCTCAGCTCTGGAAGGGGCTAGAGCCTCCATTTTTTGCACTCAGGTCTAAGTCTCATGGCCCTCTATCAGAATCCAGAGTTTTGGGAAGATTGGAGAAACTTAATTTTTCGCCCAAAAAAAAAAAACGTAAGGGGTACCACTGTCGTTTTTTTTTCGGGCCTAATTTTTGAGTTTCGATATCTCAGCTCTGGAAGGGGCTAGAGCCTCCATTTTTGCACTCAGGTCTAAGTCTCATGGCCCTCTATCAGAATTTGGGAAGATTGGAGAAACTTAATTTTTTGCCCAAAAAAAAAACGTAAGGGGTACCACTGTCGTTTTTTTTTTCGGGCCGAATTTTTGAGTTTCGATATCTCAGCTCTGGAAGGGGCTAGAGCCTCCATTTTTGCACTCAGGTCTAAGTCTCATGGCCCTCTATCAGAATTTGGGAAGATTGGAGAAACTTAATTTTTCGCCCAAAAAAAAAAACGTAAGGGGTACCACTGTCGTTTTTTTTTTTGGGCCGAATTTTTGAGTTTCGATATCTCAGCTCTGGAAGGGGCTAGAGCCTCCATTTTTGCACTCAGGTCTAAGTCTCATGGCCCTCTATCATAATTTGGGAAGATTGGAGAAACTTAATTTTTCGCCCAAATAAAAAAACGTAAGGGGTACCACTGTCGTTTTTTTTTCGGGCCTAATTTTTGAGTTTCGATATCTCAGCTCTGGAAGGGGCTAGAGCCTCCATTTTTTGCACTCAGGTCTAAGTCTCATGGCCCTCTATCAGAATCCAGAGTTTTGGGAAGATTGGAGAAACTTAATTTTTCGCCCAAAAAAAAAAAACGTAAGGGGTACCACTGTCGTTTTTTTTTCGGGCCTAATTTTTGAGTTTCGATATCTCAGCTCTGGAAGGGGCTAGAGCCTCCATTTTTGCACTCAGGTCTAAGTCTCATGGCCCTCTATCAGAATTTGGGAAGATTGGAGAAACTTAATTTTTTGCCCAAAAAAAAAACGTAAGGGGTACCACTGTCGTTTTTTTTTTCGGGCCGAATTTTTGAGTTTCGATTTCTCAGCTCTGGAAGGGGCTAGAGCCTCCATTTTTGCACTCAGGTCTAAGTCTCATGGCCCTCTATCAGAATTTGGGAAGATTGGAGAAACTTAATTTTTCGCCCAAAAAAAAAAACGTAAGGGGTACCACTGTCGTTTTTTTTTTCGGGCCGAATTTTTGAGTTTCGATATCTCAGCTCTGGAAGGGGCTAGAGCCTCCATTTTTGCACTCAGGTCTAAGTCTCATGGCCCTCTATCAGAATTTGGGAAGATTGGAGAAACTTAATTTTTTGCCCAAAAAAAAACGTAAGGGGTACCATTGTCGTTTTTTTTTTTCGGGCCGAATTTTTGAGTTTCGATATCTCAGCTCTGGAAGGGGCTAGAGCCTCCATTTTTGCACTCAGGTCTAAGTCTCATGGCCCTCTATCAGAATTTGGGAAGATTGGAGAAACTTAATTTTTCGCCCAAAAAAACAAAAACGTAAGGGCAAAAAAATTTTTGGGCAAAAAATTAAGTTTCTCCAATCTTCCCAAATTCTGATAGAGGGCCATGAGACTTAGACCTGAGTGCAAAAATGGAGGCTCTAGCCCCTTCCAGAGCTGAGATATCGAAACTAAAAAATTCGGCCCGAAAAAAAAAACGACAGTGGTACCCCTTACGTTTTTTTTTTTGGGCGAAAAATTAAGTTTCTCCAATCTTCCCAAATTCTGATAGAGGGCCATGAGACTTAGACCGTAAGAGACTTAGAGTTTCGATATCTCAGCTCTGGAAGGGGCTAGAGCCTCCATTTTTGCACTCAGGTCTAAGTCTCACGGCCCTCTATCAGAATTTGGGAAGATTGGAGAAACTTAATTTTTTGCCCAAAAAAAAAAACGTAAGGGGTACCACTGTCGTTTTTTTTTCGGGCCGAATTTTTGAGTTTCGATATCTCAGCTCTGGAAGGGGCTAGAGCCTCCATTTTTGCACTCAGGTCTAAGTCTCATGGCCCTCTATCAGAATTAGGGAAGATTGGAGAAACTTAATTTTTTGCCCAAAAAAAAAACGTAAGGGGTACCACTGTCGTTTTTTTTTCGGGCCGAATTTTTGAGTTTCGATATCTCAGCTCTGGAAGGGGCTAGAGCCTCCATTTTTGCACTCATGTCTAAGTCTCATGGCCCTCTATCAGAATTTGGGAAGATTGGAGAAAATTATTTTTTCGCCCAAAAAAAAAACGTAAGGTGTACCACTGTCGTTTTTTTTTTTCGGGCCTAATTTTTGAGTTTCGATATCTCAGCTCTGGAAGGGGCTAGAGCCTCCATTTTTTGCACTCAGGTCTAAGTCTCATGGCCCTCTATCAGAATCCAGAGTTTTGGTAAGATTGGAGAAACTTAATTTTTCGCCCAAAAAAAAAAAAACGTAAGGGGTACCACTGTCGTTTTTTTTTGTTTTTTCGGGCCGAATTTTTGAGTTTCGATATCTCAGCTCTGGAAGGGGCTAGAGCCTCCATTTTTGCACTCAGGTCTAAGTCTCATGGCCCTCTATCAGAATTTGGGAAGATTGGAGAAACTTAATTTTTCGCCCAAAAAAAAAAAACGTAAGGGGTACCACTGTCGTTTTTTTTTTCGGGCCTAATTTTTGAGTTTCGATATCTCAGCTCTGGAAGGGGCTAGAGCCTCCATTTTTTGCACTCAGGTCTAAGTCTCATGGCCCTCTATCAGAATCCAGAGTTTTGGGAAGATTGGAGAAACTTAATTTTTCGCCCCAAAAAAAAAAAAACGTAAGGGGTACCACTGTCGTTTTTTTTTTTCGGGCCGAATTTTTGAGTTTCGATATCTCAGCTCTGGAAGGGGCTAGAGCCTCCATTTTTGCACTCAGGTCTAAGTCTCATGGCCCTCTATCAGAATTAGGGAAGATTGGAGAAACTTAATTTTTCGCCCAAAAAAAAAAACGTAAGGGGTACCACTGTCGTTTTTTTTTTCGGGCCGAATTTTTGAGTTTCGATATCTCAGCTCTGGAAGGGGCTAGAGCCTCCATTTTTGCACTCAGGTCTAAGTCTCATGGCCCTCTATCAGAATTTGGGAAGATTGGAGAAACTTAATTTTTTGCCCCAAAAAAAAACGTAAGGGGTACCACTGTCGTTTTTTTTTTTCGGGCCGAATTTTTGAGTTCCGATATCTCAGCTCTGGAAGGGGCTAGAGCCTCCATTTTTGCACTCAGGTCTAAGTCTCACGGCCCTCTATCAGAATTTGGGAAGATTGGAGAAACTTAATTTTTTGCCCAAAAAAAAAACGTAAGGGGTACCACTGTCGTTTTTTTTTCGGGCCGAATTTTTGAGTTTCGATATCTCAGCTCTGGAAGGGGCTAGAGCCTCCATTTTTGCACTCAGGTCTAAGTCTCATGGCCCTCTATCAGAATTAGGGAAGATTGGAGAAACTTAATTTTTTGCCCAAAAAAAAAACGTAAGGGGTACCACTGTCGTTTTTTTTTCGGGCCGAATTTTTGAGTTTCGATATCTCAGCTCCGGAAGGGGCTAGAGCCTCCATTTTTGCACTCATGTCTAAGTCTCATGGCCCTCTATCAGAATTTGGGAAGATTGGAGAAAATTATTTTTTCGCCCAAAAAAAAAAACGTAAGGGGTACCACTGTCGTTTTTTTTTTTCGGGCCTAATTTTTGAGTTTCGATATCTCAGCTCTGGAAGGGGCTAGAGCCTCCATTTTTTGCACTCAGGTCTAAGTCTCATGGCCCTCTATCAGAATCCAGAGTTTTGGTAAGATTGGAGAAACTTAATTTTTCGCCCAAAAAAAAAAAAAAACGTAAGGGGTACCACTGTCGTTTTTTTTTTTTCGGGCCGAATTTTTGAGTTTCGATATCTCAGCTCTGGAAGGGGCTAGAGCCTCCATTTTTGCACTCAGGTCTAAGTCTCATGGCCCTCTATCAGAATTTGGGAAGATTGGAGAAACTTAATTTTTCGCCCCCAAAAAAAAAACGTAAGGGGTACCACTGTCGGTTTTTTTTCGGGCCGAATTTTTGAGTTTCGATATCTCAGCTCTGGAAGGGGCTAGAGCCTCCATTTTTGCACTCAGGTCTAAGTCTCATGGCCCTCTATCAGAATTTGGGAAGATTGGAGAAACTTAATTTTTTGCCCAAAAAAAAACGTAAGGGGTACCACTGTCGTTTTTTTTTCGGGCCGAATTTTTGAGTTTCGATATCTCAGCTCTGGAAGGGGCTAGAGCCTCCATTTTTGCACTCAGGTCTAAGTCTCATGGCCCTCTATCAGAATTTGGGAAGATTGGAGAAACTTAATTTTTTGCCCAAAAAAAAAAACGTAAGGGGTACCACTGTCGTTTTTTTTTTTGGGCCGAATTTTTGAGTTTCGATATCTCAGCTCTGGAAGGGGCTAGAGCCTCCATTTTTGCACTCAGGTCTAAGTCTCATGGCCCTCTATCATAATTTGGGAAGATTGGAGAAACTTAATTTTTCGCCCAAATAAAAAAACGTAAGGGGTACCACTGTCGTTTTTTTTTCGGGCCTAATTTTTGAGTTTCGATATCTCAGCTCTGGAAGGGGCTAGAGCCTCCATTTTTTGCACTCAGGTCTAAGTCTCATGGCCCTCTATCAGAATCCAGAGTTTTGGGAAGATTGGAGAAACTTAATTTTTCGCCCAAAAAAAAAAAACGTAAGGGGTACCACTGTCGTTTTTTTTTCGGGCCTAATTTTTGAGTTTCGATATCTCAGCTCTGGAAGGGGCTAGAGCCTCCATTTTTGCACTCAGGTCTAAGTCTCATGGCCCTCTATCAGAATTTGGGAAGATTGGAGAAACTTAATTTTTTGCCCAAAAAAAAAACGTAAGGGGTACCACTGTCGTTTTTTTTTTCGGGCCGAATTTTTGAGTTTCGATATCTCAGCTCTGGAAGGGGCTAGAGCCTCCATTTTTGCACTCAGGTCTAAGTCTCATGGCCCTCTATCAGAATTTGGGAAGATTGGAGAAACTTAATTTTTCGCCCAAAAAAAAAAAACGTAAGGGGTACCACTGTCGTTTTTTTTTTTCGGGCCGAATTTTTGAGTTTCGATATCTCAGCTCTGGAAGGGGCTAGAGCCTCCATTTTTGCACTCAGGTCTAAGTCTCATGGCCCTCTATCAGAATTTGGGAAGATTGGAGAAACTTAATTTTTTGCCCAAAAAAAAACGTAAGGGGTACCACTGTCGTTTTTTTTTTCGGGCCGAATTTTTGAGTTTCGATATCTCAGCTCTGGAAGGGGCTAGAGCCTCCATTTTTGCACTCAGGTCTAAGTCTCATGGCCCTCTATCAGAATTTGGGAAGATTGGAGAAACTTAATTTTTCGCCCAAAAAAACAAAAACGTAAGGGCAAAAAAATTTTTGGGCAAAAAATTAAGTTTCTCCAATCTTCCCAAATTCTGATAGAGGGCCATGAGACTTAGACCTGAGTGCAAAAATGGAGGCTCTAGCCCCTTCCAGAGCTGAGATATCGAAACTAAAAAATTCGGCCCGAAAAAAAAAACGACAGTGGTACCCCTTACGTTTTTTTTTTTGGGCGAAAAATTAAGTTTCTCCAATCTTCCCAAATTCTGATAGAGGGCCATGAGACTTAGACCGTAAGAGACTTAGAGTTTCGATATCTCAGCTCTGGAAGGGGCTAGAGCCTCCATTTTTTGCACTCAGGTCTAAGTCTCATGGCCCTCTATCAGAATCCAGAGTTTTGGGAAGATTGGAGAAACTTAATTTTTCGCCCAAAAAAAAAAAAAGCGTAAGGGGTACCACTGTCGTTTTTTTTTTCGGGCCTAATTTTTGAGTTTCGATATCTCAGCTCTGGAAGGGGCTAGAGCCTCCATTTTTGCACTCAGGTCTAAGTCTCATGGCCCTCTATCAGAATTTGGGAAGATTGGAGAAACTTAATTTTTTGCCCAAAAAAAAAACGTAAGGGGTACCACTGTCGTTTTTTTTTCGGGCCGAATTTTTGAGTTTCGATATCTCAGCTCTGGAAGGGGCTAGAGCCTCCATTTTTGCACTCAGGTCTAAGTCTCACGGCCCTCTATCAGAATTTGGGAAGATTGGAGAAACTTAATTTTTTGCCCAAAAAAAAAACGTAAGGGGTACCACTGTCGTTTTTTTTTCGGGCCGAATTTTTGAGTTTCGATATCTCAGCTCTGGAAGGGGCTAGAGCCTCCATTTTTGCACTCAGGTCTAAGTCTCATGGCCCTCTATCAGAATTAGGGAAGATTGGAGAAACTTAATTTTTCGCCCAAAAAAAAAACGTAAGGGGTACCACTGTCGTTTTTTTTTCGGGCCGAATTTTTGAGTTTCGATATCTCAGCTCTGGAAGGGGCTAGAGCCTCCATTTTTGCACTCATGTCTAAGTCTCATGGCCCTCTATCAGAATTTGGGAAGATTGGAGAAAATTATTTTTTCGCCCAAAAAAAAAAACGTAAGGGGTACCACTGTCGTTTTTTTTTTCAGGCCTAATTTTTGAGTTTCGATATCTCAGCTCTGGAAGGGGCT
The DNA here is from genome assembly GCF_988280905.1 of Pimephales promelas. Taxonomy (NCBI): domain Eukaryota; kingdom Metazoa; phylum Chordata; class Actinopteri; order Cypriniformes; family Leuciscidae; genus Pimephales; species Pimephales promelas. The sequence continues at coordinate 18,236,954 of NC_142773.1, forward strand.
AGAGCCTCCATTTTTTGCACTCAGGTCTAAGTCTCATGGCCCTCTATCAGAATCCAGAGTTTTGGTAAGATTGGAGAAACGTAATTTTTCGCCCAAAAAAAAAAAAACGTAAGGGGTACCACTGTCGTTTTTTTTTCGGGCCTAATTTTTGAGTTTCGATATCTCAGCTCTGGAAGGGGCTAGAGCCTCCATTTTTGCACTCAGGTCTAAGTCTCATGGCCCTCTATCAGAATTTGGGAAGATTGGAGAAACTTAATTTTTTGCCCAAAAAAAAACGTAAGGGGTACCACTGTCGTTTTTTTTTTCGGGCCGAATTTTTGAGTTTCGATATCTCAGCTCTGGAAGGGGCTAGAGCCTCCATTTTTGCACTCAGGTCTAAGTCTCATGGCCCTCTATCAGAATTTGGGAAGATTGGAGAAACTTAATTTTTCGCCCAAAAAAACAAAAACGTAAGGGCAAAAAAATTTTTGGGCAAAAAATTAAGTTTCTCCAATCTTCCCAAATTCTGATAGAGGGCCATGAGACTTAGACCTGAGTGCAAAAATGGAGGCTCTAGCCCCTTCCAGAGCTGAGATATCGAAACTAAAAAATTCGGCCCGAAAAAAAAAAACGACAGTGGTACCCCTTACGTTTTTTTTTTTGGGCGAAAAATTAAGTTTCTCCAATCTTCCCAAATTCTGATAGAGGGCCATGAGACTTAGACCGTAAGAGACTTAGAGTTTCGATATCTCAGCTCTGGAAGGGGCTAGAGCCTCCATTTTTTGCACTCAGGTCTAAGTCTCATGGCCCTCTATCAGAATCCAGAGTTTTGGGAAGATTGGAGAAACTTAATTTTTCGCCCAAAAAAAAAAAAAGCGTAAGGGGTACCACTGTCGTTTTTTTTTTCGGGCCTAATTTTTGAGTTTCGATATCTCAGCTCTGGAAGGGGCTAGAGCCTCCATTTTTGCACTCAGGTCTAAGTCTCATGGCCCTCTATCAGAATTTGGGAAGATTGGAGAAACTTAATTTTTTGCCCAAAAAAAAAACGTAAGGGGTACCACTGTCGTTTTTTTTTCGGGCCGAATTTTTGAGTTTCGATATCTCAGCTCTGGAAGGGGCTAGAGCCTCCATTTTTGCACTCAGGTCTAAGTCTCACGGCCCTCTATCAGAATTTGGGAAGATTGGAGAAACTTAATTTTTTGCCCAAAAAAAAAACGTAAGGGGTACCACTGTCGTTTTTTTTTCGGGCCGAATTTTTGAGTTTCGATATCTCAGCTCTGGAAGGGGCTAGAGCCTCCATTTTTGCACTCAGGTCTAAGTCTCATGGCCCTCTATCAGAATTAGGGAAGATTGGAGAAACTTAATTTTTCGCCCAAAAAAAAAACGTAAGGGGTACCACTGTCGTTTTTTTTTCGGGCCGAATTTTTGAGTTTCGATATCTCAGCTCTGGAAGGGGCTAGAGCCTCCATTTTTGCACTCATGTCTAAGTCTCATGGCCCTCTATCAGAATTTGGGAAGATTGGAGAAAATTATTTTTTCGCCCAAAAAAAAAAACGTAAGGGGTACCACTGTCGTTTTTTTTTTCAGGCCTAATTTTTGAGTTTCGATATCTCAGCTCTGGAAGGGGCTAGAGCCTCCATTTTTTGCACTCAGGTCTAAGTCTCATGGCCCTCTATCAGAATCCAGAGTTTTGGTAAGATTGGAGAAACGTAATTTTTCGCCCAAAAAAAAAAAACGTAAGGGGTACCACTGTCGTTTTTTTTTCGGGCCTAATTTTTGAGTTTCGATATCTCAGCTCTGGAAGGGGCTAGAGCCTCCATTTTTGCACTCAGGTCTAAGTCTCATGGCCCTCTATCAGAATTTGGGAAGATTGGAGAAACGTAATTTTTTGCCCAAAAAAAAAACGTAAGGGGTACCACTGTCGTTTTTTTTTCGGGCCGAATTTTTGAGTTTCGATATCTCAGCTCTGGAAGGGGCTAGAGCCTCCATTTTTGCACTCAGGTCTAAGTCTCATGGCCCTCTATCAGAATTTGGGAAGATTGGAGAAACTTAATTTTTCGCCCAAAAAAAAAAACGTAAGGGGTACCACTGTCGTTTTTTTTTTCGGGCCTAATTTTTGAGTTTCGATATCTCAGCTCTGGAAGGGGCTAGAGCCTCCATTTTTTGCACTCAGGTCTAAGTCTCATGGCCCTCTATCATAATCCAGAGTTTTGGGAAGATTGGAGAAACTTAATTTTTCGCCCCCAAAAAAAAAAAACGTAAGGGGTACCACTGTCGTTTTTTTTTTTCGGGCCGAATTTTTGAGTTTCGATATCTCAGCTCTGGAAGGGGCTAGAGCCTCCATTTTTGCACTCAGGTCTAAGTCTCATGGCCCTCTATCAGAATTAGGGAAGATTGGAGAAACTTAATTTTTCGCCCAAAAAAAAAAACGTAAGGGGTACCACTGTCGTTTTTTTTTTTCGGGCCGAATTTTTGAGTTTCGATATCTCAGCTCTGGAAGGGGCTAGAGCCTCCATTTTTGCACTCAGGTCTAAGTCTCATGGCCCTCTATCAGAATTTGGGAAGATTGGAGAAACTTAATTTTTTGCCCAAAAAAAAAACGTAAGGGGTACCACTGTCGTTTTTTTTTTTCGGGCCGAATTTTTGAGTTCCGATTTCTCAGCTCTGGAAGGGGCTAGAGCCTCCATTTTTGCACTCAGGTCTAAGTCTCATGGTCCTCTATCAGAATTTGGGAAGATTGGAGAAACTTAATTTTTTGCCCCAAAAAAAAAAACGTAAGGGGTACCACTGTCGTTTTTTTTTCGGGCCTAATTTTTGAGTTTTGATATCTCAGCTCTGGAAGGGGCTAGAGCCTCCATTTTTTGCACTCAGGTCTAAGTCTCATTGCCCTCTATCAGAATCCAGAGTTTTGGGAAGATTGGAGAAACTTAATTTTTCGCCCCAAAAAAAAAAAACGTAAGGGGTACCACTGTCGTTTTTTTTTCGGGCCGAATTTTTGAGTTTCGATATCTCAGCTCTGGAAGGGGCTAGAGCCTCCATTTTTGCACTCAGGTCTAAGTCTCATGGCCCTCTATCAGAATTTGGGAAGATTGGAGAAACTTAATTTTTCGCCCAAAAAAAAAAACGTAAGGGGTACCACTGTCGTTTTTTTTTTCGGGCCGAATTTTTGAGTTTCGATATCTCAGCTCTGGAAGGGGCTAGAGCCTCCATTTTTGCACTCAGGTCTAAGTCTCATGGCCCTCTATCAGAATTTGGGAATATTGGAGAAACTTAATTTTTTGCCCAAAAAAAAAACGTAAGGGGTATCACTGTCGTTTTTTTTTTCGGGCCGAATTTTTGAGTTTCGATATCTCAGCTCTGGAAGGGGCTAGAGCCTCCATTTTTGCACTCAGGTCTAAGTCTCATGGCCCTCTATCAGAATTTGGGAAGATTGGAGAAACTTAATTTTTCGCCCAAAAAAAAAAACGTAAGGGGTACCACTGTCGTTTTTTTTTCGGGCCTAATTTTTGAGTTTTGATATCTCAGCTCTGGAAGGGGCTAGAGCCTCCATTTTTTGCACTCAGGTCTAAGTCTCATTGCCCTCTATCAGAATCCAGAGTTTTGGGAAGATTGGAGAAACTTAATTTTTCGCCCCAAAAAAAAAAAAAACGTAAGGGGTACCACTGTCGTTTTTTTTTCGGGCCGAATTTTTGAGTTTCGATATCTCCGCTCTGGAAGGGGCTAGAGCCTCCATTTTTGCACTCAGGTCTAAGTCTCATGGCCCTCTATCAGAATTTGGGAAGACTGGAGAAACTTAATTTTTTGCCCAAAAAAAAAACGTAAGGGGTACCACTGTCGTTTTTTTTTCGGGCCGAATTTTTGAGTTTCGATATCTCAGCTCTGGAAGGGGCTAGAGCCTCCATTTTTGCACTCAGGTCTAAGTCTCACGGCCCTCTATCAGAATTTGGGAAGATTGGAGAAACTTAATTTTTTGCCCAAAAAAAAAACGTAAGGGGTACCACTGTCGTTTTTTTTTCGGGCCGAATTTTTGAGTTTCGATATCTCAGCTCTGGAAGGGGCTAGAGCCTCCATTTTTGCACTCAGGTCTAAGTCTCATGGCCCTCTATCAGAATTAGGGAAGATTGGAGAAACTTAATTTTTCGCCCAAAAAAAAAACGTAAGGGGTACCACTGTCGTTTTTTTTTCGGGCCGAATTTTTGAGTTTCGATATCTCAGCTCTGGAAGGGGCTAGAGCCTCCATTTTTTGCACTCAGGTCTAAGTCTCATGGCCCTCTATCAGAATCCAGAGTTTTGGTAAGATTGGAGAAACTTAATTTTTCGCCCAAAAAAAAAAAAACGTAAGGGGTACCACTGTCGTTTTTTTTTCGGGCCTAATTTTTGAGTTTCGATATCTCAGCTCTGGAAGGGGCTAGAGCCTCCATTTTTGCACTCAGGTCTAAGTCTCATGGCCCTCTATCAGAATTTGGGAAGATTGGAGAAACTTAATTTTTTGCCCAAAAAAAAAACGTAAGGGGTACCACTGTCGTTTTTTTTTCGGGCCGAATTTTTGAGTTTCGATATCTCAGCTCTGGAAGGGGCTAGAGCCTCCATTTTTGCACTCAGGTCTAAGTCTCATGGCCCTCTATCAGAATTTGGGAAGATTGGAGAAACTTAATTTTTCGCCCAAAAAAAAAAACGTAAGGGGTACCACTGTCGTTTTTTTTTTCGGGCCTAATTTTTGAGTTTCGATATCTCAGCTCTGGAAGGGGCTAGAGCCTCCATTTTTTGCACTCAGGTCTAAGTCTCATGGCCCTCTATCATAATCCAGAGTTTTGGGAAGATTGGAGAAACTTAATTTTTCGCCCCAAAAAAAAAAAACGTAAGGGGTACCACTGTCGTTTTTTTTTTCGGGCCGAATTTTTGAGTTTCGATATCTCAGCTCTGGAAGGGGCTAGAGCCTCCATTTTTGCACTCAGGTCTAAGTCTCATGGCCCTCTATCAGAATTAGGGAAGATTGGAGAAACTTAATTTTTCGCCCAAAAAAAAAAAACGTAAGGGGTACCACTGTCGTTTTTTTTTTTCGGGCCGAATTTTTGAGTTTCGATATCTCAGCTCTGGAAGGGGCTAGAGCCTCCATTTTTGCACTCAGGTCTAAGTCTCATGGCCCTCTATCAGAATTTGGGAAGATTGGAGAAACTGAATTTTTTGCCCAAAAAAAAAACGTAAGGGGTACCACTGTCGTTTTTTTTTTTCGGGCCGAATTTTTGAGTTCCGATTTCTCAGCTCTGGAAGGGGCTAGAGCCTCCATTTTTGCACTCAGGTCTAAGTCTCATTGCCCTCTATCAGAATCCAGAGTTTTGGGAAGATTGGAGAAACTTAATTTTTCGCCCCAAAAAAAAAAAACGTAAGGGGTACCACTGTCGTTTTTTTTTTCGGGCCGAATTTTTGAGTTTCGATATCTCAGCTCTGGAAGGGGCTAGAGCCTCCATTTTTGCACTCAGGTCTAAGTCTCATGGCCCTCTATCAGAATTAGGGAAGATTGGAGAAACTTAATTTTTCGCCCAAAAAAAAAAACGTAAGGGGTACCACTGTCGTTTTTTTTTTTCGGGCCGAATTTTTGAGTTTCGATATCTCAGCTCTGGAAGGGGCTAGAGCCTCCATTTTTGCACTCAGGTCTAAGTCTCATGGCCCTCTATCAGAATTTGGGAAGATTGGAGAAACTTAATTTTTTGCCCAAAAAAAAAACGTAAGGGGTACCACTGTCGTTTTTTTTTTTCGGGCCGAATTTTTGAGTTCCGATTTCTCAGCTCTGGAAGGGGCTAGAGCCTCCATTTTTGCACTCAGGTCTAAGTCTCATGGTCCTCTATCAGAATTTGGGAAGATTGGAGAAACTTAATTTTTTGCCCAAAAAAAAAAAACGTAAGGGGTACCACTGTCGTTTTTTTTTTCGGGCCTAATTTTTGAGTTTTGATATCTCAGCTCTGGAAGGGGCTAGAGCCTCCATTTTTTGCACTCAGGTCTAAGTCTCATTGCCCTCTATCAGAATCCAGAGTTTTGGGAAGATTGGAGAAACTTAATTTTTCGCCCCAAAAAAAAAAAACGTAAGGGGTACCACTGTCGTTTTTTTTTCGGGCCGAATTTTTGAGTTTCGATATCTCAGCTCTGGAAGGGGCTAGAGCCTCCATTTTTGCACTCAGGTCTAAGTCTCATGGCCCTCTATCAGAATTTGGGAAGATTGGAGAAACTTAATTTTTCGCCCAAAAAAAAAAACGTAAGGGGTACCACTGTCGTTTTTTTTTTCGGGCCGAATTTTTGAGTTTCGATATCTCAGCTCTGGAAGGGGCTAGAGCCTCCATTTTTGCACTCAGGTCTAAGTCTCATGGCCCTCTATCAGAATTTGGGAATATTGGAGAAACTTAATTTTTTGCCCAAAAAAAAAACGTAAGGGGTATCACTGTCGTTTTTTTTTTCGGGCCGAATTTTTGAGTTTCGATATCTCAGCTCTGGAAGGGGCTAGAGCCTCCATTTTTGCACTCAGGTCTAAGTCTCATGGCCCTCTATCAGAATTTGGGAAGATTGGAGAAACTTAATTTTTCGCCCAAAAAAAAAAACGTAAGGGGTACCACTGTCGTTTTTTTTTCGGGCCTAATTTTTGAGTTTTGATATCTCAGCTCTGGAAGCGGCTAGAGCCTCCATTTTTTGCACTCAGGTCTAAGTCTCATTGCCCTCTATCAGAATCCAGAGTTTTGGGAAGATTGGAGAAACTTAATTTTTCGCCCCAAAAAAAAAAAAACGTAAGGGGTACCACTGTCGTTTTTTTTTCGGGCCGAATTTTTGAGTTTCGATATCTCAGCTCTGGAAGGGGCTAGAGCCTCCATTTTTGCACTCAGGTCTAAGTCTCATGGCCCTCTATCAGAATTTGGGAAGATTGGAGAAACTTAATTTTTTGCCCAAAAAAAAAACGTAAGGGGTACCACTGTCGTTTTTTTTTCGGGCCGAATTTTTGAGTTTCGATATCTCAGCTCTGGAAGGGGCTAGAGCCTCCATTTTTGCACTCAGGTCTAAGTCTCATGGCCCTCTATCAGAATTTGGGAAGATTGGAGAAACTTAATTTTTCGCCCAAAAAAAAAAAAACGTAAGGGGTACCACTGTCGTTTTTTTTTTCGGGCCTAATTTTTGAGTTTCGATATCTCAGCTCTGGAAGGGGCTAGAGCCTCCATTTTTTGCACTCAGGTCTAAGTCTCATGGCCCTCTATCATAATCCAGAGTTTTGGGAAGATTGGAGAAACTTAATTTTTCGCCCCAAAAAAAAAAAACGTAAGGGGTACCACTGTCGTTTTTTTTTTCGGGCCGAATTTTTGAGTTTCGATATCTCAGCTCTGGAAGGGGCTAGAGCCTCCATTTTTGCACTCAGGTCTAAGTCTCATGGCCCTCTATCAGAATTAGGGAAGATTGGAGAAACTTAATTTTTCGCCCAAAAAAAAAACGTAAGGGGTACCACTGTCGTTTTTTTTTTTTCGGGCCGAATTTTTGAGTTTCGATATCTCAGCTCTGGAAGGGGCTAGAGCCTCCATTTTTGCACTCAGGTCTAAGTCTCATGGCCCTCTATCAGAATTTGGGAAGATTGGAGAAACTTAATTTTTTGCCCAAAAAAAAAACGTAAGGGGTACCACTGTCGTTTTTTTTTTTCGGGCCGAATTTTTGAGTTCCGATTTCTCAGCTCTGGAAGGGGCTAGAGCCTCCATTTTTGCACTCAGGTCTAAGTCTCATGGTCCTCTATCAGAATTTGGGAAGATTGGAGAAACTTAATTTTTTGCCAAAAAAAAAAAAAACGTAAGGGGTACCACTGTCGTTTTTTTTTTTCGGGCCTAATTTTTGAGTTTTGATATCTCAGCTCTGGAAGGGGCTAGAGCCTCCATTTTTTGCACTCAGGTCTAAGTCTCATTGCCCTCTATCAGAATCCAGAGTTTTGGGAAGATTGGAGAAACTTAATTTTTCGCCCCAAAAAAAAAAAACGTAAGGGGTACCACTGTCGTTTTTTTTTCGGGCCGAATTTTTGAGTTTCGATATCTCAGCTCTGGAAGGGGCTAGAGCCTCCATTTTTGCACTCAGGTCTAAGTCTCATGGCCCTCTATCAGAATTTGGGAAGATTGGAGAAACTTAATTTTTCGCCCAAAAAAAAAAACGTAAGGGGTACCACTGTCGTTTTTTTTTTCGGGCCGAATTTTTGAGTTTCGATATCTCAGCTCTGGAAGGGGCTAGAGCCTCCATTTTTGCACTCAGGTCTAAGTCTCATGGCCCTCTATCAGAATTTGGGAATATTGGAGAAACTTAATTTTTTGCCCAAAAAAAAAACGTAAGGGGTATCACTGTCGTTTTTTTTTCGGGCCGAATTTTTGAGTTTCGATATCTCAGCTCTGGAAGGGGCTAGAGCCTCCATTTTTGCACTCAGGTCTAAGTCTCATGGCCCTCTATCAGAATTTGGGAAGATTGGAGAAACTTAATTTTTCGCCCAAAAAAAAAAACGTAAGGGGTACCACTGTCGTTTTTTTTTTTGGGCCTAATTTTTGAGTTTCGATATCTCAGCTCTGGAAGGGGCTAGAGCCTCCATTTTTTGCACTCAGGTCTAAGTCTCATGGCCCTCTATCAGAATCCAGAGTTTTGGGAAGATTGGAGAAACTTAATTTTTTGCCCAAAAAAAAAACGTAAGGGGTACCACTGTCGTTTTTTTTTTCGGGCCGAATTTTTGAGTTTCGATATCTCAGCTCTGGAAGGGGCTAGAGCCTCCATTTTTTGCACTCAGGTCTAAGTCTCATGGCCCTCTATCAGAATTTGGGAAGATTGGAGAAACTTAATTTTTTGCCCCAAAAAAATACGTAAGGGGTACCACTGTCGTTTTTTTTTCGGGCCGAATTTTTGAGTTTCGATATCTCAGCTCTGGAAGGGGCTAGAGCCTCCATTTTTGCACTCAGGTCTAAGTCTCATGGCCCTCTATCAGAATTTGGGAAGATTGGAGAAACTTAATTTTTCGCCCAAAAAAAAAAACGTAAGGGGTACCACTGTCGTTTTTTTTTTTTCGGGCCTAATTTTTGAGTTTCGATATCTCAGCTCTGGAAGGGGCTAGAGCCTCCATTTTTTGCACTCAGGTCTAAGTCTCATGGCCCTCTATCAGAATCCAGAGTTTTGGGAAGATTGGAGAAACTTAATTTTTCGCCCAAAAAAAAAAAAACGTAAGGGGTACCACTGTCGTTTTTTTTTCGGGCCGAATTTTTGAGTTTCGATATCTCAGCTCTGGAAGGGGCTAGAGCCTCCATTTTTGCACTCAGGTCTAAGTCTCATGGCCCTCTATCAGAATTTGGGAAGATTGAAGAAACTTAATTTTTTGCCCAAAAAAAAAACGTAAGGGGTACCACTGTCGTTTTTTTTTCGGGCCGAATTTTTGAGTTTCGATATCTCAGCTCTGGAAGGGGCTAGAGCCTCCATTTTTGCACTCAGGTCTAAGTCTCATGGCCCTCTATCAGAATTTGGGAAGATTGGAGAAACTTAATTTTTCGCCCAAAAAAAAAACGTAAGGGGTACCACTGTCGTTTTTTTTTTCGGGCCTAATTTTTGAGTTTCGATATCTCAGCTCTGGAAGGGGCTAGAGCCTCCATTTTTTGCACTCAGGTCTAAGTCTCATGGCCCTCTATCATAATCCAGAGTTTTGGGAAGATTGGAGAAACTTAATTTTTCGCCCCCAAAAAAAAAAAACGTAAGGGGTACCACTGTCGTTTTTTTTTTCGGGCCGAATTTTTGAGTTTCGATATCTCAGCTCTGGAAGGGGCTAGAGCCTCCATTTTTGCACTCAGGTCTAAGTCTCATGGCCCTCTATCAGAATTTGGGAAGATTGGAGAAACTTAATTTTTTGCCCAAAAAAAAAACGTAAGGGGTACCACTGTCGTTTTTTTTTCGGGCCGAATTTTTGAGTTTCGATATCTCAGCTCTGGAAGGGGCTAGAGCCTCCATTTTTGCACTCAGGTCTAAGTCTCATGGCCCTCTATCAGAATTTGGGAAGATTGGAGAAACTTAATTTTTCGCCCAAAAAAAAAAACGTAAGGGGTACCACTGTCGTTTTTTTTTTCGGGCCTAATTTTTGAGTTTCGATATCTCAGCTCTGGAAGGGGCTAGAGCCTCAATTTTTTGCACTCAGGTCTAAGTCTCATGGCCCTCTATCATAATCCAGAGTTTTGGGAAGATTGGAGAAACTTAATTTTTCGCCCCAAAAAAAAAAAAACGTAAGGGGTACCACTGTCGTTTTTTTTTTCGGGCCGAATTTTTGAGTTTCGATATCTCAGCTCTGGAAGGGGCTAGAGCCTCCATTTTTGCACTCAGGTCTAAGTCTCATGGCCCTCTATCAGAATTAGGGAAGATTGGAGAAACTTAATTTTTCGCCCAAAAAAAAAAACGTAAGGGGTACCACTGTCGTTTTTTTTTTTCGGGCCGAATTTTTGAGTTTCGATATCTCAGCTCTGGAAGGGGCTAGAGCCTCCATTTTTGCACTCAGGTCTAAGTCTCATGGCCCTCTATCAGAATTTGGGAAGATTGGAGAAACTTAATTTTTTGCCCAAAAAAAAAACGTAAGGGGTACCACTGTCGTTTTTTTTTTTCGGGCCGAATTTTTGAGTTCCGATTTCTCAGCTCTGGAAGGGGCTAGAGCCTCCATTTTTGCACTCAGGTCTAAGTCTCATGGTCCTCTATCAGAATTTGGGAAGATTGGAGAAACTTAATTTTTTGCCCAAAAAAAAAAAACGTAAGGGGTACCACTGTCGTTTTTTTTTTCGGGCCTAATTTTTGAGTTTTGATATCTCAGCTCTGGAAGGGGCTAGAGCCTCCATTTTTTGCACTCAGGTCTAAGTCTCATTGCCCTCTATCAGAATCCAGAGTTTTGGGAAGATTGGAGAAACTTAATTTTTCGCCCCAAAAAAAAAAAAACGTAAGGGGTACCACTGTCGTTTTTTTTTCGGGCCGAATTTTTGAGTTTCGATATCTCAGCTCTGGAAGGGGCTAGAGCCTCCATTTTTGCACTCAGGTCTAAGTCTCATGGCCCTCTATCAGAATTTGGGAAGATTGGAGAAACTTAATTTTTCGCCCAAAAAAAAAAACGTAAGGGGTACCACTGTCGTTTTTTTTTTCGGGCCGAATTTTTGAGTTTCGATATCTCAGCTCTGGAAGGGGCTAGAGCCTCCATTTTTGCACTCAGGTCTAAGTCTCATGGCCCTCTATCAGAATTTGGGAATATTGGAGAAACTTAATTTTTTGCCCAAAAAAAAAAACGTAAGGGGTATCACTGTCGTTTTTTTTTTCGGGCCGAATTTTTGAGTTTCGATATCTCAGCTCTGGAAGGGGCTAGAGCCTCTATTTTTGCACTCAGGTCTAAGTCTCATGGCCCTCTATCAGAATTTGGGAAGATTGGAGAAACTTAATTTTTCGCCCAAAAAAAAAAACGTAAGGGGTACCACTGTCGTTTTTTTTTCGGGCCTAATTTTTGAGTTTTGATATCTCAGCTCTGGAAGGGGCTAGAGCCTCCATTTTTTGCACTCAGGTCTAAGTCTCATTGCCCTCTATCAGAATCCAGAGTTTTGGGAAGATTGGAGAAACTTAATTTTTCGCCCCAAAAAAAAAAAAACGTAAGGGGTACCACTGTCGTTTTTTTTTCGGGCCGAATTTTTGAGTTTCGATATCTCAGCTCTGGAAGGGGCTAGAGCCTCCATTTTTGCACTCAGGTCTAAGTCTCATGGCCCTCTATCAGAATTTGGGAAGATTGGAGAAACTTAATTTTTTGCCCAAAAAAAAAACGTAAGGGGTACCACTGTCGTTTTTTTTTCGGGCCGAATTTTTGAGTTTCGATATCTCAGCTCTGGAAGGGGCTAGAGCCTCCATTTTTGCACTCAGGTCTAAGTCTCATGGCCCTCTATCAGAATTTGGGAAGATTGGAGAAACTTAATTTTTCGCCCAAAAAAAAAAAAACGTAAGGGGTACCACTGTCGTTTTTTTTTTCGGGCCTAATTTTTGAGTTTCGATATCTCAGCTCTGGAAGGGGCTAGAGCCTCCATTTTTTGCACTCAGGTCTAAGTCTCATGGCCCTCTATCATAATCCAGAGTTTTGGGAAGATTGGAGAAACTTAATTTTTCGCCCCAAAAAAAAAAAAAAACGTAAGGGGTACCACTGTCGTTTTTTTTTTCGGGCCGAATTTTTGAGTTTCGATATCTCAGCTCTGGAAGGGGCTAGAGCCTCCATTTTTGCACTCAGGTCTAAGTCTCATGGCCCTCTATCAGAATTTGGGAAGATTGGAGAAACTTAATTTTTTGCCCAAAAAAAAAAACGTAAGGGGTACCACTGTCGTTTTTTTTTCGGGCCGAATTTTTGAGTTTCGATATCTCAGCTCTGGAAGGGGCTAGAGCCTCCATTTTTGCACTCAGGTCTAAGTCTCATGGCCCTCTATCAGAATTTGGGAAGATTGGAGAAACTTAATTTTTTGCCCAAAAAAAAAACGTAAGGGGTACCACTGTCGTTTTTTTTTTTCGGGCCGAATTTTTGAGTTCCGATTTCTCAGCTCTGGAAGGGGCTAGAGCCTCCATTTTTGCACTCAGGTCTAAGTCTCATGGTCCTCTATCAGAATTTGGGAAGATTGGAGAAACTTAATTTTTTGCCCAAAAAAAAAAAACGTAAGGGGTACCACTGTCGTTTTTTTTTTCGGGCCTAATTTTTGAGTTTTGATATCTCAGCTCTGGAAGGGGCTAGAGCCTCCATTTTTTGCACTCAGGTCTAAGTCTCATTGCCCTCTATCAGAATCCAGAGTTTTGGGAAGATTGGAGAAACTTAATTTTTCGCCCCAAAAAAAAAAAAACGTAAGGGGTACCACTGTCGTTTTTTTTTCGGGCCGAATTTTTGAGTTTCGATATCTCAGCTCTGGAAGGGGCTAGAGCCTCCATTTTTGCACTCAGGTCTAAGTCTCATGGCCCTCTATCAGAATTTGGGAAGATTGGAGAAACTTAATTTTTCGCCCAAAAAAAAAAACGTAAGGGGTACCACTGTCGTTTTTTTTTTCGGGCCGAATTTTTGAGTTTCGATATCTCAGCTCTGGAAGGGGCTAGAGCCTCCATTTTTGCACTCAGGTCTAAGTCTCATGGCCCTCTATCAGAATTTGGGAATATTGGAGAAACTTAATTTTTTGCCCAAAAAAAAAAACGTAAGGGGTATCACTGTCGTTTTTTTTTTCGGGCCGAATTTTTGAGTTTCGATATCTCAGCTCTGGAAGGGGCTAGAGCCTCTATTTTTGCACTCAGGTCTAAGTCTCATGGCCCTCTATCAGAATTTGGGAAGATTGGAGAAACTTAATTTTTCGCCCAAAAAAAAAAACGTAAGGGGTACCACTGTCGTTTTTTTTTCGGGCCTAATTTTTGAGTTTTGATATCTCAGCTCTGGAAGGGGCTAGAGCCTCCATTTTTTGCACTCAGGTCTAAGTCTCATTGCCCTCTATCAGAATCCAGAGTTTTGGGAAGATTGGAGAAACTTAATTTTTCGCCCCAAAAAAAAAAAAACGTAAGGGGTACCACTGTCGTTTTTTTTTCGGGCCGAATTTTTGAGTTTCGATATCTCAGCTCTGGAAGGGGCTAGAGCCTCCATTTTTGCACTCAGGTCTAAGTCTCATGGCCCTCTATCAGAATTTGGGAAGATTGGAGAAACTTAATTTTTTGCCCAAAAAAAAAACGTAAGGGGTACCACTGTCGTTTTTTTTTCGGGCCGAATTTTTGAGTTTCGATATCTCAGCTCTGGAAGGGGCTAGAGCCTCCATTTTTGCACTCAGGTCTAAGTCTCATGGCCCTCTATCAGAATTTGGGAAGATTGGAGAAACTTAATTTTTCGCCCAAAAAAAAAAAACGTAAGGGGTACCACTGTCGTTTTTTTTTTCGGGCCTAATTTTTGAGTTTCGATATCTCAGCTCTGGAAGGGGCTAGAGCCTCCATTTTTTGCACTCAGGTCTAAGTCTCATGGCCCTCTATCATAATCCAGAGTTTTGGGAAGATTGGAGAAACTTAATTTTTCGCCCCAAAAAAAAAAAAAAACGTAAGGGGTACCACTGTCGTTTTTTTTTTCGGGCCGAATTTTTGAGTTTCGATATCTCAGCTCTGGAAGGGGCTAGAGCCTCCATTTTTGCACTCAGGTCTAAGTCTCATGGCCCTCTATCAGAATTTGGGAAGATTGGAGAAACTTAATTTTTTGCCCAAAAAAAAAAACGTAAGGGGTACCACTGTCGTTTTTTTTTCGGGCCGAATTTTTGAGTTTCGATATCTCAGCTCTGGAAGGGGCTAGAGCCTCCATTTTTTGCACTCAGGTCTAAGTCTCATGGCCCTCTATCATAATCCAGAGTTTTGGGAAGATTGGAGAAACTTAATTTTTCGCCCCAAAAAAAAAAAACGTAAGGGGTACCACTGTCGTTTTTTTTTTCGGGCCGAATTTTTGAGTTTCGATATCTCAGCTCTGGAAGGGGCTAGAGCCTCCATTTTTGCACTCAGGTCTAAGTCTCATGGCCCTCTATCAGAATTAGGGAAGATTGGAGAAACTTAATTTTTCGCCCAAAAAAAAAACGTAAGGGGTACCACTGTCGTTTTTTTTTTTTCGGGCCGAATTTTTGAGTTTCGATATCTCAGCTCTGGAAGGGGCTAGAGCCTCCATTTTTGCACTCAGGTCTAAGTCTCATGGCCCTCTATCAGAATTTGGGAAGATTGGAGAAACTTAATTTTTTGCCCAAAAAAAAAACGTAAGGGGTACCACTGTCGTTTTTTTTTTTCGGGCCGAATTTTTGAGTTCCGATTTCTCAGCTCTGGAAGGGGCTAGAGCCTCCATTTTTGCACTCAGGTCTAAGTCTCATGGTCCTCTATCAGAATTTGGGAAGATTGGAGAAACTTAATTTTTTGCCAAAAAAAAAAAAAACGTAAGGGGTACCACTGTCGTTTTTTTTTTTCGGGCCTAATTTTTGAGTTTTGATATCTCAGCTCTGGAAGGGGCTAGAGCCTCCATTTTTTGCACTCAGGTCTAAGTCTCATTGCCCTCTATCAGAATCCAGAGTTTTGGGAAGATTGGAGAAACTTAATTTTTCGCCCCAAAAAAAAAAAACGTAAGGGGTACCACTGTCGTTTTTTTTTCGGGCCGAATTTTTGAGTTTCGATATCTCAGCTCTGGAAGGGGCTAGAGCCTCCATTTTTGCACTCAGGTCTAAGTCTCATGGCCCTCTATCAGAATTTGGGAAGATTGGAGAAACTTAATTTTTCGCCCAAAAAAAAAAACGTAAGGGGTACCACTGTCGTTTTTTTTTTCGGGCCGAATTTTTGAGTTTCGATATCTCAGCTCTGGAAGGGGCTAGAGCCTCCATTTTTGCACTCAGGTCTAAGTCTCATGGCCCTCTATCAGAATTTGGGAATATTGGAGAAACTTAATTTTTTGCCCAAAAAAAAAACGTAAGGGGTATCACTGTCGTTTTTTTTTCGGGCCGAATTTTTGAGTTTCGATATCTCAGCTCTGGAAGGGGCTAGAGCCTCCATTTTTGCACTCAGGTCTAAGTCTCATGGCCCTCTATCAGAATTTGGGAAGATTGGAGAAACTTAATTTTTCGCCCAAAAAAAAAAACGTAAGGGGTACCACTGTCGTTTTTTTTTTTGGGCCTAATTTTTGAGTTTCGATATCTCAGCTCTGGAAGGGGCTAGAGCCTCCATTTTTTGCACTCAGGTCTAAGTCTCATGGCCCTCTATCAGAATCCAGAGTTTTGGGAAGATTGGAGAAACTTAATTTTTTGCCCAAAAAAAAAACGTAAGGGGTACCACTGTCGTTTTTTTTTTCGGGCCGAATTTTTGAGTTTCGATATCTCAGCTCTGGAAGGGGCTAGAGCCTCCATTTTTTGCACTCAGGTCTAAGTCTCATGGCCCTCTATCAGAATTTGGGAAGATTGGAGAAACTTAATTTTTTGCCCCAAAAAAATACGTAAGGGGTACCACTGTCGTTTTTTTTTCGGGCCGAATTTTTGAGTTTCGATATCTCAGCTCTGGAAGGGGCTAGAGCCTCCATTTTTGCACTCAGGTCTAAGTCTCATGGCCCTCTATCAGAATTTGGGAAGATTGGAGAAACTTAATTTTTCGCCCAAAAAAAAAAACGTAAGGGGTACCACTGTCGTTTTTTTTTTTTCGGGCCTAATTTTTGAGTTTCGATATCTCAGCTCTGGAAGGGGCTAGAGCCTCCATTTTTTGCACTCAGGTCTAAGTCTCATGGCCCTCTATCAGAATCCAGAGTTTTGGGAAGATTGGAGAAACTTAATTTTTCGCCCAAAAAAAAAAAAACGTAAGGGGTACCACTGTCGTTTTTTTTTCGGGCCGAATTTTTGAGTTTCGATATCTCAGCTCTGGAAGGGGCTAGAGCCTCCATTTTTGCACTCAGGTCTAAGTCTCATGGCCCTCTATCAGAATTTGGGAAGATTGAAGAAACTTAATTTTTTGCCCAAAAAAAAAACGTAAGGGGTACCACTGTCGTTTTTTTTTCGGGCCGAATTTTTGAGTTTCGATATCTCAGCTCTGGAAGGGGCTAGAGCCTCCATTTTTGCACTCAGGTCTAAGTCTCATGGCCCTCTATCAGAATTTGGGAAGATTGGAGAAACTTAATTTTTCGCCCAAAAAAAAAACGTAAGGGGTACCACTGTCGTTTTTTTTTTCGGGCCTAATTTTTGAGTTTCGATATCTCAGCTCTGGAAGGGGCTAGAGCCTCCATTTTTTGCACTCAGGTCTAAGTCTCATGGCCCTCTATCATAATCCAGAGTTTTGGGAAGATTGGAGAAACTTAATTTTTCGCCCCCAAAAAAAAAAAACGTAAGGGGTACCACTGTCGTTTTTTTTTTCGGGCCGAATTTTTGAGTTTCGATATCTCAGCTCTGGAAGGGGCTAGAGCCTCCATTTTTGCACTCAGGTCTAAGTCTCATGGCCCTCTATCAGAATTTGGGAAGATTGGAGAAACTTAATTTTTTGCCCAAAAAAAAAACGTAAGGGGTACCACTGTCGTTTTTTTTTCGGGCCGAATTTTTGAGTTTCGATATCTCAGCTCTGGAAGGGGCTAGAGCCTCCATTTTTGCACTCAGGTCTAAGTCTCATGGCCCTCTATCAGAATTTGGGAAGATTGGAGAAACTTAATTTTTCGCCCAAAAAAAAAAACGTAAGGGGTACCACTGTCGTTTTTTTTTTCGGGCCTAATTTTTGAGTTTCGATATCTCAGCTCTGGAAGGGGCTAGAGCCTCAATTTTTTGCACTCAGGTCTAAGTCTCATGGCCCTCTATCATAATCCAGAGTTTTGGGAAGATTGGAGAAACTTAATTTTTCGCCCCAAAAAAAAAAAAACGTAAGGGGTACCACTGTCGTTTTTTTTTTCGGGCCGAATTTTTGAGTTTCGATATCTCAGCTCTGGAAGGGGCTAGAGCCTCCATTTTTGCACTCAGGTCTAAGTCTCATGGCCCTCTATCAGAATTAGGGAAGATTGGAGAAACTTAATTTTTCGCCCAAAAAAAAAAACGTAAGGGGTACCACTGTCGTTTTTTTTTTTCGGGCCGAATTTTTGAGTTTCGATATCTCAGCTCTGGAAGGGGCTAGAGCCTCCATTTTTGCACTCAGGTCTAAGTCTCATGGCCCTCTATCAGAATTTGGGAAGATTGGAGAAACTTAATTTTTTGCCCAAAAAAAAAACGTAAGGGGTACCACTGTCGTTTTTTTTTTTCGGGCCGAATTTTTGAGTTCCGATTTCTCAGCTCTGGAAGGGGCTAGAGCCTCCATTTTTGCACTCAGGTCTAAGTCTCATGGTCCTCTATCAGAATTTGGGAAGATTGGAGAAACTTAATTTTTTGCCCAAAAAAAAAAAACGTAAGGGGTACCACTGTCGTTTTTTTTTTCGGGCCTAATTTTTGAGTTTTGATATCTCAGCTCTGGAAGGGGCTAGAGCCTCCATTTTTTGCACTCAGGTCTAAGTCTCATTGCCCTCTATCAGAATCCAGAGTTTTGGGAAGATTGGAGAAACTTAATTTTTCGCCCCAAAAAAAAAAAAACGTAAGGGGTACCACTGTCGTTTTTTTTTCGGGCCGAATTTTTGAGTTTCGATATCTCAGCTCTGGAAGGGGCTAGAGCCTCCATTTTTGCACTCAGGTCTAAGTCTCATGGCCCTCTATCAGAATTTGGGAAGATTGGAGAAACTTAATTTTTCGCCCAAAAAAAAAAACGTAAGGGGTACCACTGTCGTTTTTTTTTTCGGGCCGAATTTTTGAGTTTCGATATCTCAGCTCTGGAAGGGGCTAGAGCCTCCATTTTTGCACTCAGGTCTAAGTCTCATGGCCCTCTATCAGAATTTGGGAATATTGGAGAAACTTAATTTTTTGCCCAAAAAAAAAAACGTAAGGGGTATCACTGTCGTTTTTTTTTTCGGGCCGAATTTTTGAGTTTCGATATCTCAGCTCTGGAAGGGGCTAGAGCCTCTATTTTTGCACTCAGGTCTAAGTCTCATGGCCCTCTATCAGAATTTGGGAAGATTGGAGAAACTTAATTTTTCGCCCAAAAAAAAAAACGTAAGGGGTACCACTGTCGTTTTTTTTTCGGGCCTAATTTTTGAGTTTTGATATCTCAGCTCTGGAAGGGGCTAGAGCCTCCATTTTTTGCACTCAGGTCTAAGTCTCATTGCCCTCTATCAGAATCCAGAGTTTTGGGAAGATTGGAGAAACTTAATTTTTCGCCCCAAAAAAAAAAAAACGTAAGGGGTACCACTGTCGTTTTTTTTTCGGGCCGAATTTTTGAGTTTCGATATCTCAGCTCTGGAAGGGGCTAGAGCCTCCATTTTTGCACTCAGGTCTAAGTCTCATGGCCCTCTATCAGAATTTGGGAAGATTGGAGAAACTTAATTTTTTGCCCAAAAAAAAAACGTAAGGGGTACCACTGTCGTTTTTTTTTCGGGCCGAATTTTTGAGTTTCGATATCTCAGCTCTGGAAGGGGCTAGAGCCTCCATTTTTGCACTCAGGTCTAAGTCTCATGGCCCTCTATCAGAATTTGGGAAGATTGGAGAAACTTAATTTTTCGCCCAAAAAAAAAAAAACGTAAGGGGTACCACTGTCGTTTTTTTTTTCGGGCCTAATTTTTGAGTTTCGATATCTCAGCTCTGGAAGGGGCTAGAGCCTCCATTTTTTGCACTCAGGTCTAAGTCTCATGGCCCTCTATCATAATCCAGAGTTTTGGGAAGATTGGAGAAACTTAATTTTTCGCCCCAAAAAAAAAAAAAAACGTAAGGGGTACCACTGTCGTTTTTTTTTTCGGGCCGAATTTTTGAGTTTCGATATCTCAGCTCTGGAAGGGGCTAGAGCCTCCATTTTTGCACTCAGGTCTAAGTCTCATGGCCCTCTATCAGAATTTGGGAAGATTGGAGAAACTTAATTTTTTGCCCAAAAAAAAAAACGTAAGGGGTACCACTGTCGTTTTTTTTTCGGGCCGAATTTTTGAGTTTCGATATCTCAGCTCTGGAAGGGGCTAGAGCCTCCATTTTTGCACTCAGGTCTAAGTCTCATGGCCCTCTATCAGAATTTGGGAAGATTGGAGAAACTTAATTTTTTGCCCAAAAAAAAAACGTAAGGGGTACCACTGTCGTTTTTTTTTTTCGGGCCGAATTTTTGAGTTCCGATTTCTCAGCTCTGGAAGGGGCTAGAGCCTCCATTTTTGCACTCAGGTCTAAGTCTCATGGTCCTCTATCAGAATTTGGGAAGATTGGAGAAACTTAATTTTTTGCCCAAAAAAAAAAAACGTAAGGGGTACCACTGTCGTTTTTTTTTTCGGGCCTAATTTTTGAGTTTTGATATCTCAGCTCTGGAAGGGGCTAGAGCCTCCATTTTTTGCACTCAGGTCTAAGTCTCATTGCCCTCTATCAGAATCCAGAGTTTTGGGAAGATTGGAGAAACTTAATTTTTCGCCCCAAAAAAAAAAAAACGTAAGGGGTACCACTGTCGTTTTTTTTTCGGGCCGAATTTTTGAGTTTCGATATCTCAGCTCTGGAAGGGGCTAGAGCCTCCATTTTTGCACTCAGGTCTAAGTCTCATGGCCCTCTATCAGAATTTGGGAAGATTGGAGAAACTTAATTTTTCGCCCAAAAAAAAAAACGTAAGGGGTACCACTGTCGTTTTTTTTTTCGGGCCGAATTTTTGAGTTTCGATATCTCAGCTCTGGAAGGGGCTAGAGCCTCCATTTTTGCACTCAGGTCTAAGTCTCATGGCCCTCTATCAGAATTTGGGAATATTGGAGAAACTTAATTTTTTGCCCAAAAAAAAAAACGTAAGGGGTATCACTGTCGTTTTTTTTTTCGGGCCGAATTTTTGAGTTTCGATATCTCAGCTCTGGAAGGGGCTAGAGCCTCTATTTTTGCACTCAGGTCTAAGTCTCATGGCCCTCTATCAGAATTTGGGAAGATTGGAGAAACTTAATTTTTCGCCCAAAAAAAAAAACGTAAGGGGTACCACTGTCGTTTTTTTTTCGGGCCTAATTTTTGAGTTTTGATATCTCAGCTCTGGAAGGGGCTAGAGCCTCCATTTTTTGCACTCAGGTCTAAGTCTCATTGCCCTCTATCAGAATCCAGAGTTTTGGGAAGATTGGAGAAACTTAATTTTTCGCCCCAAAAAAAAAAAAACGTAAGGGGTACCACTGTCGTTTTTTTTTCGGGCCGAATTTTTGAGTTTCGATATCTCAGCTCTGGAAGGGGCTAGAGCCTCCATTTTTGCACTCAGGTCTAAGTCTCATGGCCCTCTATCAGAATTTGGGAAGATTGGAGAAACTTAATTTTTTGCCCAAAAAAAAAACGTAAGGGGTACCACTGTCGTTTTTTTTTCGGGCCGAATTTTTGAGTTTCGATATCTCAGCTCTGGAAGGGGCTAGAGCCTCCATTTTTGCACTCAGGTCTAAGTCTCATGGCCCTCTATCAGAATTTGGGAAGATTGGAGAAACTTAATTTTTCGCCCAAAAAAAAAAAAACGTAAGGGGTACCACTGTCGTTTTTTTTTTCGGGCCTAATTTTTGAGTTTCGATATCTCAGCTCTGGAAGGGGCTAGAGCCTCCATTTTTTGCACTCAGGTCTAAGTCTCATGGCCCTCTATCATAATCCAGAGTTTTGGGAAGATTGGAGAAACTTAATTTTTCGCCCCAAAAAAAAAAAAAACGTAAGGGGTACCACTGTCGTTTTTTTTTTCGGGCCGAATTTTTGAGTTTCGATATCTCAGCTCTGGAAGGGGCTAGAGCCTCCATTTTTGCACTCAGGTCTAAGTCTCATGGCCCTCTATCAGAATTTGGGAAGATTGGAGAAACTTAATTTTTTGCCCAAAAAAAAAAACGTAAGGGGTACCACTGTCGTTTTTTTTTCGGGCCGAATTTTTGAGTTTCGATATCTCAGCTCTGGAAGGGGCTAGAGCCTCAATTTTTGCACTCAGGTCTAAGTCTCATGGCCCTCTATCAGAATTAGGGAAGATTGGAGAAACTTAATTTTTCGCCCAAAAAAAAAACGTAAGGGGTACCACTGTCGTTTTTTTTTCGGGCCGAATTTTTGAGTTTCGATATCTCAGCTCTGGAAGGGGCTAGAGCCTCCATTTTTGCACTCAGGTCTAAGTCTCATGGCCCTCTATCAGAATTTGGGAAGATTGGAGAAACTGAATTTTTTGCCCAAAAAAAAAACGTAAGGGGTACCACTGTCGTTTTTTTTTTCGGGCCTAATTTTTGAGTTTCGATATCTCAGCTCTGGAAGGGGCTAGAGCCTCCATTTTTTGCACTCAGGTCTAAGTCTCATTGCCCTCTATCAGAATCCAGAGTTTTGGGAAGATTGGAGAAACTTAATTTTTCGCCCCAAAAAAAAAAAAACGTAAGGGGTACCACTGTCGTTTTTTTTTCGGGCCGAATTTTTGAGTTTCGATATCTCAGCTCTGGAAGGGGCTAGAGCCTCCATTTTTGCACTCAGGTCTAAGTCTCATGGCCCTCTATCAGAATTTGGGAAGATTGGAGAAACTTAATTTTTTGCCCAAAAAAAAAACGTAAGGGGTACCACTGTCGTTTTTTTTTCGGGCCGAATTTTTGAGTTTCGATATCTCAGCTCTGGAAGGGGCTAGAGCCTCCATTTTTGCACTCAGGTCTAAGTCTCATGGCCCTCTATCAGAATTTGGGAAGATTGGAGAAACTTAATTTTTCGCCCAAAAAAAAAAAACGTAAGGGGTACCACTGTCGTTTTTTTTTTCGGGCCTAATTTTTGAGTTTCGATATCTCAGCTCTGGAAGGGGCTAGAGCCTCCATTTTTTGCACTCAGGTCTAAGTCTCATGGCCCTCTATCATAATCCAGAGTTTTGGGAAGATTGGAGAAACTTAATTTTTCGCCCCAAAAAAAAAAAAAAACGTAAGGGGTACCACTGTCGTTTTTTTTTTCGGGCCGAATTTTTGAGTTTCGATATCTCAGCTCTGGAAGGGGCTAGAGCCTCCATTTTTGCACTCAGGTCTAAGTCTCATGGCCCTCTATCAGAATTTGGGAAGATTGGAGAAACTTAATTTTTTGCCCAAAAAAAAAAACGTAAGGGGTACCACTGTCGTTTTTTTTTCGGGCCGAATTTTTGAGTTTCGATATCTCAGCTCTGGAAGGGGCTAGAGCCTCAATTTTTGCACTCAGGTCTAAGTCTCATGGCCCTCTATCAGAATTAGGGAAGATTGGAGAAACTTAATTTTTCGCCCAAAAAAAAAACGTAAGGGGTACCACTGTCGTTTTTTTTTCGGGCCGAATTTTTGAGTTTCGATATCTCAGCTCTGGAAGGGGCTAGAGCCTCCATTTTTGCACTCAGGTCTAAGTCTCATGGCCCTCTATCAGAATTTGGGAAGATTGGAGAAACTGAATTTTTTGCCCAAAAAAAAAACGTAAGGGGTACCACTGTCGTTTTTTTTTTCGGGCCTAATTTTTGAGTTTCGATATCTCAGCTCTGGAAGGGGCTAGAGCCTCCATTTTTTGCACTCAGGTCTAAGTCTCATGGCCCTCTATCAGAATCCAGAGTTTTGGGAAGATTGGAGAAACTTAATTTTTCGCCCAAAAAAAAAAAAAAAAACGTAAGGGGTACCACTGTCGTTTTTTTTTTTCGGGCCTAATTTTTGAGTTTCGATATCTCAGGTCTGGAAGGGGCTAGAGCCTCCATTTTTGCACTCAGGTCTAAGTCTCATGGCCCTCTATCAGAATTTGGGAAGATTGGAGAAACTTAATTTTTTGCCCAAAAAAAAAACGTAAGGGGTACCACTGTCGTTTTTTTTTCGGGCCGAATTTTTGAGTTTCGATATCTCAGCTCTGGAAGGGGCTAAAGCCTCCATTTTTGCACTCAGGTCTAAGTCTCATGGCCCTCTATCATAATTTGGGAAGATTGGAGAAACTTAATTTTTTGCCCAAAAAAAAAAACGTAAGGGGTACCACTGTCGTTTTTTTTTCGGGCCGAATTTTTGAGTTTCGATATCTCAGCTCTGGAAGGGGCTAGAGCCTCAATTTTTGCACTCAGGTCTAAGTCTCATGGCCCTCTATCAGAATTAGGGAAGATTGGAGAAACTTAATTTTTCGCCCAAAAAAAAAAACGTAAGGGGTACCACTGTCGTTTTTTTTTTCGGGCCGAATTTTTGAGTTTCGATATCTCAGCTCTGGAAGGGGCTAGAGCCTCCATTTTTGCACTCAGGTCTAAGTCTCATGGCCCTCTATCAGAATTTGGGAAGATTGGAGAAACTGAATTTTTTGCCCAAAAAAAAAACGTAAGGGGTACCACTGTCGTTTTTTTTTCGGGCCGAATTTTTGAGTTTCGATATCTCAGCTCTGGAAGGGGCTAGAGCCTCCATTTTTGCACTCAGGGCTAAGTCTCATGGCCCTCTATCAGAATTTGGGAAGATTGGAGAAACTTAATTTTTCGCCCCAAAAAAAAAAACGTAAGGGGTACCACTGTCGTTTTTTTTTTCGGGCCTAATTTTTGAGTTTCGATATCTCAGCTCTGGAAGGGGCTAGAGCCTCCATTTTTGCACTCAGGTCTAAGTCTCATGGCCCTCTATCAGAATTTGGGAAGATTGGAGAAACTTAATTTTTTGCCCAAAAAAAAAACGTAAGGGGTACCACTGTCGTTTTTTTTTTTTCGGGCCGAATTTTTGAGTTACGATATCTCAGCTCTGGAAGGGGCTAGAGCCTCCATTTTTGCACTCAGGTCTAAGTCTCATGGCCCTCTATCAGAATTTGGGAAGATTGGAGAAACGTAATTTTTTGCCCAAAAAAAAAACGTAAGGGGTACCACTGTCGTTTTTTTTTTTCGGGCCGAATTTTTGAGTTTCGATATCTCAGCTCTGGAAGGGGCTAGAGCCTCCATTTTTTGCACTCAGGTCTAAGTCTCATGGCCCTCTATCAGAATTTGGGAAGATTGGAGAAACTTAATTTTTTGCCCCAAAAAAAAAACGTAAGGGGTACCACTGTCGTTTTTTTTTCGGGCCGAATTTTTGAGTTTCGATATCTCAGCTCTGGAAGGGGCTAGAGCCTCCATTTTTGCACTCAGGTCTAAGTCTCATGGCCCTCTATCAGAATTTGGGAAGATTGGAGAAACTTAATTTTTTGCCCAAAAAAAAAACGTAAGGGGTACCACTGTCGTTTTTTTTTCGGGCCTAATTTTTGAGTTTCGATATCTCAGCTCTGGAAGGGGCTAGAGCCTCCATTTTTTGCACTCAGGTCTAAGTCTCATGGCCCTCTATCAGAATCCAGAGTTTTGGGAAGATTGGAGAAACTTAATTTTTCGCCCAAAAAAAAAAAAAAAAAACGTAAGGGGTACCACTGTCGTTTTTTTTTTCGGGCCTAATTTTTGAGTTTCGATATCTCAGGTCTGGAAGGGGCTAGAGCCTCCATTTTTGCACTCAGGTCTAAGTCTCATGGCCCTCTATCAGAATTTGGGAAGATTGGAGAAACTTAATTTTTTGCCCAAAAAAAAAACGTAAGGGGTACCACTGTCGTTTTTTTTTTCGGGCCGAATTTTTGAGTTTCGATATCTCAGCTCTGGAAGGGGCTAGAGCCTCCATTTTTGCACTCAGGTCTAAGTCTCATGGCCCTCTATCAGAATTTGGGAAGATTGGAGAAACTTAATTTTTTGCCCAAAAAAAAAAAATGTAAGGGGTACCACTATCGTTTTTTTTTTTTCGGGCCGAATTTTTGAGTTTCGATATCTCAGCTCTGGAAGGGGCTAGAGCCTCAATTTTTGCACTCAGGTCTAAGTCTCATGGCCCTCTATCAGAATTAGGGAAGATTGGAGAAACTTAATTTTTCGCCCAAAAAAAAAACGTAAGGGGTACCACTGTCGTTTTTTTTTCGGGCCGAATTTTTGAGTTTCGATATCTCAGCTCTGGAAGGGGCTAGAGCCTCCATTTTTGCACTCAGGTCTAAGTCTCATGGCCCTCTATCAGAATTTGGGAAGATTGGAGAAACTTAATTTTTTGCCCAAAAAAAAAAAAACGTAAGGGGTACCACTGTCGTTTTTTTTTCGGGCCGAATTTTTGAGTTTCGATATCTCAGCTCTGGAAGGGGCTAGAGCCTCCATTTTTGCACTCAGGTCTAAGTCTCATGGCCCTCTATCAGAATTTGGGAAGATTGGAGAAACTTAATTTTTCGCCCAAAAAAAAAAACGTAAGGGGTACCACTGTCGTTTTTTTTTTTCGGGCCTAATTTTTGAGTTTCGATATCTCAGCTCTGGAAGGGGCTAGAGCCTCCATTTTTGCACTCAGGTCTAAGTCTCATGGCCCTCTATCAGAATTTGGGAAGATTGGAGAAACTTAATTTTTTGCCCAAAAAAAAAACGTAAGGGGTACCACTGTCGTTTTTTTTTTTTCGGGCCGAATTTTTGAGTTCCGATATCTCAGCTCTGGAAGGGGCTAGAGCCTCCATTTTTGCACTCAGGTCTAAGTCTCATGGCCCTCTATCAGAATTTGGGAAGATTGGAGAAACTTAATTTTTTGCCCAAAAAAAAAACGTAAGGGGTACCACTGTCGTTTTTTTTTTTTCGGGCCGAATTTTTGAGTTTCGATATCTCAGCTCTGGAAGGGGCTAGAGCCTCCATTTTTTGCACTCAGGTCTAAGTCTCATGGCCCTCTATCAGAATTTGGGAAGATTGGAGAAACTTAATTTTTTGCCCCAAAAAAAAACGTAAGGGGTACCACTGTCGTTTTTTTTTCGGGCCGAATTTTTGAGTTTCGATATCTCAGCTCTGGAAGGGGCTAGAGCCTCCATTTTTGCACTCAGGTCTAAGTCTCATGGCCCTCTATCAGAATTTGGGAAGATTGGAGAAACTTAATTTTTTGCCCAAAAAAAAAAAAACGTAAGGGGTACCACTGTCGTTTTTTTTCGGGCCGAATTTTTGAGTTTCGATATCTCAGCTCTGGAAGGGGCTAGAGCCTCCATTTTTGCACTCAGGTCTAAGTCTCATGGCCCTCTATCAGAATTTGGGAAGATTGGAGAAACTTAATTTTTTGCCCAAAAAAAAAAACGTAAGGGGTACCACTGTCGTTTTTTTTTCGGGCCGAATTTTTGAGTTTCGATATCTCAGCTCTGGAAGGGGCTAGAGCCTCAATTTTTGCACTCAGGTCTAAGTCTCATGGCCCTCTATCAGAATTAGGGAAGATTGGAGAAACTTAATTTTTCGCCCCAAAAAAAAAAAACGTAAGGGGTACCACTGTCGTTTTTTTTTTCGGGCCGAATTTTTGAGTTTCGATATCTCAGCTCTGGAAGGGGCTAGAGCCTCCATTTTTGCACTCAGGTCTAAGTCTCATGGCCCTCTATCAGAATTTGGGAAGATTGGAGAAACTTAATTTTTCGCCCCAAAAAAAAAAACGTAAGGGGTACCACTGTCGTTTTTTTTTTCGGGCCGAATTTTTGAGTTTCGATATCTCAGCTCTGGAAGGGGCTAGAGCCTCCATTTTTGCACTCAGGTCTAAGTCTCATGGCCCTCTATCAGAATTTGGGAAGATTGGAGAAACTTAATTTTTTGCCCAAAAAAAAAACGTAAGGGGTATCACTGTCGTTTTTTTTTTCGGGCCGAATTTTTGAGTTCCGATATCTCAGCTCTGGAAGGGGCTAGAGCCTCCATTTTTGCACTCAGGTCTAAGTCTCATGGCCCTCTATCAGAATTTGGGAAGATTGGAGAAACTTAATTTTTCGCCCCAAAAAAAAAACGTAAGGGGTACCTCTGTCGTTTTTTTTCGGGCCTAATTTTTGAGTTTCGATATCTCAGCTCTGGAAGGGGCTAGAGCCTCCATTTTTTGCACTCAGGTCTAAGTCTCATGGCCCTCTATCAGAATCCAGAGTTTTGGGAAGATTGGAGAAACTTAATTTTTCGCCCAAAAAAAAAAAAACGTAAGGGGTACCACTGTCGTTTTTTTTTCGGGCCGAATTTTTGAGTTTCGATATCTCAGCTCTGGAAGGGGCTAGAGCCTCCATTTTTGCACTCAGGTCTAAGTCTCATGGCCCTCTATCAGAATTTGGGAAGATTGGAGAAACTTAATTTTTTGCCCAAAAAAAAAACGTAAGGGGTACCACTGTCGTTTTTTTTTCGGGCCGAATTTTTGAGTTTCGATATCTCAGCTCTGGAAGGGGCTAGAGCCTCCATTTTTGCACTCAGGTCTAAGTCTCATGGCCCTCTATCAGAATTTGGGAAGATTGGAGAAACTTAATTTTTCGCCCAAAAAAAAAAACGTAAGGGGTACCACTGTCGTTTTTTTTTTTCGGGCCTAATTTTTGAGTTTCGATATCTCAGCTCTGGAAGGGGCTAGAGCCTCCATTTTTGCACTCAGGTCTAAGTCTCATGGCCCTCTATCAGAATTTGGGAAGATTGGAGAAACTTAATTTTTTGCCCAAAAAAAAAACGTAAGGGGTACCACTGTCGTTTTTTTTTTTTCGGGCCGAATTTTTGAGTTCCGATATCTCAGCTCTGGAAGGGGCTAGAGCCTCCATTTTTGCACTCAGGTCTAAGTCTCATGGCCCTCTATCAGAATTTGGGAAGATTGGAGAAACTTAATTTTTTGCCCAAAAAAAAAACGTAAGGGGTACCACTGTCGTTTTTTTTTTTTCGGGCCGAATTTTTGAGTTTCGATATCTCAGCTCTGGAAGGGGCTAGAGCCTCCATTTTTTGCACTCAGGTCTAAGTCTCATGGCCCTCTATCAGAATTTGGGAAGATTGGAGAAACTTAATTTTTTGCCCCAAAAAAAAACGTAAGGGGTACCACTGTCGTTTTTTTTTCGGGCCGAATTTTTGAGTTTCGATATCTCAGCTCTGGAAGGGGCTAGAGCCTCCATTTTTGCACTCAGGTCTAAGTCTCATGGCCCTCTATCAGAATTTGGGAAGATTGGAGAAACTTAATTTTTTGCCCAAAAAAAAAAAACGTAAGGGGTACCACTGTCGTTTTTTTTTCGGGCCGAATTTTTGAGTTTCGATATCTCAGCTCTGGAAGGGGCTAGAGCCTCCATTTTTGCACTCAGGTCTAAGTCTCATGGCCCTCTATCAGAATTTGGGAAGATTGGAGAAACTTAATTTTTTGCCCAAAAAAAAAAACGTAAGGGGTACCACTGTCGTTTTTTTTTCGGGCCGAATTTTTGAGTTTCGATATCTCAGCTCTGGAAGGGGCTAGAGCCTCAATTTTTGCACTCAGGTCTAAGTCTCATGGCCCTCTATCAGAATTAGGGAAGATTGGAGAAACTTAATTTTTCGCCCCAAAAAAAAAAAACGTAAGGGGTACCACTGTCGTTTTTTTTTTCGGGCCGAATTTTTGAGTTTCCAATATCTCAGCTCTGGAAGGGGCTAGAGCCTCCATTTTTGCACTCAGGTCTAAGTCTCATGGCCCTCTATCAGAATTTGGGAAGATTGGAGAAACTTAATTTTTCGCCCCAAAAAAAAAAACGTAAGGGGTACCACTGTCGTTTTTTTTTTCGGGCCGAATTTTTGAGTTTCGATATCTCAGCTCTGGAAGGGGCTAGAGCCTCCATTTTTGCACTCAGGTCTAAGTCTCATGGCCCTCTATCAGAATTTGGGAAGATTGGAGAAACTTAATTTTTTGCCCAAAAAAAAAACGTAAGGGGTATCACTGTCGTTTTTTTTTTCGGGCCGAATTTTTGAGTTCCGATATCTCAGCTCTGGAAGGGGCTAGAGCCTCCATTTTTGCACTCAGGTCTAAGTCTCATGGCCCTCTATCAGAATTTGGGAAGATTGGAGAAACTTAATTTTTCGCCCCAAAAAAAAAACGTAAGGGGTACCACTGTCGTTTTTTTTCGGGCCTAATTTTTGAGTTTCGATATCTCAGCTCTGGAAGGGGCTAGAGCCTCCATTTTTTGCACTCAGGTCTAAGTCTCATGGCCCTCTATCAGAATCCAGAGTTTTGGGAAGATTGGAGAAACTTAATTTTTCGCCCAAAAAAAAAAAAACGTAAGGGGTACCACTGTCGTTTTTTTTTCGGGCCGAATTTTTGAGTTTCGATATCTCAGCTCTGGAAGGGGCTAGAGCCTCCATTTTTGCACTCAGGTCTAAGTCTCATGGCCCTCTATCAGAATTTGGGAAGATTGGAGAAACTTAATTTTTTGCCCAAAAAAAACGTAAGGGGTACCACTGTCGTTTTTTTTTTTCGGGCCGAATTTTTGAGTTTCGATATCTCAGCTCTGGAAGGGGCTAGAGCCTCCATTTTTTGCACTCAGGTCTAAGTCTCATGGCCCTCTATCAGAATCCAGAGTTTTGGGAAGATTGGAGAAACTTAATTTTTCGCCCAAAAAAAAAAAAAATGTAAGGGGTACCACTGTCGGTTTTTTTTCGGGCCGAATTTTTGAGTTTCGATATCTCAGCTCTGGAAGGGGCTAGAGCCTCCATTTTTGCACTCAGGTCTAAGTCTCATGGCCCTCTATCAGAATTTGGGAAGATTGGAGAAACTTAATTTTTTGCCCAAAAAAAACGTAAGGGGTACCACTGTCGTTTTTTTTTTTCGGGCCGAATTTTTGAGTTTCGATATCTCAGCTCTGGAAGGGGCTAGAGCCTCCATTTTTGCACTCAGGTCTAAGTCTCATGGCCCTCTATCAGAATTTGGAAAGATTGGAGAAACTTAATTTTTTGCCCAAAAAAAAAAACGTAAGGGGTACCACTGTCGTTTTTTTTTCGGGCCGAATTTTTGAAGGGGCTAGAGCCTCCATTTTTGCACTCAGGTCTAAGTCTCATGGCCCTCTATCAGAATTTGGGAAGATTGGATAAACTTAATTTTTTGCCCCCAAAAAAAACGTAAGGGGTACCACTGTCGTTTTTTTTTTTCGGGCCGAATTTTTGAGTTTCGATATCTCAGCTCTGGAAGGGGCTAGAGCCTCCATTTTTGCACTCAGGTCTAAGTCTCATGGCCCTCTATCAGAACTTGGGAAGATTGGAGAAACTTAATTTTTCGCCCAAAAAAAAAGCGTAAGGGGTACCACTGTCGTTTTTTTTTCGGGCCTAATTTTTGAGTTTCGATATCTCAGCTCTGGAAGGGGCTAGAGCCTCCATTTTTTGCAATCAGGTCTAAGTCTCATGGCCCTCTATCAGAATCCAGAGTTTTGGGAAGATTGGAGAAACTTAATTTTTCGCCCAAAAAAAAAAAAAAACGTAAGGGGTACCACTGTCGTTTTTTTTTTTCGGGCCTAATTTTTGAGTTTCGATATCTCAGGTCTGGAAGGGGCTAGAGCCTCCATTTTTGCACTCAGGTCTAAGTCTCATGGCCCTCTATCAGAATTTGGGAAGATTGGAGAAACTTAATTTTTTGCCCAAAAAAAAAAACGTAAGGGGTACCACTGTCGTTTTTTTTTCGGGCCGAATTTTTGAGTTTCGATATCTCAGCTCTGGAAGGGGCTAGAGCCTCAATTTTTGCACTCAGGTCTAAGTCTCATGGCCCTCTATCAGAATTAGGGAAGATTGGAGAAACTTAATTTTTCGCCCAAAAAAAAAACGTAAGGGGTACCACTGTCGTTTTTTTTTCGGGCCGAATTTTTGAGTTTCGATATCTCAGCTCTGGAAGGGGCTAGAGCCTCCATTTTTGCACTCAGGTCTAAGTCTCATGGCCCTCTATCAGAATTTGGGAAGATTGGAGAAACTGAATTTTTTGCCCAAAAAAAAAACGTAAGGGGTACCACTGTCGTTTTTTTTTCGGGCCGAATTTTTGAGTTTCGATATCTCAGCTCTGGAAGGGGCTAGAGCCTCCATTTTTGCACTCAGGTCTAAGTCTCATGGCCCTCTATCAGAATTTGGGAAGATTGGAGAAACTTAATTTTTCGCCCAAAAAAAAAAACGTAAGGGGTACCACTGTCGTTTTTTTTTTTCGGGCCTAATTTTTGAGTTTCGATATCTCAGCTCTGGAAGGGGCTAGAGCCTCCATTTTTGCACTCAGGTCTAAGTCTCATGGCCCTCTATCAGAATTTGGGAAGATTGGAGAAACTTAATTTTTTGCCCAAAAAAAAAACGTAAGGGGTACCACTGTCGTTTTTTTTTTTTCGGGCCGAATTTTTGAGTTACGATATCTCAGCTCTGGAAGGGGCTAGAGCCTCCATTTTTGCACTCAGGTCTAAGTCTCATGGCCCTCTATCAGAATTTGGGAAGATTGGAGAAACTTAATTTTTTGCCCAAAAAAAAAACGTAAGGGGTACCACTGTCGTTTTTTTTTTTCGGGCCGAATTTTTGAGTTTCGATATCTCAGCTCTGGAAGGGGCTAGAGCCTCCATTTTTTGCACTCAGGTCTAAGTCTCATGGCCCTCTATCAGAATTTGGGAAGATTGGAGAAACTTAATTTTTTGCCCCAAAAAAAAACGTAAGGGGTACCACTGTCGTTTTTTTTTCGGGCCGAATTTTTGAGTTTCGATATCTCAGCTCTGGAAGGGGCTAGAGCCTCCATTTTTGCACTCAGGTCTAAGTCTCATGGCCCTCTATCAGAATTTGGGAAGATTGGAGAAACTTAATTTTTTGCCCAAAAAAAAAACGTAAGGGGTACCACTGTCGTTTTTTTTTCGGGCCTAATTTTTGAGTTTCGATATCTCAGCTCTGGAAGGGGCTAGAGCCTCCATTTTTTGCACTCAGGTCTAAGTCTCATGGCCCTCTATCAGAATCCAGAGTTTTGGGAAGATTGGAGAAACTTAATTTTTCGCCCAAAAAAAAAAAAAAAAAACGTAAGGGGTACCACTGTCGTTTTTTTTTTCGGGCCTAATTTTTGAGTTTCGATATCTCAGGTCTGGAAGGGGCTAGAGCCTCCATTTTTGCACTCAGGTCTAAGTCTCATGGCCCTCTATCAGAATTTGGGAAGATTGGAGAAACTTAATTTTTTGCCCAAAAAAAAAAACGTAAGGGGTACCACTGTCGTTTTTTTTTCGGGCCGAATTTTTGAGTTTCGATATCTCAGCTCTGGAAGGGGCTAGAGCCTCCATTTTTGCACTCAGGTCTAAGTCTCATGGCCCTCTATCAGAATTTGGGAAGATTGGAGAAACTTAATTTTTTGCCCAAAAAAAAAAAATGTAAGGGGTACCACTGTCGTTTTTTTTTCGGGCCGAATTTTTGAGTTTCGATATCTCAGCTCTGGAAGGGGCTAGAGCCTCAATTTTTGCACTCAGGTCTAAGTCTCATGGCCCTCTATCAGAATTAGGGAAGATTGGAGAAACTTAATTTTTCGCCCAAAAAAAAAACGTAAGGGGTACCACTGTCGTTTTTTTTTCGGGCCGAATTTTTGAGTTTCGATATCTCAGCTCTGGAAGGGGCTAGAGCCTCCATTTTTGCACTCAGGTCTAAGTCTCATGGCCCTCTATCAGAATTTGGGAAGATTGGAGAAACTTAATTTTTTGCCCAAAAAAAAAACGTAAGGGGTACCACTGTCGTTTTTTTTTCGGGCCGAATTTTTGAGTTTCGATATCTCAGCTCTGGAAGGGGCTAGAGCCTCCATTTTTGCACTCAGGTCTAAGTCTCATGGCCCTCTATCAGAATTTGGGAAGATTGGAGAAACTTAATTTTTCGCCCAAAAAAAAAAACGTAAGGGGTACCACTGTCGTTTTTTTTTTTCGGGCCTAATTTTTGAGTTTCGATATCTCAGCTCTGGAAGGGGCTAGAGCCTCCATTTTTGCACTCAGGTCTAAGTCTCATGGCCCTCTATCAGAATTAGGGAAGATTGGAGAAACTTAATTTTTCGCCCAAAAAAAAAAACGTAAGGGGTACCACTGTCGTTTTTTTTTTTCGGGCCGAATTTTTGAGTTTCGATATCTCAGCTCTGGAAGGGGCTAGAGCCTCCATTTTTGCACTCAGGTCTAAGTCTCATGGCCCTCTATCAGAATTTGGGAAGATTGGAGAAACTTAATTTTTTGCCCAAAAAAAAAACGTAAGGGGTACCACTGTCGTTTTTTTTTTTCGGGCCGAATTTTTGAGTTCCGATTTCTCAGCTCTGGAAGGGGCTAGAGCCTCCATTTTTGCACTCAGGTCTAAGTCTCATGGTCCTCTATCAGAATTTGGGAAGATTGGAGAAACTTAATTTTTTGCCCAAAAAAAAAAAACGTAAGGGGTACCACTGTCGTTTTTTTTTCGGGCCTAATTTTTGAGTTTTGATATCTCAGCTCTGGAAGGGGCTAGAGCCTCCATTTTTTGCACTCAGGTCTAAGTCTCATTGCCCTCTATCAGAATCCAGAGTTTTGGGAAGATTGGAGAAACTTAATTTTTCGCCCCAAAAAAAAAAAAACGTAAGGGGTACCACTGTCGTTTTTTTTTCGGGCCGAATTTTTGAGTTTCGATATCTCAGCTCTGGAAGGGGCTAGAGCCTCCATTTTTGCACTCAGGTCTAAGTCTCATGGCCCTCTATCAGAATTTGGGAAGATTGGAGAAACTTAATTTTTCGCCCAAAAAAAAAAAACGTAAGGGGTACCACTGTCGTTTTTTTTTTCGGGCCGAATTTTTGAGTTTCGATATCTCAGCTCTGGAAGGGGCTAGAGCCTCCATTTTTGCACTCAGGTCTAAGTCTCATGGCCCTCTATCAGAATTTGGGAATATTGGAGAAACTTAATTTTTTGCCCAAAAAAAAAACGTAAGGGGTATCACTGTCGTTTTTTTTTTCGGGCCGAATTTTTGAGTTTCGATATCTCAGCTCTGGAAGGGGCTAGAGCCTCCATTTTTGCACTCAGGTCTAAGTCTCATGGCCCTCTATCAGAATTTGGGAAGATTGGAGAAACTTAATTTTTCGCCCAAAAAAAAAAACGTAAGGGGTACCACTGTCGTTTTTTTTTCGGGCCTAATTTTTGAGTTTTGATATCTCAGCTCTGGAAGGGGCTAGAGCCTCCATTTTTTGCACTCAGGTCTAAGTCTCATTGCCCTCTATCAGAATCCAGAGTTTTGGGAAGATTGGAGAAACTTAATTTTTCGCCCCAAAAAAAAAAAAAAAACGTAAGGGGTACCACTGTCGTTTTTTTTTCGGGCCGAATTTTTGAGTTTCGATATCTCAGCTCTGGAAGGGGCTAGAGCCTCCATTTTTGCACTCAGGTCTAAGTCTCATGGCCCTCTATCAGAATTTGGGAAGATTGGAGAAACTTAATTTTTTGCCCAAAAAAAAAAAATGTAAGGGGTACCACTGTCGTTTTTTTTTCGGGCCGAATTTTTGAGTTTCGATATCTCAGCTCTGGAAGGGGCTAGAGCCTCAATTTTTGCACTCAGGTCTAAGTCTCATGGCCCTCTATCAGAATTAGGGAAGATTGGAGAAACTTAATTTTTCGCCCAAAAAAAAAACGTAAGGGGTACCACTGTCGTTTTTTTTTCGGGCCGAATTTTTGAGTTTCGATATCTCAGCTCTGGAAGGGGCTAGAGCCTCCATTTTTGCACTCAGGTCTAAGTCTCATGGCCCTCTATCAGAATTTGGGAAGATTGGAGAAACTTAATTTTTTGCCCAAAAAAAAAACGTAAGGGGTACCACTGTCGTTTTTTTTTCGGGCCGAATTTTTGAGTTTCGATATCTCAGCTCTGGAAGGGGCTAGAGCCTCCATTTTTGCACTCAGGTCTAAGTCTCATGGCCCTCTATCAGAATTTGGGAAGATTGGAGAAACTTAATTTTTCGCCCAAAAAAAAAAACGTAAGGGGTACCACTGTCGTTTTTTTTTTTCGGGCCTAATTTTTGAGTTTCGATATCTCAGCTCTGGAAGGGGCTAGAGCCTCCATTTTTGCACTCAGGTCTAAGTCTCATGGCCCTCTATCAGAATTAGGGAAGATTGGAGAAACTTAATTTTTCGCCCAAAAAAAAAAACGTAAGGGGTACCACTGTCGTTTTTTTTTTTCGGGCCGAATTTTTGAGTTTCGATATCTCAGCTCTGGAAGGGGCTAGAGCCTCCATTTTTGCACTCAGGTCTAAGTCTCATGGCCCTCTATCAGAATTTGGGAAGATTGGAGAAACTTAATTTTTTGCCCAAAAAAAAAACGTAAGGGGTACCACTGTCGTTTTTTTTTTTCGGGCCGAATTTTTGAGTTCCGATTTCTCAGCTCTGGAAGGGGCTAGAGCCTCCATTTTTGCACTCAGGTCTAAGTCTCATGGTCCTCTATCAGAATTTGGGAAGATTGGAGAAACTTAATTTTTTGCCCAAAAAAAAAAAACGTAAGGGGTACCACTGTCGTTTTTTTTTCGGGCCTAATTTTTGAGTTTTGATATCTCAGCTCTGGAAGGGGCTAGAGCCTCCATTTTTTGCACTCAGGTCTAAGTCTCATTGCCCTCTATCAGAATCCAGAGTTTTGGGAAGATTGGAGAAACTTAATTTTTCGCCCCAAAAAAAAAAAACGTAAGGGGTACCACTGTCGTTTTTTTTTCGGGCCGAATTTTTGAGTTTCGATATCTCAGCTCTGGAAGGGGCTAGAGCCTCCATTTTTGCACTCAGGTCTAAGTCTCATGGCCCTCTATCAGAATTTGGGAAGATTGGAGAAACTTAATTTTTCGCCCAAAAAAAAAAAACGTAAGGGGTACCACTGTCGTTTTTTTTTTCGGGCCGAATTTTTGAGTTTCGATATCTCAGCTCTGGAAGGGGCTAGAGCCTCCATTTTTGCACTCAGGTCTAAGTCTCATGGCCCTCTATCAGAATTTGGGAATATTGGAGAAACTTAATTTTTTGCCCAAAAAAAAAAACGTAAGGGGTATCACTGTCGTTTTTTTTTTCGGGCCGAATTTTTGAGTTTCGATATCTCAGCTCTGGAAGGGGCTAGAGCCTCCATTTTTGCACTCAGGTCTAAGTCTCATGGCCCTCTATCAGAATTTGGGAAGATTGGAGAAACTTAATTTTTCGCCCAAAAAAAAAAACGTAAGGGGTACCACTGTCGTTTTTTTTTCGGGCCTAATTTTTGAGTTTTGATATCTCAGCTCTGGAAGGGGCTAGAGCCTCCATTTTTTGCACTCAGGTCTAAGTCTCATTGCCCTCTATCAGAATCCAGAGTTTTGGGAAGATTGGAGAAACTTAATTTTTCGCCCCCAAAAAAAAAAAAAACGTAAGGGGTACCACTGTCGTTTTTTTTTCGGGCCGAATTTTTGAGTTTCGATATCTCAGCTCTGGAAGGGGCTAGAGCCTCCATTTTTGCACTCAGGTCTAAGTCTCATGGCCCTCTATCAGAATTTGGGAAGATTGGAGAAACTTAATTTTTTGCCCAAAAAAAAAACGTAAGGGGTACCACTGTCGTTTTTTTTTCGGGCCGAATTTTTGAGTTTCGATATCTCAGCTCTGGAAGGGGCTAGAGCCTCCATTTTTGCACTCAGGTCTAAGTCTCATGGCCCTCTATCAGAATTTGGGAAGATTGGAGAAACTTAATTTTTCGCCCAAAAAAAAAAAAACGTAAGGGGTACCACTGTCGTTTTTTTTTCGGGCCTAATTTTTGAGTTTCGATATCTCAGCTCTGGAAGGGGCTAGAGCCTCCATTTTTTGCACTCAGGTCTAAGTCTCATGGCCCTCTATCATAATCCAGAGTTTTGGGAAGATTGGAGAAACTTAATTTTTCGCCCCAAAAAAAAAAAACGTAAGGGGTACCACTGTCGTTTTTTTTTTCGGGCCGAATTTTTGAGTTTCGATATCTCAGCTCTGGAAGGGGCTAGAGCCTCCATTTTTGCACTCAGGTCTAAGTCTCATGGCCCTCTATCAGAATTAGGGAAGATTGGAGAAACTTAATTTTTCGCCCAAAAAAAAAAACGTAAGGGGTACCACTGTCGTTTTTTTTTTTCGG
This sequence comes from Pimephales promelas, assembly GCF_988280905.1. Taxonomy (NCBI): domain Eukaryota; kingdom Metazoa; phylum Chordata; class Actinopteri; order Cypriniformes; family Leuciscidae; genus Pimephales; species Pimephales promelas. The sequence continues at coordinate 18,274,220 of NC_142773.1, forward strand.
GCCGAATTTTTGAGTTTCGATATCTCAGCTCTGGAAGGGGCTAGAGCCTCCATTTTTGCACTCAGGTCTAAGTCTCATGGCCCTCTATCAGAATTTGGGAAGATTGGAGAAACTTAATTTTTTGCCCAAAAAAAAAACGTAAGGGGTACCACTGTCGTTTTTTTTTTCGGGCCGAATTTTTGAGTTCCGATTTCTCAGCTCTGGAAGGGGCTAGAGCCTCCATTTTTGCACTCAGGTCTAAGTCTCATGGTCCTCTATCAGAATTTGGGAAGATTGGAGAAACTTAATTTTTTGCCAAAAAAAAACAAAACGTAAGGGGTACCACTGTCGTTTTTTTTTTTCGGGCCTAATTTTTGAGTTTTGATATCTCAGCTCTGGAAGGGGCTAGAGCCTCCATTTTTTGCACTCAGGTCTAAGTCTCATTGCCCTCTATCAGAATCCAGAGTTTTGGGAAGATTGGAGAAACTTAATTTTTCGCCCCAAAAAAAAAAAACGTAAGGGGTACCACTGTCGTTTTTTTTTCGGGCCGAATTTTTGAGTTTCGATATCTCAGCTCTGGAAGGGGCTAGAGCCTCCATTTTTGCACTCAGGTCTAAGTCTCATGGCCCTCTATCAGAATTTGGGAAGATTGGAGAAACTTAATTTTTCGCCCAAAAAAAAAAACGTAAGGGGTACCACTGTCGTTTTTTTTTTCGGGCCGAATTTTTGAGTTTCGATATCTCAGCTCTGGAAGGGGCTAGAGCCTCCATTTTTGCACTCAGGTCTAAGTCTCATGGCCCTCTATCAGAATTTGGGAATATTGGAGAAACTTAATTTTTTGCCCAAAAAAAAAACGTAAGGGGTATCACTGTCGTTTTTTTTTCGGGCCGAATTTTTGAGTTTCGATATCTCAGCTCTGGAAGGGGCTAGAGCCTCCATTTTTGCACTCAGGTCTAAGTCTCATGGCCCTCTATCAGAATTTGGGAAGATTGGAGAAACTTAATTTTTCGCCCAAAAAAAAAAAACGTAAGGGGTACCACTGTCGTTTTTTTTTTTGGGCCTAATTTTTGAGTTTCGATATCTCAGCTCTGGAAGGGGCTAGAGCCTCCATTTTTTGCACTCAGGTCTAAGTCTCATGGCCCTCTATCAGAATCCAGAGTTTTGGGAAGATTGGAGAAACTTAATTTTTTGCCCAAAAAAAAAACGTAAGGGGTACCACTGTCGTTTTTTTTTTCGGGCCGAATTTTTGAGTTTCGATATCTCAGCTCTGGAAGGGGCTAGAGCCTCCATTTTTTGCACTCAGGTCTAAGTCTCATGGCCCTCTATCAGAATTTGGGAAGATTGGAGAAACTTAATTTTTCGCCCAAAAAAAAAAACGTAAGGGGTACCACTGTCGTTTTTTTTTTTCGGGCCTAATTTTTGAGTTTCGATATCTCAGCTCTGGAAGGGGCTAGAGCCTCCATTTTTTGCACTCAGGTCTAAGTCTCATGGCCCTCTATCAGAATCCAGAGTTTTGGGAAGATTGGAGAAACTTAATTTTTCGCCCAAAAAAAAAAAACGTAAGGGGTACCACTGTCGTTTTTTTTTTCGGGCCGAATTTTTGAGTTTCGATATCTCAGCTCTGGAAGGGGCTAGAGCCTCCATTTTTGCACTCAGGTCTAAGTCTCATGGCCCTCTATCAGAATTTGGGAAGATTGGAGAAACTTAATTTTTCGCCCAAAAAAAAAAACGTAAGGGGTACCACTGTCGTTTTTTTTTTTTCGGGCCTAATTTTTGAGTTTCGATATCTCAGCTCTGGAAGGGGCTAGAGCCTCCATTTTTTGCACTCAGGTCTAAGTCTCATGGCCCTCTATCAGAATCCAGAGTTTTGGGAAGATTGGAGAAACTTAATTTTTCGCCCAAAAAAAAAAAAACGTAAGGGGTACCACTGTCGTTTTTTTTTCGGGCCGAATTTTTGAGTTTCGATATCTCAGCTCTGGAAGGGGCTAGAGCCTCCATTTTTGCACTCAGGTCTAAGTCTCATGGCCCTCTATCAGAATTTGGGAAGATTGAAGAAACTTAATTTTTTGCCCAAAAAAAAAACGTAAGGGGTACCACTGTCGTTTTTTTTTCGGGCCGAATTTTTGAGTTTCGATATCTCAGCTCTGGAAGGGGCTAGAGCCTCCATTTTTGCACTCAGGTCTAAGTCTCATGGCCCTCTATCAGAATTTGGGAAGATTGGAGAAACTTAATTTTTCGCCCAAAAAAAAAACGTAAGGGGTACCACTGTCGTTTTTTTTTTCGGGCCTAATTTTTGAGTTTCGATATCTCAGCTCTGGAAGGGGCTAGAGCCTCCATTTTTTGCACTCAGGTCTAAGTCTCATGGCCCTCTATCATAATCCAGAGTTTTGGGAAGATTGGAGAAACTTAATTTTTCGCCCCAAAAAAAAAAAAACGTAAGGGGTACCACTGTCGTTTTTTTTTTCGGGCCGAATTTTTGAGTTTCGATATCTCAGCTCTGGAAGGGGCTAGAGCCTCCATTTTTGCACTCAGGTCTAAGTCTCATGGCCCTCTATCAGAATTTGGGAAGATTGGAGAAACTTAATTTTTTGCCCAAAAAAAAAACGTAAGGGGTACCACTGTCGTTTTTTTTTCGGGCCGAATTTTTGAGTTTCGATATCTCAGCTCTGGAAGGGGCTAGAGCCTCCATTTTTGCACTCAGGTCTAAGTCTCATGGCCCTCTATCAGAATTTGGGAAGATTGGAGAAACTTAATTTTTCGCCCAAAAAAAAAACGTAAGGGGTACCACTGTCGTTTTTTTTTTCGGGCCTAATTTTTGAGTTTCGATATCTCAGCTCTGGAAGGGGCTAGAGCCTCCATTTTTTGCACTCAGGTCTAAGTCTCATGGCCCTCTATCATAATCCAGAGTTTTGGGAAGATTGGAGAAACTTAATTTTTCGCCCCAAAAAAAAAAAAACGTAAGGGGTACCACTGTCGTTTTTTTTTTCGGGCCGAATTTTTGAGTTTCGATATCTCAGCTCTGGAAGGGGCTAGAGCCTCCATTTTTGCACTCAGGTCTAAGTCTCATGGCCCTCTATCAGAATTAGGGAAGATTGGAGAAACTTAATTTTTCGCCCAAAAAAAAAAAACGTAAGGGGTACCACTGTCGTTTTTTTTTTTCGGGCCGAATTTTTGAGTTTCGATATCTCAGCTCTGGAAGGGGCTAGAGCCTCCATTTTTGCACTCAGGTCTAAGTCTCATGGCCCTCTATCAGAATTTGGGAAGATTGGAGAAACTTAATTTTTTGCCCAAAAAAAAAACGTAAGGGGTACCACTGTCGTTTTTTTTTTTCGGGCCGAATTTTTGAGTTCCGATTTCTCAGCTCTGGAAGGGGCTAGAGCCTCCATTTTTGCACTCAGGTCTAAGTCTCATGGTCCTCTATCAGAATTTGGGAAGATTGGAGAAACTTAATTTTTTGCCCCAAAAAAAAAAACGTAAGGGGTACCACTGTCGTTTTTTTTTCGGGCCTAATTTTTGAGTTTTGATATCTCAGCTCTGGAAGGGGCTAGAGCCTCCATTTTTTGCACTCAGGTCTAAGTCTCATTGCCCTCTATCAGAATCCAGAGTTTTGGGAAGATTGGAGAAACTTAATTTTTCGCCCCAAAAAAAAAAAACGTAAGGGGTACCACTGTCGTTTTTTTTTTCGGGCCGAATTTTTGAGTTTCGATATCTCAGCTCTGGAAGGGGCTAGAGCCTCCATTTTTGCACTCAGGTCTAAGTCTCATGGCCCTCTATCAGAATTTGGGAAGATTGGAGAAACTTAATTTTTTGCCCAAAAAAAAAACGTAAGGGGTACCACTGTCGTTTTTTTTTCGGGCCGAATTTTTGAGTTTCGATATCTCAGCTCTGGAAGGGGCTAGAGCCTCCATTTTTGCACTCAGGTCTAAGTCTCATGGCCCTCTATCAGAATTTGGGAAGATTGGAGAAACTTAATTTTTCGCCCAAAAAAAAAAAACGTAAGGGGTACCACTGTCGTTTTTTTTTCGGGCCTAATTTTTGAGTTTCGATATCTCAGCTCTGGAAGGGGCTAGAGCCTCCATTTTTTGCACTCAGGTCTAAGTCTCATGGCCCTCTATCATAATCCAGAGTTTTGGGAAGATTGGAGAAACTTAATTTTTCGCCCCAAAAAAAAAAAAACGTAAGGGGTACCACTGTCGTTTTTTTTTTCGGGCCGAATTTTTGAGTTTCGATATCTCAGCTCTGGAAGGGGCTAGAGCCTCCATTTTTGCACTCAGGTCTAAGTCTCATGGCCCTCTATCAGAATTTGGGAAGATTGGAGAAACTTAATTTTTTGCCCAAAAAAAAAAACGTAAGGGGTACCACTGTCGTTTTTTTTTCGGGACGAATTTTTGAGTTTCGATATCTCAGCTCTGGAAGGGGCTAGAGCCTCAATTTTTGCACTCAGGTCTAAGTCTCATGGCCCTCTATCAGAATTAGGGAAGATTGGAGAAACTTAATTTTTCGCCCAAAAAAAAAACGTAAGGGGTACCACTGTCGTTTTTTTTTCGGGCCGAATTTTTGAGTTTCGATATCTCAGCTCTGGAAGGGGCTAGAGCCTCCATTTTTGCACTCAGGTCTAAGTCTCATGGCCCTCTATCAGAATTTGGGAAGATTGGAGAAACTGAATTTTTTGCCCAAAAAAAAAACGTAAGGGGTACCACTGTCGTTTTTTTTTCGGGCCGAATTTTTGAGTTTCGATATCTCAGCTCTGGAAGGGGCTAGAGCCTCCATTTTTGCACTCAGGTCTAAGTCTCATGGCCCTCTATCAGAATTTGGGAAGATTGGAGAAACTTAATTTTTCGCCCAAAAAAAAAAAACGTAAGGGGTACCACTGTCGTTTTTTTTTTTCGGGCCTAATTTTTGAGTTTCGATATCTCAGCTCTGGAAGGGGCTAGAGCCTCCATTTTTGCACTCAGGTCTAAGTCTCATGGCCCTCTATCAGAATTTGGGAAGATTGGAGAAACTTAATTTTTTGCCCAAAAAAAAAAACGTAAGGGGTACCACTGTCGTTTTTTTTTTTTCGGGCCGAATTTTTGAGTTACGATATCTCAGCTCTGGAAGGGGCTAGAGCCTCCATTTTTGCACTCAGGTCTAAGTCTCATGGCCCTCTATCAGAATTTGGGAAGATTGGAGAAACTTAATTTTTTGCCCAAAAAAAAAACGTAAGGGGTACCACTGTCGTTTTTTTTTTTCGGGCCGAATTTTTGAGTTTCGATATCTCAGCTCTGGAAGGGGCTAGAGCCTCCATTTTTTGCACTCAGGTCTAAGTCTCATGGCCCTCTATCAGAATTTGGGAAGATTGGAGAAACTTAATTTTTTGCCCAAAAAAAACGTAAGGGGTACCACTGTCGTTTTTTTTTTTCGGGCCGAATTTTTGAGTTTCGATATCTCAGCTCTGGAAGGGGCTAGAGCCTCCATTTTTGCACTCAGGTCTAAGTCTCATGGCCCTCTATCAGAATTTGGGAAGATTGGAGAAACTTAATTTTTTGCCCAAAAAAAAAAACGTAAGGGGTACCACTGTCGTTTTTTTTTCGGGCCGAATTTTTGAGTTTCGATATCTCAGCTCTGGAAGGGGCTAGAGCCTCCATTTTTGCACTCAGGTCTAAGTCTCATGGCCCTCTATCAGAATTTGGGAAGATTGGATAAACTTAATTTTTTGCCCCCAAAAAAAACGTAAGGGGTACCACTGTCGTTTTTTTTTTTTCGGGCCGAATTTTTGAGTTTCGATATCTCAGCTCTGGAAGGGGCTAGAGCCTCCATTTTTGCACTCAGGTCTAAGTCTCATGGCCCTCTATCAGAACTTGGGAAGATTGGAGAAACTTAATTTTTCGCCCAAAAAAAAAAGCGTAAGGGGTACCACTGTCGTTTTTTTTTCGGGCCTAATTTTTGAGTTTCGATATCTCAGCTCTGGAAGGGGCTAGAGCCTCCATTTTTTGCACTCAGGTCTAAGTCTCATGGCCCTCTATCAGAATCCAGAGTTTTGGGAAGATTGGAGAAACTTAATTTTTCGCCCAAAAAAAAAAAAAAAACGTAAGGGGTACCACTGTCGTTTTTTTTTTTCGGGCCTAATTTTTGAGTTTCGATATCTCAGGTCTGGAAGGGGCTAGAGCCTCCATTTTTGCACTCAGGTCTAAGTCTCATGGCCCTCTATCAGAATTTGGGAAGATTGGAGAAACTTAATTTTTTGCCCAAAAAAAAAACGTAAGGGGTACCACTGTCGTTTTTTTTTCGGGCCGAATTTTTGAGTTTCGATATCTCAGCTCTGGAAGGGGCTAAAGCCTCCATTTTTGCACTCAGGTCTAAGTCTCATGGCCCTCTATCATAATTTGGGAAGATTGGAGAAACTTAATTTTTTGCCCAAAAAAAAAAACGTAAGGGGTACCACTGTCGGTTTTTTTTCGGGCCGAATTTTTGAGTTTCGATATCTCAGCTCTGGAAGGGGCTAGAGCCTCAATTTTTGCACTCAGGTCTAAGTCTCATGGCCCTCTATCAGAATTAGGGAAGATTGGAGAAACTTAATTTTTCGCCCAAAAAAAAAACGTAAGGGGTACCACTGTCGTTTTTTTTTCGGGCCGAATTTTTGAGTTTCGATATCTCAGCTCTGGAAGGGGCTAGAGCCTCCATTTTTGCACTCAGGTCTAAGTCTCATGGCCCTCTATCAGAATTTGGGAAGATTGGAGAAACTGAATTTTTTGCCCAAAAAAAAAACGTAAGGGGTACCACTGTCGTTTTTTTTTCGGGCCGAATTTTTGAGTTTCGATATCTCAGCTCTGGAAGGGGCTAGAGCCTCCATTTTTGCACTCAGGTCTAAGTCTCATGGCCCTCTATCAGAATTTGGGAAGATTGGAGAAACTTAATTTTTCGCCCAAAAAAAAAAAACGTAAGGGGTACCACTGTCGTTTTTTTTTTCGGGCCTAATTTTTGAGTTTCGATATCTCAGCTCTGGAAGGGGCTAGAGCCTCCATTTTTGCACTCAGGTCTAAGTCTCATGGCCCTCTATCAGAATTTGGGAAGATTGGAGAAACTTAATTTTTTGCCCAAAAAAAAAACGTAAGGGGTACCACTGTCGTTTTTTTTTTTTCGGGCCGAATTTTTGAGTTACGATATCTCAGCTCTGGAAGGGGCTAGAGCCTCCATTTTTGCACTCAGGTCTAAGTCTCATGGCCCTCTATCAGAATTTGGGAAGATTGGAGAAACTTAATTTTTTGCCCAAAAAAAAAACGTAAGGGGTACCACTGTCGTTTTTTTTTTTCGGGCCGAATTTTTGAGTTTCGATATCTCAGCTCTGGAAGGGGCTAGAGCCTCCATTTTTTGCACTCAGGTCTAAGTCTCATGGCCCTCTATCAGAATTTGGGAAGATTGGAGAAACTTAATTTTTTGCCCCAAAAAAAAAACGTAAGGGGTACCACTGTCGTTTTTTTTTCGGGCCGAATTTTTGAGTTTCGATATCTCAGCTCTGGAAGGGGCTAGAGCCTCCATTTTTGCACTCAGGTCTAAGTCTCATGGCCCTCTATCAGAATTTGGGAAGATTGGAGAAACTTAATTTTTTGCCCAAAAAAAAAAACGTAAGGGGTACCACTGTCGTTTTTTTTTCGGGCCTAATTTTTGAGTTTCGATATCTCAGCTCTGGAAGGGGCTAGAGCCTCCATTTTTTGCACTCAGGTCTAAGTCTCATGGCCCTCTATCAGAATCCAGAGTTTTGGGAAGATTGGAGAAACTTAATTTTTCGCCCAAAAAAAAAAAAAAAACGTAAGGGGTACCACTGTCGTTTTTTTTTTCGGGCCTAATTTTTGAGTTTCGATATCTCAGGTCTGGAAGGGGCTAGAGCCTCCATTTTTGCACTCAGGTCTAAGTCTCATGGCCCTCTATCAGAATTTGGGAAGATTGGAGAAACTTAATTTTTTGCCCAAAAAAAAAACGTAAGGGGTACCACTGTCGTTTTTTTTTTCGGGCCGAATTTTTGAGTTTCGATATCTCAGCTCTGGAAGGGGCTAGAGCCTCCATTTTTGCACTCAGGTCTAAGTCTCATGGCCCTCTATCAGAATTTGGGAAGATTGGAGAAACTTAATTTTTTGCCCAAAAAAAAAAAATGTAAGGGGTACCACTATCGTTTTTTTTTCGGGCCGAATTTTTGAGTTTCGATATCTCAGCTCTGGAAGGGGCTAGAGCCTCAATTTTTGCACTCAGGTCTAAGTCTCATGGCCCTCTATCAGAATTAGGGAAGATTGGAGAAACTTAATTTTTCGCCCAAAAAAAAAACGTAAGGGGTACCACTGTCGTTTTTTTTTCGGGCCGAATTTTTGAGTTTCGATATCTCAGCTCTGGAAGGGGCTAGAGCCTCCATTTTTGCACTCAGGTCTAAGTCTCATGGCCCTCTATCAGAATTTGGGAAGATTGGAGAAACTTAATTTTTTGCCCAAAAAAAAAAACGTAAGGGGTACCACTGTCGTTTTTTTTTCGAGCCGAATTTTTGAGTTTCGATATCTCAGCTCTGGAAGGGGCTAGAGCCTCCATTTTTGCACTCAGGTCTAAGTCTCATGGCCCTCTATCAGAATTTGGGAAGATTGGAGAAACTTAATTTTTCGCCCCAAAAAAAAAACGTAAGGGGTACCACTGTCGTTTTTTTTTTTCGGGCCTAATTTTTGAGTTTCGATATCTCAGCTCTGGAAGGGGCTAGAGCCTCCATTTTTGCACTCAGGTCTAAGTCTCATGGCCCTCTATCAGAATTTGGGAAGATTGGAGAAACTTAATTTTTTGCCCAAAAAAAAAACGTAAGGGGTACCACTGTCGTTTTTTTTTTTTCGGGCCGAATTTTTGAGTTCCGATATCTCAGCTCTGGAAGGGGCTAGAGCCTCCATTTTTGCACTCAGGTCTAAGTCTCATGGCCCTCTATCAGAATTTGGGAAGATTGGAGAAACTTAATTTTTTGCCCAAAAAAAAAACGTAAGGGGTACCACTGTCGTTTTTTTTTTTTCGGGCCGAATTTTTGAGTTTCGATATCTCAGCTCTGGAAGGGGCTAGAGCCTCCATTTTTTGCACTCAGGTCTAAGTCTCATGGCCCTCTATCAGAATTAGGGAAGATTGGAGAAACTTAATTTTTTGCCCCAAAAAAAAACGTAAGGGGTACCACTGTCGTTTTTTTTTCGGGCCGAATTTTTGAGTTTCGATATCTCAGCTCTGGAAGGGGCTAGAGCCTCCATTTTTGCACTCAGGTCTAAGTCTCATGGCCCTCTATCAGAATTTGGGAAGATTGGAGAAACTTAATTTTTTGCCCAAAAAAAAAACGTAAGGGGTACCACTGTCGTTTTTTTTTCGGGCCGAATTTTTGAGTTTCGATATCTCAGCTCTGGAAGGGGCTAGAGCCTCCATTTTTGCACTCAGGTCTAAGTCTCATGGCCCTCTATCAGAATTTGGGAAGATTGGAGAAACTTAATTTTTTGCCCAAAAAAAAAACGTAAGGGGTACCACTGTCGTTTTTTTTTTTCGGGCCGAATTTTTGAGTTTCGATATCTCAGCTCTGGAAGGGGCTAGAGCCTCCATTTTTTGCACTCAGGTCTAAGTCTCATGGCCCTCTATCAGAATTTGGGAAGATTGGAGAAACTTAATTTTTTGCCCAAAAAAAACGTAAGGGGTACCACTGTCGTTTTTTTTTTTCGGGCCGAATTTTTGAGTTTCGATATCTCAGCTCTGGAAGGGGCTAGAGCCTCCATTTTTGCACTCAGGTCTAAGTCTCATGGCCCTCTATCAGAATTTGGGAAGATTGGAGAAACTTAATTTTTTGCCCAAAAAAAAAAACGTAAGGGGTACCACTGTCGTTTTTTTTTCGGGCCGAATTTTTGAGTTTCGATATCTCAGCTCTGGAAGGGGCTAGAGCCTCCATTTTTGCACTCAGGTCTAAGTCTCATGGCCCTCTATCAGAATTTGGGAAGATTGGAGAAACTTAATTTTTCGCCCAAAAAAAAAAAACGTAAGGGGTACCACTGTCGTTTTTTTTTCGGGCCTAATTTTTGAGTTTCGATATCTCAGCTCTGGAAGGGGCTAGAGCCTCCATTTTTTGCACTCAGGTCTAAGTCTCATGGCCCTCTATCATAATCCAGAGTTTTGGGAAGATTGGAGAAACTTAATTTTTCGCCCCAAAAAAAAAAAACGTAAGGGGTACCACTGTCGTTTTTTTTTTCGGGCCGAATTTTTGAGTTTCGATATCTCAGCTCTGGAAGGGGCTAGAGCCTCCATTTTTGCACTCAGGTCTAAGTCTCATGGCCCTCTATCAGAATTTGGGAAGATTGGAGAAACTTAATTTTTTGCCCAAAAAAAAAAACGTAAGGGGTACCACTGTCGTTTTTTTTTCGGGACGAATTTTTGAGTTTCGATATCTCAGCTCTGGAAGGGGCTAGAGCCTCAATTTTTGCACTCAGGTCTAAGTCTCATGGCCCTCTATCAGAATTAGGGAAGATTGGAGAAACTTAATTTTTCGCCCAAAAAAAAAACGTAAGGGGTACCACTGTCGTTTTTTTTTCGGGCCGAATTTTTGAGTTTCGATATCTCAGCTCTGGAAGGGGCTAGAGCCTCCATTTTTGCACTCAGGTCTAAGTCTCATGGCCCTCTATCAGAATTTGGGAAGATTGGAGAAACTGAATTTTTTGCCCAAAAAAAAAACGTAAGGGGTACCACTGTCGTTTTTTTTTCGGGCCGAATTTTTGAGTTTCGATATCTCAGCTCTGGAAGGGGCTAGAGCCTCCATTTTTGCACTCAGGTCTAAGTCTCATGGCCCTCTATCAGAATTTGGGAAGATTGGAGAAACTTAATTTTTCGCCCAAAAAAAAAAAACGTAAGGGGTACCACTGTCGTTTTTTTTTTTCGGGCCTAATTTTTGAGTTTCGATATCTCAGCTCTGGAAGGGGCTAGAGCCTCCATTTTTGCACTCAGGTCTAAGTCTCATGGCCCTCTATCAGAATTTGGGAAGATTGGAGAAACTTAATTTTTTGCCCAAAAAAAAAACGTAAGGGGTACCACTGTCGTTTTTTTTTTTTCGGGCCGAATTTTTGAGTTACGATATCTCAGCTCTGGAAGGGGCTAGAGCCTCCATTTTTGCACTCAGGTCTAAGTCTCATGGCCCTCTATCAGAATTTGGGAAGATTGGAGAAACTTAATTTTTTGCCCAAAAAAAAAACGTAAGGGGTACCACTGTCGTTTTTTTTTTTCGGGCCGAATTTTTGAGTTTCGATATCTCAGCTCTGGAAGGGGCTAGAGCCTCCATTTTTTGCACTCAGGTCTAAGTCTCATGGCCCTCTATCAGAATTTGGGAAGATTGGAGAAACTTAATTTTTTGCCCAAAAAAAACGTAAGGGGTACCACTGTCGTTTTTTTTTTTCGGGCCGAATTTTTGAGTTTCGATATCTCAGCTCTGGAAGGGGCTAGAGCCTCCATTTTTGCACTCAGGTCTAAGTCTCATGGCCCTCTATCAGAATTTGGGAAGATTGGAGAAACTTAATTTTTTGCCCAAAAAAAAAAACGTAAGGGGTACCACTGTCGTTTTTTTTTCGGGCCGAATTTTTGAGTTTCGATATCTCAGCTCTGGAAGGGGCTAGAGCCTCCATTTTTGCACTCAGGTCTAAGTCTCATGGCCCTCTATCAGAATTTGGGAAGATTGGATAAACTTAATTTTTTGCCCCCAAAAAAAACGTAAGGGGTACCACTGTCGTTTTTTTTTTTTCGGGCCGAATTTTTGAGTTTCGATATCTCAGCTCTGGAAGGGGCTAGAGCCTCCATTTTTGCACTCAGGTCTAAGTCTCATGGCCCTCTATCAGAACTTGGGAAGATTGGAGAAACTTAATTTTTCGCCCAAAAAAAAAAGCGTAAGGGGTACCACTGTCGTTTTTTTTTCGGGCCTAATTTTTGAGTTTCGATATCTCAGCTCTGGAAGGGGCTAGAGCCTCCATTTTTTGCACTCAGGTCTAAGTCTCATGGCCCTCTATCAGAATCCAGAGTTTTGGGAAGATTGGAGAAACTTAATTTTTCGCCCAAAAAAAAAAAAAAAACGTAAGGGGTACCACTGTCGTTTTTTTTTTTCGGGCCTAATTTTTGAGTTTCGATATCTCAGGTCTGGAAGGGGCTAGAGCCTCCATTTTTGCACTCAGGTCTAAGTCTCATGGCCCTCTATCAGAATTTGGGAAGATTGGAGAAACTTAATTTTTTGCCCAAAAAAAAAACGTAAGGGGTACCACTGTCGTTTTTTTTTCGGGCCGAATTTTTGAGTTTCGATATCTCAGCTCTGGAAGGGGCTAAAGCCTCCATTTTTGCACTCAGGTCTAAGTCTCATGGCCCTCTATCATAATTTGGGAAGATTGGAGAAACTTAATTTTTTGCCCAAAAAAAAAAACGTAAGGGGTACCACTGTCGGTTTTTTTTCGGGCCGAATTTTTGAGTTTCGATATCTCAGCTCTGGAAGGGGCTAGAGCCTCAATTTTTGCACTCAGGTCTAAGTCTCATGGCCCTCTATCAGAATTAGGGAAGATTGGAGAAACTTAATTTTTCGCCCAAAAAAAAAACGTAAGGGGTACCACTGTCGTTTTTTTTTCGGGCCGAATTTTTGAGTTTCGATATCTCAGCTCTGGAAGGGGCTAGAGCCTCCATTTTTGCACTCAGGTCTAAGTCTCATGGCCCTCTATCAGAATTTGGGAAGATTGGAGAAACTGAATTTTTTGCCCAAAAAAAAAACGTAAGGGGTACCACTGTCGTTTTTTTTTCGGGCCGAATTTTTGAGTTTCGATATCTCAGCTCTGGAAGGGGCTAGAGCCTCCATTTTTGCACTCAGGTCTAAGTCTCATGGCCCTCTATCAGAATTTGGGAAGATTGGAGAAACTTAATTTTTCGCCCAAAAAAAAAAAACGTAAGGGGTACCACTGTCGTTTTTTTTTTCGGGCCTAATTTTTGAGTTTCGATATCTCAGCTCTGGAAGGGGCTAGAGCCTCCATTTTTGCACTCAGGTCTAAGTCTCATGGCCCTCTATCAGAATTTGGGAAGATTGGAGAAACTTAATTTTTTGCCCAAAAAAAAAACGTAAGGGGTACCACTGTCGTTTTTTTTTTTTCGGGCCGAATTTTTGAGTTACGATATCTCAGCTCTGGAAGGGGCTAGAGCCTCCATTTTTGCACTCAGGTCTAAGTCTCATGGCCCTCTATCAGAATTTGGGAAGATTGGAGAAACTTAATTTTTTGCCCAAAAAAAAAACGTAAGGGGTACCACTGTCGTTTTTTTTTTTCGGGCCGAATTTTTGAGTTTCGATATCTCAGCTCTGGAAGGGGCTAGAGCCTCCATTTTTTGCACTCAGGTCTAAGTCTCATGGCCCTCTATCAGAATTTGGGAAGATTGGAGAAACTTAATTTTTTGCCCCAAAAAAAAAACGTAAGGGGTACCACTGTCGTTTTTTTTTCGGGCCGAATTTTTGAGTTTCGATATCTCAGCTCTGGAAGGGGCTAGAGCCTCCATTTTTGCACTCAGGTCTAAGTCTCATGGCCCTCTATCAGAATTTGGGAAGATTGGAGAAACTTAATTTTTTGCCCAAAAAAAAAAACGTAAGGGGTACCACTGTCGTTTTTTTTTCGGGCCTAATTTTTGAGTTTCGATATCTCAGCTCTGGAAGGGGCTAGAGCCTCCATTTTTTGCACTCAGGTCTAAGTCTCATGGCCCTCTATCAGAATCCAGAGTTTTGGGAAGATTGGAGAAACTTAATTTTTCGCCCAAAAAAAAAAAAAAAACGTAAGGGGTACCACTGTCGTTTTTTTTTTCGGGCCTAATTTTTGAGTTTCGATATCTCAGGTCTGGAAGGGGCTAGAGCCTCCATTTTTGCACTCAGGTCTAAGTCTCATGGCCCTCTATCAGAATTTGGGAAGATTGGAGAAACTTAATTTTTTGCCCAAAAAAAAAACGTAAGGGGTACCACTGTCGTTTTTTTTTTCGGGCCGAATTTTTGAGTTTCGATATCTCAGCTCTGGAAGGGGCTAGAGCCTCCATTTTTGCACTCAGGTCTAAGTCTCATGGCCCTCTATCAGAATTTGGGAAGATTGGAGAAACTTAATTTTTTGCCCAAAAAAAAAAAATGTAAGGGGTACCACTATCGTTTTTTTTTCGGGCCGAATTTTTGAGTTTCGATATCTCAGCTCTGGAAGGGGCTAGAGCCTCAATTTTTGCACTCAGGTCTAAGTCTCATGGCCCTCTATCAGAATTAGGGAAGATTGGAGAAACTTAATTTTTCGCCCAAAAAAAAAACGTAAGGGGTACCACTGTCGTTTTTTTTTCGGGCCGAATTTTTGAGTTTCGATATCTCAGCTCTGGAAGGGGCTAGAGCCTCCATTTTTGCACTCAGGTCTAAGTCTCATGGCCCTCTATCAGAATTTGGGAAGATTGGAGAAACTTAATTTTTTGCCCAAAAAAAAAAACGTAAGGGGTACCACTGTCGTTTTTTTTTCGGGCCGAATTTTTGAGTTTCGATATCTCAGCTCTGGAAGGGGCTAGAGCCTCCATTTTTGCACTCAGGTCTAAGTCTCATGGCCCTCTATCAGAATTTGGGAAGATTGGAGAAACTTAATTTTTCGCCCAAAAAAAAAAACGTAAGGGGTACCACTGTCGTTTTTTTTTTTCGGGCCTAATTTTTGAGTTTCGATATCTCAGCTCTGGAAGGGGCTAGAGCCTCCATTTTTGCACTCAGGTCTAAGTCTCATGGCCCTCTATCAGAATTTGGGAAGATTGGAGAAACTTAATTTTTTGCCCAAAAAAAAAACGTAAGGGGTACCACTGTCGTTTTTTTTTTTTTTCGGGCCGAATTTTTGAGTTCCGATATCTCAGCTCTGGAAGGGGCTAGAGCCTCCATTTTTGCACTCAGGTCTAAGTCTCATGGCCCTCTATCAGAATTTGGGAAGATTGGAGAAACTTAATTTTTTGCCCAAAAAAAAAACGTAAGGGGTACCACTGTCGTTTTTTTTTTTTCGGGCCGAATTTTTGAGTTTCGATATCTCAGCTCTGGAAGGGGCTAGAGCCTCCATTTTTTGCACTCAGGTCTAAGTCTCATGGCCCTCTATCAGAATTAGGGAAGATTGGAGAAACTTAATTTTTTGCCCCAAAAAAAAACGTAAGGGGTACCACTGTCGTTTTTTTTTCGGGCCGAATTTTTGAGTTTCGATATCTCAGCTCTGGAAGGGGCTAGAGCCTCCATTTTTGCACTCAGGTCTAAGTCTCATGGCCCTCTATCAGAATTTGGGAAGATTGGAGAAACTTAATTTTTTGCCCAAAAAAAAAAAAACGTAAGGGGTACCACTGTCGTTTTTTTTCGGGCCGAATTTTTGAGTTTCGATATCTCAGCTCTGGAAGGGGCTAGAGCCTCCATTTTTGCACTCAGGTCTAAGTCTCATGGCCCTCTATCAGAATTTGGGAAGATTGGAGAAACTTAATTTTTTGCCCAAAAAAAAAAACGTAAGGGGTACCACTGTCGTTTTTTTTTTTCGGGCCGAATTTTTGAGTTTCGATATCTCAGCTCTGGAAGGGGCTAGAGCCTCAATTTTTGCACTCAGGTCTAAGTCTCATGGCCCTCTATCAGAATTAGGGAAGATTGGAGAAACTTAATTTTTCGCCCCAAAAAAAAAAAAACGTAAGGGGTACCACTGTCGTTTTTTTTTTTCGGGCCGAATTTTTGAGTTTCGATATCTCAGCTCTGGAAGGGGCTAGAGCCTCCATTTTTGCACTCAGGTCTAAGTCTCATGGCCCTCTATCAGAATTTGGGAAGATTGGAGAAACTTAATTTTTCGCCCAAAAAAAAAAAACGTAAGGGGTACCACTGTCGTTTTTTTTTTCGGGCCGAATTTTTGAGTTTCGATATCTCAGCTCTGGAAGGGGCTAGAGCCTCCATTTTTGCACTCAGGTCTAAGTCTCATGGCCCTCTATCAGAATTTGGGAAGATTGGAGAAACTTAATTTTTTGCCCAAAAAAAAAACGTAAGGGGTATCACTGTCGTTTTTTTTTTTCGGGCCGAATTTTTGAGTTCCGATATCTCAGCTCTGGAAGGGGCTAGAGCCTCCATTTTTGCACTCAGGTCTAAGTCTCATGGCCCTCTATCAGAATTTGGGAAGATTGGAGAAACTTAATTTTTCGCCCCAAAAAAAAAACGTAAGGGGTACCACTGTCGTTTTTTTTCGGGCCTAATTTTTGAGTTTCGATATCTCAGCTCTGGAAGGGGCTAGAGCCTCCATTTTTTGCACTCAGGTCTAAGTCTCATGGCCCTCTATCAGAATTTGGGAAGATTGGAGAAACTGAATTTTTTGCCCAAAAAAAAAAACGTAAGGGGTACCACTGTCGTTTTTTTTTCGGGCCGAATTTTTGAAGGGGCTAGAGCCTCCATTTTTGCACTCAGGTCTAATTCTCATGGCCCTCTATCAGAATTTGGGAAGATTGGATAAACTTAATTTTTTGCCCCCAAAAAAAACGTAAGGGGTACCACTGTCGTTTTTTTTTTTCGGGCCGAATTTTTGAGTTTCGATATCTCAGCTCTGGAAGGGGCTAGAGCCTCCATTTTTGCACTCAGGTCTAAGTCTCATGGCCCTCTATCAGAACGTGGGAAGATTGGAGAAACTTAATTTTTCGCCCAAAAAAAAAAGCGTAAGGGGTACCACTGTCGTTTTTTTTTCGGGCCTAATTTTTGAGTTTCGATATCTTAGCTCTGGAAGGGGCTAGAGCCTCCATTTTTTGCACTCAGGTCTAAGTCTCATGGCCCTCTATCAGAATCCAGAGTTTTGGGAAGATTGGAGAAACTTAATTTTTCGCCCAAAAAAAAAAAAAACGTAAGGGGTACCACTGTCGTTTTTTTTTTTCGGGCCTAATTTTTGAGTTTCGATATCTCAGGTCTGGAAGGGGCTAGAGCCTCCATTTTTGCACTCAGGTCTAAGTCTCATGGCCCTCTATCATAATTTGGGAAGATTGGAGAAACTTAATTTTTTGCCCAAAAAAAAAAACGTAAGGGGTACCACTGTCGTTTTTTTTTCGGGCCGAATTTTTGAGTTTCGATATCTCAGCTCTGGAAGGGGCTAGAGCCTCAATTTTTGCACTCAGGTCTAAGTCTCATGGCCCTCTATCAGAATTAGGGAAGATTGGAGAAACTTAATTTTTCGCCCAAAAAAAAAACGTAAGGGGTACCACTGTCGTTTTTTTTTCGGGCCGAATTTTTGAGTTTCGATATCTCAGCTCTGGAAGGGGCTAGAGCCTCCATTTTTGCACTCAGGTCTAAGTCTCATGGCCCTCTATCAGAATTTGGGAAGATTGGAGAAACTGAATTTTTTGCCCAAAAAAAAAAACGTAAGGGGTACCACTGTCGTTTTTTTTTCGGGCCGAATTTTTGAGTTTCGATATCTCAGCTCTGGAAGGGGCTAGAGCCTCCATTTTTGCACTCAGGTCTAAGTCTCATGGCCCTCTATCAGAATTTGGGAAGATTGGAGAAACTTAATTTTTCGCCCAAAAAAAAAAACGTAAGGGGTACCACTGTCGTTTTTTTTTTTCGGGCCTAATTTTTGAGTTTCGATATCTCAGCTCTGGAAGGGGCTAGAGCCTCCATTTTTGCACTCAGGTCTAAGTCTCATGGCCCTCTATCAGAATTTGGGAAGATTGGAGAAACTTAATTTTTTGCCCAAAAAAAAAACGTAAGGGGTACCACTGTCGTTTTTTTTTTTTCGGGCCGAATTTTTGAGTTACGATATCTCAGCTCTGGAAGGGGCTAGAGCCTCCATTTTTGCACTCAGGTCTAAGTCTCATGGCCCTCTATCAGAATTTGGGAAGATTGGAGAAACTTAATTTTTTGCCCAAAAAAAAAACGTAAGGGGTACCACTGTCGTTTTTTTTTTTCGGGCCGAATTTTTGAGTTTCGATATCTCAGCTCTGGAAGGGGCTAGAGCCTCCATTTTTTGCACTCAGGTCTAAGTCTCATGGCCCTCTATCAGAATTTGGGAAGATTGGAGAAACTTAATTTTTTGCCCCCAAAAAAAACGTAAGGGGTACCACTGTCGTTTTTTTTTCGGGCCGAATTTTTGAGTTTCGATATCTCAGCTCTGGAAGGGGCTAGAGCCTCCATTTTTGCACTCAGGTCTAAGTCTCATGGCCCTCTATCAGAATTTGGGAAGATTGGAGAAACTTAATTTTTTGCCCAAAAAAAAAAACGTAAGGGGTACCACTGTCGTTTTTTTTTTCGGGCCTAATTTTTGAGTTTCGATATCTCAGCTCTGGAAGGGGCTAGAGCCTCCATTTTTTGCACTCAGGTCTAAGTCTCATGGCCCTCTATCAGAATCCAGAGTTTTGGGAAGATTGGAGAAACTTAATTTTTCGCCCAAAAAAAAAAAAAAAAACGTAAGGGGTACCACTGTCGTTTTTTTTTTCGGGCCTAATTTTTGAGTTTCGATATCTCAGGTCTGGAAGGGGCTAGAGCCTCCATTTTTGCACTCAGGTCTAAGTCTCATGGCCCTCTATCAGAATTTGGGAAGATTGGAGAAACTTAATTTTTTGCCCAAAAAAAAAACGTAAGGGGTACCACTGTCGTTTTTTTTTCGGGCCGAATTTTTGAGTTTCGATATCTCAGCTCTGGAAGGGGCTAAAGCCTCCATTTTTGCACTCAGGTCTAAGTCTCATGGCCCTCTATCATAATTTGGGAAGATTGGAGAAACTTAATTTTTTGCCCAAAAAAAAAAACGTAAGGGGTACCACTGTCGGTTTTTTTTCGGGCCGAATTTTTGAGTTTCGATATCTCAGCTCTGGAAGGGGCTAGAGCCTCAATTTTTGCACTCAGGTCTAAGTCTCATGGCCCTCTATCAGAATTAGGGAAGATTGGAGAAACTTAATTTTTCGCCCAAAAAAAAAACGTAAGGGGTACCACTGTCGTTTTTTTTTCGGGCCGAATTTTTGAGTTTCGATATCTCAGCTCTGGAAGGGGCTAGAGCCTCCATTTTTGCACTCAGGTCTAAGTCTCATGGCCCTCTATCAGAATTTGGGAAGATTGGAGAAACTTAATTTTTTGCCCAAAAAAAAAACGTAAGGGGTACCACTGTCGTTTTTTTTTCGGGCCGAATTTTTGAGTTTCGATATCTCAGCTCTGGAAGGGGCTAGAGCCTCCATTTTTGCACTCAGGTCTAAGTCTCATGGCCCTCTATCAGAATTTGGGAAGATTGGAGAAACTTAATTTTTCGCCCAAAAAAAAAAACGTAAGGGGTACCACTGTCGTTTTTTTTTTCGGGCCTAATTTTTGAGTTTCGATATCTCAGCTCTGGAAGGGGCTAGAGCCTCCATTTTTGCACTCAGGTCTAAGTCTCATGGCCCTCTATCAGAATTTGGGAAGATTGGAGAAACTTAATTTTTTGCCCAAAAAAAAAACGTAAGGGGTACCACTGTCGTTTTTTTTTTTTCGGGCCGAATTTTTGAGTTCCGATATCTCAGCTCTGGAAGGGGCTAGAGCCTCCATTTTTGCACTCAGGTCTAAGTCTCATGGCCCTCTATCAGAATTTGGGAAGATTGGAGAAACTTAATTTTTTGCCCAAAAAAAAAACGTAAGGGGTACCACTGTCGTTTTTTTTTCGGGCCGAATTTTTGAGTTTCGATATCTCAGCTCTGGAAGGGGCTAGAGCCTCCATTTTTGCACTCAGGTCTAAGTCTCATGGCCCTCTATCAGAATTTGGGAAGATTGGAGAAACTTAATTTTTTGCCCAAAAAAAAAACGTAAGGGGTACCACTGTCGTTTTTTTTTTCGGGCCGAATTTTTGAGTTTCGATATCTCAGCTCTGGAAGGGGCTAGAGCCTCCATTTTTGCACTCAGGTCTAAGTCTCATGGCCCTCTATCAGAATTTGGGAAGATTGGAGAAACTTAATTTTTCGCCCCAAAAAAAAAACGTAAGGGGTACCACTGTCGTTTTTTTTTTCGGGCCGAATTTTTGAGTTTCGATATCTCAGCTCTGGAAGGGGCTAGAGCCTCCATTTTTGCACTCAGGTCTAAGTCTCATGGCCCTCTATCAGAATTTGGGAAGATTGGAGAAACTTAATTTTTCGCCCAAAAAAAAAACCGTAAGGGGTACCACTGTCGTTTTTTTTTCGGGCCTAATTTTTGAGTTTCGATATCTCAGCTCTGGAAGGGGCTAGAGCCTCCATTTTTTGCACTCAGGTCTAAGTCTCATGGCCCTCTATCAGAATCCAGAGTTTTGGGAAGATTGGAGAAACTTAATTTTTCGCTCAAAAAAAAAAAAAGGTAAGGGGTACCACTGTCGTTTTTTTTTTCGGGCCGAATTTTTGAGTTTCGATATCTCAGCTCTGGAAGGGGCTAGAGCCTCCATTTTTGCACTCAGGTCTAAGTCTCATGGCCCTCTATCAGAATTTGGGAAGATTGGAGAAACTTAATTTTTCGCCCAAAAAAAAAAACGTAAGGGGTACCACTGTCGTTTTTTTTTTTGGGCCTAATTTTTGAGTTTCGATATCTCAGCTCGGGAAGGGGCTAGAGCCTCCATTTTTGCACTCAGGTCTAAGTCTCATGGCCCTCTATCAGAATTTGGGAAGATTGGAGAAACTTAATTTTTCGCCCAAAAAAAAAACGTAAGGGGTACCACTGTCGTTTTTTTTTCGGGCCGAATTTTTGAGTTTCGATATCTCAGCTCTGGAAGGGGCTAGAGCCTCCATTTTTGCACTCAGGTCTAAGTCTCATGGCCCTCTATCAGAATTTGGGAAGATTGGAGAAACTTAATTTTTTGCCCCCAAAAAAAAACGTAAGGGGTACCACTGTCGTTTTTTTTTTCGGGCCGAATTTTTGAGTTTCGATATCTCAGCTCTGGAAGGGGCTAGAGCCTCCATTTTTGCACTCAGGTCTAAGTCTCATGGCCCTCTATCAGAATTTGGGAAGATTGGAGAAACTTAATTTTTCGCCCAAAAAAAAAAAACGTAAGGGGTACCACTGTCGTTTTTTTTTCGGGCCTAATTTTTGAGTTTCGATATCTCAGCTCTGGAAGGGGCTAGAGCCTCCATTTTTTGCACTCAGGTCTAAGTCTCATGGCCCTCTATCAGAATTTGGGAAGATTGGAGAAACTTAATTTTTGGCCCCAAAAAAAAACATAAGGGGTACCACTGTCGTTTTTTTTTTTCGGGCCGAATTTTTGAGTTTCGATATCTCAGCTCTGGAAGGGGCTAGAGCCTCCATTTTTGCACTCAGGTCTAAGTCTCATGGCCCTCTATCAGAATTTGGGAAGATTGGAGAAACTTAATTTTTTGCCCAAAAAATAAAAAACGTAAGGGGTACCACTGTCGTTTTTTTTTCGGGCCGAATTTTTGAGTTTCGATATCTCAGCTCTGGAAGGGGCTAGAGCCTCCATTTTTGCACTCAGGTCTAAGTCTCATGGCCCTCTATCAGAATTTGGGAAGATTGGAGAAACTTAATTTTTTGCCCAAAAAAAAAAACGTAAGGGGTACCACTGTCGTTTTTTTTTTCGGGCCAAATTTTTGAGTTTAGATATCTCAGCTCTGGAAGGGGCTAGAGCCTCCATTTTTGCACTCAGGTCTAAGTCTCATGGCCCTCTATCAGAATTAGGGAAGATTGGAGAAACTTAATTTTTCGCCCAAAAAAAAAACGTAAGGGGTACCACTGTCGTTTTTTTTTCGGGCCGAATTTTTGAGTTTCGATATCTCAGCTCTGGAAGGGGCTAGAGCCTCCATTTTTGCACTCAGGTCTAAGTCTCATGGCCCTCTATCAGAATTTGGGAAGATTGGAGAAACTTAATTTTTCGCCCAAAAAAAAAAAACGTAAGGGGTACCACTGTCGTTTTTTTTTTCGGGCCGAATTTTTGAGTTTCGATATCTCAGCTCTGGAAGGGGCTAGAGCCTCCATTTTTGCACTCAGGTCTAAGTCTCATGGCCCTCTATCAGAATTTGGGAAGATTGGAGAAACTTAATTTTTTGCCCAAAAAAAAAACGTAAGGGGTACCACTGTCGTTTTTTTTTTTCGGGCCGAATTTTTGAGTTCCGATATCTCAGCTCTGGAAGGGACTAGAGCCTCCATTTTTGCACTCAGGTCTAAGTCTCATGGCCCTCTATCAGAATTTGGGAAGATTGGAGAAACTTAATTTTTCGCCCAAAAAAAAAAAACCGTAAGGGGTACCACTGTCGGTTTTTTTTCGGGCCGAATTTTTGAGTTTCGATATCTCAGCTCTGGAAGGGGCTAGAGCCTCCATTTTTGCACTCAGGTCTAAGTCTCATGGCCCTCTATCAGAATTTGGGAAGATTGGAGAAACTTAATTTTTTGCCCAAAAAAAAAAAACGTAAGGGGTACCACTGTCGTTTTTTTTTCGGGCCGAATTTTTGAGTTTCGATATCTCAGCTCTGGAAGGGGCTAGAGCCTCCATTTTTGCACTCAGGTCTAAGTCTCATGGCCCTCTATCAGAATTAGGGAAGATTGGAGAAACTTAATTTTTCGCCCAAAAAAAAAACGTAAGGGGTACCACTGTCGTTTTTTTTTCGGGCCGAATTTTTGAGTTTCGATATCTCAGCTCTGGAAGGGGCTAGAGCCTCCATTTTTGCACTCAGGTCTAAGTCTCATGGCCCTCTATCAGAATTTGGGAAGATTGGAGAAACTTAATTTTTCGCCCCAAAAAAAAAAACGTAAGGGGTACCACTGTCGTTTTTTTTTCGGGCCGAATTTTTGAGTTTCGATATCTCAGCTCTGGAAGGGGCTAGAGGCTCCATTTTTGCACTCAGGTCTAAGTCTCATGGCCCTCTATCAGAATTTGGGAAGATTGGAGAAACTTAATTTTTCGCCCAAAAAAAAAAACGTAAGGGGTACCACTGTCGTTTTTTTTTTCGGGCCGAATTTTTGAGTTTCGATATCTCAGCTCTGGAAGGGGCTAGAGCCTCCATTTTTGCACTCAGGTCTAAGTCTCATGGCCCTCTATCAGAATTAGGGAAGATTGGAGAAACTTAATTTTTCGCCCAAAAAAAAAAACGTAAGGGGTACCACTGTCGTTTTTTTTTCGGGCCGAATTTTTGAGTTTCTATATCTCAGCTCTGGAAGGGGCTAGAGCCTCCATTTTTGCACTCAGGTCTAAGTCTCATTGCCCTCTATCAGAATTTGGGAAGATTGGAGAAACTTAATTTTTTGCCCAAAAAAAAAACGTAAGGGGTACCACTGTCGTTTTTTTTTTCGGGCCGAATTTTTGAGTTTCGATATCTCAGCTCTGGAAGGGGCTAGAGCCTCCATTTTTGCACTCAGGTCTAAGTCTCATGGCCCTCTATCAGAATTTGGGAAGATTGGAGAAACTTAATTTTTTGCCCAAAAAAAAAAAACGTAAGGGGTACCACTGTCGTTTTTTTTTCGGGCCGAATTTTTGAGTTTCGATATCTCAGCTCTGGAAGGGGCTAGAGCCTCCATTTTTGCACTCAGGTCTAAGTCTCATGGCCCTCTATCAGAATTTGGGAAGATTGGAGAAACTTAATTTTTCGCCCAAAAAAAAAAACGTAAGGGGTACCACTGTCGTTTTTTTTTCGGGCCTAATTTTTGAGTTTCGATATCTCAGCTCTGGAAGGGGCTAGAGCCTCCATTTTTTGCACTCAGGTCTAAGTCTCATGGCCCTCTATCAGAATCCAGAGTTTTGGGAAGATTGGAGAAACTTAATTTTTCGCCCAAAAAAAAAAAAAAAACGTAAGGGGTACCACTGTCGTTTTTTTTTTTTCAGGCCTAATTTTTGAGTTTCGATATCTCAGCTCTGGAAGGGGCTAGAGCCTCCATTTTTGCACTCAGGTCTAAGTCTCATGGCCCTCTATCAGAATTTGGGAAGATTGGAGAAACTTAATTTTTTGCCCAAAAAAAAAAACGTAAGGGGTACCACTGTCGTTTTTTTTTTCGGGCCGAATTTTTGAGTTTCGATATCTCAGCTCTGGAAGGGGCTAGAGCCTCCATTTTTGCACTCAGGTCTAAGTCTCATGGCCCTCTATCAGAATTTGGGAAGATTGGAGAAACTTAATTTTTTGCCCAAAAAAAAACGTAAGGGGTACCACTGTCGTTTTTTTTTCGGGCCGAATTTTTGAGTTTCTATATCTCAGCTCTGGAAGGGGCTAGAGCCTCCATTTTTGCACTCAGGTCTAAGTCTCATGGCCCTCTATCAGAATTTGGGAAGATTGGAGAAACTTAATTTTTTGCCCAAAAAAAAAACGTAAGGGGTACCACTGTCGTTTTTTTTTTCGGGCCGAATTTTTGAGTTTCGATATCTCAGCTCTGGAAGGGGCTAGAGCCTCCATTTTTGCACTCAGGTCTAAGTCTCATGGCCCTCTATCAGAATTTGGGAAGATTGGAGAAACTTAATTTTTTGCCCAAAAAAAAAAAACGTAAGGGGTACCACTGTCGTTTTTTTTTCGGGCCGAATTTTTGAGTTTCGATATCTCAGCTCTGGAAGGGGCTAGAGCCTCCATTTTTGCACTCAGGTCTAAGTCTCATGGCCCTCTATCAGAATTTGGGAAGATTGGAGAAACTTAATTTTTCGCCCAAAAAAAAAAACGTAAGGGGTACCACTGTCGTTTTTTTTTCGGGCCTAATTTTTGAGTTTCGATATCTCAGCTCTGGAAGGGGCTAGAGCCTCCATTTTTTGCACTCAGGTCTAAGTCTCATGGCCCTCTATCAGAATCCAGAGTTTTGGGAAGATTGGAGAAACTTAATTTTTCGCCCAAAAAAAAAAAAAAACGTAAGGGGTACCACTGTCGTTTTTTTTTTTTCAGGCCTAATTTTTGAGTTTCGATATCTCAGCTCTGGAAGGGGCTAGAGCCTCCATTTTTGCACTCAGGTCTAAGTCTCATGGCCCTCTATCAGAATTTGGGAAGATTGGAGAAACTTAATTTTTTGCCCAAAAAAAAAAACGTAAGGGGTACCACTGTCGTTTTTTTTTTCGGGCCGAATTTTTGAGTTTCGATATCTCAGCTCTGGAAGGGGCTAGAGCCTCCATTTTTGCACTCAGGTCTAAGTCTCATGGCCCTCTATCAGAATTTGGGAAGATTGGAGAAACTTAATTTTTTGCCCAAAAAAAAACGTAAGGGGTACCACTGTCGTTTTTTTTTCGGGCCGAATTTTTGAGTTTCGATATCTCAGCTCTGGAAGGGGCTAGAGCCTCAATTTTTGCACTCAGGTCTAAGTCTCATGGCCCTCTATCAGAATTAGGGAAGATTGGAGAAACTTAATTTTTCGCCCAAAAAAAAAACGTAAGGGGTACCACTGTCGTTTTTTTTTTCGGGCCGAATTTTTGAGTTTCGATATCTCAGCTCTGGAAGGGGCTAGAGCCTCCATTTTTGCACTCAGGTCTAAGTCTCATGGCCCTCTATCAGAATTTGGGAAGATTGGAGAAACTTAATTTTTCGCCCCAAAAAAAAAAAACGTAAGGGGTACCACTGTCGTTTTTTTTTCGGGCCGAATTTTTGAGTTTCGATATCTCAGCTCTGGAAGGGGCTAGAGCCTCCATTTTTGCACTCAGGTCTAAGTCTCATGGCCCTCTATCAGAATTTGGGAAGATTGGAGAAACTTAATTTTTCGCCCAAAAAAAAACAACGTAAGGGGTACCACTGTCGTTTTTTTTTTCGGGCCGAATTTTTGAGTTTCGATATCTCAGCTCTGGAAGGGGCTAGAGCCTCCATTTTTGCACTCAGGTCTAAGTCTCATGGCCCTCTATCAGAATTTGGGAAGATTGGAGAAACTTAATTTTTTGCCCAAAAAAAAAACGTAAGGGGTACCACTGTCGTTTTTTTTTTTCGGGCCGAATTTTTGAGTTCCGATATCTCAGCTCTGGAAGGGGCTAGAGCCTCCATTTTTGCACTCAGGTCTAAGTCTCATGGCCCTCTATCAGAATTTGGGAAGATTGGAGAAACTTAATTTTTTGCCCAAAAAAAAAACGTAAGGGGTACCACTGTCGTTTTTTTTTTTCGGGCCGAATTTTTGAGTTTCGATATCTCAGCTCTGGAAGGGGCTAGAGCCTCCATTTTTTGCACTCAGGTCTAAGTCTCATGGCCCTCTATCAGAATTTGGGAAGATTGGAGAAACTTAATTTTTTGCCCCAAAAAAAAAAACGTAAGGGGTACCACTGTCGTTTTTTTTTCGGGCCGAATTTTTGAGTTTCGATATCTCAGCTCTGGAAGGGGCTAGAGCCTCCATTTTTGCACTCAGGTCTAAGTCTCATGGCCCTCTATCAGAATTTGGGAAGATTGGAGAAACTTAATTTTTTGCCCAAAAAAAAAACGTAAGGGGTACCACTGTCGTTTTTTTTCGGGCCGAATTTTTGAGTTTCGATATCTCAGCTCTGGAAGGGGCTAGAGCCTCCATTTTTGCACTCAGGTCTAAGTCTCATGGCCCTCTATCAGAATTTGGGAAGATTGGAGAAACTTAATTTTTTGCCCAAAAAAAAAACGTAAGGGGTACCACTGTCGTTTTTTTTTTCGGGCCGAATTTTTGAGTTTCGATATCTCAGCTCTGGAAGGGGCTAGAGCCTCCATTTTTGCACTCAGGTCTAAGTCTCATGGCCCTCTATCAGAATTTGGGAAGATTGGAGAAACTTAATTTTTTGCCCAAAAAAAAAACGTAAGGGGTACCACTGTCGTTTTTTTTCGGGCCGAATTTTTGAGTTTCGATATCTCAGCTCTGGAAGGGGCTAGAGCCTCCATTTTTGCACTCAGGTCTAAGTCTCATGGCCCTCTATCAGAATTTGGGAAGATTGGAGAAACTTAATTTTTTGCCCAAAAAAAAAACGTAAGGGGTACCACTGTCGTTTTTTTTCGGGCCGAATTTTTGAGTTTCGATATCTCAGCTCTGGAAGGGGCTAGAGCCTCCATTTTTGCACTCAGGTCTAAGTCTCATGGCCCTCTATCAGAATTTGGGAAGATTGGAGAAACTTAATTTTTCGCCCCAAAAAAAAAACGTAAGGGGTACCACTGTCGTTTTTTTTTTCGGGCCGAATTTTTGAGTTTCGATATCTCAGCTCTGGAAGGGGCTAGAGCCTCCATTTTTGCACTCAGGTCTAAGTCTCATGGCCCTCTATCAGAATTTGGGAAGATTGGAGAAACTTAATTTTTCGCCCAAAAAAAAAACCGTAAGGGGTACCACTGTCGTTTTTTTTTTCGGGCCTAATTTTTGAGTTTCGATATCTCAGCTCTGGAAGGGGCTAGAGCCTCCATTTTTTGCACTCAGGTCTAAGTCTCATGGCCCTCTATCAGAATCCAGAGTTTTGGGAAGATTGGAGAAACTTAATTTTTCGCCCAAAAAAAAAAACGTAAGGGGTACCACTGTCGTTTTTTTTTTTGGGCCTAATTTTTGAGTTTCGATATCTCAGCTCGGGAAGGGGCTAGAGCCTCCATTTTTGCACTCAGGTCTAAGTCTCATGGCCCTCTATCAGAATTTGGGAAGATTGGAGAAACTTAATTTTTCGCCCAAAAAAAAAAACGTAAGGGGTACCACTGTCTTTTTTTTTTCGGGCCGAATTTTTGAGTTTCGATATCTCATCTCTGGAAGGGGCTAGAGCCTCCATTTTTGCACTCAGGTCTAAGTCTCATGGCCCTCTATCAGAATTTGGGAAGATTGGAGAAACTTAATTTTTTGCCCCCCAAAAAAAACGTAAGGGGTACCACTGTCGTTTTTTTTTTCGGGCCGAATTTTTGAGTTTCGATATCTCAGCTCTGGAAGGGGCTAGAGCCTCCATTTTTGCACTCAGGTCTAAGTCTCATGGCCCTCTATCAGAATTTGGGAAGATTGGAGAAACTTAATTTTTCGCCCAAAAAAAAAAAACGTAAGGGGTACCACTGTCGTTTTTTTTTCGGGCCTAATTTTTGAGTTTCGATATCTCAGCTCTGGAAGGGGCTAGAGCCTCCATTTTTTGCACTCAGGTCTAAGTCTCATGGCCCTCTATCAGAATCCAGAGTTTTGGGAAGATTGGAGAAACTTAATTTTTCGCCCCAAAAAAAAAAAAAACGTAAGGGGTACCACTGTCGTTTTTTTTTTTCGGGCCGAATTTTTGAGTTTCGATATCTCAGCTCTGGAAGGGGCTAGAGCCTCCATTTTTGCACTCAGGTCTAAGTCTCATGGCCCTCTATCAGAATTTGGGAAGATTGGAGAAACTTAATTTTTTGCCCAAAAAAAAAACGTAAGGGGTACCACTGTCGTTTTTTTTTTTTCGGGCCGAATTTTTGAGTTTCGATATCTCAGCTCTGGAAGGGGCTAGAGCCTCCATTTTTGCACTCAGGTCTAAGTCTCATGGCCCTCTATCAGAATTTGGGAAGATTGGAGAAACTTAATTTTTTGCCCAAAAAAAAAATGTAAGGGGTACCACTGTCGTTTTTTTTTTTTCGGGCCGAATTTTTGAGTTCCGATATCTCAGCTCTGGAAGGGGCTAGAGCCTCCATTTTTGCACTCAGGTCTAAGTCTCATGGCCCTCTATCAGAATTTGGGAAGATTGGAGAAACTTAATTTTTTGCCCAAAAAAAAAACGTAAGGGGTACCACTGTCGTTTTTTTTTTTCGGGCCGAATTTTTGAGTTTCGATATCTCAGCTCTGGAAGGGGCTAGAGCCTCCATTTTTTGCACTCAGGTCTAAGTCTCATGGCCCTCTATCAGAATTTGGGAAGATTGGAGAAACTTAATTTTTGGCCCCAAAAAAAAACGTAAGGGGTACCACTGTCGTTTTTTTTTTTCGGGCCGAATTTTTGAGTTTCGATATCTCAGCTCTGGAAGGGGCTAGAGCCTCCATTTTTGCACTCAGGTCTAAGTCTCATGGCCCTCTATCAGAATTTGGGAAGATTGGAGAAACTTAATTTTTTGCCCAAAAAAAAAAAAACGTAAGGGGTACCACTGTCGTTTTTTTTTCGGGCCGAATTTTTGAGTTTCGATATCTCAGCTCTGGAAGGGGCTAGAGCCTCCATTTTTGCACTCAGGTCTAAGTCTCATGGCCCTCTATCAGAATTTGGGAAGATTGGAGAAACTTAATTTTTTGCCCAAAAAAAAAACGTAAGGGGTACCACTGTCGTTTTTTTTTTTTCGGGCCGAATTTTTGAGTTTCGATATCTCAGCTCTGGAAGGGGCTAGAGCCTCCATTTTTGCACTCAGGTCTAAGTCTCATGGCCCTCTATCAGAATTTGGGAAGATTGGAGAAACTTAATTTTTCGCCCAAAAAAAAAACGTAAGGGGTACCACTGTCGTTTTTTTTTTTTCGGGCCGAATTTTTGAGTTCCGATATCTCAGCTCTGGAAGGGGCTAGAGCCTCCATTTTTGCACTCAGGTCTAAGTCTCATGGCCCTCTATCAGAATTTGGGAAGATTGGAGAAACTTAATTTTTTGCCCAAAAAAAAAACGTAAGGGGTACCACTGTCGTTTTTTTTTTTCGGGCCGAATTTTTGAGTTTCGATATCTCAGCTCTGGAAGGGGCTAGAGCCTCCATTTTTTGCACTCAGGTCTAAGTCTCATGGCCCTCTATCAGAATTTGGGAAGATTGGAGAAACTTAATTTTTGGCCCCAAAAAAAAACGTAAGGGGTACCACTGTCGTTTTTTTTTTTCGGGCCGAATTTTTGAGTTTCGATATCTCAGCTCTGGAAGGGGCTAGAGCCTCCATTTTTGCACTCAGGTCTAAGTCTCATGGCCCTCTATCAGAATTTGGGAAGATTGGAGAAAC
Organism: Pimephales promelas; assembly: GCF_988280905.1. Lineage (NCBI taxonomy): Eukaryota > Metazoa > Chordata > Actinopteri > Cypriniformes > Leuciscidae > Pimephales > Pimephales promelas. Next base: position 18,303,919 of record NC_142773.1, read on the forward strand.
TTAATTTTTTGCCCAAAAAAAAAAAACGTAAGGGGTACCACTGTCGTTTTTTTTTCGGGCCGAATTTTTGAGTTTCGATATCTCAGCTCTGGAAGGGGCTAGAGCCTCCATTTTTGCACTCAGGTCTAAGTCTCATGGCCCTCTATCAGAATTTGGGAAGATTGGAGAAACTTAATTTTTTGCCCAAAAAAAAAAACGTAAGGGGTACCACTGTCGTTTTTTTTTTCGGGCCAAATTTTTGAGTTTAGATATCTCAGCTCTGGAAGGGGCTAGAGCCTCCATTTTTGCACTCAGGTCTAAGTCTCATGGCCCTCTATCAGAATTAGGGAAGATTGGAGAAACTTAATTTTTCGCCCAAAAAAAAAACGTAAGGGGTACCACTGTCGTTTTTTTTTTCGGGCCGAATTTTTGAGTTTCGATATCTCAGCTCTGGAAGGGGCTAGAGCCTCCATTTTTGCACTCAGGTCTAAGTCTCATGGCCCTCTATCAGAATTTGGGAAGATTGGAGAAACTTAATTTTTTGCCCAAAAAAAAAACGTAAGGGGTACCACTGTCGTTTTTTTTTTCGGGCCGAATTTTTGAGTTCCGATATCTCAGCTCTGGAAGGGACTAGAGCCTCCATTTTTGCACTCAGGTCTAAGTCTCATGGCCCTCTATCAGAATTTGGGAAGATTGGAGAAACTTAATTTTTTGCCCCAAAAAAAAAACGTAAGGGGTACCACTGTCGTTTTTTTTCGGGCCTAATTTTTGAGTTTCGATATCTCAGCTCTGGAAGGGGCTAGAGCCTCCATTTTTTGCACTCAGGTCTAAGTCTCATGGCCCTCTATCAGAATCCAGAGTTTTGGGAAGATTGGAGAAACGTAATTTTTCGCCCCAAAAAAAAAAAACCGTAAGGGGTACCACTGTCGTTTTTTTTTCGGGCCGAATTTTTGAGTTTCGATATCTCAGCTCTGGAAGGGGCTAGAGCCTCCATTTTTGCACTCAGGTCTAAGTCTCATGGCCCTCTATCAGAATTTGGGAAGATTGGAGAAACTTAATTTTTTGCCCAAAAAAAAAAAACGTAAGGGGTACCACTGTCGTTTTTTTTTCGGGCCGAATTTTTGAGTTTCGATATCTCAGCTCTGGAAGGGGCTAGAGCCTCCATTTTTGCACTCAGGTCTAAGTCTCATGGCCCTCTATCAGAATTAGGGAAGATTGGAGAAACTTAATTTTTCGCCCAAAAAAAAAACGTAAGGGGTACCACTGTCGTTTTTTTTTCGGGCCGAATTTTTGAGTTTCGATATCTCAGCTCTGGAAGGGGCTAGAGCCTCCATTTTTGCACTCAGGTCTAAGTCTCATGGCCCTCTATCAGAATTTGGGAAGATTGGAGAAACTTAATTTTTCGCCCCAAAAAAAAAACGTAAGGGGTACCACTGTCGTTTTTTTTTCGGGCCGAATTTTTGAGTTTCGATATCTCAGCTCTGGAAGGGGCTAGAGGCTCCATTTTTGCACTCAGGTCTAAGTCTCATGGCCCTCTATCAGAATTTGGGAAGATTGGAGAAACTTAATTTTTTGCCCAAAAAAAAAAAAACGTAAGGGGTACCACTGTCGTTTTTTTTTCGGGCCGAATTTTTGAGTTTCGATATCTCAGCTCTGGAAGGGGCTAGAGCCTCCATTTTTGCACTCAGGTCTAAGTCTCATGGCCCTCTATCAGAATTTGGGAAGATTGGAGAAACTTAATTTTTCGCCCAAAAAAAAAAACGTAAGGGGTACCACTGTCGTTTTTTTTTCGGGCCTAATTTTTGAGTTTCGATATCTCAGCTCTGGAAGGGGCTAGAGCCTCCATTTTTTGCACTCAGGTCTAAGTCTCATGGCCCTCTATCAGAATCCAGAGTTTTGGGAAGATTGGAGAAACTTAATTTTTCGCCCAAAAAAAAAAAAAAAACGTAAGGGGTACCACTGTCGTTTTTTTTTTTTCAGGCCTAATTTTTGAGTTTCGATATCTCAGCTCTGGAAGGGGCTAGAGCCTCCATTTTTGCACTCAGGTCTAAGTCTCATGGCCCTCTATCAGAATTTGGGAAGATTGGAGAAACTTAATTTTTTGCCCAAAAAAAAAAATGTAAGGGGTACCACTGTCGTTTTTTTTTTCGGGCCGAATTTTTGAGTTTCGATATCTCAGCTCTGGAAGGGGCTAGAGCCTCCATTTTTGCACTCAGGTCTAAGTCTCATGGCCCTCTATCAGAATTTGGGAAGATTGGAGAAACTTAATTTTTTGCCCAAAAAAAAACGTAAGGGGTACCACTGTCGTTTTTTTTTCGGGCCGAATTTTTGAGTTTCGATATCTCAGCTCTGGAAGGGGCTAGAGCCTCAATTTTTGCACTCTGGTCTAAGTCTCATGGCCCTCTATCAGAATTAGGGAAGATTGGAGAAACTTAATTTTTCGCCCAAAAAAAAAACGTAAGGGGTACCACTGTCGTTTTTTTTTTCGGGCCGAATTTTTGAGTTTCGATATCTCAGCTCTGGAAGGGGCTAGAGCCTCCATTTTTGCACTCAGGTCTAAGTCTCATGGCCCTCTATCAGAATTTGGGAAGATTGGAGAAACTTAATTTTTCGCCCCAAAAAAAAAAAAACGTAAGGGGTACCACTGTCGTTTTTTTTTCGGGCCGAATTTTTGAGTTTCGATATCTCAGCTCTGGAAGGGGCTAGAGCCTCCATTTTTGCACTCAGGTCTAAGTCTCATGGCCCTCTATCAGAATTTGGGAAGATTGGAGAAACTTAATTTTTCGCCCAAAAAAAAACAACGTAAGGGGTACCACTGTCGTTTTTTTTTTCGGGCCGAATTTTTGAGTTTCGATATCTCAGCTCTGGAAGGGGCTAGAGCCTCCATTTTTGCACTCAGGTCTAAGTCTCATGGCCCTCTATCAGAATTTGGGAAGATTGGAGAAACTTAATTTTTTGCCCAAAAAAAAAACGTAAGGGGTACCACTGTCGTTTTTTTTTTCGGGCCGAATTTTTGAGTTCCGATATCTCAGCTCTGGAAGGGGCTAGAGCCTCCATTTTTGTACTCAGGTCTAAGTCTCATGGCCCTCTATCAGAATTTGGGAAGATTGGAGAAACTTAATTTTTTGCCCAAAAAAAAACGTAAGGGGTACCACTGTCGTTTTTTTTTTTCGGGCCGAATTTTTGAGTTTCGATATCTCAGCTCTGGAAGGGGCTAGAGCCTCCATTTTTTGCACTCAGGTCTAAGTCTCATGGCCCTCTATCAGAATTTGGGAAGATTGGAGAAACTTAATTTTTTGCCCCAAAAAAAAAAACGTAAGGGGTACCACTGTCGTTTTTTTTTCGGGCCGAATTTTTGAGTTTCGATATCTCAGCTCTGGAAGGGGCTAGAGCCTCCATTTTTGCACTCAGGTCTAAGTCTCATGGCCCTCTATCAGAATTTGGGAAGATTGGAGAAACTTAATTTTTTGCCCAAAAAAAAAACGTAAGGGGTACCACTGTCGTTTTTTTTCGGGCCGAATTTTTGAGTTTCGATATCTCAGCTCTGGAAGGGGCTAGAGCCTCCATTTTTGCACTCAGGTCTAAGTCTCATGGCCCTCTATCAGAATTTGGGAAGATTGGAGAAACTTAATTTTTTGCCCAAAAAAAAAACGTAAGGGGTACCACTGTCGTTTTTTTTTTCGGGCCGAATTTTTGAGTTTCGATATCTCAGCTCTGGAAGGGGCTAGAGCCTCCATTTTTGCACTCAGGTCTAAGTCTCATGGCCCTCTATCAGAATTAGGGAAGATTGGAGAAACTTAATTTTTCGCCCAAAAAAAAAAAACGTAAGGGGTACCACTGTCGTTTTTTTTTCGGGCCGAATTTTTGAGTTTCGATATCTCAGCTCTGGAAGGGGCTAGAGCCTCCATTTTTGCACTCAGGTCTAAGTCTCATGGCCCTCTATCAGAATTTGGGAAGATTGGAGAAACTTATTTTTTTGCCCAAAAAAAAACGTACGGGGTACCACTGTCGTTTTTTTTTCGGGCCGAATTTTTGAGTTTCGATATCTCAGCTCTGGAAGGGGCTAGAGCCTCCATTTTTGCACTCAGGTCTAAGTCTCATGGCCCTCTATCAGAATTTAGGAAGATTGGAGAAACTTAATTTTTTGCCCAAAAAAAAAAAACGTAAGGGGTACCACTGTCGTTTTTTTTTCGGGCCGAATTTTTGAGTTTCGATATCTCAGCTCTGGAAGGGGCTAGAGCCTCCATTTTTGCACTCAGGTCTAAGTCTCATGGCCCTCTATCAGAATTTGGGAAGATTGGAGAAACTTAATTTTTCGCCCAAAAAAAAAACGCAAGGGGTACCACTGTCGTTTTTTTTTCGGGCCGAATTTTTGAGTTTCGATATCTCAGCTCTGGAAGGGGCTAGAGCCTCCATTTTTGCACTCAGGTCTAAGTCTCATGGCCCTCTATCAGAATTTGGGAAGATTGGAGAAACTTAATTTTTTGCCCCAAAAAAAAACGTAAGGGGTACCACTGTCGTTTTTTTTTTTCGGGCCGAATTTTTGAGTTTTGATATCTCAGCTCTGGAAGGGGCTAGAGCCTCCATTTTTGCACTCAGGTCTAAGTCTCATGGCCCTCTATCAGAATTTGGGAAGATTGGAGAAACTTAATTTTTCGCCCAAAAAAAAAAACGTAAGGGGTACCACTGTCGTTTTTTTTTCGGGCCTAATTTTTGAGTTTCGATATCTCAGCTCTGGAAGGGGCTAGAGCCTCCATTTTTTGCACTCAGGTCTAAGTCTCATGGCCCTCTATCAGAATCCAGAGTTTTGGGAAGATTGGAGAAACTTAATTTTTCGCCCAAAAAAAAAAACGTAAGGGGTACCACTGTCGTTTTTTTTTCGGGCCGAATTTTTGAGTTTCGATATCTCAGCTCTGGAAGGGGCTAGAGCCTCCATTTTTGCACTCAGGTCTAAGTCTCATGGCCCTCTATCAGAATTTGGGAAGATTGGAGAAACTTAATTTTTTGCCCAAAAAAAAAAAACGTAAGGGGTACCACTGTCGTTTTTTTTTCGGGCCGAATTTTTGAGTTTCGATATCTCAGCTCTGGAAGGGGCTAGAGCCTCCATTTTTGCACTCAGGTCTAAGTCTCATGGCCCTCTATCAGAATTTGGGAAGATTGGAGAAACTTAATTTTTCGCCCAAAAAAAAAAAACGTAAGGGGTACCACTGTCGTTTTTTTTTTCGGGCCGAATTTTTGAGTTTCGAAATCTCAGCTCTGGAAGGGGCTAGAGCCTCCATTTTTGCACTCAGGTCTAAGTCTCATGGCCCTCTATCAGAATTTGGGAAGATTGGAGAAACTTAATTTTTTGCCCAAAAAAAAAACGTAAGGGGTACCACTGTCGTTTTTTTTCGGGCCTAATTTTTGAGTTTCGATATCTCAGCTCTGGAAGGGGCTAGAGCCTCCATTTTTTGCACTCAGGTCTAAGTCTCATGGCCCTCTATCAGAATCCAGAGTTTTGGGAAGATTGGAGAAACTTAATTTTTCGCCCAAAAAAAAAAAAAAAACGTAAGGGGTACCACTGTCGTTTTTTTTTCGGGCCGAATTTTTGAGTTTCGATATCTCAGCTCTGGAAGGGGCTAGAGCCTCCATTTTTGCACTCAGGTCTAAGTCTCATGGCCCTCTATCAGAATTTGGGAAGATTGGAGAAACTTAATTTTTTGCCCAAAAAAAAAAACGTAAGGGGTACCACTGTCGTTTTTTTTTTTCGGGCCGAATTTTTGAGTTTCGATATCTCAGCTCTGGAAGGGGCTAGAGCCTCCATTTTTGCACTCAGGTCTAAGTCTCATGGCCCTCTATCAGAATTTGGGAAGATTGGAGAAACTTAATTTTTTGCCCAAAAAAAAAAAACGTAAGGGGTACCACTGTCGTTTTTTTTTCGGGCCGAATTTTTGAGTTTCGATATCTCAGCTCTGGAAGGGGCTAGAGCCTCCATTTTTGCACTCAGGTCTAAGTCTCATGGCCCTCTATCAGAATTAGGGAAGATTGGAGAAACTTAATTTTTCGCCCAAAAAAACAACGTAAGGGGTACCACTGTCGTTTTTTTTTCGGGCCGAATTTTTGAGTTTCGATATCTCAGCTCTGGAAGGGGCTAGAGCCTCCATTTTTGCACTCAGGTCTAAGTCTCATGGCCCTCTATCAGAATTTGGGAAGATTGGAGAAACTTAATTTTTCGCCCCAAAAAAAAAAACGTAAGGGGTACCACTGTCGTTTTTTTTTCGGGCCGAATTTTTGAGTTTCGATATCTCAGCTCTGGAAGGGGCTAGAGGCTCCATTTTTGCACTCAGGTCTAAGTCTCATGGCCCTCTATCAGAATTTGGGAAGATTGGAGAAACTTAATTTTTCGCCCAAAAAAAAAAACGTAAGGGGTACCACTGTCGTTTTTTTTTTCGGGCCGAATTTTTGAGTTTCGATATCTCAGCTCTGGAAGGGGCTAGAGCCTCCATTTTTGCACTCAGGTCTAAGTCTCATGGCCCTCTATCAGAATTAGGGAAGATTGGAGAAACTTAATTTTTCGCCCAAAAAAAAAAACGTAAGGGGTACCACTGTCGTTTTTTTTTCGGGCCGAATTTTTGAGTTTCTATATCTCAGCTCTGGAAGGGGCTAGAGCCTCCATTTTTGCACTCAGGTCTAAGTCTCATGGCCCTCTATCAGAATTTGGGAAGATTGGAGAAACTTAATTTTTTGCCCAAAAAAAAAACGTAAGGGGTACCACTGTCGTTTTTTTTTTCGGGCCGAATTTTTGAGTTTCGATATCTCAGCTCTGGAAGGGGCTAGAGCCTCCATTTTTGCACTCAGGTCTAAGTCTCATGGCCCTCTATCAGAATTTGGGAAGATTGGAGAAACTTAATTTTTTGCCCAAAAAAAAAAAACGTAAGGGGTACCACTGTCGTTTTTTTTTCGGGCCGAATTTTTGAGTTTCGATATCTCAGCTCTGGAAGGGGCTAGAGCCTCCATTTTTGCACTCAGGTCTAAGTCTCATGGCCCTCTATCAGAATTTGGGAAGATTGGAGAAACTTAATTTTTCGCCCAAAAAAAAAAACGTAAGGGGTACCACTGTCGTTTTTTTTTCGGGCCTAATTTTTGAGTTTCGATATCTCAGCTCTGGAAGGGGCTAGAGCCTCCATTTTTTGCACTCAGGTCTAAGTCTCATGGCCCTCTATCAGAATCCAGAGTTTTGGGAAGATTGGAGAAACTTAATTTTTCGCCCAAAAAAAAAAAAAAAACGTAAGGGGTACCACTGTCGTTTTTTTTTTTTCAGGCCTAATTTTTGAGTTTCGATATCTCAGCTCTGGAAGGGGCTAGAGCCTCCATTTTTGCACTCAGGTCTAAGTCTCATGGCCCTCTATCAGAATTTGGGAAGATTGGAGAAACTTAATTTTTTGCCCAAAAAAAAAAACGTAAGGGGTACCACTGTCGTTTTTTTTTTCGGGCCGAATTTTTGAGTTTCGATATCTCAGCTCTGGAAGGGGCTAGAGCCTCCATTTTTGCACTCAGGTCTAAGTCTCATGGCCCTCTATCAGAATTTGGGAAGATTGGAGAAACTTAATTTTTTGCCCAAAAAAAAACGTAAGGGGTACCACTGTCGTTTTTTTTTTCGGGCCGAATTTTTGAGTTTCGATATCTCAGCTCTGGAAGGGGCTAGAGCCTCAATTTTTGCACTCAGGTCTAAGTCTCATGGCCCTCTATCAGAATTAGGGAAGATTGGAGAAACTTAATTTTTCGCCCAAAAAAAAAACGTAAGGGGTACCACTGTCGTTTTTTTTTTCGGGCCGAATTTTTGAGTTTCGATATCTCAGCTCTGGAAGGGGCTAGAGCCTCCATTTTTGCACTCAGGTCTAAGTCTCATGGCCCTCTATCAGAATTTGGGAAGATTGGAGAAACGTAATTTTTCGCCCCAAAAAAAAAAAAACGTAAGGGGTACCACTGTCGTTTTTTTTTCGGGCCGAATTTTTGAGTTTCGATATCTCAGCTCTGGAAGGGGCTAGAGCCTCCATTTTTGCACTCAGGTCTAAGTCTCATGGCCCTCTATCAGAATTTGGGAAGATTGGAGAAACTTAATTTTTCGCCCAAAAAAAAACAACGTAAGGGGTACCACTGTCGTTTTTTTTTTCGGGCCGAATTTTTGAGTTTCGATATCTCAGCTCTGGAAGGGGCTAGAGCCTCCATTTTTGCACTCAGGTCTAAGTCTCATGGCCCTCTATCAGAATTTGGGAAGATTGGAGAAACTTAATTTTTTGCCCAAAAAAAAAACGTAAGGGGTACCACTGTCGTTTTTTTTTTTCGGGCCGAATTTTTGAGTTCCGATATCTCAGCTCTGGAAGGGGCTAGAGCCTCCATTTTTGCACTCAGGTCTAAGTCTCATGGCCCTCTATCAGAATTTGGGAAGATTGGAGAAACTTAATTTTTTGCCCAAAAAAAAAACGTAAGGGGTACCACTGTCGTTTTTTTTTTTCGGGCCGAATTTTTGAGTTTCGATATCTCAGCTCTGGAAGGGGCTAGAGCCTCCATTTTTTGCACTCAGGTCTAAGTCTCATGGCCCTCTATCAGAATTTGGGAAGATTGGAGAAACTTAATTTTTTGCCCCAAAAAAAAAAACGTAAGGGGTACCACTGTCGTTTTTTTTTCGGGCCGAATTTTTGAGTTTCGATATCTCAGCTCTGGAAGGGGCTAGAGCCTCCATTTTTGCACTCAGGTCTAAGTCTCATGGCCCTCTATCAGAATTTGGGAAGATTGGAGAAACTTAATTTTTTGCCCAAAAAAAAAACGTAAGGGGTACCACTGTCGTTTTTTTTCGGGCCGAATTTTTGAGTTTCGATATCTCAGCTCTGGAAGGGGCTAGAGCCTCCATTTTTGCACTCAGGTCTAAGTCTCATGGCCCTCTATCAGAATTTGGGAAGATTGGAGAAACTTAATTTTTTGCCCAAAAAAAAAACGTAAGGGGTACCACTGTCGTTTTTTTTTCGGGCCGAATTTTTGAGTTTCGATATCTCAGCTCTGGAAGGGGCTAGAGCCTCCATTTTTGCACTCAGGTCTAAGTCTCATGGCCCTCTATCAGAATTAGGGAAGATTGGAGAAACTTAATTTTTCGCCCAAAAAAAAAAACGTAAGGGGTACCACTGTCGTTTTTTTTTCGGGCCGAATTTTTGAGTTTCGATATCTCAGCTCTGGAAGGGGCTAGAGCCTCCATTTTTGCACTCAGGTCTAAGTCTCATGGCCCTCTATCAGAATTTGGGAAGATTGGAGAAACTTAATTTTTCGCCCAAAAAAAAAAAACGTAAGGGGTACCACTGTCGTTTTTTTTTTTCGGGCCGAATTTTTGAGTTTCGAAATCTCAGCTCTGGAAGGGGCTAGAGCCTCCATTTTTGCACTCAGGTCTAAGTCTCATGGCCCTCTATCAGAATTTGGGAAGATTGGAGAAACTTAATTTTTTGCCCAAAAAAAAAACGTAAGGGGTACCACTGTCGTTTTTTTTTCGGGCCGAATTTTTGAGTTTCGATATCTCAGCTCTGGAAGGGGCTAGAGCCTCCATTTTTGCACTCAGGTCTAAGTCTCATGGCCCTCTATCAGAATTTGGGAAGATTGGAGAAACTTAATTTTTTGCCCAAAAAAAAAAAAACGTAAGGGGTACCACTGTCGTTTTTTTTTTCGGGACGAATTTTTGAGTTTCGATATCTCAGCTCTGGAAGGGGCTAGAGCCTCCATTTTTGCACTCAGGTCTAAGTCTCATGGCCCTCTATCAGAATTTGGGAAGATTGGAGAAACTTAATTTTTCGCCCAAAAAAAAAAAACGTAAGGGGTACCACTGTCGTTTTTTTTTTCGGGCCGAATTTTTGAGTTTCGAAATCTCAGCTCTGGAAGGGGCTAGAGCCTCCATTTTTGCACTCAGGTCTAAGTCTCATGGCCCTCTATCAGAATTTGGGAAGATTGGAGAAACTTAATTTTTCGCCCCAAAAAAAAAACGTAAGGGGTACCACTGTCGTTTTTTTTCGGGCCTAATTTTTGAGTTTCGATATCTCAGCTCTGGAAGGGGCTAGAGCCTCCATTTTTTGCACTCAGGTCTAAGTCTCATGGCCCTCTATCAGAATCCAGAGTTTTGGGAAGATTGGAGAAACTTAATTTTTCGCCCAAAAAAAAAAAAAACGTAAGGGGTACCACTGTCGTTTTTTTTTCGGGCCGAATTTTTGAGTTTCGATATCTCAGCTCTGGAAGGGGCTAGAGCCTCCATTTTTGCACTCAGGTCTAAGTCTCATGGCCCTCTATCAGAATTTGGGAAGATTGGAGAAACTTAATTTTTTGCCCAAAAAAAAAAAAACGTAAGGGGTACCACTGTCGTTTTTTTTTTTTCGGGCCGAATTTTTGAGTTTCGATATCTCAGCTCTGGAAGGGGCTAGAGCCTCCATTTTTGCACTCAGGTCTAAGTCTCATGGCCCTCTATCAGAATTTGGGAAGATTGGAGAAACTTAATTTTTTGCCCAAAAAAAAAACGTAAGGGGTACCACTGTCGTTTTTTTTTTTCGGGCCGAATTTTTGAGTTTCGATATCTCAGCTCTGGAAGGGGCTAGAGCCTCCATTTTTGCACTCAGGTCTAAGTCTCATGGCCCTCTATCAGAATTAGGGAAGATTGGAGAAACTTAATTTTTCGCCCAAAAAAAAAAACGTAAGGGGTACCACTGTCGTTTTTTTTTTCGGGCCGAATTTTTGAGTTTCGATATCTCAGCTCTGGAAGGGGCTAGAGCCTCCATTTTTGCACTCAGGTCTAAGTCTCATGGCCCTCTATCAGAATTTGGGAAGATTGGAGAAACTTAATTTTTGTGCCCAAAAAAAACGTAAGGGGTACCACTGTCGTTTTTTTTTCGGGCCGAATTTTTGAGTTTCGATATCTCAGCTCTGGAAGGGGCTAGAGCCTCCATTTTTGCACTCAGGTCTAAGTCTCATGGCCCTCTATCAGAATTTGGGAAGATTGGAGAAACTTAATTTTTTGCCCAAAAAAAAAACGTAAGGGGTACCACTGTCGTTTTTTTTTTCGGGCCGAATTTTTGAGTTTCGATATCTCAGCTCTGGAAGGGGCTAGAGCCTCCATTTTTGCACTCAGGTCTAAGTCTCATGGCCCTCTATCAGAATTTGGGAAGATTGGAGAAACTTAATTTTTCGCCCAAAAAAAAAAACGTAAGGGGTACCACTGTCGTTTTTTTTTTCGGGCCGAATTTTTGAGTTTCGATATCTCAGCTCTGGAAGGGGCTAGAGCCTCCATTTTTGCACTCAGGTCTAAGTCTCATGGCCCTCTATCAGAATTTGGGAAGATTGGAGAAACTTAATTTTTTGCCCAAAAAAAAAAACGTAAGGGGTACCACTGTCGTTTTTTTTTCGGGCCTAATTTTTGAGTTTCAAAATCTCAGCTCTGGAAGGGGCTAGAGCCTCCATTTTTTGCACTCAGGTCTAAGTCTCATGGCCCTCTATCAGAATCCAGAGTTTTGGGAAGATTGGAGAAACTTAATTTTTCGCCCAAAAAAAAAAAAAAACGTAAGGGGTACCACTGTCGTTTTTTTTTTTCGGGCCTAATTTTTGAGTTTCGATATCTCAGCTCTGGAAGGGGCTAGAGCCTCCATTTTTGCACTCAGGTCTAAGTCTCATGGCCCTCTATCAAAATTTGGGAAGATTGGAGAAACTTAATTTTTTGCCCAAAAAAAAAAAACGTAAGGGGTACCACTGTCGTTTTTTTTTCGGGCCGAATTTTTGAGTTTCGATATCTCAGCTCTGGAAGGGGCTAGAGCCTCCATTTTTGCACTCAGGTCTAAGTCTCATGGCCCTCTATCAGAATTTGGGAAGATTGGAGAAACTTAATTTTTCGCCCAAAAAAAAAAAACGTAAGGGGTACCACTGTCGTTTTTTTTTTCAGGCCGAATTTTTGAGTTTCGATATCTCAGCTCTGGAAGGGGCTAGAGCCTCCATTTTTGCACTCAGGTCTAAGTCTCATGGCCCTCTATCAGAATTTGGGAAGATTGGAGAAACTTAATTTTTTGCCCAAAAAAAAAACGTAAGGGGTACCACTGTCGTTTTTTTTTTTTCGGGCCGAATTTTTGAGTTTCGATATCTCAGCTCTGGAAGGGGCTAGAGCCTCCATTTTTGCACTCAGGTCTAAGTCTCATGGCCCTCTATCAGAATTTGGGAAGATTGGAGAAACTTAATTTTTCGCCCAAAAAAAAAAAACGTAAGGGGTACCACTGTCGTTTTTTTTTTCAGGCCGAATTTTTGAGTTTCGATATCTCAGCTCTGGAAGGGGCTAGAGCCTCCATTTTTGCACTCAGGTCTAAGTCTCATGGCCCTCTATCAGAATTTGGGAAGATTGGAGAAACTTAATTTTTTGCCCAAAAAAAAAACGTAAGGGGTACCACTGTCGTTTTTTTTTTTTCGGGCCGAATTTTTGAGTTCCGATATCTCAGCTCTGGAAGGGGCTAGAGCCTCCATTTTTGCACTCAGGTCTAAGTCTCATGGCCCTCTATCAGAATTTGGGAAGATTGGAGAAACTTAATTTTTTGCCCCAAAAAAAAACGTAAGGGGTACCACTGTCGTTTTTTTTTTTTCGGGCCGAATTTTTGAGTTTCGATGTCTCAGCTCTGGAAGGGGCTAGAGCCTCCATTTTTTGCACTCAGGTCTAAGTCTCATGGCCCTCTATCAGAATTTGGGAAGATTGGAGAAACTTAATTTTTTGCCCCCCAAAAAAACGTAAGGGGTACCACTGTCGTTTTTTTTTCGGGCCGAATTTTTGAGTTTCGATATCTCAGCTCTGGAAGGGGCTAGAGCCTCCATTTTTGCACTCAGGTCTAAGTCTCATGGCCCTCTATCAGAATTTGGGAAGATTGGAGAAACTTAATTTTTTGCCCAAAAAAAAAACGTAAGGGGTACCACTGTCGTTTTTTTTCGGGCCGAATTTTTGAGTTTCGATATCTCAGCTCTGGAAGGGGCTAGAGCCTCCATTTTTGCACTCAGGTCTAAGTCTCATGGCCCTCTATCAGAATTTGGGAAGATTGGAGAAACTTAATTTTTTGCCCAAAAAAAAAACGTAAGGGGTACCACTGTCGTTTTTTTTTTCGGGCCGAATTTTTGAGTTTCGATATCTCAGCTCTGGAAGGGGCTAGAGCCTCCATTTTTGCACTCAGGTCTAAGTCTCATGGCTCTCTATCAGAATTAGGGAAGATTGGAGAAACTTAATTTTTCGCCCAAAAAAAAAAACGTAAGGGGTACCACTGTCGTTTTTTTTTTCGGGCCGAATTTTTGAGTTTCGATATCTCAGCTCTGGAAGGGGCTAGAGCCTCCATTTTTGCACTCAGGTCTAAGTCTCATGGCCCTCTATCAGAATTTGGGAAGATTGGAGAAACTTAATTTTTTGCCCAAAAAAAAACGTAAGGGGTACCACTGTCGTTTTTTTTTTCGGGCCGAATTTTTGAGTTTCGATATCTCAGCTCTGGAAGGGGCTAGAGCCTCCATTTTTGCACTCAGGTCTAAGTCTCATGGCCCTCTATCAGAATTTAGGAAGATTGGAGAAACTTAATTTTTTGCCCCAAAAAAAAACGTAAGGGGTACCACTGTCGTTTTTTTTTCGGGCCGAATTTTTGAGTTTCGATATCTCAGCTCTGGAAGGGGCTAGAGCCTCCATTTTTGCACTCAGGTCTAAGTCTCATGGCCCTCTATCAGAATTTGGGAAGATTGGAGAAACTTATTTTTTTGCCCAAAAAAAAACGTACGGGGTACCACTGTCGTTTTTTTTTCGGGCCGAATTTTTGAGTTTCGATATCTCAGCTCTGGAAGGGGCTAGAGCCTCCATTTTTGCACTCAGGTCTAAGTCTCATGGCCCTCTATCAGAATTTAGGAAGATTGGAGAAACTTAATTTTTTGCCCAAAAAAAAAAAACGTAAGGGGTACCACTGTCGTTTTTTTTTCGGGCCGAATTTTTGAGTTTCGATATCTCAGCTCTGGAAGGGGCTAGAGCCTCCATTTTTGCACTCAGGTCTAAGTCTCATGGCCCTCTATCAGAATTTGGGAAGATTGGAGAAACTTAATTTTTCGCCCAAAAAAAAAAACGTAAGGGGTACCACTGTCGTTTTTTTTTCGGGCCGAATTTTTGAGTTTCGATATCTCAGCTCTGGAAGGGGCTAGAGCCTCCATTTTTGCACTCAGGTCTAAGTCTCATGGCCCTCTATCAGAATTTGGGAAGATTGGAGAAACTTAATTTTTTGCCCCAAAAAAAAAACGTAAGGGGTACCACTGTCGTTTTTTTTTTTCGGGCCGAATTTTTGAGTTTCGATATCTCAGCTCTGGAAGGGGCTAGAGCCTCCATTTTTGCACTCAGGTCTAAGTCTCATGGCCCTCTATCAGAATTTGGGAAGATTGGAGAAACTTAATTTTTCGCCCAAAAAAAAAAAACGTAAGGGGTACCACTGTCGTTTTTTTTTCGGGCCTAATTTTTGAGTTTCGATATCTCAGCTCTGGAAGGGGCTAGAGCCTCCATTTTTTGCACTCAGGTCTAAGTCTCATGGCCCTCTATCAGAATCCAGAGTTTTGGGAAGATTGGAGAAACTTAATTTTTCGCCCAAAAAAAAAACAAAAAACGTAAGGGGTACCACTGTCGTTTTTTTTTTTTCGGGCCTAATTTTTGAGTTTCGATATCTCAGCTCTGGAAGGGGCTAGAGCCTCCATTTTTGCACTCAGGTCTAAGTCTCATGGCCCTCTATCAGAATTTGGGAAGATTGGAGAAACTTAATTTTTTGCCCAAAAAAAAAACGTAAGGGGTACCACTGTCGTTTTTTTTTCGGGCCGAATTTTTGAGTTTCGATATCTCAGCTCTGGAAGGGGCTAGAGCCTCCATTTTTGCACTCAGGTCTAAGTCTCATGGCCCTCTATCAGAATTTGGGAAGATTGGAGAAACTTAATTTTTTGCCCCAAAAAAAAAAACGTAAGGGGTACCACTGTCGTTTTTTTTTCGGGCCGAATTTTTGAGTTTCGATATCTCAGCTCTGGAAGGGGCTAGAGCCTCCATTTTTGCACTCAGGTCTAAGTCTCATGGCCCTCTATCAGAATTTGGGAAGATTGGAGAAACTTAATTTTTCGCCCAAAAAAAAAAAACGTAAGGGGTACCACTGTCGTTTTTTTTTTTCGGGCCGAATTTTTGAGTTTCGAAATCTCAGCTCTGGAAGGGGCTAGAGCCTCCATTTTTGCACTCAGGTCTAAGTCTCATGGCCCTCTATCAGAATTTGGGAAGATTGGAGAAACTTAATTTTTTGCCCAAAAAAAAAACGTAAGGGGTACCACTGTCGTTTTTTTTTCGGGCCGAATTTTTGAGTTTCGATATCTCAGCTCTGGAAGGGGCTAGAGCCTCCATTTTTGCACTCAGGTCTAAGTCTCATGGCCCTCTATCAGAATTTGGGAAGATTGGAGAAACTTAATTTTTTGCCCAAAAAAAAAAAAACGTAAGGGGTACCACTGTCGTTTTTTTTTTCGGGACGAATTTTTGAGTTTCGATATCTCAGCTCTGGAAGGGGCTAGAGCCTCCATTTTTGCACTCAGGTCTAAGTCTCATGGCCCTCTATCAGAATTTGGGAAGATTGGAGAAACTTAATTTTTCGCCCAAAAAAAAAAAACGTAAGGGGTACCACTGTCGTTTTTTTTTTCGGGCCGAATTTTTGAGTTTCGAAATCTCAGCTCTGGAAGGGGCTAGAGCCTCCATTTTTGCACTCAGGTCTAAGTCTCATGGCCCTCTATCAGAATTTGGGAAGATTGGAGAAACTTAATTTTTTGCCCAAAAAAAAAACGTAAGGGGTACCACTGTCGTTTTTTTTTTCGGGCCGAATTTTTGAGTTCCGATATCTCCGCTCTGGAAGGGGCTAGAGCCTCCATTTTTGCACTCAGGTCTAAGTCTCATGGCCCTCTATCAGAATTTGGGAAGATTGGAGAAACTTAATTTTTCGCCCCAAAAAAAAAACGTAAGGGGTACCACTGTCGTTTTTTTTCGGGCCTAATTTTTGAGTTTCGATATCTCAGCTCTGGAAGGGGCTAGAGCCTCCATTTTTTGCACTCAGGTCTAAGTCTCATGGCCCTCTATCAGAATCCAGAGTTTTGGGAAGATTGGAGAAACTTAATTTTTCGCCCAAAAAAAAAAAAACGTAAGGGGTACCACTGTCGTTTTTTTTTCGGGCCGAATTTTTGAGTTTCGATATCTCAGCTCTGGAAGGGGCTAGAGCCTCCATTTTTGCACTCAGGTCTAAGTCTCATGGCCCTCTATCAGAATTTGGGAAGATTGGAGAAACTTAATTTTTTGCCCAAAAAAAAAAAAACGTAAGGGGTACCACTGTCGTTTTTTTTTTTCGGGCCGAATTTTTGAGTTTCGATATCTCAGCTCTGGAAGGGGCTAGAGCCTCCATTTTTGCACTCAGGTCTAAGTCTCATGGCCCTCTATCAGAATTAGGGAAGATTGGAGAAACTTAATTTTTCGCCCAAAAAAAAAAACGTAAGGGGTACCACTGTCGTTTTTTTTTTTCGGGCCGAATTTTTGAGTTTCGATATCTCAGCTCTGGAAGGGGCTAGAGCCTCCATTTTTGCACTCAGGTCTAAGTCTCATGGCCCTCTATCAGAATTTGGGAAGATTGGAGAAACTTAATTTTTGTGCCCAAAAAAAACGTAAGGGGTACCACTGTCGTTTTTTTTTCGGGCCGAATTTTTGAGTTTCGATATCTCAGCTCTGGAAGGGGCTAGAGCCTCCATTTTTGCACTCAGGTCTAAGTCTCATGGCCCTCTATCAGAATTTGGGAAGATTGGAGAAACTTAATTTTTTGCCCAAAAAAAAAACGTAAGGGGTACCACTGTCGTTTTTTTTTTCGGGCCGAATTTTTGAGTTTCGATATCTCAGCTCTGGAAGGGGCTAGAGCCTCCATTTTTGCACTCAGGTCTAAGTCTCATGGCCCTCTATCAGAATTTGGGAAGATTGGAGAAACTTAATTTTTCGCCCAAAAAAAAAAACGTAAGGGGTACCACTGTCGTTTTTTTTTTCGGGCCGAATTTTTGAGTTTCGATATCTCAGCTCTGGAAGGGGCTAGAGCCTCCATTTTTGCACTCAGGTCTAAGTCTCATGGCCCTCTATCAGAATTTGGGAAGATTGGAGAAACTTAATTTTTTGCCCAAAAAAAAAAACGTAAGGGGTACCACTGTCGTTTTTTTTTCGGGCCTAATTTTTGAGTTTCAAAATCTCAGCTCTGGAAGGGGCTAGAGCCTCCATTTTTTGCACTCAGGTCTAAGTCTCATGGCCCTCTATCAGAATCCAGAGTTTTGGGAAGATTGGAGAAACTTAATTTTTCGCCCAAAAAAAAAAAAAACGTAAGGGGTACCACTGTCGTTTTTTTTTTTCGGGCCTAATTTTTGAGTTTCGATATCTCAGCTCTGGAAGGGGCTAGAGCCTCCATTTTTGCACTCAGGTCTAAGTCTCATGGCCCTCTATCAAAATTTGGGAAGATTGGAGAAACTTAATTTTTTGCCCAAAAAAAAAAAACGTAAGGGGTACCACTGTCGTTTTTTTTTCGGGCCGAATTTTTGAGTTTCGATATCTCAGCTCTGGAAGGGGCTAGAGCCTCCATTTTTGCACTCAGGTCTAAGTCTCATGGCCCTCTATCAGAATTTGGGAAGATTGGAGAAACTTAATTTTTCGCCCAAAAAAAAAAAACGTAAGGGGTACCACTGTCGTTTTTTTTTTCAGGCCGAATTTTTGAGTTTCGATATCTCAGCTCTGGAAGGGGCTAGAGCCTCCATTTTTGCACTCAGGTCTAAGTCTCATGGCCCTCTATCAGAATTTGGGAAGATTGGAGAAACTTAATTTTTTTTCCCAAAAAAAAAACGTAAGGGGTACCACTGTCGTTTTTTTTTTTTCGGGCCGAATTTTTGAGTTCCGATATCTCAGCTCTGGAAGGGGCTAGAGCCTCCATTTTTGCACTCAGGTCTAAGTCTCATGGCCCTCTATCAGAATTTGGGAAGATTGGAGAAACTTAATTTTTTGCCCCAAAAAAAAACGTAAGGGGTACCACTGTCGTTTTTTTTTTTCGGGCCGAATTTTTGAGTTTCGATGTCTCAGCTCTGGAAGGGGCTAGAGCCTCCATTTTTTGCACTCAGGTCTAAGTCTCATGGCCCTCAATCAGAATTTGGGAAGATTGGAGAAACTTAATTTTTTGCCCCCCAAAAAAACGTAAGGGGTACCACTGTCGTTTTTTTTTCGGGCCGAATTTTTGAGTTTCGATATCTCAGCTCTGGAAGGGGCTAGAGCCTCCATTTTTGCACTCAGGTCTAAGTCTCATGGCCCTCTATCAGAATTTGGGAAGATTGGAGAAACTTAATTTTTTGCCCAAAAAAAAAACGTAAGGGGTACCACTGTCGTTTTTTTTCGGGCCGAATTTTTGAGTTTCGATATCTCAGCTCTGGAAGGGGCTAGAGCCTCCATTTTTGCACTCAGGTCTAAGTCTCATGGCCCTCTATCAGAATTTGGGAAGATTGGAGAAACTTAATTTTTTGCCCAAAAAAAAAACGTAAGGGGTACCACTGTCGTTTTTTTTTTCGGGCCGAATTTTTGAGTTTCGATATCTCAGCTCTGGAAGGGGCTAGAGCCTCCATTTTTGCACTCAGGTCTAAGTCTCATGGCTCTCTATCAGAATTAGGGAAGATTGGAGAAACTTAATTTTTCGCCCAAAAAAAAAAACGTAAGGGGTACCACTGTCGTTTTTTTTTTCGGGCCGAATTTTTGAGTTTCGATATCTCAGCTCTGGAAGGGGCTAGAGCCTCCATTTTTGCACTCAGGTCTAAGTCTCATGGCCCTCTATCAGAATTTGGGAAGATTGGAGAAACTTAATTTTTTGCCCAAAAAAAAACGTAAGGGGTACCACTGTCGTTTTTTTTTTCGGGCCGAATTTTTGAGTTTCGATATCTCAGCTCTGGAAGGGGCTAGAGCCTCCATTTTTGCACTCAGGTCTAAGTCTCATGGCCCTCTATCAGAATTTAGGAAGATTGGAGAAACTTAATTTTTTGCCCCAAAAAAAACCGTAAGGGGTACCACTGTCGTTTTTTTTTCGGGCCGAATTTTTGAGTTTCGATATCTCAGCTCTGGAAGGGGCTAGAGCCTCCATTTTTGCACTCAGGTCTAAGTCTCATGGCCCTCTATCAGAATTTGGGAAGATTGGAGAAACTTAATTTTTTGCCCAAAAAAAAAACGTAAGGGGTACCACTGTCGTTTTTTTTTCGGGCCGAATTTTTGAGTTTCGATATCTCAGCTCTGGAAGGGGCTAGAGCCTCCATTTTTGCACTCAGGTCTAAGTCTCATGGCCCTCTATCAGAATTTGGGAAGATTGGAGAAACTTAATTTTTTGCCCCAAAAAAAAAAACGTAAGGGGTACCACTGTCGTTTTTTTTTCGGGCCGAATTTTTGAGTTTCGATATCTCAGCTCTGGAAGGGGCTAGAGCCTCCATTTTTGCACTCAGGTCTAAGTCTCATGGCCCTCTATCAGAATTTGGGAAGATTGGAGAAACTTAATTTTTCGCCCAAAAAAAAAAAACGTAAGGGGTACCACTGTCGTTTTTTTTTTTCGGGCCGAATTTTTGAGTTTCGAAATCTCAGCTCTGGAAGGGGCTAGAGCCTCCATTTTTGCAC
This sequence comes from Pimephales promelas, assembly GCF_988280905.1. NCBI lineage: Eukaryota > Metazoa > Chordata > Actinopteri > Cypriniformes > Leuciscidae > Pimephales > Pimephales promelas. The sequence continues at coordinate 18,323,615 of NC_142773.1, forward strand.
TCAGGTCTAAGTCTCATGGCCCTCTATCAGAATTTGGGAAGATTGGAGAAACTTAATTTTTTGCCCAAAAAAAAAACGTAAGGGGTACCACTGTCGTTTTTTTTTCGGGCCGAATTTTTGAGTTTCGATATCTCAGCTCTGGAAGGGGCTAGAGCCTCCATTTTTGCACTCAGGTCTAAGTCTCATGGCCCTCTATCAGAATTTGGGAAGATTGGAGAAACTTAATTTTTTGCCCAAAAAAAAAAAAACGTAAGGGGTACCACTGTCGTTTTTTTTTTCGGGACGAATTTTTGAGTTTCGATATCTCAGCTCTGGAAGGGGCTAGAGCCTCCATTTTTGCACTCAGGTCTAAGTCTCATGGCCCTCTATCAGAATTTGGGAAGATTGGAGAAACTTAATTTTTCGCCCAAAAAAAAAAAACGTAAGGGGTACCACTGTCGTTTTTTTTTTCGGGCCGAATTTTTAAGTTTCGAAATCTCAGCTCTGGAAGGGGCTAGAGCCTCCATTTTTGCACTCAGGTCTAAGTCTCATGGCCCTCTATCAGAATTTGGGAAGATTGGAGAAACTTAATTTTTTGCCCAAAAAAAAAACGTAAGGGGTACCACTGTCGTTTTTTTTTTCGGGCCGAATTTTTGAGTTCCGATATCTCCGCTCTGGAAGGGGCTAGAGCCTCCATTTTTGCACTCAGGTCTAAGTCTCATGGCCCTCTATCAGAATTTGGGAAGATTGGAGAAACTTAATTTTTCGCCCCAAAAAAAAAACGTAAGGGGTACCACTGTCGTTTTTTTTCGGGCCTAATTTTTGAGTTTCGATATCTCAGCTCTGGAAGGGGCTAGAGCCTCCATTTTTTGCACTCAGGTCTAAGTCTCATGGCCCTCTATCAGAATCCAGAGTTTTGGGAAGATTGGAGAAACTTAATTTTTCGCCCAAAAAAAAAAAAAACGTAAGGGGTACCACTGTCGTTTTTTTTTCGGGCCGAATTTTTGAGTTTCGATATCTCAGCTCTGGAAGGGGCTAGAGCCTCCATTTTTGCACTCAGGTCTAAGTCTCATGGCCCTCTATCAGAATTTGGGAAGATTGGAGAAACTTAATTTTTTGCCCAAAAAAAAAAAAACGTAAGGGGTACCACTGTCGTTTTTTTTTTTCGGGCCGAATTTTTGAGTTTCGATATCTCAGCTCTGGAAGGGGCTAGAGCCTCCATTTTTGCACTCAGGTCTAAGTCTCATGGCCCTCTATCAGAATTTGGGAAGATTGGAGAAACTTAATTTTTTGCCCAAAAAAAAAACGTAAGGGGTACCACTGTCGTTTTTTTTTTTCGGGCCGAATTTTTGAGTTTCGATATCTCAGCTCTGGAAGGGGCTAGAGCCTCCATTTTTGCACTCAGGTCTAAGTCTCATGGCCCTCTATCAGAATTAGGGAAGATTGGAGAAACTTAATTTTTCGCCCAAAAAAAAAAACGTAAGGGGTACCACTGTCGTTTTTTTTTTCGGGCTGAATTTTTGAGTTTCGATATCTCAGCTCTGGAAGGGGCTAGAGCCTCCATTTTTGCACTCAGGTCTAAGTCTCATGGCCCTCTATCAGAATTTGGGAAGATTGGAGAAACTTAATTTTTGTGCCCAAAAAAAACGTAAGGGGTACCACTGTCGTTTTTTTTTCGGGCCGAATTTTTGAGTTTCGATATCTCAGCTCTGGAAGGGGCTAGAGCCTCCATTTTTGCACTCAGGTCTAAGTCTCATGGCCCTCTATCAGAATTTGGGAAGATTGGAGAAACTTAATTTTTTGCCCAAAAAAAAAACGTAAGGGGTACCACTGTCGTTTTTTTTTTCGGGCCGAATTTTTGAGTTTCGATATCTCAGCTCTGGAAGGGGCTAGAGCCTCCATTTTTGCACTCAGGTCTAAGTCTCATGGCCCTCTATCAGAATTTGGGAAGATTGGAGAAACTTAATTTTTCGCCCAAAAAAAAAAAACGTAAGGGGTACCACTGTCGTTTTTTTTTTCGGGCCGAATTTTTGAGTTTCGATATCTCAGCTCTGGAAGGGGCTAGAGCCTCCATTTTTGCACTCAGGTCTAAGTCTCATGGCCCTCTATCAGAATTTGGGAAGATTGGAGAAACTTAATTTTTTGCCCAAAAAAAAAAACGTAAGGGGTACCACTGTCGTTTTTTTTTCGGGCCTAATTTTTGAGTTTCAAAATCTCAGCTCTGGAAGGGGCTAGAGCCTCCATTTTTTGCACTCAGGTCTAAGTCTCATGGCCCTCTATCAGAATCCAGAGTTTTGGGAAGATTGGAGAAACTTAATTTTTCGCCCAAAAAAAAAAAAAAACGTAAGGGGTACCACTGTCGTTTTTTTTTTTCGGGCCTAATTTTTGAGTTTCGATATCTCAGCTCTGGAAGGGGCTAGAGCCTCCATTTTTGCACTCAGGTCTAAGTCTCATGGCCCTCTATCAAAATTTGGGAAGATTGGAGAAACTTAATTTTTTGCCCAAAAAAAAAAAACGTAAGGGGTACCACTGTCGTTTTTTTTTCGGGCCGAATTTTTGAGTTTCGATATCTCAGCTCTGGAAGGGGCTAGAGCCTCCATTTTTGCACTCAGGTCTAAGTCTCATGGCCCTCTATCAGAATTTGGGAAGATTGGAGAAACTTAATTTTTCGCCCAAAAAAAAAAAACGTAAGGGGTACCACTGTCGTTTTTTTTTTCAGGCCGAATTTTTGAGTTTCGATATCTCAGCTCTGGAAGGGGCTAGAGCCTCCATTTTTGCACTCAGGTCTAAGTCTCATGGCCCTCTATCAGAATTTGGGAAGATTGGAGAAACTTAATTTTTTGCCCAAAAAAAAAACGTAAGGGGTACCACTGTCGTTTTTTTTTTTTCGGGCCGAATTTTTGAGTTCCGATATCTCAGCTCTGGAAGGGGCTAGAGCCTCCATTTTTGCACTCAGGTCTAAGTCTCATGGCCCTCTATCAGAATTTGGGAAGATTGGAGAAACTTAATTTTTTGCCCCAAAAAAAAACGTAAGGGGTACCACTGTCGTTTTTTTTTTCGGGCCGAATTTTTGAGTTTCGATGTCTCAGCTCTGGAAGGGGCTAGAGCCTCCATTTTTTGCACTCAGGTCTAAGTCTCATGGCCCTCTATCAGAATTTGGGAAGATTGGAGAAACTTAATTTTTTGCCCCCCAAAAAAACGTAAGGGGTACCACTGTCGTTTTTTTTTCGGGCCGAATTTTTGAGTTTCGATATCTCAGCTCTGGAAGGGGCTAGAGCCTCCATTTTTGCACTCAGGTCTAAGTCTCATGGCCCTCTATCAGAATTTGGGAAGATTGGAGAAACTTAATTTTTTGCCCAAAAAAAAAACGTAAGGGGTACCACTGTCGTTTTTTTTCGGGCCGAATTTTTGAGTTTCGATATCTCAGCTCTGGAAGGGGCTAGAGCCTCCATTTTTGCACTCAGGTCTAAGTCTCATGGCCCTCTATCAGAATTTGGGAAGATTGGAGAAACTTAATTTTTTGCCCAAAAAAAAAACGTAAGGGGTACCACTGTCGTTTTTTTTTTCGGGCCGAATTTTTGAGTTCCGATATCTCAGCTCTGGAAGGGGCTAGAGCCTCCATTTTTGCACTCAGGTCTAAGTCTCATGGCTCTCTATCAGAATTAGGGAAGATTGGAGAAACTTAATTTTTCGCCCCAAAAAAAAAACGTAAGGGGTACCACTGTCGTTTTTTTTTTCGGGCCGAATTTTTGAGTTTCGATATCTCAGCTCTGGAAGGGGCTAGAGCCTCCATTTTTGCACTCAGGTCTAAGTCTCATGGCCCTCTATCAGAATTTGGGAAGATTGGAGAAACTTAATTTTTTGCCCAAAAAAAAACGTAAGGGGTACCACTGTCGTTTTTTTTTTCGGGCCGAATTTTTGAGTTTCGATATCTCAGCTCTGGAAGGGGCTAGAGCCTCCATTTTTGCACTCAGGTCTAAGTCTCATGGCCCTCTATCAGAATTTAGGAAGATTGGAGAAACTTAATTTTTTGCCCAAAAAAAAAAACGTAAGGGGTACCACTGTCGTTTTTTTTTTTCGGGCCGAATTTTTGAGTTTCGATATCTCAGCTCTGGAAGGGGCTAGAGCCTCCATTTTTGCACTCAGGTCTAAGTCTCATGGACCTCTATCAGAATTTGGGAAGATTGGAGAAACTTAATTTTTTGCCCAAAAAAAAAAACGTAAGGGGTACCACTGTCGTTTTTTTTTTCGGGCCGAATTTTTGAGTTTCGATATCTCAGCTCTGGAAGGGGCTAGAGCCTCCATTTTTGCACTCAGGTCTAAGTCTCATGGCCCTCTATCAGAATTTGGGAAGATTGGAGAAACTTAATTTTTGTGCCCAAAAAAAAACGTAAGGGGTACCACTGTCGTTTTTTTTTCGGGCCGAATTTTTGAGATTCGATATCTCAGCTCTGGAAGGGGCTAGAGCCTCCATTTTTGCACTCAGGTCTAAGTCTCATGGCCCTCTATCAGAATTTGGGAAGATTGGAGAAACTTAATTTTTTGCCCCAAAAAAAAAACGTAAGGGGTACCACTGTCGTTTTTTTTTTCGGGCCGAATTTTTGAGTTTCGATATCTCAGCTCTGGAAGGGGCTAGAGCCTCCATTTTTGCACTCAGGTCTAAGTCTCATGGCCCTCTATCAGAATTTGGGAAGATTGGAGAAACTTAATTTTTCGCCCAAAAAAAAAAACGTAAGGGGTACCACTGTCGTTTTTTTTTTTTCGGGCCGAATTTTTGAGTTTCGATATCTCAGCTCTGGAAGGGGCTAGAGCCTCCATTTTTGCACTCAGGTCTAAGTCTCATGGCCCTCTATCAGAATTTGGGAAGATTGGAGAAACTTAATTTTTTGCCCAAAAAAAAACGTAAGGGGTACCACTGTCGTTTTTTTTTCGGGCCTAATTTTTGAGTTTCGATATCTCAGCTCTGGAAGGGGCTAGAGCCTCCATTTTTTGCACTCAGGTCTAAGTCTCATGGCCCTCTATCAGAATCCAGAGTTTTGGGAAGATTGGAGAAACTTAATTTTTCGCCCAAAAAAAAAAAAAAAACGTAAGGGGTACCACTGTCGTTTTTTTTTTTCGGGCCTAATTTTTGAGTTTCGATATCTCAGCTCTGGAAGGGGCTAGAGCCTCCATTTTTGCACTCAGGTCTAAGTCTCATGGCCCTCTATCAGAATTTGGGAAGATTGGAGAAACTTAATTTTTTGCCCAAAAAAAAAAACGTAAGGGGTACCACTGTCGTTTTTTTTTCGGGCCGAATTTTTGAGTTTCGATATCTCAGCTCTGGAAGGGGCTAGAGCCTCCATTTTTGCACTCAGGTCTAAGTCTCATGGCCCTCTATCAGAATTTGGGAAGATTGGAGAAACTTAATTTTTTGCCCAAAAAAAAAACCAAGAGGGGTACCACTGTCGTTTTTTTTTTTCGGGCCAAATTTTTGTGTTTCGATATCTAAGCTCTGGAAGGGGCTAGAGCCTCTATTTTTGCACTCAGGTCTAAGTCTCATGGCCCTCTATCAGAATTAGGGAAGATTGGAGAAACTTAATTTTTCGCCCAAAAAAAAAACGTAAGGGGTACCACTGTCGTTTTTTTTTCGGGCCGAATTTTTGAGTTTCGATATCTCAGCTCTGGAAGGGGCTAGAGCCTCCATTTTTGCACTCAGGTCTAAGTCTCATGGCCCTCTATCAGAATTTGGGAAGATTGGAGAAACTTAATTTTTTGCCCAAAAAAAAAACCAAGAGGGGTACCACTGTCGTTTTTTTTTTTCGGGCCAAATTTTTGTGTTTCGATATCTAAGCTCTGGAAGGGGCTAGAGCCTCTATTTTTGCACTCAGGTCTAAGTCTCATGGCCCTCTATCAGAATTTGGGAAGATTGGAGAAACTTAATTTTTGTGCCCAAAAAAAACGTAAGGGGTACCACTGTCGTTTTTTTTTCGGGCCGAATTTTTGAGTTTCGATATCTCAGCTCTGGAAGGGGCTAGAGCCTCCATTTTTGCACTCAGGTCTAAGTCTCATGGCCCTCTATCAGAATTTGGGAAGATTGGAGAAACTTAATTTTTTGCCCAAAAAAAAAACGTAAGGGGTACCACTGTCGTTTTTTTTTTCGGGCCGAATTTTTGAGTTTCGATATCTCAGCTCTGGAAGGGGCTAGAGCCTCCATTTTTGCACTCAGGTCTAAGTCTCATGGCCCTCTATCAGAATTTGGGAAGATTGGAGAAACTTAATTTTTCGCCCAAAAAAAAAAACGTAAGGGGTACCACTGTCGTTTTTTTTTTCGGGCCGAATTTTTGAGTTTCGATATCTCAGCTCTGGAAGGGGCTAGAGCCTCCATTTTTGCACTCAGGTCTAAGTCTCATGGCCCTCTATCAGAATTTGGGAAGATTGGAGAAACTTAATTTTTTGCCCAAAAAAAAAAACGTAAGGGGTACCACTGTCGTTTTTTTTTCGGGCCTAATTTTTGAGTTTCAAAATCTCAGCTCTGGAAGGGGCTAGAGCCTCCATTTTTTGCACTCAGGTCTAAGTCTCATGGCCCTCTATCAGAATCCAGAGTTTTGGGAAGATTGGAGAAACTTAATTTTTCGCCCAAAAAAAAAAAAAAACGTAAGGGGTACCACTGTCGTTTTTTTTTTTCGGGCCTAATTTTTGAGTTTCGATATCTCAGCTCTGGAAGGGGCTAGAGCCTCCATTTTTGCACTCAGGTCTAAGTCTCATGGCCCTCTATCAAAATTTGGGAAGATTGGAGAAACTTAATTTTTTGCCCAAAAAAAAAAAACGTAAGGGGTACCACTGTCGTTTTTTTTTCGGGCCGAATTTTTGAGTTTCGATATCTCAGCTCTGGAAGGGGCTAGAGCCTCCATTTTTGCACTCAGGTCTAAGTCTCATGGCCCTCTATCAGAATTTGGGAAGATTGGAGAAACTTAATTTTTCGCCCAAAAAAAAAAAACGTAAGGGGTACCACTGTCGTTTTTTTTTTCAGGCCGAATTTTTGAGTTTCGATATCTCAGCTCTGGAAGGGGCTAGAGCCTCCATTTTTGCACTCAGGTCTAAGTCTCATGGCCCTCTATCAGAATTTGGGAAGATTGGAGAAACTTAATTTTTTTTCCCAAAAAAAAAACGTAAGGGGTACCACTGTCGTTTTTTTTTTTTCGGGCCGAATTTTTGAGTTCCGATATCTCAGCTCTGGAAGGGGCTAGAGCCTCCATTTTTGCACTCAGGTCTAAGTCTCATGGCCCTCTATCAGAATTTGGGAAGATTGGAGAAACTTAATTTTTTGCCCCAAAAAAAAACGTAAGGGGTACCACTGTCGTTTTTTTTTTTCGGGCCGAATTTTTGAGTTTCGATGTCTCAGCTCTGGAAGGGGCTAGAGCCTCCATTTTTTGCACTCAGGTCTAAGTCTCATGGCCCTCTATCAGAATTTGGGAAGATTGGAGAAACTTAATTTTTTGCCCCCCAAAAAAACGTAAGGGGTACCACTGTCGTTTTTTTTTCGGGCCGAATTTTTGAGTTTCGATATCTCAGCTCTGGAAGGGGCTAGAGCCTCCATTTTTGCACTCAGGTCTAAGTCTCATGGCCCTCTATCAGAATTTGGGAAGATTGGAGAAACTTAATTTTTTGCCCAAAAAAAAAACGTAAGGGGTACCACTGTCGTTTTTTTTCGGGCCGAATTTTTGAGTTTCGATATCTCAGCTCTGGAAGGGGCTAGAGCCTCCATTTTTGCACTCAGGTCTAAGTCTCATGGCCCTCTATCAGAATTTGGGAAGATTGGAGAAACTTAATTTTTTGCCCAAAAAAAAAACGTAAGGGGTACCACTGTCGTTTTTTTTTTCGGGCCGAATTTTTGAGTTTCGATATCTCAGCTCTGGAAGGGGCTAGAGCCTCCATTTTTGCACTCAGGTCTAAGTCTCATGGCTCTCTATCAGAATTAGGGAAGATTGGAGAAACTTAATTTTTCGCCCAAAAAAAAAAACGTAAGGGGTACCACTGTCGTTTTTTTTTTCGGGCCGAATTTTTGAGTTTCGATATCTCAGCTCTGGAAGGGGCTAGAGCCTCCATTTTTGCACTCAGGTCTAAGTCTCATGGCCCTCTATCAGAATTTGGGAAGATTGGAGAAACTTAATTTTTTGCCCAAAAAAAAACGTAAGGGGTACCACTGTCGTTTTTTTTTTCGGGCCGAATTTTTGAGTTTCGATATCTCAGCTCTGGAAGGGGCTAGAGCCTCCATTTTTGCACTCAGGTCTAAGTCTCATGGCCCTCTATCAGAATTTAGGAAGATTGGAGAAACTTAATTTTTTGCCCCAAAAAAAACCGTAAGGGGTACCACTGTCGTTTTTTTTTCGGGCCGAATTTTTGAGTTTCGATATCTCAGCTCTGGAAGGGGCTAGAGCCTCCATTTTTGCACTCAGGTCTAAGTCTCATGGCCCTCTATCAGAATTTGGGAAGATTGGAGAAACTTAATTTTTTGCCCAAAAAAAAAACGTAAGGGGTACCACTGTCGTTTTTTTTTCGGGCCGAATTTTTGAGTTTCGATATCTCAGCTCTGGAAGGGGCTAGAGCCTCCATTTTTGCACTCAGGTCTAAGTCTCATGGCCCTCTATCAGAATTTGGGAAGATTGGAGAAACTTAATTTTTTGCCCCAAAAAAAAAAACGTAAGGGGTACCACTGTCGTTTTTTTTTCGGGCCGAATTTTTGAGTTTCGATATCTCAGCTCTGGAAGGGGCTAGAGCCTCCATTTTTGCACTCAGGTCTAAGTCTCATGGCCCTCTATCAGAATTTGGGAAGATTGGAGAAACTTAATTTTTCGCCCAAAAAAAAAAAACGTAAGGGGTACCACTGTCGTTTTTTTTTTTCGGGCCGAATTTTTGAGTTTCGAAATCTCAGCTCTGGAAGGGGCTAGAGCCTCCATTTTTGCACTCAGGTCTAAGTCTCATGGCCCTCTATCAGAATTTGGGAAGATTGGAGAAACTTAATTTTTTGCCCAAAAAAAAAACGTAAGGGGTACCACTGTCGTTTTTTTTTCGGGCCGAATTTTTGAGTTTCGATATCTCAGCTCTGGAAGGGGCTAGAGCCTCCATTTTTGCACTCAGGTCTAAGTCTCATGGCCCTCTATCAGAATTTGGGAAGATTGGAGAAACTTAATTTTTTGCCCAAAAAAAAAAAAACGTAAGGGGTACCACTGTCGTTTTTTTTTTCGGGACGAATTTTTGAGTTTCGATATCTCAGCTCTGGAAGGGGCTAGAGCCTCCATTTTTGCACTCAGGTCTAAGTCTCATGGCCCTCTATCAGAATTTGGGAAGATTGGAGAAACTTAATTTTTCGCCCAAAAAAAAAAAACGTAAGGGGTACCACTGTCGTTTTTTTTTTCGGGCCGAATTTTTAAGTTTCGAAATCTCAGCTCTGGAAGGGGCTAGAGCCTCCATTTTTGCACTCAGGTCTAAGTCTCATGGCCCTCTATCAGAATTTGGGAAGATTGGAGAAACTTAATTTTTTGCCCAAAAAAAAAACGTAAGGGGTACCACTGTCGTTTTTTTTTTCGGGCCGAATTTTTGAGTTCCGATATCTCCGCTCTGGAAGGGGCTAGAGCCTCCATTTTTGCACTCAGGTCTAAGTCTCATGGCCCTCTATCAGAATTTGGGAAGATTGGAGAAACTTAATTTTTCGCCCCAAAAAAAAAACGTAAGGGGTACCACTGTCGTTTTTTTTCGGGCCTAATTTTTGAGTTTCGATATCTCAGCTCTGGAAGGGGCTAGAGCCTCCATTTTTTGCACTCAGGTCTAAGTCTCATGGCCCTCTATCAGAATCCAGAGTTTTGGGAAGATTGGAGAAACTTAATTTTTCGCCCAAAAAAAAAAAAAACGTAAGGGGTACCACTGTCGTTTTTTTTTCGGGCCGAATTTTTGAGTTTCGATATCTCAGCTCTGGAAGGGGCTAGAGCCTCCATTTTTGCACTCAGGTCTAAGTCTCATGGCCCTCTATCAGAATTTGGGAAGATTGGAGAAACTTAATTTTTTGCCCAAAAAAAAAAAAACGTAAGGGGTACCACTGTCGTTTTTTTTTTTCGGGCCGAATTTTTGAGTTTCGATATCTCAGCTCTGGAAGGGGCTAGAGCCTCCATTTTTGCACTCAGGTCTAAGTCTCATGGCCCTCTATCAGAATTTGGGAAGATTGGAGAAACTTAATTTTTTGCCCAAAAAAAAAACGTAAGGGGTACCACTGTCGTTTTTTTTTTTCGGGCCGAATTTTTGAGTTTCGATATCTCAGCTCTGGAAGGGGCTAGAGCCTCCATTTTTGCACTCAGGTCTAAGTCTCATGGCCCTCTATCAGAATTAGGGAAGATTGGAGAAACTTAATTTTTCGCCCAAAAAAAAAAACGTAAGGGGTACCACTGTCGTTTTTTTTTTCGGGCCGAATTTTTGAGTTTCGATATCTCAGCTCTGGAAGGGGCTAGAGCCTCCATTTTTGCACTCAGGTCTAAGTCTCATGGCCCTCTATCAGAATTTGGGAAGATTGGAGAAACTTAATTTTTGTGCCCAAAAAAAACGTAAGGGGTACCACTGTCGTTTTTTTTTCGGGCCGAATTTTTGAGTTTCGATATCTCAGCTCTGGAAGGGGCTAGAGCCTCCATTTTTGCACTCAGGTCTAAGTCTCATGGCCCTCTATCAGAATTTGGGAAGATTGGAGAAACTTAATTTTTTGCCCAAAAAAAAAACGTAAGGGGTACCACTGTCGTTTTTTTTTTCGGGCCGAATTTTTGAGTTTCGATATCTCAGCTCTGGAAGGGGCTAGAGCCTCCATTTTTGCACTCAGGTCTAAGTCTCATGGCCCTCTATCAGAATTTGGGAAGATTGGAGAAACTTAATTTTTCGCCCAAAAAAAAAAACGTAAGGGGTACCACTGTCGTTTTTTTTTTCGGGCCGAATTTTTGAGTTTCGATATCTCAGCTCTGGAAGGGGCTAGAGCCTCCATTTTTGCACTCAGGTCTAAGTCTCATGGCCCTCTATCAGAATTTGGGAAGATTGGAGAAACTTAATTTTTTGCCCAAAAAAAAAAACGTAAGGGGTACCACTGTCGTTTTTTTTTCGGGCCTAATTTTTGAGTTTCAAAATCTCAGCTCTGGAAGGGGCTAGAGCCTCCATTTTTTGCACTCAGGTCTAAGTCTCATGGCCCTCTATCAGAATCCAGAGTTTTGGGAAGATTGGAGAAACTTAATTTTTCGCCCAAAAAAAAAAAAAACGTAAGGGGTACCACTGTCGTTTTTTTTTTTCGGGCCTAATTTTTGAGTTTCGATATCTCAGCTCTGGAAGGGGCTAGAGCCTCCATTTTTGCACTCAGGTCTAAGTCTCATGGCCCTCTATCAAAATTTGGGAAGATTGGAGAAACTTAATTTTTTGCCCAAAAAAAAAAAACGTAAGGGGTACCACTGTCGTTTTTTTTTCGGGCCGAATTTTTGAGTTTCGATATCTCAGCTCTGGAAGGGGCTAGAGCCTCCATTTTTGCACTCAGGTCTAAGTCTCATGGCCCTCTATCAGAATTTGGGAAGATTGGAGAAACTTAATTTTTCGCCCAAAAAAAAAAAACGTAAGGGGTACCACTGTCGTTTTTTTTTTCAGGCCGAATTTTTGAGTTTCGATATCTCAGCTCTGGAAGGGGCTAGAGCCTCCATTTTTGCACTCAGGTCTAAGTCTCATGGCCCTCTATCAGAATTTGGGAAGATTGGAGAAACTTAATTTTTTGCCCAAAAAAAAAACGTAAGGGGTACCACTGTCGTTTTTTTTTTTTCGGGCCGAATTTTTGAGTTCCGATATCTCAGCTCTGGAAGGGGCTAGAGCCTCCATTTTTGCACTCAGGTCTAAGTCTCATGGCCCTCTATCAGAATTTGGGAAGATTGGAGAAACTTAATTTTTTGCCCCAAAAAAAAACGTAAGGGGTACCACTGTCGTTTTTTTTTTCGGGCCGAATTTTTGAGTTTCGATGTCTCAGCTCTGGAAGGGGCTAGAGCCTCCATTTTTTGCACTCAGGTCTAAGTCTCATGGCCCTCTATCAGAATTTGGGAAGATTGGAGAAACTTAATTTTTTGCCCCCCAAAAAAACGTAAGGGGTACCACTGTCGTTTTTTTTTCGGGCCGAATTTTTGAGTTTCGATATCTCAGCTCTGGAAGGGGCTAGAGCCTCCATTTTTGCACTCAGGTCTAAGTCTCATGGCCCTCTATCAGAATTTGGGAAGATTGGAGAAACTTAATTTTTTGCCCAAAAAAAAAACGTAAGGGGTACCACTGTCGTTTTTTTTCGGGCCGAATTTTTGAGTTTCGATATCTCAGCTCTGGAAGGGGCTAGAGCCTCCATTTTTGCACTCAGGTCTAAGTCTCATGGCCCTCTATCAGAATTTGGGAAGATTGGAGAAACTTAATTTTTTGCCCAAAAAAAAAACGTAAGGGGTACCACTGTCGTTTTTTTTTTCGGGCCGAATTTTTGAGTTCCGATATCTCAGCTCTGGAAGGGGCTAGAGCCTCCATTTTTGCACTCAGGTCTAAGTCTCATGGCTCTCTATCAGAATTAGGGAAGATTGGAGAAACTTAATTTTTCGCCCCAAAAAAAAAACGTAAGGGGTACCACTGTCGTTTTTTTTTTCGGGCCGAATTTTTGAGTTTCGATATCTCAGCTCTGGAAGGGGCTAGAGCCTCCATTTTTGCACTCAGGTCTAAGTCTCATGGCCCTCTATCAGAATTTGGGAAGATTGGAGAAACTTAATTTTTTGCCCAAAAAAAAACGTAAGGGGTACCACTGTCGTTTTTTTTTTCGGGCCGAATTTTTGAGTTTCGATATCTCAGCTCTGGAAGGGGCTAGAGCCTCCATTTTTGCACTCAGGTCTAAGTCTCATGGCCCTCTATCAGAATTTAGGAAGATTGGAGAAACTTAATTTTTTGCCCAAAAAAAAAAACGTAAGGGGTACCACTGTCGTTTTTTTTTTTCGGGCCGAATTTTTGAGTTTCGATATCTCAGCTCTGGAAGGGGCTAGAGCCTCCATTTTTGCACTCAGGTCTAAGTCTCATGGACCTCTATCAGAATTTGGGAAGATTGGAGAAACTTAATTTTTTGCCCAAAAAAAAAAACGTAAGGGGTACCACTGTCGTTTTTTTTTTCGGGCCGAATTTTTGAGTTTCGATATCTCAGCTCTGGAAGGGGCTAGAGCCTCCATTTTTGCACTCAGGTCTAAGTCTCATGGCCCTCTATCAGAATTTGGGAAGATTGGAGAAACTTAATTTTTGTGCCCAAAAAAAAACGTAAGGGGTACCACTGTCGTTTTTTTTTCGGGCCGAATTTTTGAGATTCGATATCTCAGCTCTGGAAGGGGCTAGAGCCTCCATTTTTGCACTCAGGTCTAAGTCTCATGGCCCTCTATCAGAATTTGGGAAGATTGGAGAAACTTAATTTTTTGCCCAAAAAAAAAAACGTAAGGGGTACCACTGTCGTTTTTTTTTTCGGGCCGAATTTTTGAGTTTCGATATCTCAGCTCTGGAAGGGGCTAGAGCCTCCATTTTTGCACTCAGGTCTAAGTCTCATGGCCCTCTATCAGAATTTGGGAAGATTGGAGAAACTTAATTTTTCGCCCAAAAAAAAAAACGTAAGGGGTACCACTGTCGTTTTTTTTTTTCGGGCCGAATTTTTGAGTTTCGATATCTCAGCTCTGGAAGGGGCTAGAGCCTCCATTTTTGCACTCAGGTCTAAGTCTCATGGCCCTCTATCAGAATTTGGGAAGATTGGAGAAACTTAATTTTTTGCCCAAAAAAAAACGTAAGGGGTACCACTGTCGTTTTTTTTTCGGGCCTAATTTTTGAGTTTCGATATCTCAGCTCTGGAAGGGGCTAGAGCCTCCATTTTTTTGCACTCAGGTCTAAGTCTCATGGCCCTCTATCAGAATCCAGAGTTTTGGGAAGATTGGAGAAACTTAATTTTTCGCCCAAAAAAAAAAAAAAAACGTAAGGGGTACCACTGTCGTTTTTTTTTTTCGGGCCTAATTTTTGAGTTTCGATATCTCAGCTCTGGAAGGGGCTAGAGCCTCCATTTTTGCACTCAGGTCTAAGTCTCATGGCCCTCTATCAGAATTTGGGAAGATTGGAGAAACTTAATTTTTTGCCCAAAAAAAAAAACGTAAGGGGTACCACTGTCGTTTTTTTTTCGGGCCGAATTTTTGAGTTTCGATATCTCAGCTCTGGAAGGGGCTAGAGCCTCCATTTTTGCACTCAGGTCTAAGTCTCATGGCCCTCTATCAGAATTTGGGAAGATTGGAGAAACTTAATTTTTTGCCCAAAAAAAAAACCAAGAGGGGTACCACTGTCGTTTTTTTTTTTCGGGCCAAATTTTTGTGTTTCGATATCTAAGCTCTGGAAGGGGCTAGAGCCTCTATTTTTGCACTCAGGTCTAAGTCTCATGGCCCTCTATCAGAATTAGGGAAGATTGGAGAAACTTAATTTTTCGCCCAAAAAAAAAACGTAAGGGGTACCACTGTCGTTTTTTTTTCGGGCCGAATTTTTGAGTTTCGATATCTCAGCTCTGGAAGGGGCTAGAGCCTCCATTTTTGCACTCAGGTCTAAGTCTCATGGCCCTCTATCAGAATTTGGGAAGATTGGAGAAACTTAATTTTTTGCCCAAAAAAAAAACCAAGAGGGGTACCACTGTCGTTTTTTTTTTTCGGGCCAAATTTTTGTGTTTCGATATCTAAGCTCTGGAAGGGGCTAGAGCCTCTATTTTTGCACTCAGGTCTAAGTCTCATGGCCCTCTATCAGAATTAGGGAAGATTGGAGAAACTTAATTTTTCGCCCAAAAAAAAAACGTAAGGGGTACCACTGTCGTTTTTTTTTCGGGCCGAATTTTTGAGTTTCGATATCTCAGCTCTGGAAGGGGCTAGAGCCTCCATTTTTGCACTCAGGTCTAAGTCTCATGGCCCTCTATCAGAATTTGGGAAGATTGGAGAAACTTAATTTTTCGCCCAAAAAAAAAAAACGTAAGGGGTACCACTGTCGTTTTTTTTTTCGGGCCGAATTTTTGAGTTTCGATATCTCAGCTCTGGAAGGGGCTAGAGCCTCCATTTTTGCACTCAGGTCTAAGTCTCATGGCCCTCTATCAGAATTTGGGAAGATTGGAGAAACTTAATTTTTTGCCCAAAAAAAAAACGTAAGGGGTACCACTGTCGTTTTTTTTTTCGGGCCGAATTTTTGAGTTCCGATATCTCAGCTCTGGAAGGGGCTAGAGCCTCCATTTTTGCACTCAGGTCTAAGTCTCATGGCCCTCTATCAGAATTTGGGAAGATTGGAGAAACTTAATTTTTTGCCCCAAAAAAAAAACGTAAGGGGTACCACTGTCGTTTTTTTTCGGGCCTAATTTTTGAGTTTCGATATCTCAGCTCTGGAAGGGGCTAGAGCCTCCATTTTTTGCACTCAGGTCTAAGTCTCATGGCCCTCTATCAGAATCCAGAGTTTTGGGAAGATTGGAGAAACTTAATTTTTCGCCCAAAAAAAAAAAAACCGTAAGGGGTACCACTGTCGTTTTTTTTTCGGGCCGAATTTTTGAGTTTCGATATCTCAGCTCTGGAAGGGGCTAGAGCCTCCATTTTTGCACTCAGGTCTAAGTCTCATGGCCCTCTATCAGAATTTGGGAAGATTGGAGAAACTTAATTTTTTGCCCCAAAAAAAAAACGTAAGGGGTACCACTGTCGTTTTTTTTTTCGGGCCGAATTTTTGAGTTTCGATATCTCAGCTCTGGAAGGGGCTAGAGCCTCCATTTTTGCACTCAGGTCTAAGTCTCATGGCCCTCTATCAGAATTAGGGAAGATTGGAGAAACTTAATTTTTCGCCAAAAAAAAAACGTAAGGGGTACCACTGTCGTTTTTTTTTCGGGCCGAATTTTTGAGTTTCGATATCTCAGCTCTGGAAGGGGCTAGAGCCTCCATTTTTGCACTCAGGTCTAAGTCTCATGGCCCTCTATCAGAATTTGGGAAGATTGGAGAAACTTAATTTTTCGCCCCAAAAAAAAAACGTAAGGGGTACCACTGTCGTTTTTTTTTCGGGCCGAATTTTTGAGTTTCGATATCTCAGCTCTGGAAGGGGCTAGAGCCTCCATTTTTGCACTCAGGTCTAAGTCTCATGGCCCTCTATCAGAATTTGGGAAGATTGGAGAAACTTAATTTTTCGCCCAAAAAAAAAAAACGTAAGGGGTACCACTGTCGTTTTTTTTTTCGGGCCGAATTTTTGAGTTTCGATATCTCAGCTCTGGAAGGGGCTAGAGCCTCCATTTTTGCACTCAGGTCTAAGTCTCATGGCCCTCTATCAGAATTAGGGAAGATTGGAGAAACTTAATTTTTCGCCCAAAAAAAAAAACGTAAGGGGTACCACTGTCGTTTTTTTTTTCGGGCCGAATTTTTGAGTTTCTATATCTCAGCTCTGGAAGGGGCTAGAGCCTCCATTTTTGCACTCAGGTCTAAGTCTCATGGCCCTCTATCAGAATTTGGGAAGATTGGAGAAACTTAATTTTTTGCCCAAAAAAAAAACGTAAGGGGTACCACTGTCGTTTTTTTTTTCGGGCCGAATTTTTGAGTTTCGATATCTCAGCTCTGGAAGGGGCTAGAGCCTCCATTTTTGCACTCAGGTCTAAGTCTCATGGCCCTCTATCAGAATTTGGGAAGATTGGAGAAACTTAATTTTTTGCCCAAAAAAAAAAAACGTAAGGGGTACCACTGTCGTTTTTTTTTCGGGCCGAATTTTTGAGTTTCGATATCTCAGCTCTTGAAGGGGCTAGAGCCTCCATTTTTGCACTCAGGTCTAAGTCTCATGGCCCTCTATCAGAATTTGGGAAGATTGGAGAAACTTAATTTTTCGCTCAAAAAAAAAAACGTAAGGGGTACCACTGTCGTTTTTTTTTTCGGGCCTAATTTTTGAGTTTCGATATCTCAGCTCTGGAAGGGGCTAGAGCCTCCATTTTTTGCACTCAGGTCTAAGTCTCATGGCCCTCTATCAGAATCCAGAGTTTTGGGAAGATTGGAAAAACTTAATTTTTCGCCCAAAAAAAAAAAAAAAAACGTAAGGGGTACCACTGTCGTTTTTTTTTTTTCAGGCCTAATTTTTGAGTTTCGATATCTCAGCTCTGGAAGGGGCTAGAGCCTCCATTTTTGCACTCAGGTCTAAGTCTCATGGCCCTCTATCAGAATTTGGGAAGATTGGAGAAACTTAATTTTTTGCCCAAAAAAAAAACGTAAGGGGTACCACTGTCGTTTTTTTTTCGGGCCGAATTTTTGAGTTTCGATATCTCAGCTCTGGAAGGGGCTAGAGCCTCCATTTTTGCACTCAGGTCTAAGTCTCATGGCCCTCTATCAGAATTTGGGAAGATTGGAGAAAATTAATTTTTTGCCCAAAAAAAAAAACGTAAGGGGTACCACTGTCGTTTTTTTTTCGGGCCGAATTTTTGAGTTTCGATATCTCAGCTCTGGAAGGGGCTAGAGCCTCCATTTTTGCACTCAGGTCTAAGTCTCATGGCCCTCTATCAGAATTTGGGAAGATTGGAGAAACTTAATTTTTTGCCCAAAAAAAAAAACGTAAGGGGTACCACTGTCGTTTTTTTTTCGGGCCGAATTTTTGAGTTTCGATATCTCAGCTCTGGAAGGGGCTAGAGCCTCCATTTTTGCACTCAGGTCTAAGTCTCATGGCCCTCTATCAGAATTTGGGAAGATTGGAGAAACTTAATTTTTTGCCCAAAAAAAAAACGTAAGGGGTACCACTGTCGTTTTTTTTTCGGGCCGAATTTTTGAGTTTCGATATCTCAGCTCTGGAAGGGGCTAGAGCCTCCATTTTTGCACTCAGGTCTAAGTCTCATGGCCCTCTATCAGAATTAGGGAAGATTGGAGAAACTTAATTTTTCGCCCAAAAAAAAAACGTAAGGGGTACCACTGTCGTTTTTTTTTCGGGCCGAATTTTTGAGTTTCGATATCTCAGCTCTGGAAGGGGCTAGAGCCTCCATTTTTGCACTCAGGTCTAAGTCTCATGGCCCTCTATCAGAATTTGGGAAGATTGGAGAAACTTAATTTTTCGCCCCAAAAAAAAAAACGTAAGGGGTACCACTGTCGTTTTTTTTTCGGGCCGAATTTTTGAGTTTCGATATCTCAGCTCTGGAAGGGGCTAGAGCCTCCATTTTTGCACTCAGGTCTAAGTCTCATGGCCCTCTATCAGAATTTGGGAAGATTGGAGAAACTTAATTTTTCGCCCAAAAAAAAAAAACGTAAGGGGTACCACTGTCGTTTTTTTTTTCGGGCCGAATTTTTGAGTTTCGATATCTCAGCTCTGGAAGGGGCTAGAGCCTCCATTTTTGCACTCAGGTCTAAGTCTCATGGCCCTCTATCAGAATTTGGGAAGATTGGAGAAAATTATTTTTCGCCCAAAAAAAAAACGTAAGGGGTACCACTGTCGTTTTTTTTTTCGGGCTTAATTTTTGAGTTTCGATATCTCAGCTCTGGAAGGGGCTAGAGCCTCCATTTTTTGCACTCAGGTCTAAGTCTCATGGCCCTCTATCAGAATCCAGAGTTTTGGTAAGATTGGAGAAACTTAATTTTTCGCACAAAAAAAACAAAAAACGTAAGGGGTACCACTGTCGTTTTTTTTTTCGGGCCGAATTTTTGAGTTTCGATATCTCAGCTCTGGAAGGGGCTAGAGCCTCCATTTTTGCACTCAGGTCTAAGTCTCATGGCCCTCTATCAGAATTTGGGAAGATTGGAGAAACTTAATTTTTCACCCCAAAAAAAAAAAACGTAAGGGGTACCACTGTCGTTTTTTTTTCGGGCCGAATTTTTGAGTTTCGATATCTCAGCTCTGGAAGGGGCTAGAGCCTCCATTTTTGCACTCAGGTCTAAGTCTCATGGCCCTCTATCGGAATTTGGGAAGATTGGAGAAACTTAATTTTTCGCCCAAAAAAAAAAACGTAAGGGGTACCACTGTCGTTTTTTTTTTCGGGCCGAATTTTTGAGTTCCGATATCTCAGCTCTGGAAGGGGCTAGAGCCTCCATTTTTGCACTCAGGTCTAAGTCTCATGGCCCTCTATCAGAATTTGGGAAGATTGGAGAAACTTAATTTTTTGCCCAAAAAAAAAAAACGTAAGGGGTACCACTGTCGTTTTTTTTTCGGGCCGAATTTTTGAGTTTCGATATCTCAGCTCTGGAAGGGGCTAGAGCCTCCATTTTTGCACTCAGGTCTAAGTCTCATGGCCCTCTATCAGAATTTGGGAAGATTGGAGAAACTTAATTTTTCGCCCAAAAAAAAAAAACGTAAGGGGTACCACTGTCGTTTTTTTTTTTCGGGCCTAATTTTTGAGTTTCGATATCTCAGCTCTGGAAGGGGCTAGAGCCTCCATTTTTTGCACTCAGGTCTAAGTCTCATGGCCCTCTATCAGAATCCAGAGTTTTGGGAAGATTGGAGAAACTTAATTTTTCGCCCAAAAAAAAAAAAACGTAAGGGGTACCACTGTCGTTTTTTTTTCGGGCCGAATTTTTGAGTTTCGATATCTCAGCTCTGGAAGGGGCTAGAGCCTCCATTTTTGCACTCAGGTCTAAGTCTCATGGCCCTCTATCAGAATTTGGGAAGATTGGAGAAACTTAATTTTTTGCCCAAAAAAAAAAAACGTAAGGGGTACCACTGTCGTTTTTTTTTTTTCGGGCCGCATTTTTGAGTTTCGATATCTCAGCTCTGGAAGGGGCTAGAGACTTCATTTTTGCACTCAGGTCTAAGTCTCATGGCCCTCTATCAGAATTTGGGAAGATTGGAGAAACTTAATTTTTCGCCCAAAAAAAAAAACGTAAGGGGTACCACTGTCGTTTTTTTTTCAGGCCGAATTTTTGAGTTTCGATATCTCAGCTCTGGAAGGGGCTAGAGCCTCCATTTTTGCACTCAGGTCTAAGTCTCATGGCCCTCTATCAGAATTTGGGAAGATTGGAGAAACTTAATTTTTTGCCCAAAAAAAAAACGTAAGGGGTACCACTGTCGTTTTTTTTTCGGGCCGAATTTTTGAGTTTCGATATCTCAGCTCTGGAAGGGGCTAGAGCCTCCATTTTTTGCACTCAGGTCTAAGTCTCATGGCCCTCTATCAGAATCCAGAGTTTTGGGAAGATTGGAGAAACTTAATTTTTCGCCCAAAAAAAAAAAAAAACGTAAGGGGTACCACTGTCGTTTTTTTTTTCGGGCCTAATTTTTGAGTTTCGATATCTCAGCTCTGGAAGGGGCTAGAGCCTCCATTTTTGCACTCAGGTCTAAGTCTCATGGCCTTCTATCAGAAATTGGGAAGATTAGAGAAACTTAATTTTTTGCCCAAAAAAAAAACGTAAGGGGTACCACTGTCGTTTTTTTTTCGGGCCGAATTTTTGAGTTTCGATATCTCAGCTCTGGAAGGGGCTAGAGCCTCCATTTTTGCACTCAGGTCTAAGTCTCATGGCCCTCTATCAGAATTTGGGAAGATTGGAGAAACTTAATTTTTCGCCCAAAAAAAAAAAAACGTAAGGGGTACCACTGTCGTTTTTTTTTCAGGCCGAATTTTTGAGTTTCGATATCTCAGCTCTGGAAGGGGCTAGAGCCTCCAATTTTTGCACTCAGGTCTAAGTCTCATGGCCCTCTATCAGAATCCAGAGTTTTGGTAAGATTGGAAAAACTTAATTTTTCGCACAAAAAAAAAAAAAACGTAAGGGGTACCACTGTCGTTTTTTTTTTCGGGCCGAATTTTTGAGTTTTCGATATCTCAGCTCTGGAAGGGGCTAGAGCCTCCATTTTTGCACTCAGGTCTAAGTCTCATGGCCCTCTATCAGAATTTGGGAAGATTGGAGAAACTTAATTTTTCGCCCAAAAAAAAAAAACGTAAGGGGTACCACTGTCGTTTTTTTTTTCGGGCCGAATTTTTGAGTTTCGATATCTCAGCTCTGGAAGGGGCTAGACCCTCCATTTTTGCACTCAGGTCTAAGTCTCATGGCCCTCTATCAGAATTTGGGAAGATTGGAGAAACTTAATTTTTTGCCCAAAAAAAAAACGTAAGGGGTACCACTGTCGTTTTTTTTTTCGGGCCGAATTTTTGAGTTTCGATATCTCAGCTCTGGAAGGGGCTAGAGCCTCCATTTTTGCACTCAGTTCTAAGTCTCATGGCCCTCTATCAGAATTTGGGAAGATTGGAGAAACTTAATTTTTTGCCCAAAAAAAAAACGTAAGGGGTACCACTGTCGTTTTTTTTTTTCGGGCCGAATTTTTGAGTTTCGATATCTCAGCTCTGGAAGGGGCTAGAGCCTCCATTTTTGCACTCAGGTCTAAGTCTCATGGCCCTCTATCAGAATTTGGGAAGATTGGAGAAACTTAATTTTTCGCCCAAAAAAAAAAAAACGTAAGGGGTACCACTGTCGTTTTTTTTTCAGGCCGAATTTTTGAGTTTCGATATCTCAGCTCTGGAAGGGGCTAGAGCCTCCATTTTTGCACTCAGGTCTAAGTCTCATGGCCCTCTATCAGAATTTGGGAAGATTGGAGAAACTTAATTTTTTGCCCAAAAAAAAAACGTAAGGGGTACCACTGTCGTTTTTTTTTTCGGGCCGAATTTTTGAGTTTCGATATCTCAGCTCTGGAAGGGGCTAGAGCCTCCATTTTTTGCACTCAGGTCTAAGTCTCATGGCCCTCTATCAGAATCCAGAGTTTTGGGAAGATTGGAGAAACTTAATTTTTCGCCCAAAAAAAAAAAAAAAACGTAAGGGGTACCACTGTCGTTTTTTTTTTCGGGCCTAATTTTTGAGTTTCGATATCTCAGCTCTGGAAGGGGCTAGAGCCTCCATTTTTGCACTCAGGTCTAAGTCTCATGGCCCTCTATCAGAATTTGGGAAGATTGGAGAAACTTAATTTTTTGCCCAAAAAAAAAAACGTAAGGGGTACCACTGTCGTTTTTTTTTCGGGCCGAATTTTTGAGTTTCGATATCTCAGCTCTGGAAGGGGCTAGAGCCTCCATTTTTTCACTCAGGTCTAAGTCTCATGGCCCTCTATCAGAATTTGGGAAGATTGGAGAAACTTAATTTTTTGCCCAAAAAAAAAAAACGTAAGGGGTACCACTGTCGTTTTTTTTTTCGGGCCGAATTTTTGAGTTTCGATATCTCAGCTCTGGAAGGGGCTAGAGCCTCCATTTTGCACTCAGGTCTAAGTCTCATGGCCCTCTATCAGAATTTGGGAAGATTGGAAAAAAATTATTTTTTCGCCCAAAAAAAAAACGTAAGGGGTACCACTGTCGTTTTTTTTTTTCGGGCCTAATTTTTGAGTTTCGATATCTCAGCTCTGGAAGGGGCTAGAGCCTCCATTTTTTGCACTCAGGTCTAAGTCTCATGGCCCTCTATCAGAATCCAGAGTTTTGGTAAGATTGGAGAAACTTAATTTTTCGCACAAAAAAAAAACCAAAACGTAAGGGGTACCACTGTCGTTTTTTTTTTCGGGCCGAATTTTTGAGTTTCGATATCTCAGCTCTGGAAGGGGCTAGAGCCTCCATTTTTGCACTCAGGTCTAAGTCTCATGGCCCTCTATCAGAATTTGGGAAGATTGGAGAAACTTAATTTTTCGCCCCAAAAAAAAAAAACGTAAGGGGTACCACTGTCGTTTTTTTTTCGGGCCGAATTTTTGAGTTTCGATATCTCAGCTCTGGAAGGGGCTAGAGCCTCCATTTTTGCACTCAGGTCTAAGTCTCATGGCCCTCTATCAGAATTTGGGAAGATTGGAGAAACTTAATTTTTCGCCCCAAAAAAAAAAACGTAAGGGGTACCACTGTCGTTTTTTTTTCGGGCCGAATTTTTGAGTTTCGATATCTCAGCTCTGGAAGGGGCTAGAGCCTCCATTTTTGCACTCAGGTCTAAGTCTCATGGCCCTCTATCAGAATTTGGGAAGATTGGAGAAACTTAATTTTTCGCCCAAAAAAAAAAAACGTAAGGGGTACCACTGTCGTTTTTTTTTTCGGGCCGAATTTTTGAGTTTCGATATCTCAGCTCTGGAAGGGGCTAGAGCCTCCATTTTTGCACTCAGGTCTAAGTCTCATGGCCCTCTATCAGAATTTGGGAAGATTGGAGAAAATTATTTTTCGCCCAAAAAAAAAACGTAAGGGGTACCACTGTCGTTTTTTTTTTCGGGCCTAATTTTTGAGTTTCGATATCTCAGCTCTGGAAGGGGCTAGAGCCTCCATTTTTTGCACTCAGGTCTAAGTCTCATGGCCCTCTATCAGAATCCAGAGTTTTGGTAAGATTGGAGAAACTTAATTTTTCGCACAAAAAAAACAAAAAACGTAAGGGGTACCACTGTCGTTTTTTTTTTCGGGCCGAATTTTTGAGTTTCGATATCTCAGCTCTGGAAGGGGCTAGAGCCTCCATTTTTGCACTCAGGTCTAAGTCTCATGGCCCTCTATCAGAATTTGGGAAGATTGGAGAAACTTAATTTTTCACCCCAAAAAAAAAAAACGTAAGGGGTACCACTGTCGTTTTTTTTTCGGGCCGAATTTTTGAGTTTCGATATCTCAGCTCTGGAAGGGGCTAGAGCCTCCATTTTTGCACTCAGGTCTAAGTCTCATGGCCCTCTATCGGAATTTGGGAAGATTGGAGAAACTTAATTTTTCGCCCAAAAAAAAAAACGTAAGGGGTACCACTGTCGTTTTTTTTTTCGGGCCGAATTTTTGAGTTCCGATATCTCAGCTCTGGAAGGGGCTAGAGCCTCCATTTTTTGCACTCAGGTCTAAGTCTCATGGCCCTCTATCAGAATTTGGGAAGATTGGAGAAACTTAATTTTTTGCCCAAAAAAAAAAAACGTAAGGGGTACCACTGTCGTTTTTTTTTCGGGCCGAATTTTTGAGTTTCGATATCTCAGCTCTGGAAGGGGCTAGAGCCTCCATTTTTGCACTCAGGTCTAAGTCTCATGGCCCTCTATCAGAATTTGGGAAGATTGGAGAAACTTAATTTTTCGCCCAAAAAAAAAAAACGTAAGGGGTACCACTGTCGTTTTTTTTTTTCGGGCCTAATTTTTGAGTTTCGATATCTCAGCTCTGGAAGGGGCTAGAGCCTCCATTTTTTGCACTCAGGTCTAAGTCTCATGGCCCTCTATCAGAATCCAGAGTTTTGGGAAGATTGGAGAAACTTAATTTTTCGCCCAAAAAAAAAAAAACGTAAGGGGTACCACTGTCGTTTTTTTTTCGGGCCGAATTTTTGAGTTTCGATATCTCAGCTCTGGAAGGGGCTAGAGCCTCCATTTTTGCACTCAGGTCTAAGTCTCATGGCCCTCTATCAGAATTTGGGAAGATTGGAGAAACTTAATTTTTTGCCCAAAAAAAAAAAACGTAAGGGGTACCACTGTCGTTTTTTTTTTTTCGGGCCGCATTTTTGAGTTTCGATATCTCAGCTCTGGAAGGGGCTAGAGCCTTCATTTTTGCACTCAGGTCTAAGTCTCATGGCCCTCTATCAGAATTTGGGAAGATTGGAGAAACTTAATTTTTCGCCCAAAAAAAAAAACGTAAGGGGTACCACTGTCGTTTTTTTTTCAGGCCGAATTTTTGAGTTTCGATATCTCAGCTCTGGAAGGGGCTAGAGCCTCCATTTTTGCACTCAGGTCTAAGTCTCATGGCCCTCTATCAGAATTTGGGAAGATTGGAGAAACTTAATTTTTTGCCCAAAAAAAAAACGTAAGGGGTACCACTGTCGTTTTTTTTTCGGGCCGAATTTTTGAGTTTCGATATCTCAGCTCTGGAAGGGGCTAGAGCCTCCATTTTTTGCACTCAGGTCTAAGTCTCATGGCCCTCTATCAGAATCCAGAGTTTTGGGAAGATTGGAGAAACTTAATTTTTCGCCCAAAAAAAAAAAAAAACGTAAGGGGTACCACTGTCGTTTTTTTTTTCGGGCCTAATTTTTGAGTTTCGATATCTCAGCTCTGGAAGGGGCTAGAGCCTCCATTTTTGCACTCAGGTCTAAGTCTCATGGCCTTCTATCAGAAATTGGGAAGATTAGAGAAACTTAATTTTTTGCCCAAAAAAAAAACGTAAGGGGTACCACTGTCGTTTTTTTTTCGGGCCGAATTTTTGAGTTTCGATATCTCAGCTCTGGAAGGGGCTAGAGCCTCCATTTTTGCACTCAGGTCTAAGTCTCATGGCCCTCTATCAGAATTTGGGAAGATTGGAGAAACTTAATTTTTCGCCCAAAAAAAAAAAAACGTAAGGGGTACCACTGTCGTTTTTTTTTCAGGCCGAATTTTTGAGTTTCGATATCTCAGCTCTGGAAGGGGCTAGAGCCTCCATTTTTGCACTCAGGTCTAAGTCTCATGGTCCTCTATCAGAATTTGGGAAGATTGGAGAAACTTAATTTTTTGCCCAAAAAAAAACGTAAGGGGTACCACTGTCGTTTTTTTTTCGGGCCGAATTTTTGAGTTTCGATATCTCAGCTCTGGAAGGGGCTAGAGCCTCCATTTTTGCACTCAGGTCTAAGTCTCATGGCCCTCTATCAGAATTTGGGAAGATTGGAGAAAATTATTTTTTCGCCCAAAAAAAAAACGTAAGGGGTACCACTGTCGTTTTTTTTTTCGGGCCTAATTTTTGAGTTTCGATATCTCAGCTCTGGAAGGGGCTAGAGCCTCCAATTTTTGCACTCAGGTCTAAGTCTCATGGCCCTCTATCAGAATCCAGAGTTTTGGAAAGATTGGAAAAACTTAATTTTTCGCACAAAAAAAAAAAAACGTAAGGGGTACCACTGTCGTTTTTTTTTTCGGGCCGAATTTTTGAGTTTTCGATATCTCAGCTCTGGAAGGGGCTAGAGCCTCCATTTTTGCACTCAGGTCTAAGTCTCATGGCCCTCTATCAGAATTTGGGAAGATTGGAGAAACTTAATTTTTCGCCCAAAAAAAAAAAACGTAAGGGGTACCACTGTCGTTTTTTTTTTCGGGCCGAATTTTTGAGTTTCGATATCTCAGCTCTGGAAGGGGCTAGACCCTCCATTTTTGCACTCAGGTCTAAGTCTCATGGCCCTCTATCAGAATTTGGGAAGATTGGAGAAACTTAATTTTTTGCCCAAAAAAAAAAACGTAAGGGGTACCACTGTCGTTTTTTTTTCGGGCCAAATTTTTGAGTTTCGATATCTCAGCTCTGGAAGGGGCTAGAGCCTCCATTTTTGCACTCAGGTCTAAGTCTCATGGCCCTCTATCAGAATTTGGGAAGATTGGAGAAACTTAATTTTTTGCCCAAAAAAAAAAACGTAAGGGGTACCACTGTCGTTTTTTTTTCGGGCCAAATTTTTGAGTTTCGATATCTCAGCTCTGGAAGGGGCTAGAGCCTCCATTTTTGCACTCAGGTCTAAGTCTCATGGCCCTCTATCAGAATTAGGGAAGATTGGAGAAACTTAATTTTTCGCCCAAAAAAAAAACGTAAGGGGTACCACTGTCGTTTTTTTTTCGGGCCGAATTTTTGAGTTTCGATATCTCAGCTCTGGAAGGGGCTAGAGCCTCCATTTTTGCACTCAGGTCTAAGTCTCATGGCCCTCTATCAGAATTTGGGAAGATTGGAGAAACTTAATTTTTCGCCCAAAAAAAAAAAAACGTAAGGGGTACCACTGTCGTTTTTTTTTTCGGGCCGAATTTTTGAGTTTCGATATCTCAGCTCTGGAAGGGGCTAGAGCCTCCATTTTTGCACTCAGGTCTAAGTCTCATGGCCCTCTATCAGAATTTGGGAAGATTGGAGAAACTTAATTTTTTGCCCAAAAAAAAAACGTAAGGGGTACCACTGTCGTTTTTTTTTTCGGGCCGAATTTTTG
Source organism: Pimephales promelas (assembly GCF_988280905.1). NCBI lineage: Eukaryota > Metazoa > Chordata > Actinopteri > Cypriniformes > Leuciscidae > Pimephales > Pimephales promelas. The sequence goes on from NC_142773.1 coordinate 18,350,434, forward strand.
AGTTCCGATATCTCAGCTCTGGAAGGGGCTAGAGCCTCCATTTTTGCACTCAGGTCTAAGTCTCATGGCCCTCTATCAGAATTTGGGAAGATTGGAGAAACTTAATTTTTTGCCCCAAAAAAAAAACGTAAGGGGCACCACTGTCGTTTTTTTTCGGGCCTAATTTTTGAGTTTCGATATCTCAGCTCTGGAAGGGGCTAGAGCCTCCATTTTTTGCACTCAGGTCTAAGTCTCATGGCCCTCTATCAGAATCCAGAGTTTTGGGAAGATTGGAGAAACTTAATTTTTCGCCCAAAAAAAAAAAAACCGTAAGGGGTACCACTGTCGTTTTTTTTTCGGGCCGAATTTTTGAGTTTCGATATCTCAGCTCTGGAAGGGGCTAGAGCCTCCATTTTTGCACTCAGGTCTAAGTCTCATGGCCCTCTATCAGAATTTGGGAAGATTGGAGAAACTTAATTTTTTGCCCAAAAAAAAACCGTAAGGGGTACCACTGTCGTTTTTTTTTTCGGGCCGAATTTTTGAGTTTCGATATCTCAGCTCTGGAAGGGGCTAGAGCCTCCATTTTTGCACTCAGGTCTAAGTCTCATGGCCCTCTATCAGAATTTGGGAAGATTGGAGAAACTTAATTTTTTGCCCAAAAAAAAAACGTAAGGGGTACCACTGTCGTTTTTTTTTTCGGGCCGAATTTTTGAGTTCCGATATCTCAGCTCTGGAAGGGGCTAGAGCCTCCATTTTTGCACTCAGGTCTAAGTCTCATGGCCCTCTATCAGAATTTGGGAAGATTGGAGAAACTTAATTTTTCGCCCCAAAAAAAAAAACGTAAGGGGTACCACTGTCGTTTTTTTTCGGGCCTAATTTTTGAGTTTCGATATCTCAGCTCTGGAAGGGGCTAGAGCCTCCATTTTTTGCACTCAGGTCTAAGTCTCCTGGCCCTCTATCAGAATCCAGAGTTTTGGGAAGATTGGAGAAACTTAATTTTTCGCCCAAAAAAAAAAAAAAACGTAAGGGGTACCACTGTCGTTTTTTTTTCGGGCCGAATTTTTGAGTTTCGATATCTCAGCTCTGGAAGGGGCTAGAGCCTCCATTTTTGCACTCAGGTCTAAGTCTCATGGCCCTCTATCAGAATTTGGGAAGATTGGAGAAACTTAATTTTTTGCCCAAAAAAAAAAACGTAAGGGGTACCACTGTCGTTTTTTTTTTTCGGGCCGAATTTTTGAGTTTCGATATCTCAGCTCTGGAAGGGGCTAGAGCCTCCATTTTTGCACTCAGGTCTAAGTCTCATGGCCCTCTATCAGAATTTGGGAAGATTGGAGAAACTTAATTTTTTGCCCAAAAAAAAAAACGTAAGGGGTACCACTGTCGTTTTTTTTTTCGGGCCGAATTTTTGAGTTTCGATATCTCAGCTCTGGAAGGGGCTAGAGCCTCCATTTTTGCACTCAGGTCTAAGTCTCATGGCCCTCTATCAGAATTTGGGAAGATTGGAGAAACTTAATTTTTGTGCCCAAAAAAAAACGTAAGGGGTACCACTGTCGTTTTTTTTTCGGGCCGAATTTTTGAGATTCGATATCTCAGCTCTGGAAGGGGCTAGAGCCTCCATTTTTGCACTCAGGTCTAAGTCTCATGGCCCTCTATCAGAATTTGGGAAGATTGGAGAAACTTAATTTTTTGCCCAAAAAAAAAAACGTAAGGGGTACCACTGTCGTTTTTTTTTTCGGGCCGAATTTTTGAGTTTCGATATCTCAGCTCTGGAAGGGGCTAGAGCCTCCATTTTTGCACTCAGGTCTAAGTCTCATGGCCCTCTATCAGAATTTGGGAAGATTGGAGAAACTTAATTTTTCGCCCAAAAAAAAAAACGTAAGGGGTACCACTGTCGTTTTTTTTTTTCGGGCCGAATTTTTGAGTTTCGATATCTCAGCTCTGGAAGGGGCTAGAGCCTCCATTTTTGCACTCAGGTCTAAGTCTCATGGCCCTCTATCAGAATTTGGGAAGATTGGAGAAACTTAATTTTTTGCCCAAAAAAAAACGTAAGGGGTACCACTGTCGTTTTTTTTTCGGGCCTAATTTTTGAGTTTCGATATCTCAGCTCTGGAAGGGGCTAGAGCCTCCATTTTTTGCACTCAGGTCTAAGTCTCATGGCCCTCTATCAGAATCCAGAGTTTTGGGAAGATTGGAGAAACTTAATTTTTCGCCCAAAAAAAAAAAAAAACGTAAGGGGTACCACTGTCGTTTTTTTTTTTCGGGCCTAATTTTTGAGTTTCGATATCTCAGCTCTGGAAGGGGCTAGAGCCTCCATTTTTGAACTCAGGTCTAAGTCTCATGGCCCTCTATCAGAATTTGGGAAGATTGGAGAAACTTAATTTTTTGCCCAAAAAAAAAAACGTAAGGGGTACCACTGTCGTTTTTTTTTCGGGCCGAATTTTTGAGTTTCGATATCTCAGCTCTGGAAGGGGCTAGAGCCTCCATTTTTGCACTCAGGTCTAAGTCTCATGGCCCTCTATCAGAATTTGGGAAGATTGGAGAAACTTAATTTTTTGCCCAAAAAAAAAACCAAGAGGGGTACCACTGTCGTTTTTTTTTTCGGGCCAAATTTTTGTGTTTCGATATCTAAGCTCTGGAAGGGGCTAGAGCCTCCATTTTTGCACTCAGGTCTAAGTCTCATGGCCCTCTATCAGAATTAGGGAAGATTGGAGAAACTTAATTTTTCGCCCAAAAAAAAAACGTAAGGGGTACCACTGTCGTTTTTTTTTCGGGCCGAATTTTTGAGTTTCGATATCTCAGCTCTGGAAGGGGCTAGAGCCTCCATTTTTGCACTCAGGTCTAAGTCTCATGGCCCTCTATCAGAATTTGGGAAGATTGGAGAAACTTAATTTTTCGCCCAAAAAAAAAAAACGTAAGGGGTACCACTGTCGTTTTTTTTTTCGGGCCGAATTTTTGAGTTTCGATATCTCAGCTCTGGAAGGGGCTAGAGCCTCCATTTTTGCACTCAGGTCTAAGTCTCATGGCCCTCTATCAGAATTTGGGAAGATTGGAGAAACTTAATTTTTTGCCCAAAAAAAAAACGTAAGGGGTACCACTGTCGTTTTTTTTTTCGGGCCGAATTTTTGAGTTCCGATATCTCAGCTCTGGAAGGGGCTAGAGCCTCCATTTTTGCACTCAGGTCTAAGTCTCATGGCCCTCTATCAGAATTTGGGAAGATTGGAGAAACTTAATTTTTTGCCCCAAAAAAAAAACGTAAGGGGTACCACTGTCGTTTTTTTTCGGGCCTAATTTTTGAGTTTCGATATCTCAGCTCTGGAAGGGGCTAGAGCCTCCATTTTTTGCACTCAGGTCTAAGTCTCATGGCCCTCTATCAGAATCCAGAGTTTTGGGAAGATTGGAGAAACTTAATTTTTCGCCCAAAAAAAAAAAAACCGTAAGGGGTACCACTGTCGTTTTTTTTTCGGGCCGAATTTTTGAGTTTCGATATCTCAGCTCTGGAAGGGGCTAGAGCCTCCATTTTTGCACTCAGGTCTAAGTCTCATGGCCCTCTATCAGAATTTGGGAAGATTGGAGAAACTTAATTTTTTGCCCCAAAAAAAAACGTAAGGGGTACCACTGTCGTTTTTTTTTTCGGGCCGAATTTTTGAGTTTCGATATCTCAGCTCTGGAAGGGGCTAGAGCCTCCATTTTTGCACTCAGGTCTAAGTCTCATGGCCCTCTATCAGAATTAGGGAAGATTGGAGAAACTTAATTTTTCGCCAAAAAAAAAACGTAAGGGGTACCACTGTCGTTTTTTTTTCGGGCCGAATTTTTGAGTTTCGATATCTCAGCTCTGGAAGGGGCTAGAGCCTCCATTTTTGCACTCAGGTCTAAGTCTCATGGCCCTCTATCAGAATTTGGGAAGATTGGAGAAACTTAATTTTTCGCCCCAAAAAAAAAACGTAAGGGGTACCACTGTCGTTTTTTTTTCGGGCCGAATTTTTGAGTTTCGATATCTCAGCTCTGGAAGGGGCTAGAGCCTCCATTTTTGCACTCAGGTCTAAGTCTCATGGCCCTCTATCAGAATTTGGGAAGATTGGAGAAACTTAATTTTTCGCCCAAAAAAAAAAAACGTAAGGGGTACCACTGTCGTTTTTTTTTTCGGGCCGAATTTTTGAGTTTCGATATCTCAGCTCTGGAAGGGGCTAGAGCCTCCATTTTTGCACTCAGGTCTAAGTCTCATGGCCCTCTATCAGAATTAGGGAAGATTGGAGAAACTTAATTTTTCGCCCAAAAAAAAAAACGTAAGGGGTACCACTGTCGTTTTTTTTTTCGGGCCGAATTTTTGAGTTTCTATATCTCAGCTCTGGAAGGGGCTAGAGCCTCCATTTTTGCACTCAGGTCTAAGTCTCATGGCCCTCTATCAGAATTTGGGAAGATTGGAGAAACTTAATTTTTTGCCCAAAAAAAAAAAACGTAAGGGGTACCACTGTCGTTTTTTTTTCGGGCCGAATTTTTGAGTTTCGATATCTCAGCTCTTGAAGGGGCTAGAGCCTCCATTTTTGCACTCAGGTCTAAGTCTCATGGCCCTCTATCAGAATTTGGGAAGATTGGAGAAACTTAATTTTTCGCTCAAAAAAAAAAACGTAAGGGGTACCACTGTCGTTTTTTTTTTCAGGCCTAATTTTTGAGTTTCGATATCTCAGCTCTGGAAGGGGCTAGAGCCTCCATTTTTTGCACTCAGGTCTAAGTCTCATGGCCCTCTATCAGAATCCAGAGTTTTGGGAAGATTGGAAAAACTTAATTTTTCGCCCAAAAAAAAAAAAAAAAACGTAAGGGGTACCACTGTCGTTTTTTTTTTTTCAGGCCTAATTTTTGAGTTTCGATATCTCAGCTCTGGAAGGGGCTAGAGCCTCCATTTTTGCACTCAGGTCTAAGTCTCATGGCCCTCTATCAGAATTTGGGAAGATTGGAGAAACTTAATTTTTTGCCCAAAAAAAAAACGTAAGGGGTACCACTGTCGTTTTTTTTTCGGGCCGAATTTTTGAGTTTCGATATCTCAGCTCTGGAAGGGGCTAGAGCCTCCATTTTTGCACTCAGGTCTAAGTCTCATGGCCCTCTATCAGAATTTGGGAAGATTGGAGAAAATTAATTTTTTGCCCAAAAAAAAAAAACGTAAGGGGTACCACTGTCGTTTTTTTTTCGGGCCGAATTTTTGAGTTTCGATATCTCAGCTCTGGAAGGGGCTAGAGCCTCCATTTTTGCACTCAGGTCTAAGTCTCATGGCCCTCTATCAGAATTTGGGAAGATTGGAGAAACTTAATTTTTTGCCCAAAAAAAAAAACGTAAGGGGTACCACTGTCGTTTTTTTTTCGGGCCGAATTTTTGAGTTTCGATATCTCAGCTCTGGAAGGGGCTAGAGCCTCCATTTTTGCACTCAGGTCTAAGTCTCATGGCCCTCTATCAGAATTTGGGAAGATTGGAGAAACTTAATTTTTTGCCCAAAAAAAAAACGTAAGGGGTACCACTGTCGTTTTTTTTTCGGGCCGAATTTTTGAGTTTCGATATCTCAGCTCTGGAAGGGGCTAGAGCCTCCATTTTTGCACTCAGGTCTAAGTCTCATGGCCCTCTATCAGAATTAGGGAAGATTGGAGAAACTTAATTTTTCGCCCAAAAAAAAAACGTAAGGGGTACCACTGTCGTTTTTTTTTCGGGCCGAATTTTTGAGTTTCGATATCTCAGCTCTGGAAGGGGCTAGAGCCTCCATTTTTGCACTCAGGTCTAAGTCTCATGGCCCTCTATCAGAATTTGGGAAGATTGGAGAAACTTAATTTTTCGCCCCAAAAAAAAAAACGTAAGGGGTACCACTGTCGTTTTTTTTTCGGGCCGAATTTTTGAGTTTCGATATCTCAGCTCTGGAAGGGGCTAGAGCCTCCATTTTTGCACTCAGGTCTAAGTCTCATGGCCCTCTATCAGAATTTGGGAAGATTGGAGAAACTTAATTTTTCGCCCAAAAAAAAAAAACGTAAGGGGTACCACTGTCGTTTTTTTTTTCGGGCCGAATTTTTGAGTTTCGATATCTCAGCTCTGGAAGGGGCTAGAGCCTCCATTTTTGCACTCAGGTCTAAGTCTCATGGCCCTCTATCAGAATTTGGGAAGCTTGGAGAAAATTATTTTTCGCCCAAAAAAAAAACGTAAGGGGTACCACTGTCGTTTTTTTTTTCGGGCCTAATTTTTGAGTTTCGATATCTCAGCTCTGGAAGGGGCTAGAGCCTCCATTTTTTGCACTCAGGTCTAAGTCTCATGGCCCTCTATCAGAATCCAGAGTTTTGGTAAGATTGGAGAAACTTAATTTTTCGCACAAAAAAAACAAAAAACGTAAGGGGTACCACTGTCGTTTTTTTTTTCGGGCCGAATTTTTGAGTTTCGATATCTCAGCTCTGGAAGGGGCTAGAGCCTCCATTTTTGCACTCAGGTCTAAGTCTCATGGCCCTCTATCAGAATTTGGGAAGATTGGAGAAACTTAATTTTTCACCCCAAAAAAAAAAAACGTAAGGGGTACCACTGTCGTTTTTTTTTCGGGCCGAATTTTTGAGTTTCGATATCTCAGCTCTGGAAGGGGCTAGAGCCTCCATTTTTGCACTCAGGTCTAAGTCTCATGGCCCTCTATCGGAATTTGGGAAGATTGGAGAAACTTAATTTTTCGCCCAAAAAAAAAAACGTAAGGGGTACCACTGTCGTTTTTTTTTTCGGGCCGAATTTTTGAGTTCCGATATCTCAGCTCTGGAAGGGGCTAGAGCCTCCATTTTTGCACTCAGGTCTAAGTCTCATGGCCCTCTATCAGAATTTGGGAAGATTGGAGAAACTTAATTTTTTGCCCAAAAAAAAAAAACGTAAGGGGTACCACTGTCGTTTTTTTTTCGGGCCGAATTTTTGAGTTTCGATATCTCAGCTCTGGAAGGGGCTAGAGCCTCCATTTTTGCACTCAGGTCTAAGTCTCATGGCCCTCTATCAGAATTTGGGAAGATTGGAGAAACTTAATTTTTCGCCCAAAAAAAAAAAACGTAAGGGGTACCACTGTCGTTTTTTTTTTTCGGGCCTAATTTTTGAGTTTCGATATCTCAGCTCTGGAAGGGGCTAGAGCCTCCATTTTTTGCACTCAGGTCTAAGTCTCATGGCCCTCTATCAGAATCCAGAGTTTTGGGAAGATTGGAGAAACTTAATTTTTCGCCCAAAAAAAAAAAACGTAAGGGGTACCACTGTCGTTTTTTTTTCGGGCCGAATTTTTGAGTTTCGATATCTCAGCTCTGGAAGGGGCTAGAGCCTCCATTTTTGCACTCAGGTCTAAGTCTCATGGCCCTCTATCAGAATTTGGGAAGATTGGAGAAACTTAATTTTTTGCCCAAAAAAAAAAAACGTAAGGGGTACCACTGTCGTTTTTTTTTTTTCGGGCCGCATTTTTGAGTTTCGATATCTCAGCTCTGGAAGGGGCTAGAGCCTTCATTTTTGCACTCAGGTCTAAGTCTCATGGCCCTCTATCAGAATTTGGGAAGATTGGAGAAACTTAATTTTTCGCCCAAAAAAAAAAACGTAAGGGGTACCACTGTCGTTTTTTTTTCAGGCCGAATTTTTGAGTTTCGATATCTCAGCTCTGGAAGGGGCTAGAGCCTCCATTTTTGCACTCAGGTCTAAGTCTCATGGCCCTCTATCAGAATTTGGGAAGATTGGAGAAACTTAATTTTTTGCCCAAAAAAAAAACGTAAGGGGTACCACTGTCGTTTTTTTTTCGGGCCGAATTTTTGAGTTTCGATATCTCAGCTCTGGAAGGGGCTAGAGCCTCCATTTTTTGCACTCAGGTCTAAGTCTCATGGCCCTCTATCAGAATCCAGAGTTTTGGGAAGATTGGAGAAACTTAATTTTTCGCCCAAAAAAAAAAAAAAACGTAAGGGGTACCACTGTCGTTTTTTTTTTCGGGCCTAATTTTTGAGTTTCGATATCTCAGCTCTGGAAGGGGCTAGAGCCTCCATTTTTGCACTCAGGTCTAAGTCTCATGGCCTTCTATCAGAAATTGGGAAGATTAGAGAAACTTAATTTTTTGCCCAAAAAAAAAACGTAAGGGGTACCACTGTCGTTTTTTTTTCGGGCCGAATTTTTGAGTTTCGATATCTCAGCTCTGGAAGGGGCTAGAGCCTCCATTTTTGCACTCAGGTCTAAGTCTCATGGCCCTCTATCAGAATTTGGGAAGATTGGAGAAACTTAATTTTTCGCCCAAAAAAAAAAAAACGTAAGGGGTACCACTGTCGTTTTTTTTTTCAGGCCGAATTTTTGAGTTTCGATATCTCAGCTCTGGAAGGGGCTAGAGCCTCCATTTTTGCACTCAGGTCTAAGTCTCATGGTCCTCTATCAGAATTTGGGAAGATTGGAGAAACTTAATTTTTTGCCCAAAAAAAAACGTAAGGGGTACCACTGTCGTTTTTTTTTCGGGCCGAATTTTTGAGTTTCGATATCTCAGCTCTGGAAGGGGCTAGAGCCTCCATTTTTGCACTCAGGTCTAAGTCTCATGGCCCTCTATCAGAATTTGGGAAGATTGGAGAAAATTATTTTTTCGCCCAAAAAAAAAACGTAAGGGGTACCACTGTCGTTTTTTTTTTCGGGCCTAATTTTTGAGTTTCGATATCTCAGCTCTGGAAGGGGCTAGAGCCTCCAATTTTTGCACTCAGGTCTAAGTCTCATGGCCCTCTATCAGAATCCAGAGTTTTGGTAAGATTGGAAAAACTTAATTTTTCGCACAAAAAAAAAAAAACGTAAGGGGTACCACTGTCGTTTTTTTTTTCGGGCCGAATTTTTGAGTTTTCGATATCTCAGCTCTGGAAGGGGCTAGAGCCTCCATTTTTGCACTCAGGTCTAAGTCTCATGGCCCTCTATCAGAATTTGGGAAGATTGGAGAAACTTAATTTTTCGCCCAAAAAAAAAAAAACGTAAGGGGTACCACTGTCGTTTTTTTTTTCGGGCCGAATTTTTGAGTTTCGATATCTCAGCTCTGGAAGGGGCTAGACCCTCCATTTTTGCACTCAGGTCTAAGTCTCATGGCCCTCTATCAGAATTTGGGAAGATTGGAGAAACTTAATTTTTTGCCCAAAAAAAAAACGTAAGGGGTACCACTGTCGTTTTTTTTTTCGGGCCGAATTTTTGAGTTTCGATATCTCAGCTCTGGAAGGGGCTAGAGCCTCCATTTTTGCACTCAGTTCTAAGTCTCATGGCCCTCTATCAGAATTTGGGAAGATTGGAGAAACTTAATTTTTTGCCCAAAAAAAAAACGTAAGGGGTACCACTGTCGTTTTTTTTTTTCGGGCCGAATTTTTGAGTTTCGATATCTCAGCTCTGGAAGGGGCTAGAGCCTCCATTTTTGCACTCAGGTCTAAGTCTCATGGCCCTCTATCAGAATTTGGGAAGATTGGAGAAACTTAATTTTTCGCCCAAAAAAAAAAAAAACGTAAGGGGTACCACTGTCGTTTTTTTTTCAGGCCGAATTTTTGAGTTTCGATATCTCAGCTCTGGAAGGGGCTAGAGCCTCCATTTTTGCACTCAGGTCTAAGTCTCATGGCCCTCTATCAGAATTTGGGAAGATTGGAGAAACTTAATTTTTTGCCCAAAAAAAAAACGTAAGGGGTACCACTGTCGTTTTTTTTTTCGGGCCGAATTTTTGAGTTTCGATATCTCAGCTCTGGAAGGGGCTAGAGCCTCCATTTTTTGCACTCAGGTCTAAGTCTCATGGCCCTCTATCAGAATCCAGAGTTTTGGGAAGATTGGAGAAACTTAATTTTTCGCCCAAAAAAAAAAAAAACGTAAGGGGTACCACTGTCGTTTTTTTTTTCGGGCCTAATTTTTGAGTTTCGATATCTCAGCTCTGGAAGGGGCTAGAGCCTCCATTTTTGCACTCAGGTCTAAGTCTCATGGCCCTCTATCAGAATTTGGGAAGATTGGAGAAACTTAATTTTTTGCCCAAAAAAAAAAACGTAAGGGGTACCACTGTCGTTTTTTTTTCGGGCCGAATTTTTGAGTTTCGATATCTCAGCTCTGGAAGGGGCTAGAGCCTCCATTTTTTCACTCAGGTCTAAGTCTCATGGCCCTCTATCAGAATTTGGGAAGATTGGAGAAACTTAATTTTTTGCCCAAAAAAAAAAAACGTAAGGGGTACCACTGTCGTTTTTTTTTTCGGGCCGAATTTTTGAGTTTCGATATCTCAGCTCTGGAAGGGGCTAGAGCCTCCATTTTGCACTCAGGTCTAAGTCTCATGGCCCTCTATCAGAATTTGGGAAGATTGGAAAAAAATTATTTTTTCGCCCAAAAAAAAAAACGTAAGGGGTACCACTGTCGTTTTTTTTTTTCGGGCCTAATTTTTGAGTTTCGATATCTCAGCTCTGGAAGGGGCTAGAGCCTCCATTTTTTGCACTCAGGTCTAAGTCTCATGGCCCTCTATCAGAATCCAGAGTTTTGGTAAGATTGGAGAAACTTAATTTTTCGCACAAAAAAAAAACCAAAACGTAAGGGGTACCACTGTCGTTTTTTTTTTCGGGCCGAATTTTTGAGTTTCGATATCTCAGCTCTGGAAGGGGCTAGAGCCTCCATTTTTGCACTCAGGTCTAAGTCTCATGGCCCTCTATCAGAATTTGGGAAGATTGGAGAAACTTAATTTTTCGCCCCAAAAAAAAAAAACGTAAGGGGTACCACTGTCGTTTTTTTTTCGGGCCGAATTTTTGAGTTTCGATATCTCAGCTCTGGAAGGGGCTAGAGCCTCCATTTTTGCACTCAGGTCTAAGTCTCATGGCCCTCTATCAGAATTTGGGAAGATTGGAGAAACTTAATTTTTCGCCCCAAAAAAAAAAACGTAAGGGGTACCACTGTCGTTTTTTTTTCGGGCCGAATTTTTGAGTTTCGATATCTCAGCTCTGGAAGGGGCTAGAGCCTCCATTTTTGCACTCAGGTCTAAGTCTCATGGCCCTCTATCAGAATTTGGGAAGATTGGAGAAACTTAATTTTTCGCCCAAAAAAAAAAAACGTAAGGGGTACCACTGTCGTTTTTTTTTTCGGGCCGAATTTTTGAGTTTCGATATCTCAGCTCTGGAAGGGGCTAGAGCCTCCATTTTTGCACTCAGGTCTAAGTCTCATGGCCCTCTATCAGAATTTGGGAAGATTGGAGAAAATTATTTTTCGCCCAAAAAAAAAACGTAAGGGGTACCACTGTCGTTTTTTTTTTCGGGCCTAATTTTTGAGTTTCGATATCTCAGCTCTGGAAGGGGCTAGAGCCTCCATTTTTTGCACTCAGGTCTAAGTCTCATGGCCCTCTATCAGAATCCAGAGTTTTGGTAAGATTGGAGAAACTTAATTTTTCGCACAAAAAAAACAAAAAACGTAAGGGGTACCACTGTCGTTTTTTTTTTCGGGCCGAATTTTTGAGTTTCGATATCTCAGCTCTGGAAGGGGCTAGAGCCTCCATTTTTGCACTCAGGTCTAAGTCTCATGGCCCTCTATCAGAATTTGGGAAGATTGGAGAAACTTAATTTTTCACCCCAAAAAAAAAAAACGTAAGGGGTACCACTGTCGTTTTTTTTTCGGGCCGAATTTTTGAGTTTCGATATCTCAGCTCTGGAAGGGGCTAGAGCCTCCATTTTTGCACTCAGGTCTAAGTCTCATGGCCCTCTATCGGAATTTGGGAAGATTGGAGAAACTTAATTTTTCGCCCAAAAAAAAAAACGTAAGGGGTACCACTGTCGTTTTTTTTTTCGGGCCGAATTTTTGAGTTCCGATATCTCAGCTCTGGAAGGGGCTAGAGCCTCCATTTTTGCACTCAGGTCTAAGTCTCATGGCCCTCTATCAGAATTTGGGAAGATTGGAGAAACTTAATTTTTTGCCCAAAAAAAAAAAACGTAAGGGGTACCACTGTCGTTTTTTTTTCGGGCCGAATTTTTGAGTTTCGATATCTCAGCTCTGGAAGGGGCTAGAGCCTCCATTTTTGCACTCAGGTCTAAGTCTCATGGCCCTCTATCAGAATTTGGGAAGATTGGAGAAACTTAATTTTTCGCCCAAAAAAAAAAAACGTAAGGGGTACCACTGTCGTTTTTTTTTTTCGGGCCTAATTTTTGAGTTTCGATATCTCAGCTCTGGAAGGGGCTAGAGCCTCCATTTTTTGCACTCAGGTCTAAGTCTCATGGCCCTCTATCAGAATCCAGAGTTTTGGGAAGATTGGAGAAACTTAATTTTTCGCCCAAAAAAAAAAAAACGTAAGGGGTACCACTGTCGTTTTTTTTTCGGGCCGAATTTTTGAGTTTCGATATCTCAGCTCTGGAAGGGGCTAGAGCCTCCATTTTTGCACTCAGGTCTAAGTCTCATGGCCCTCTATCAGAATTTGGGAAGATTGGAGAAACTTAATTTTTTGCCCAAAAAAAAAAAACGTAAGGGGTACCACTGTCGTTTTTTTTTTTTCGGGCCGCATTTTTGAGTTTCGATATCTCAGCTCTGGAAGGGGCTAGAGCCTTCATTTTTGCACTCAGGTCTAAGTCTCATGGCCCTCTATCAGAATTTGGGAAGATTGGAGAAACTTAATTTTTCGCCCAAAAAAAAAAACGTAAGGGGTACCACTGTCGTTTTTTTTTCAGGCCGAATTTTTGAGTTTCGATATCTCAGCTCTGGAAGGGGCTAGAGCCTCCATTTTTGCACTCAGGTCTAAGTCTCATGGCCCTCTATCAGAATTTGGGAAGATTGGAGAAACTTAATTTTTTGCCCAAAAAAAAAACGTAAGGGGTACCACTGTCGTTTTTTTTTCGGGCCGAATTTTTGAGTTTCGATATCTCAGCTCTGGAAGGGGCTAGAGCCTCCATTTTTTGCACTCAGGTCTAAGTCTCATGGCCCTCTATCAGAATCCAGAGTTTTGGGAAGATTGGAGAAACTTAATTTTTCGCCCAAAAAAAAAAAAAAAACGTAAGGGGTACCACTGTCGTTTTTTTTTTCGGGCCTAATTTTTGAGTTTCGATATCTCAGCTCTGGAAGGGGCTAGAGCCTCCATTTTTGCACTCAGGTCTAAGTCTCATGGCCTTCTATCAGAAATTGGGAAGATTAGAGAAACTTAATTTTTTGCCCAAAAAAAAAACGTAAGGGGTACCACTGTCGTTTTTTTTTCGGGCCGAATTTTTGAGTTTCGATATCTCAGCTCTGGAAGGGGCTAGAGCCTCCAATTTTTGCACTCAGGTCTAAGTCTCATGGCCCTCTATCAGAATCCAGAGTTTTGGTAAGATTGGAAAAACTTAATTTTTCGCACAAAAAAAAAAAAACGTAAGGGGTACCACTGTCGTTTTTTTTTTCGGGCCGAATTTTTGAGTTTTCGATATCTCAGCTCTGGAAGGGGCTAGAGCCTCCATTTTTGCACTCAGGTCTAAGTCTCATGGCCCTCTATCAGAATTTGGGAAGATTGGAGAAACTTAATTTTTCGCCCAAAAAAAAAAAACGTAAGGGGTACCACTGTCGTTTTTTTTTTCGGGCCGAATTTTTGAGTTTCGATATCTCAGCTCTGGAAGGGGCTAGACCCTCCATTTTTGCACTCAGGTCTAAGTCTCATGGCCCTCTATCAGAATTTGGGAAGATTGGAGAAACTTAATTTTTTGCCCAAAAAAAAAACGTAAGGGGTACCACTGTCGTTTTTTTTTTCGGGCCGAATTTTTGAGTTTCGATATCTCAGCTCTGGAAGGGGCTAGAGCCTCCATTTTTGCACTCAGTTCTAAGTCTCATGGCCCTCTATCAGAATTTGGGAAGATTGGAGAAACTTAATTTTTTGCCCAAAAAAAAAACGTAAGGGGTACCACTGTCGTTTTTTTTTTTCGGGCCGAATTTTTGAGTTTCGATATCTCAGCTCTGGAAGGGGCTAGAGCCTCCATTTTTGCACTCAGGTCTAAGTCTCATGGCCCTCTATCAGAATTTGGGAAGATTGGAGAAACTTAATTTTTCGCCCAAAAAAAAAAAAAACGTAAGGGGTACCACTGTCGTTTTTTTTTCAGGCCGAATTTTTGAGTTTCGATATCTCAGCTCTGGAAGGGGCTAGAGCCTCCATTTTTGCACTCAGGTCTAAGTCTCATGGCCCTCTATCAGAATTTGGGAAGATTGGAGAAACTTAATTTTTTGCCCAAAAAAAAAACGTAAGGGGTACCACTGTCGTTTTTTTTTTCGGGCCGAATTTTTGAGTTTCGATATCTCAGCTCTGGAAGGGGCTAGAGCCTCCATTTTTTGCACTCAGGTCTAAGTCTCATGGCCCTCTATCAGAATCCAGAGTTTTGGGAAGATTGGAGAAACTTAATTTTTCGCCCAAAAAAAAAAAAAACGTAAGGGGTACCACTGTCGTTTTTTTTTTCGGGCCTAATTTTTGAGTTTCGATATCTCAGCTCTGGAAGGGGCTAGAGCCTCCATTTTTGCACTCAGGTCTAAGTCTCATGGCCCTCTATCAGAATTTGGGAAGATTGGAGAAACTTAATTTTTTGCCCAAAAAAAAAAAACGTAAGGGGTACCACTGTCGTTTTTTTTTCGGGCCGAATTTTTGAGTTTCGATATCTCAGCTCTGGAAGGGGCTAGAGCCTCCATTTTTTCACTCAGGTCTAAGTCTCATGGCCCTCTATCAGAATTTGGGAAGATTGGAGAAACTTAATTTTTTGCCCAAAAAAAAAAAACGTAAGGGGTACCACTGTCGTTTTTTTTTTCGGGCCGAATTTTTGAGTTTCGATATCTCAGCTCTGGAAGGGGCTAGAGCCTCCATTTTGCACTCAGGTCTAAGTCTCATGGCCCTCTATCAGAATTTGGGAAGATTGGAAAAAAATTATTTTTTCGCCCAAAAAAAAAACGTAAGGGGTACCACTGTCGTTTTTTTTTTTCGGGCCTAATTTTTGAGTTTCGATATCTCAGCTCTGGAAGGGGCTAGAGCCTCCATTTTTTGCACTCAGGTCTAAGTCTCATGGCCCTCTATCAGAATCCAGAGTTTTGGTAAGATTGGAGAAACTTAATTTTTCGCACAAAAAAAAAACCAAAACGTAAGGGGTACCACTGTCGTTTTTTTTTTTCGGGCCGAATTTTTGAGTTTCGATATCTCAGCTCTGGAAGGGGCTAGAGCCTCCATTTTT
Source organism: Pimephales promelas (assembly GCF_988280905.1). Taxonomy (NCBI): domain Eukaryota; kingdom Metazoa; phylum Chordata; class Actinopteri; order Cypriniformes; family Leuciscidae; genus Pimephales; species Pimephales promelas. The sequence continues at coordinate 18,365,550 of NC_142773.1, forward strand.
GCACTCAGGTCTAAGTCTCATGGCCCTCTATCAGAATTTGGGAAGATTGGAGAAACTTAATTTTTCGCCCCAAAAAAAAAAAACGTAAGGGGTACCACTGTCGTTTTTTTTTCGGGCCGAATTTTTGAGTTTCGATATCTCAGCTCTGGAAGGGGCTAGAGCCTCCATTTTTGCACTCAGGTCTAAGTCTCATGGCCCTCTATCGGAATTTGGGAAGATTGGAGAAACTTAATTTTTCGCCCAAAAAAAAAAAACGTAAGGGGTACCACTGTCGTTTTTTTTTTTTCGGGCCGAATTTTTGAGTTCCGATATCTCAGCTCTGGAAGGGGCTAGAGCCTCCATTTTTGCACTCAGGTCTAAGTCTCATGGCCCTCTATCAGAATTTGGGAAGATTGGAGAAACTTAATTTTTTGCCCAAAAAAAAAAAACGTAAGGGGTACCACTGTCGTTTTTTTTTCGGGCCGAATTTTTGAGTTTCGATATCTTAGCTCTGGAAGGGGCTAGAGCCTCCATTTTTGCACTCAGGTCTAAGTCTCATGGCCCTCTATCAGAATTTGGGAAGATTGGAGAAACTTAATTTTTCGCCCAAAAAAAAAAAACGTAAGGGGTACCACTGTCGTTTTTTTTTCGGGCCTAATTTTTGAGTTTCGATATCTCAGCTCTGGAAGGGGCTAGAGCCTCCATTTTTTGCACTCAGGTCTAAGTCTCATGGCCCTCTATCAGAATCCAGAGTTTTGGGAAGATTGGAGAAACTTAATTTTTCGCCCAAAAAAAAAAAAAACGTAAGGGGTACCACTGTCGTTTTTTTTTTCGGGCCGAATTTTTGAGTTTCGATATCTCAGCTCTGGAAGGGGCTAGAGCCTCCATTTTTGCACTCAGGTCTAAGTCTCATGGCCCTCTATCAGAATTTGGGAAGATTGGAGAAACTTAATTTTTTGCCCAAAAAAAAAAACGTAAGGGGTACCACTGTCGTTTTTTTTTTCGGGCCGAATTTTTGAGTTTCGATATCTCAGCTCTGGAAGGGGCTAGAGCCTCCATTTTTGCACTCAGGTCTAAGTCTCATGGCCCTCTATCAGAATTTGGGAAGATTGGAGAAACTTAATTTTTTGCCCAAAAAAAAAACGTAAGGGGTACCACTGTCGTTTTTTTTTTCGGGCCGAATTTTTGAGTTTCGATATCTCAGCTCTGGAAGGGGCTAGAGCCTCCATTTTTGCACTCAGGTCTAAGTCTCATGGCCCTCTATCAGAATTAGGGAAGATTGGAGAAACTTAATTTTTCGCCCAAAAAAAAAACGTAAGGGGTACCACTGTCGTTTTTTTTTTCGGGCCGAATTTTTGAGTTTCGATATCTCAGCTCTGGAAGGGGCTAGAGCCTCCATTTTTGCACTCAGGTCTAAGTCTCATGGCCCTCTATCAGAATTTGGGAAGATTGGAGAAACTTAATTTTTTGCCCAAAAAAAAACGTAAGGGGTACCACTGTCGTTTTTTTTTTCGGGCCGAATTTTTGAGTTTCGATATCTCAGCTCTGGAAGGGGCTAGAGCCTCCATTTTTTGCACTCAGGTCTAAGTCTCATGGCCCTCTATCAGAATCCAGAGTTTTGGGAAGATTGGAGAAACTTAATTTTTCGCACAAAAAAAAAAAAAAAAACGTAAGGGGTACCACTGTCGTTTTTTTTTTCGGGCCGAATTTTTGAGTTTCGATATCTCAGCTCTGGAAGGGGCTAGAGCCTCCATTTTTGCACTCAGGTCTAAGTCTCATGGCCCTCTATCAGAATTTGGGAAGATTGGAGAAACTTAATTTTTTGCCCAAAAAAAAAAAACCGTAAGGGGTACCACTGTCGTTTTTTTTTTCGGGCCGAGTTTTTGAGTTTCGATATCTCAGCTCTGGAAGGGGCTAGAGCCTCCATTTTTTGCACTCAGGTCTAAGTCTCATGGCCCTCTATCAGAATCCAGAGTTTTGGCAAGATTGGAGAAACTTAATTTTTCGACACAAAAAAAAAAACGTAAGGGGTACCACTGTCGTTTTTTTTTTTCGGGCCGAATTTTTGAGTTTCGATATCTCAGCTCTGGAAGGGGCTAGAGCCTCCATTTTTGCACTCAGGCCTAAGTCTCATGGCCCTCTATCAGAATTAGGGAAGATTGGAGAAACTTAATTTTTCGCCCAAAAAAAAAACGTAAGGGGTACCACTGTGGTTTTTTTTTTCGGGCCGAATTTTTGAGTTTCGATATCTCAGCTCTGGAAGGGGCTAGAGCCTCCATTTTTGCACTCAGGTCTAAGTCTCATGGCCCTCTATCAGAATTTGGGAAGATTGGAGAAACTTAATTTTTTGCCCAAAAAAAAAACGTAAGGGGTACCACTGTCGTTTTTTTTTTCGGGCCGAATTTTTGAGTTCCGATATCTCAGCTCTGGAAGGGGCTAGAGCCTCCATTTTTGCACTCAGGTCTAAGTCTCATGGCCCTCTATCAGAATTTGGGAAGATTGGAGAAACTTAATTTTTTGCCCAAAAAAAAAAACGTAAGGGGTACCACTGTCGTTTTTTTTTCGGGCCGAATTTTTGAGTTTCGATATCTCAGCTCTGGAAGGGGCTAGAGCCTCCATTTTTTGCACTCAGGTCTAAGTCTCATGGCCCTCTATCAGAATTTGGGAAGATTGGAGAAACTTAATTTTTTGCCCCCAAAAAAAACGTAAGGGGTACCACTGTCGTTTTTTTTTTTCGGGCCGAATTTTTGAGTTTCGATATCTCAGCTCTGTAAGGGGCTAGAGCCTCCATTTTTGCACTCAGGTCTAAGTCTCATGGCCCTCTATCAGAATTTGGGAAGATTGGAGAAACTTAATTTTTCGCCCAAAAAAAAAAACGTAAGGGGTACCACTGTCGTTTTTTTTTCGGGCCTAATTTTTGAGTTTCGATATCTCAGCTCTGGAAGGGGCTAGAGCCTCCATTTTTTGCACTCAGGTCTAAGTCTCATGGCCCTCTATCAGAATCCAGAGTTTTGGGAAGATTGGAGAAACTAAATTTTTCGCCCAAAAAAAAAAACGTAAGGTGTACCACTGTCGTTTTTTTTTTTCGGGCCGAATTTTTGAGTTTCGATATCTCAGCTCTGGAAGGGGCTAGAGCCTCCATTTTTGCACTCAGGTCTAAGTCTCATGGCCCTCTATCAGAATTTGGGAAGATTGGAGAAACTTAATTTTTCGCCCAAAAAAAAAACGTAAGGGGTACCACTGTCGTTTTTTTTTTTCGGGCCTAATTTTTGAGTTTCGATATCTCAGCTCTGGAAGGGGCTAGAGCCTCCATTTTTGCACTCAGGTCTAAGTCTCATGGCCCTCTATCAGAATTTGGGAAGATTGGAGAAACTTAATTTTTCGCCCAAAAAAAAAAAAAACGTAAGGGGTACCACTGTCGTTTTTTTTTTCGGGCCTAATTTTTGAGTTTCGATATCTCAGCTCTGGAAGGGGCTAGAGCCTCCATTTTTTGCACTCAGGTCTAAGTCTCATGGCCCTCTATCAGAATCCAGAGTTTTGGGAAGATTGGAGAAACTTAATTTTTCGCCCAAAAAAAAAAAACGTTAAGGGTACCACTGTCGTTTTTTTTTCGGGCCGAATTTTTTAGTTTCGATATCTCAGCTCTGGAAGGGGCTAGAGCCTCCATTTTTGCACTCAGGTCTAAGTCTCATGGCCCTCTATCAGAATTTGGGAAGATTGGAGAAACTTAATTTTTTGCCCAAAAAAAAAAACGTAAGGGGTACCACTGTCGTTTTTTTTTTCGGGCCGAATTTTTGAGTTTCGATATCTCAGCTCTGGAAGGGGCTAGAGCCTCCATTTTTGCACTCAGGTCTAAGTCTCATGGCCCTCTATCAGAATTAGGGAAGATTGGAGAAACTTAATTTTTCGCCCAAAAAAAAAACGTAAGGGGTACCACTGTCGTTTTTTTTTCGGGCCGAATTTTTGAGTTTCGATATCTCAGCTCTGGAAGGGGCTAGAGCCTCCATTTTTGCACTCAGGTCTAAGTCTCATGGCCCTCTATCAGAATTTGGGAAGATTGGAGAAACTTAATTTTTTGCCCAAAAAAAAACGTAAGGGGTACCACTGTCGTTTTTTTTTCGGGCCGAATTTTTGAGTTTCGATATCTCAGCTCTGGAAGGGGCTAGAGCCTCCATTTTTTGCACTCAGGTCTAAGTCTCATGGCCCTCTATCAGAATCCAGAGTTTTGGGAAGATTGGAGAAACTTAATTTTTCGCACTAAAAAAAAAAACGTAAGGGGTACCACTGTCGTTTTTTTTTTCGGGCCGAATTTTTGAGTTTCCATATCTCAGCTCTGGAAGGGGCTAGAGCCTCCATTTTTGCACTCAGGTCTAAGTCTCATGGCCCTCTATCAGAATTTGGGAAGATTGGAGAAACTTAATTTTTTGCCCAAAAAAAAAAAAACCGTAAGGGGTACCACTGTCGTTTTTTTTTCGGGCCGAATTTTTGAGTTTCGATATCTCAGCTCTGGAAGGGGCTAGAGCCTCCATTTTTGCACTCAGGTCTAAGTCTCATGGCCCTCTATCAGAATTTGGGAAGATTGGAGAAACTTAATTTTTCGCCCAAAAAAAAAAAACGTAAGGGGTACCACTGTCGTTTTTTTTTCGGGCCGAATTTTTGAGTTTCGATATCTCAGCTCTGGAAGGGGCTACAGCCTCCATTTTTGCACTCAGGTCTAAGTCTCATGGCCCTCTATCAGAATTTGGGAAGATTGGAGAAACTTAATTTTTTGCCCCAAAAAAAAACGTAAGGGGTACCACTGTCGTTTTTTTTTCGGGCCGAATTTTTGAGTTTCGATATCTCAGCTCTGGAAGGGGCTAGAGCCTCCATTTTTGCACTCAGGTCTAAGTCTCATGGCCCTCTATCAGAATTTGGGAAGATTGGAGAAACTTAATTTTTCGCCCAAAAAAAAAAACGTAAGGGGTACCACTGTCGTTTTTTTTTCGGGCCTAATTTTTGAGTTTCGATATCTCAGCTCTGGAAGGGGCTAGAGCCTCCATTTTTTGCACTCAGGTCTAAGTCTCATGGCCCTCTATCAGAATCCAGAGTTTTGGGAAGATTGGAGAAACTTAATTTTTCGCCCCAAAAAAAAAAACGTAAGGGGTACCACTGTCGTTTTTTTTTTCGGGCCGAATTTTTGAGTTTCGATATCTCAGCTCTGGAAGGGGCTAGAGCCTCCATTTTTGCACTCAGGTCTAAGTCTCATGGCCCTCTATCAGAATTTGGGAAGATTGGAGAAACTTAATTTTTCGCCCCAAAAAAAAAAAAACGTAAGGGGTACCACTGTCGTTTTTTTTTCGGGCCGAATTTTTGAGTTTCGATATCTCAGCTCTGGAGGGGGCTACAGCCTCCATTTTTGCACTCAGGTCTAAGTCTCATGGCCCTCTATCGGAATTTGGGAAGATTGGAGAAACTTAATTTTTCGCCCAAAAAAAAAAACGTAAGGGGTACCACTGTCGTTTTTTTTTTCGGCCGAATTTTTGAGTTTCGATATCTCAGCTCTGGAAGGGGCTAGAGCCTCCATTTTTGCACTCAGGTCTAAGTCTCATGGCCCTCTATCAGAATTTGGGAAGATTGGAGAAACTTAATTTTTTGCCCAAAAAAAAAACGTAAGGGGTACCACTGTCGTTTTTTTTTTTCGGGCCGAATTTTTGAGTTCCGATATCTCAGCTCTGGAAGGGGCTAGAGCCTCCATTTTTGCACTCAGGTCTAAGTCTCATAACCCTCTATCAGAATTTGGGAAGATTGGAGAAACTTAATTTTTTGCCCAAAAAAAAAAACGTAAGGGGTACCACAGTCGTTTTTTTTTTCGGGCCGAATTTTTGAGTTTCGATATCTCAGCTCTGGAAGGGGCTAGAGCCTCCATTTTTGCACTCAGGTCTAAGTCTCATGGCCCTCTATCAGAATTTGGGAAGATTGGAAAAACTTAATTTTTTGCCCAAAAAAAAAAACGTAAGGGGTACCACTGTCGTTTTTTTTTCGGGCCTAATTTTTGAGTTTCGATATCTCAGCTCTGGAAGGGGCTAGAGCCTCCATTTTTTGCACTCAGGTCTAAGTCTCATGGCCCTCTATTAGAATCCAGAGTTTTGGGAAGATTGGAGAAACTAAATTTTTCGCCCAAAAAAAAAAAAAAACGTAAGGGGTACCACTGTCGTTTTTTTTTCGGGCCGAATTTTTGAGTTTCGATATCTCAGCTCTGGAAGGGGCTAGAGCCTCCATTTTTGCACTCAGGTCTAAGTCTCATGGCCCTCTATCAGAATTTGGGAAGATTGGAGAAACTTAATTTTTTGCCCAAAAAAAAAACGTAAGGGGTACCACTGTCGTTTTTTTTTTCGGGCCGAATTTTTGAGTTTCGATATCTCAGCTCTGGAAGGGGCTAGAGCCTCCATTTTTGCACTCAGGTCTAAGTCTCATGGCCCTCTATCAGAATTTGGGAAGATTGGAGAAACTTAATTTTTTGCCCAAAAAAAAACGTAAGGGGTACCACTGTCGTTTTTTTTTTCGGGCCGAATTTTTGAGTTTCGATATCTCAGCTCTGGAAGGGGCTAGAGCCTCCATTTTTGCACTCAGGTCTAAGTCTCATGGCCCTCTATCAGAATTAGGGAAGATTGGAGAAACTTAATTTTTCGCCCCAAAAAAAAAAACGTAAGGGGTACCACTGTCGTTTTTTTTTTCGGGCCGAATTTTTGAGTTTCGATATCTCAGCTCTGGAAGGGGCTAGAGCCTCCATTTTTGCACTCAGGTCTAAGTCTCATGGCCCTCTATCAGAATTTGGGAAGATTGGAGAAACTTAATTTTTTGCCCAAAAAAAAAAACGTAAGGGGTACCACTGTCGTTTTTTTTTCGGGCCGAATTTTTGAGTTTCGATATCTCAGCTCTGGAAGGGGCTAGAGCCTCCATTTTTGCACTCAGGTCTAAGTCTCATGGCCCTCTATCAGAATTTGGGAAGATTGGAGAAACTTAATTTTTCGCCCAAAAAAAAAAAACGTAAGGGGTACCACTGTCGGTTTTTTTTCGGGCCTAATTTTTGAGTTTCGATATCTCAGCTCTGGAAGGGGCTAGAGCCTCCATTTTTTGCACTCAGGTCTAAGTCTCATGGCCCTCTATCAGAATCCAGAGTTTTGGGAAGATTGGAGAAACTTAATTTTTCGCCCAAAAAAAAAAAAACGTAAGGGGTACCACTGTCGTTTTTTTTTCGGGCCTAATTTTTGAGTTTCGATATCTCAGCTCTGGAAGGGGCTAGAGCCTCCATTTTTGCACTCAGGTCTAAGTCTCATGGCCCTCTATCAGAATTTGGGAAGATTGGAGAAACTTAATTTTTTGCCCAAAAAAAAAACGTAAGGGGTACCACTGTCGTTTTTTTTTTCGGGCCGAATTTTTGAGTTTCGATATCTCAGCTCTGGAAGGGGCTAGAGCCTCCATTTTTGCACTCAGGTCTAAGTCTCACGGCCCTCTATCAGAATTTGGGAAGATTGGAGAAACTTAATTTTTTGCCCAAAAAAAAAACGTAAGGGGTACCACTGTCATTTTTTTTTCGGGCCGAATTTTTGAGTTTCGATATCTCAGCTCTGGAAGGGGCTAGAGCCTCCATTTTTGCACTCAGGTCTAAGTCTCATGGCCCTCTATCAGAATTAGGGAAGATTGGAGAAACTTAATTTTTCGCCCAAAAAAAAAAACGTAAGGGGTACCACTGTCGTTTTTTTTTCGGGCCGAATTTTTGAGTTTCGATATCTCAGCTCTGGAAGGGGCTAGAGCCTCCATTTTTGCACTCATGTCTAAGTCTCATGGCCCTCTATCAGAATTTGGGAAGATTGGAGAAAATTATTTTTTCGCCCAAAAAAAAAAACGTAAGGGGTACCACTGTCGTTTTTTTTTCGGGCCGAATTTTTGAGTTTCGATATCTCAGCTCTGGAAGGGGCTAGAGCCTCCATTTTTTGCACTCAGGTCTAAGTCTCATGGCCCTCTATCAGAATTTGGGAAGATTGGAAAAACTTAATTTTTCGCCCAAAAAAAAAAAAACGTAAGGGGTACCACTGTCGTTTTTTTTTCGGGCCTAATTTTTGAGTTTCGATATCTCAGCTCTGGAAGGGGTTAGAGCCTCCATTTTTTGCACTCAGGTCTAAGTCTCATGGCCCTCTATCAGAATCCAGAGTTTTGGGAAGATTGGAGAAACTTAATTTTTCGCCCAAAAAAAAAAAAACGTAAGGGGTACCACTGTCGTTTTTTTTTCGGGCCGAATTTTTGAGTTTCGATATCTCAGCTCTGGAAGGGGCTAGAGCCTCCATTTTTGCACTCAGGTCTAAGTCTCATGGCCCTCTATCAGAATTTGGGAAGATTGGAGAAACTTAATTTTTTGCCCAAAAAAAAAAACGTAAGGGGTACCACTGTCGTTTTTTTTTTTCGGGCCGAATTTTTGAGTTTCGATATCTCAGCTCTGGAAGGGGCTAGAGCCTCCATTTTTGCACTCAGGTCTAAGTCTCATGGCCCTCTATCAGAATTTGGGAAGATTGGAGAAACTTAATTTTTTGCCCAAAAAAAAAACGTAAGGGGTACCACTGTCGTTTTTTTTTTTTCGGGCCGAATTTTTGAGTTTCGATATCTCAGCTCTGGAAGGGGCTAGAGCCTCCATTTTTGCACTCAGGTCTAAGTCTCATGGCCCTCTATCAGAATTAGGGAAGATTGGAGAAACTTAATTTTTCGCCCAAAAAAAAAACGTAAGGGGTACCACTGTCGTTTTTTTTTCGGGCCGAATTTTTGAGTTTCGATATCTCAGCTCTGGAAGGGGCTAGAGCCTCCATTTTTGCACTCAGGTCTAAGTCTCATGGCCCTCTATCAGAATTTGGGAAGATTGGAGAAACTTAATTTTTTGCCCAAAAAAAAACGTAAGGGGTACCACTGTCGTTTTTTTTTCGGGCCGAATTTTTGAGTTTCGATATCTCAGCTCTGGAAGGGGCTAGAGCCTCCATTTTTTGCACTCAGGTCTAAGTCTCATGGCCCTCTATCAGAATCCAGAGTTTTGGGAAGATTGGAGAAACTTAATTTTTCGCACTAAAAAAAAAACCGTAAGGGGTACCACTGTCGTTTTTTTTTCGGGCCTAATTTTTGAGTTTCGATATCTCAGCTCTGGAAGGGGCTAGAGCCTCCATTTTTTGCACTCAGGTCTAAGTCTCATGGCCCTCTATCAGAATCCAGAGTTTTGGGAAGATTGGAGAAACTTAATTTTTCGCCCAAAAAAAAAAAAAATGTAAGGGGTACCACTGTCGTTTTTTTTTCGGGCCGAATTTTTGAGTTTCGATATCTCAGCTCTGGAAGGGGCTAGAGCCTCCATTTTTGCACTCAGGTCTAAGTCTCATGGCCCTCTATCAGAATTTGGGAAGATTGGAGAAACTTAATTTTTTGCCCAAAAAAAAAAACGTAAGGGGTACCACTGTCGTTTTTTTTTTCGGGCCGAATTTTTGAGTTTCGATATCTCAGCTCTGGAAGGGGCTAGAGCCTCCATTTTTGCACTCAGGTCTAAGTCTCATGGCCCTCTATCAGAATTTGGGAAGATTGGAGAAACTTAATTTTTTGCCCAAAAAAAAAACGTAAGGGGTACCACTGTCGTTTTTTTTTCGGGCCGAAATTTTTGAGTTTCGATATCTCAGCTCTGGAAGGGGCTAGAGCCTCCATTTTTGCACTCAGGTCTAAGTCTCATGGCCCTCTATCAGAATTTGGGAAGATTGGAGAAACTTAATTTTTTGCCCAAAAAAAAAACGTAAGGGGTACCACTGTCGTTTTTTTTTCGGGCCGAATTTTTGAGTTTCGATATCTCAGCTCTGGAAGGGGCTAGAGCCTCCATTTTTGCACTCAGGTCTAAGTCTCATGGCCCTCTATCAGAATTTGGGAAGATTGGAGAAACTTAATTTTTCGCCCAAAAAAAAAAACGTAAGGGGTACCACTGTCGTTTTTTTTTCGGGCCGAATTTTTGAGTTTCGATATCTCAGCTCTGGAAGGGGCTAGAGCCTCCATTTTTTGCACTCAGGTCTAAGTCTCATGGCCCTCTATCAGAATCCAGAGTTTTGGGAAGATTGGAGAAACTTAATTTTTCGCACTAAAAAAAAAAACGTAAGGGGTACCACTGTCGTTTTTTTTTTTCGGGCCGAATTTTTGAGTTTCGATATCTCAGCTCTGGAAGGGGCTAGAGCCTCCATTTTTGCACTCAGGTCTAAGTCTCATGGCCCTCTATCAGAATTTGGGAAGATTGGAGAAACTTAATTTTTCGCCCCAAAAAAAAAAAACGTAAGGGGTACCACTGTCGTTTTTTTTTTCGGGCCGAATTTTTGAGTTTCGATATCTCAGCTCTGGAAGGGGCTACAGCCTCCATTTTTGCACTCAGGTCTAAGTCTCATGGCCCTCTATCGGAATTTGGGAAGATTGGAGAAACTTAATTTTTCGCCCAAAAAAAAAACGTAAGGGGTACCACTGTCGTTTTTTTTTTTCGGCCGAATTTTTGAGTTTCGATATCTCAGCTCTGGAAGGGGCTAGAGCCTCCATTTTTGCACTCAGGTCTAAGTCTCATGGCCCTCTATCAGAATTTGGGAAGATTGGAGAAACTTAATTTTTTGCCCAAAAAAAAACGTAAGGGGTACCACTGTCGTTTTTTTTTTTCGGGCCGAATTTTTGAGTTCCGATATCTCAGCTCTGGAAGGGGCTAGAGCCTCCATTTTTGCACTCAGGTCTAAGTCTCATAACCCTCTATCAGAATTTGGGAAGATTGGAGAAACTTAATTTTTTGCCCAAAAAAAAAAACGTAAGGGGTACCACTGTCGTTTTTTTTTTCGGGCCGAATTTTTGAGTTTCGATATCTCAGCTCTGGAAGGGGCTAGAGCCTCCATTTTTTGCACTCAGGTCTAAGTCTCATGGCCCTCTATCAGAATCCAGAGTTTTGGGAAGATTGGAGAAACTTAATTTTTCGCCCCAAAAAAAAAAAACGTAAGGGGTACCACTGTCGTTTTTTTTTTCGGGCCGAATTTTTGAGTTTCGATATCTCAGCTCTGGAAGGGGCTACAGCCTCCATTTTTGCACTCAGGTCTAAGTCTCATGGCCCTCTATCGGAATTTGGGAAGATTGGAGAAACTTAATTTTTCGCCCAAAAAAAAAAACGTAAGGGGTACCACTGTCGTTTTTTTTTTTCGGCCGAATTTTTGAGTTTCGATATCTCAGCTCTGGAAGGGGCTAGAGCCTCCATTTTTGCACTCAGGTCTAAGTCTCATGGCCCTCTATCAGAATTAGGGAAGATTGGAGAAACTTAATTTTTTGCCCAAAAAAAAAAAACGTAAGGGGTACCACTGTCGTTTTTTTTTTCGGGCCGAATTTTTGAGTTTCGATATCTCAGCTCTGGAAGGGGCTAGAGCCTCCATTTTTGCACTCAGGTCTAAGTCTCATGGCCCTCTATCAGAATTTGGGAAGATTGGAGAAACTTAATTTTTTGCCCAAAAAAAAAAACGTAAGGGGTACCACTGTCGTTTTTTTTTCGGGCCGAATTTTTGAGTTTCGATATCTCAGCTCTGGAAGGGGCTAGAGCCTCCATTTTTGCACTCAGGTCTAAGTCTCATGGCCCTCTATCAGAATCCAGAGTTTTGGGAAGATTGGAGAAACTTAATTTTTCGCCCAAAAAAAAAAAAACGTAAGGGGTACCACTGTCGGTTTTTTTTCGGGCCTAATTTTTGAGTTTCGATATCTCAGCTCTGGAAGGGGCTAGAGCCTCCATTTTTTGCACTCAGGTCTAAGTCTCATGGCCCTCTATCAGAATCCAGAGTTTTGGGAAGATTGGAGAAACTTAATTTTTCGCCCAAAAAAAAAAAAAAAACGTAAGGGGTACCACTGTCGTTTTTTTTTCGGGCCTAATTTTTGAGTTTCGATATCTCAGCTCTGGAAGGGGCTAGAGCCTCCATTTTTGCACTCAGGTCTAAGTCTCATGGCCCTCTATCAGAATTTGGGAAGATTGGAGAAACTTAATTTTTTGCCCCAAAAAAAACGTAAGGGGTACCACTGTCGTTTTTTTTTTCGGGCCGAATTTTTGAGTTTCGATATCTCAGCTCTGGAAGGGGCTAGAGCCTCCATTTTTGCACTCAGGTCTAAGTCTCACGGCCCTCTATCAGAATTTGGGAAGATTGGAGAAACTTAATTTTTTGCCCAAAAAAAAAACGTAAGGGGTACCACTGTCGTTTTTTTTTCGGGCCGAATTTTTGAGTTTCGATATCTCAGCTCTGGAAGGGGCTAGAGCCTCCATTTTTGCACTCAGGTCTAAGTCTCATGGCCCTCTATCAGAATTAGGGAAGATTGGAGAAACTTAATTTTTCGCCCAAAAAAAAAAACGTAAGGGGTACCACTGTCGTTTTTTTTTCGGGCCGAATTTTTGAGTTTCGATATCTCAGCTCTGGAAGGGGCTAGAGCAGGGTTCCTCAATTAATTTTTACCAAGGGCCAAATTCTGCTGACAATACAGAGCCAAGGGCCACCAACCACAATGTTATGACCTCAATGTTTGCTCTGCTATTTTTGTTGTTGTTGTTTTCTTAAAAATAGTCACAAATCACCACATAGCTCAATTATTCTGATTTTATTTATTTTTATTTATTATTTTCTTTTTTTAACGAGTCTGTTTTATTTAAGAAATTTTGAGCAGATGTATTCAGATACAGAAAACTTAAGAACTTTGCATGGTGGATATTAAAAACAAATTAACAACAACTCTGGATCTCCATGTCTGCATGGGAGTCGACTGATCCTGGATCATCCTGCTCATCACAACACTGGATCTCTTCTCATCAATTTCCCTAATAGCAGATTAAATTATTAGACCTATCAGCCTTAATATTTTATAGTTCTTACTTGGATCAAACTATTAACTGTCATGTACTCACCATTCAATGAGAGAAGTGACAACGAGAGGCTGAAGCAATGCCTCTGATGTTAGGGCTGTATTCTGTTGTAGCAATTCTGAGACACTGATCAAGATGCACACTGGACAGTCTGTTTCTATCCTGGTTCTTGATTATGTTCATTATAGAAAACGAAGACTCACAGATGTAAGTGGATGGAAATATTGAAAGAAGGAACATTGCAATAATCCTGCTGTTCTTGAACTTAGCTTGAGAAACCACTTTTGTCCAAAAGTCGCTCACACTAGCCTCCTTGTGTTGCTCTCTGATCAAATCAGACTTTGACATTTCCAAAATCTCCAGCTGCAAAGATGCTTCATCTAAAGAGGAAACCAGGCGTTTGGCCTCAGCAGTCCATTGTCCATCTGCTGGGACTGAAAATGGCTGTCTTAGGAAGAGAAGGAGTTCACTTGACAGGTTAAAGCTCTGAAATCGCTCTTTGAAATTATCTGCCAGTCTCATCACAAAGTCGCGCATTAACGGGTCCTCTGGCACCTGGTGTCGCTCGCAATGCTGTTGTAAATACGGAAAGTGCAGCTTTCTCCCTTGAAGATCCCGCTCAAAAAGCGTCAGCTTTAAACGAAAAGCTTCAACCGCTTCGTACATGTCAGCAATAGTGTGGTTCTTGCCTTGCAATTGCAAATTAAGCTGATTCAGGTGAGACATGATATCGCACAAAAAATGCACGAATGCCATCTCTGTGTTGTCTTTCAAAAAACTCAGAAATGTCTCTGCCTTTTGGCTTTGAAGGCTGCTTAAAAATGTACAAAGTTCATTTTGAAGTTCACACACTCTTTCCAGCACACGACCCTTGCTCAGCCATCGGACATCATTGTGCAGCAAAAGATCATGCCGTTCTGCAGACATTTCCTCCAGCAAGGCTCGGAAAAGGCGATGTTGCAGACCAGAACTCGCGCGAATAAAGTTTACCAGCCTCATCACAGTATCCATTGTCTCTTTCATTTTTCCAGACAATTTGGCGCATAACACCGATTTATGAATAATGCAGTGAAATGTTATGAGATTTGGATTGACAGCAGCTAACCTGCTTATCAGGCCTCTGTGATGTCCAACCATTGACGGAGCCCCGTCAGTGACAACTGACACAACTTTGCTTAAATCTAATCCATTCGTTTCAAAGAATTGCATCAGTTCGTTAAAAATTATTTCTCCGGTTGCGCGTCCTTGTATTGGCAACAAACAAAGCAGCTCTTCGCGGAAAACCTTTCCATCAAAAAATCTGACGAACACTGACAGCTGTTCAATGTCGGTTCGGTCGCAAGACGAGTCTATTGCAAGTGACATGACTTCAGCTTTCTTTATGTCGGATAAAAGATTGGACAGACACTCACCCGCCAGTGTTTCTACTCTTCTTGTTGCCGTGCAATCAGATAACGGCACCTTCTGTAATAGTTCCACAACCATTTTCTTCGTTTTCTCATCGTGGTTTAAAACTTCTTCCACCATGTCAATCGCACAGGTTTTAATTAATTCGCCATCCGAGAACGGCTTTTTGGCCTTTGCCAGATTCCAAGCCACACGTAAGGATGCTGCGGTGGCATTCTCCTGAATGGATGTAGTTTTATGAATAACAGCAACTGACTGCTTGTAAGCTGCTGCCAATTGTGATACCTTCTGTTTGCGACTCTCAGAATGTTCAGGAAAATTGCTGTTAAAATTGCTGTGCAATGAGTTAAAATGGCGTTTGATATTGTCAGACTTACAGACAGCCACGGTCTGCGTGCATAGCAAACACGTTGGCTTTGCGTTGTGGTGGTCAGGCAAAATAAAACAAAATTGTTCAGTCCATTCAGATTTGAATCGTCTGTTTTCTGTGTCCACTTTTCTTTTCTTCACACTTGCCATATTTCTGTTGCGCGCGAATGCCTACATACTGCGTTTGAATTTTTGCTTACACTGATGTTACCATGACAACCTGGAAATGAGCGCGGGCCAAACATTTTCCTTTCGCGGGCCGGATGTGGCCCGCGGGCCGCCTATTGAGGAACCCTGGGCTAGAGCCTCCATTTTTGCACTCATGTCTAAGTCTCATGGCCCTCTATCAGAATTTGGGAAGATTGGAGAAAATTATTTTTTCGCCCAAAAAAAAAAAACGTAAGGGGTACCACTGTCGTTTTTTTTTTCGGGCCTAATTTTTGAGTTTCGATATCTCAGCTCTGGAAGGGGCTAGAGCCTCCATTTTTTGCACTCAGGTCTAAGTCTCATGGCCCTCTATCAGAATCCAGAGTTTTGGTAAGATTGGAGAAACTTAATTTTTTGCCCAAAAAAAAAAAACGTAAGGGGTACCACTGTCGTTTTTTTTTTTCGGGCCGAATTTTTGAGTTTCGATATCTCAGCTCTGGAAGGGGCTAGAGCCTCCATTTTTGCACTCAGGTCTAAGTCTCATGGCCCTCTATCAGAATTAGGGAAGATTGGAGAAACTTAATTTTTCGCCCAAAAAAAAAAACGTAAGGGGTACCACTGTCGTTTTTTTTTCAGACCGAATTTTTGAGTTTCGATATCTCAGCTCTGGAAGGGGCTAGAGCCTCCATTTTTGCACTCAGGTCTAAGTCTCATGGCCCTCTATCAGAATTTGGGAAGATTGGAGAAACTTAATTTTTCGCCCAAAAAAAAAAAACGTAAGGGGTACCACTGTCGTTTTTTTTTCGGGCCGAATTTTTGAGTTTCGATATCTCAGCTCTGGAAGGGGCTAGAGCCTCCATTTTTGCACTCAGGTCTAAGTCTCATGGCCCTCTATCAGAATTTGGGAAGATTGGAGAAACTTAATTTTTTGCCCAAAAAAAAAAACGTAAGGGGTACCACTGTCGTTTTTTTTTTTTTTCGGGCCGAATTTTTGAGTTTCGATATCTCAGCTCTGGAAGGGGCTAGAGCCTCCATTTTTGCACTCAGGTCTAAGTCTCATGGCCCTCTATCAGAATTTGGGAAGATTGGAGAAACTTAATTTTTTGCCCAAAAAAAAAACGTAAGGGGTACCACTGTCGTTTTTTTTTTCGGGCCGAATTTTTGAGTTTCGATATCTCAGCTCTGGAAGGGGCTAGAGCCTCCATTTTTGCACTCAGGTCTAAGTCTCATGGCCCTCTATCAGAATTTGGGAAGATTGGAGAAACTTAATTTTTTGCCCAAAAAAAAACGTAAGGGGTACCACTGTCGTTTTTTTTTCGGGCCGAATTTTTGAGTTTCGATATCTCAGCTCTGGAAGGGGCTAGAGCCTCCATTTTTTGCACTCAGGTCTAAGTCTCATGGCCCTCTATCAGAATCCAGAGTTTTGGGAAGATTGGAGAAACTTAATTTTTCGCACTAAAAAAAAAAACGTAAGGGGTACCACTGTCGTTTTTTTTTTCGGGCCGAATTTTTGAGTTTCGATATCTCAGCTCTGGAAGGGGCTAGAGCCTCCATTTTTGCACTCAGGTCTAAGTCTCATGGCCCTCTATCAGAATTTGGGAAGATTGGAGAAACTTAATTTTTTGCCCAAAAAAAAAAAAACCGTAAGGGGTACCACTGTCGTTTTTTTTTCGGGCCGAATTTTTGAGTTTCGATATCTCAGCTCTGGAAGGGGCTAGAGCCTCCATTTTTGCACTCAGGTCTAAGTCTCATGGCCCTCTATCAGAATTTGGGAAGATTGGAGAAACTTAATTTTTCGCCCAAAAAAAAAAAACGTAAGGGGTACCACTGTCGTTTTTTTTTCGGGCCGAATTTTTGAGTTTCGATATCTCAGCTCTGGAAGGGGCTAGAGCCTCCATTTTTGCACTCAGGTCTAAGTCTCATGGCCCTCTATCAGAATTTGGGAAGATTGGAGAAACTTAATTTTTTGCCCAAAAAAAAAACGTAAGGGGTACCACTGTCGTTTTTTTTTCGGGCCGAATTTTTGAGTTTCGATATCTCAGCTCTGGAAGGGGCTAGAGCCTCCATTTTTGCACTCAGGTCTAAGTCTCATGGCCCTCTATCAGAATTTGGGAAGATTGGAGAAACTTAATTTTTCGCCCAAAAAAAAAAACGTAAGGGGTACCACTGTCGTTTTTTTTTCGGGCCTAATTTTTGAGTTTCGATATCTCAGCTCTGGAAGGGGCTAGAGCCTCCATTTTTTGCACTCAGGTCTAAGTCTCATGGCCCTCTATCAGAATCCAGAGTTTTGGGAAGATTGGAGAAACTTAATTTTTCGCCCCAAAAAAAAAAAACGTAAGGGGTACCACTGTCGTTTTTTTTTTCGGGCCGAATTTTTGAGTTTCGATATCTCAGCTCTGGAAGGGGCTAGAGCCTCCATTTTTGCACTCAGGTCTAAGTCTCATGGCCCTCTATCAGAATTTGGGAAGATTGGAGAAACTTAATTTTTCGCCCCAAAAAAAAAAAACGTAAGGGGTACCACTGTCGTTTTTTTTTCGGGCCGAATTTTTGAGTTTCGATATCTCAGCTCTGGAAGGGGCTACAGCCTCCATTTTTGCACTCAGGTCTAAGTCTCATGGCCCTCTATCGGAATTTGGGAAGATTGGAGAAACTTAATTTTTCGCCCAAAAAAAAAAACGTAAGGGGTACCACTGTCGTTTTTTTTTTCGGCCGAATTTTTGAGTTTCGATATCTCAGCTCTGGAAGGGGCTAGAGCCTCCATTTTTGCACTCAGGTCTAAGTCTCATGGCCCTCTATCAGAATTTGGGAAGATTGGAGAAACTTAATTTTTTGCCCAAAAAAAAAACGTAAGGGGTACCACTGTCGTTTTTTTTTTTCGGGCCGAATTTTTGAGTTCCGATATCTCAGCTCTGGAAGGGGCTAGAGCCTCCATTTTTGCACTCAGGTCTAAGTCTCATAACCCTCTATCAGAATTTGGGAAGATTGGAGAAACTTAATTTTTTGCCCAAAAAAAAAAACGTAAGGGGTACCACTGTCGTTTTTTTTTTCGGGCCGAATTTTTGAGTTTCGATATCTCAGCTCTGGAAGGGGCTAGAGCCTCCATTTTTGCACTCAGGTCTAAGTCTCATGGCCCTCTATCAGAATTTGGGAAGATTGGAAAAACTTAATTTTTTGCCCAAAAAAAAAAAACGTAAGGGGTACCACTGTCGTTTTTTTTTCGGGCCTAATTTTTGAGTTTCGATATCTCAGCTCTGGAAGGGGCTAGAGCCTCCATTTTTTGCACTCAGGTCTAAGTCTCATGGCCCTCTATCAGAATCCAGAGTTTTGGGAAGATTGGAGAAACTTAATTTTTCGCCCAAAAAAAAAAAAAAACGTAAGGGGTACCACTGTCGTTTTTTTTTCGGGCCGAATTTTTGAGTTTTGATATCTCAGCTCTGGAAGGGGCTAGAGCCTCCATTTTTGCACTCAGGTCTAAGTCTCATGGCCCTCTATCAGAATTTGGGAAGATTGGAGAAACTTAATTTTTTGCCCAAAAAAAAAACGTAAGGGGTACCACTGTCGTTTTTTTTTTCGGGCCGAATTTTTGAGTTTCGATATCTCAGCTCTGGAAGGGGCTAGAGCCTCCATTTTTGCACTCAGGTCTAAGTCTCATGGCCCTCTATCAGAATTAGGGAAGATTGGAGAAACTTAATTTTTCGCCCAAAAAAAAAACGTAAGGGGTACCACTGTCGTTTTTTTTTCGGGCCGAATTTTTGAGTTTCGATATCTCAGCTCTGGAAGGGGCTAGAGCCTCCATTTTTTGCACTCAGGTCTAAGTCTCATGGCCCTCTATCAGAATCCAGAGTTTTGGGAAGATTGGAGAAACTTAATTTTTCGCACTAAAAAAAAAAAACGTAAGGGGTACCACTGTCGTTTTTTTTTTCGGGCCGAATTTTTGAGTTTCGATATCTCAGCTCTGGAAGGGGCTAGAGCCTCCATTTTTGCACTCAGGTCTAAGTCTCATGGCCCTCTATCAGAATTTGGGAAGATTGGAGAAACTTAATTTTTTGCCCAAAAAAAAAAAACCGTAAGGGGTACCACTGTCGTTTTTTTTTCGGGCCGAATTTTTGAGTTTCGATATCTCAGCTCTGGAAGGGGCTAGAGCCTCCATTTTTGCACTCAGGTCTAAGTCTCATGGCCCTCTATCAGAATTTGGGAAGATTGGAGAAACTTAATTTTTCGCCCAAAAAAAAAAAACGTAAGGGGTACCACTGTCGTTTTTTTTTCGGGCCGAATTTTTGAGTTTCGATATCTCAGCTCTGGAAGGGGCTAGAGCCTCCATTTTTGCACTCAGGTCTAAGTCTCATGGCCCTCTATCAGAATTTGGGAAGATTGGAGAAACTTAATTTTTTGCCCAAAAAAAAAACGTAAGGGGTACCACTGTCGTTTTTTTTTCGGGCCGAATTTTTGAGTTTCGATATCTCAGCTCTGGAAGGGGCTAGAGCCTCCATTTTTGCACTCAGGTCTAAGTCTCATGGCCCTCTATCAGAATTTGGGAAGATTGGAGAAACTTAATTTTTCGCCCAAAAAAAAAAACGTAAGGGGTACCACTGTCGTTTTTTTTTCGGGCCTAATTTTTGAGTTTCGATATCTCAGCTCTGGAAGGGGCTAGAGCCTCCATTTTTTGCACTCAGGTCTAAGTCTCATGGCCCTCTATCAGAATCCAGAGTTTTGGGAAGATTGGAGAAACTTAATTTTTCGCCCCAAAAAAAAAAAACGTAAGGGGTACCACTGTCGTTTTTTTTTTCGGGCCGAATTTTTGAGTTTCGATATCTCAGCTCTGGAAGGGGCTAGAGCCTCCATTTTTGCACTCAGGTCTAAGTCTCATGGCCCTCTATCAGAATTTGGGAAGATTGGAGAAACTTAATTTTTCGCCCCAAAAAAAAAAAACGTAAGGGGTACCACTGTCGTTTTTTTTTCGGGCCGAATTTTTGAGTTTCGATATCTCAGCTCTGGAAGGGGCTACAGCCTCCATTTTTGCACTCAGGTCTAAGTCTCATGGCCCTCTATCGGAATTTGGGAAGATTGGAGAAACTTAATTTTTCGCCCAAAAAAAAAAACGTAAGGGGTACCACTGTCGTTTTTTTTTTCGGCCGAATTTTTGAGTTTCGATATCTCAGCTCTGGAAGGGGCTAGAGCCTCCATTTTTGCACTCAGGTCTAAGTCTCATGGCCCTCTATCAGAATTTGGGAAGATTGGAGAAACTTAATTTTTTGCCCAAAAAAAAAACGTAAGGGGTACCACTGTCGTTTTTTTTTTTCGGGCCGAATTTTTGAGTTCCGATATCTCAGCTCTGGAAGGGGCTAGAGCCTCCATTTTTGCACTCAGGTCTAAGTCTCATAACCCTCTATCAGAATTTGGGAAGATTGGAGAAACTTAATTTTTTGCCCAAAAAAAAAAACGTAAGGGGTACCACTGTCGTTTTTTTTTTCGGGCCGAATTTTTGAGTTTCGATATCTCAGCTCTGGAAGGGGCTAGAGCCTCCATTTTTTGCACTCAGGTCTAAGTCTCATGGCCCTCTATCAGAATTTGGGAAGATTGGAAAAACTTAATTTTTTGCCCAAAAAAAAAAAAACGTAAGGGGTACCACTGTCGTTTTTTTTTCGGGCCTAATTTTTGAGTTTCGATATCTCAGCTCTGGAAGGGGCTAGAGCCTCCATTTTTTGCACTCAGGTCTAAGTCTCATGGCCCTCTATCAGAATCCAGAGTTTTGGGAAGATTGGAGAAACTTAATTTTTCGCCCAAAAAAAAAAAAAAACGTAAGGGGTACCACTGTCGTTTTTTTTTCGGGCCGAATTTTTGAGTTTTGATATCTCAGCTCTGGAAGGGGCTAGAGCCTCCATTTTTGCACTCAGGTCTAAGTCTCATGGCCCTCTATCAGAATTTGGGAAGATTGGAGAAACTTAATTTTTTGCCCAAAAAAAAAAACGTAAGGGGTACCACTGTCGTTTTTTTTTTCGGGCCGAATTTTTGAGTTTCGATATCTCAGCTCTGGAAGGGGCTAGAGCCTCCATTTTTGCACTCAGGTCTAAGTCTCATGGCCCTCTATCAGAATTTGGGAAGATTGGAGAAACTTAATTTTTTGCCCAAAAAAAAACGTAAGGGGTACCACTGTCGTTTTTTTTTTCGGGCCGAATTTTTGAGTTTCGATATCTCAGCTCTGGAAGGGGCTAGAGCCTCCATTTTTGCACTCAGGTCTAAGTCTCATGGCCCTCTATCAGAATTAGGGAAGATTGGAGAAACTTAATTTTTCGCCCCAAAAAAAAAAACGTAAGGGGTACCACTGTCGTTTTTTTTTTCGGGCCGAATTTTTGAGTTTCGATATCTCAGCTCTGGAAGGGGCTAGAGCCTCCATTTTTGCACTCAGGTCTAAGTCTCATGGCCCTCTATCAGAATTTGGGAAGATTGGAGAAACTTAATTTTTTGCCCAAAAAAAAAAACGTAAGGGGTACCACTGTCGTTTTTTTTTCGGGCCGAATTTTTGAGTTTCGATATCTCAGCTCTGGAAGGGGCTAGAGCCTCCATTTTTGCACTCAGGTCTAAGTCTCATGGCCCTCTATCAGAATTTGGGAAGATTGGAGAAACTTAATTTTTCGCCCAAAAAAAAAAACGTAAGGGGTACCACTGTCGGTTTTTTTTCGGGCCTAATTTTTGAGTTTCGATATCTCAGCTCTGGAAGGGGCTAGAGCCTCCATTTTTTGCACTCAGGTCTAAGTCTCATGGCCCTCTATCAGAATCCAGAGTTTTGGGAAGATTGGAGAAACTTAATTTTTCGCCCAAAAAAAAAAAAAAAACGTAAGGGGTACCACTGTCGTTTTTTTTTCGGGCCTAATTTTTGAGTTTCGATATCTCAGCTCTGGAAGGGGCTAGAGCCTCCATTTTTGCACTCAGGTCTAAGTCTCATGGCCCTCTATCAGAATTTGGGAAGATTGGAGAAACTTAATTTTTTGCCCAAAAAAAAACGTAAGGGGTACCACTGTCGTTTTTTTTTTTCGGGCCGAATTTTTGAGTTTCGATATCTCAGCTCTGGAAGGGGCTAGAGCCTCCATTTTTGCACTCAGGTCTAAGTCTCACGGCCCTCTATCAGAATTTGGGAAGATTGGAGAAACTTAATTTTTTGCCCAAAAAAAAAAACGTAAGGGGTACCACTGTCGTTTTTTTTCGGGCCGAATTTTTGAGTTTCGATATCTCAGCTCTGGAAGGGGCTAGAGCCTCCATTTTTGCACTCAGGTCTAAGTCTCATGGCCCTCTATCAGAATTAGGGAAGATTGGAGAAACTTAATTTTTCGCCCAAAAAAAAAAACGTAAGGGGTACCACTGTCGTTTTTTTTTTCGGGCCGAATTTTTGAGTTTCGATATCTCAGCTCTGGAAGGGGCTAGAGCCTCCATTTTTGCACTCATGTCTAAGTCTCATGGCCCTCTATCAGAATTTGGGAAGATTGGAGAAAATTATTTTTTCGCCCAAAAAAAAAAACGTAAGGGGTACCACTGTCGTTTTTTTTTTCGGGCCTAATTTTTGAGTTTCGATATCTCAGCTCTGGAAGGGGCTAGAGCCTCCATTTTTTGCACTCAGGTCTAAGTCTCATGGCCCTCTATCAGAATTTGGGAAGATTGGAGAAACTTAATTTTTCGCCCAAAAAAAAAAAAACGTAAGGGGTACCACTGTCGTTTTTTTTTCGGGCCTAATTTTTGAGTTTCGATATCTCAGCTCTGGAAGGGGCTAGAGCCTCCATTTTTTGCACTCAGGTCTAAGTCTCATGGCCCTCTATCAGAATCCAGAGTTTTGGGAAGATTGGAGAAACTTAATTTTTCGCCCAAAAAAAAAAAACGTAAGGGGTACCACTGTCGTTTTTTTTTCGGGCCGAATTTTTGAGTTTCGATATCTCAGCTCTGGAAGGGGCTAGAGCCTCCATTTTTGCACTCAGGTCTAAGTCTCATGGCCCTCTATCAGAATTTGGGAAGATTGGAGAAACTTAATTTTTTGCCCAAAAAAAAAAACGTAAGGGGTACCACTGTCGTTTTTTTTTTCGGGCCGAATTTTTGAGTTTCGATATCTCAGCTCTGGAAGGGGCTAGAGCCTCCATTTTTGCACTCAGGTCTAAGTCTCATGGCCCTCTATCAGAATTTGGGAAGATTGGAGAAACTTAATTTTTTGCCCAAAAAAAAAACGTAAGGGGTACCACTGTCGTTTTTTTTTTTCGGGCCGAATTTTTGAGTTTCGATATCTCAGCTCTGGAAGGGGCTAGAGCCTCCATTTTTGCACTCAGGTCTAAGTCTCATGGCCCTCTATCAGAATTAGGGAAGATTGGAGAAACTTAATTTTTCGCCCAAAAAAAAAACGTAAGGGGTACCACTGTCGTTTTTTTTTCGGGCCGAATTTTTGAGTTTCGATATCTCAGCTCTGGAAGGGGCTAGAGCCTCCATTTTTGCACTCAGGTCTAAGTCTCATGGCCCTCTATCAGAATTTGGGAAGATTGGAGAAACTTAATTTTTTGCCCAAAAAAAAAAACGTAAGGGGTACCACTGTCGTTTTTTTTTTCGGGCCGAATTTTTGAGTTTCGATATCTCAGCTCTGGAAGGGGCTAGAGCCTCCATTTTTGCACTCAGGTCTAAGTCTCATGGCCCTCTATCAGAATTTGGGAAGATTGGAGAAACTTAATTTTTTGCCCAAAAAAAAAACGTAAGGGGTACCACTGTCGTTTTTTTTTTCGGGCCGAATTTTTGAGTTTCGATATCTCAGCTCTGGAAGGGGCTAGAGCCTCCATTTTTGCACTCAGGTCTAAGTCTCATGGCCCTCTATCAGAATTAGGGAAGATTGGAGAAACTTAATTTTTCGCCCAAAAAAAAAACGTAAGGGGTACCACTGTCGTTTTTTTTTCGGGCCGAATTTTTGAGTTTCGATATCTCAGCTCTGGAAGGGGCTAGAGCCTCCATTTTTGCACTCAGGTCTAAGTCTCATGGCCCTCTATCAGAATTTGGGAAGATTGGAGAAACTTAATTTTTTGCCCAAAAAAAAACGTAAGGGGTACCACTGTCGTTTTTTTTTCGGGCCGAATTTTTGAGTTTCGATATCTCAGCTCTGGAAGGGGCTAGAGCCTCCATTTTTTGCACTCAGGTCTAAGTCTCATGGCCCTCTATCAGAATCCAGAGTTTTGGGAAGATTGGAGAAACTTAATTTTTCGCACTAAAAAAAAGAACGTAAGGGGTACCACTGTCGTTTTTTTTTTCGGGCCGAATTTTTGAGTTTCGATATCTCAGCTCTGGAAGGGGCTAGAGCCTCCATTTTTGCACTCAGGTCTAAGTCTCATGGCCCTCTATCAGAATTTGGGAAGATTGGAGAAACTTAATTTTTTGCCCAAAAAAAAAAAAACCGTAAGGGGTACCACTGTCGTTTTTTTTTCGGGCCGAATTTTTGAGTTTCGATATCTCAGCTCTGGAAGGGGCTAGAGCCTCCATTTTTGCACTCAGGTCTAAGTCTCATGGCCCTCTATCAGAATTTGGGAAGATTGGAGAAACTTAATTTTTCGCCCAAAAAAAAAAAACGTAAGGGGTACCACTGTCGTTTTTTTTTCGGGCCGAATTTTTGAGTTTCGATATCTCAGCTCTGGAAGGGGCTAGAGCCTCCATTTTTGCACTCAGGTCTAAGTCTCATGGCCCTCTATCAGAATTTGGGAAGATTGGAGAAACTTAATTTTTTGCCCAAAAAAAAAACGTAAGGGGTACCACTGTCGTTTTTTTTTTCGGGCCGAATTTTTGAGTTTCGATATCTCAGCTCTGGAAGGGGCTAGAGCCTCCATTTTTGCACTCAGGTCTAAGTCTCATGGCCCTCTATCAGAATTTGGGAAGATTGGAGAAACTTAATTTTTCGCCCAAAAAAAAAACGTAAGGGGTACCACTGTCGTTTTTTTTTCGGGCCTAATTTTTGAGTTTCGATATCTCAGCTCTGGAAGGGGCTAGAGCCTCCATTTTTTGCACTCAGGTCTAAGTCTCATGGCCCTCTATCAGAATCCAGAGTTTTGGGAAGATTGGAGAAACTTAATTTTTCGCCCCAAAAAAAAAAACGTAAGGGGTACCACTGTCGTTTTTTTTTTCGGGCCGAATTTTTGAGTTTCGATATCTCAGCTCTGGAAGGGGCTAGAGCCTCCATTTTTGCACTCAGGTCTAAGTCTCATGGCCCTCTATCAGAATTTGGGAAGATTGGAGAAACTTAATTTTTCGCCCCAAAAAAAAAAACGTAAGGGGTACCACTGTCGTTTTTTTTTTCGGGCCGAATTTTTGAGTTTCGATATCTCAGCTCTGGAAGGGGCTACAGCCTCCATTTTTGCACTCAGGTCTAAGTCTTATGGCCCTCTATCGGAATTTGGGAAGATTGGAGAAACTTAATTTTTCGCCCAAAAAAAAAAACGTAAGGGGTACCACTGTCGTTTTTTTTTTTCGGCCGAATTTTTGAGTTTCGATATCTCAGCTCTGGAAGGGGCTAGAGCCTCCATTTTTGCACTCAGGTCTAAGTCTCATGGCCCTCTATCAGAATTTGGGAAGATTGGAGAAACTTAATTTTTTGCCCAAAAAAAAAACGTAAGGGGTACCACTGTCGTTTTTTTTTTTCGTGCCGAATTTTTGAGTTCCGATATCTCAGCTCTGGAAGGGGCTAGAGCCTCCATTTTTGCACTCAGGTCTAAGTCTCATAACCCTCTATCAGAATTTGGGAAGATTGGAGAAACTTAATTTTTTGCCCCAAAAAAAAAAACGTAAGGGGTACCACTGTCGTTTTTTTTTTCGGGCCGAATTTTTGAGTTTCGATATCTCAGCTCTGGAAGGGGCTAGAGCCTCCATTTTTGCACTCAGGTCTAAGTCTCATGGCCCTCTATCAGAATTTGGGAAGATTGGAAAAACTTAATTTTTTGCCCCAAAAAAAAAACGTAAGGGGTACCACTGTCGTTTTTTTTTCGGGCCTAATTTTTGAGTTTCGATATCTCAGCTCTGGAAGGGGCTAGAGCCTCCATTTTTTGCACTCAGGTCTAAGTCTCATGGCACTCTATCAGAATCCAGAGTTTTGGGAAGATTGGAGAAACTTAATTTTTCGCCCAAAAAAAAAAAAAAACGTAAGGGGTACCACTGTCGTTTTTTTTTCGGGCCGAATTTTTGAGTTTCGATATCTCAGCTCTGGAAGGGGCTAGAGCCTCCATTTTTGCACTCAGGTCTAAGTCTCATGGCCCTCTATCAGAATTTGGGAAGATTGGAGAAACTTAATTTTTTGCCCAAAAAAAAAACGTAAGGGGTACCACTGTCGTTTTTTTTTTCGGGCCGAATTTTTGAGTTTCGATATCTCAGCTCTGGAAGGGGCTAGAGCCTCCATTTTTGCACTCAGGTCTAAGTCTCATGGCCCTCTATCAGAATTTGGGAAGATTGGAGAAACTTAATTTTTTGCCCAAAAAAAAACGTAAGGGGTACCACTGTCGTTTTTTTTTTTCGGGCCGAATTTTTGAGTTTCGATATCTCAGCTCTGGAAGGGGCTAGAGCCTCCATTTTTGCACTCAGGTCTAAGTCTCATGGCCCTCTATCAGAATTAGGGAAGATTGGAGAAACTTAATTTTTCGCCCAAAAAAAAAAAAACGTAAGGGGTACCACTGTCGTTTTTTTTTTCGGGCCGAATTTTTGAGTTTCGATATCTCAGCTCTGGAAGGGGCTAGAGCCTCCATTTTTGTCCTCAGGTCTAAGTCTCATGGCCCTCTATCAGAATTTGGGAAGATTGGAGAAACTTAATTTTTTGCCCAAAAAAAAAAACGTAAGGGGTACCACTGTCGTTTTTTTTTCGGGCCGAATTTTTGAGTTTCGATATCTCAGCTCTGGAAGGGGCTAGAGCCTCCATTTTTGCACTCAGGTCTAAGTCTCATGGCCCTCTATCAGAATTTGGGAAGATTGGAGAAACTTAATTTTTCGCCCAAAAAAAAAAAACGTAAGGGGTACCACTGTCGGTTTTTTTTCGGGCCTAATTTTTGAGTTTCGATATCTCAGCTCTGGAAGGGGCTAGAGCCTCCATTTTTTGCACTCAGGTCTAAGTCTCATGGCCCTCTATCAGAATCCAGAGTTTTGGGAAGATTGGAGAAACTTAATTTTTCGCCCAAAAAAAAAAAAAAAACGTAAGGGGTACCACTGTCGTTTTTTTTTCGGGCCTAATTTTTGAGTTTCGATATCTCAGCTCTGGAAGGGGCTAGAGCCTCCATTTTTGCACTCAGGTCTAAGTCTCATGGCCCTCTATCAGAATTTGGGAGGATTGGAGAAACTTAATTTTTTGCCCAAAAAAAAACGTAAGGGGTACCACTGTCGTTTTTTTTTTCGGGCCGAATTTTTGAGTTTCGATATCTCAGCTCTGGAAGGGGCTAGAGCCTCCATTTTTGCACTCAGGTCTAAGTCTCACGGCCCTCTATCAGAATTTGGGAAGATTGGAGAAACTTAATTTTTTGCCCAAAAAAAAAACGTAAGGGGTACCACTGTCGTTTTTTTTTTCCGGGCCGAATTTTTGAGTTTCGATATCTCAGCTCTGGAAGGGGCTAGAGCCTCCATTTTTGCACTCAGGTCTAAGTCTCATGGCCCTCTATCAGAATTAGGGAAGATTGGAGAAACTTAATTTTTCGCCCAAAAAAAAAAACGTAAGGGGTACCACTGTCGTTTTTTTTTCGGGCCGAATTTTTGAGTTTCGATATCTCAGCTCTGGAAGGGGCTAGAGCCTCCATTTTTGCACTCAGGTCTAAGTCTCATGGCCCTCTATCAGAATTTGGGAAGATTGGAGAAACTTAATTTTTCGCCCAAAAAAAAAAAACGTAAGGGGTACCACTGTCGTTTTTTTTTCGGGCCGAATTTTTGAGTTTCGATATCTCAGCTCTGGAAGGGGCTAGAGCCTCCATTTTTGCACTCAGGTCTAAGTCTCATGGCCCTCTATCAGAATCCAGAGTTTTGGAAAGATTGGAGAAACTTAATTTTTCGCCCAAAAAAAAAAAACGTAAGGGGTACCACTGTCGTTTTTTTTTTCGGGCCGAATTTTTGAGTTTCGATATCTCAGCTCTGGAAGGGGCTAAAGAGCCTCCATTTTTGCACTCAGGTCTAAGTCTCGTGGCCCTCTATCAGAATCCAGAATTTGGGAAGATTGGAGAAACTTAATTTTTCGCCCAAAAAAAAAAAAACGTAAGGGGTACCACTGTCGTTTTTTTTTCGGGCCGAATTTTTGAGTTTCGATATCTCAGCTCTGGAAGGGGCTAGAGCCTCCATTTTTTCACTCAGGTCTAAGTCTATTGGCCCTCAATCATAATCCAGCGTTTGCAGAAGATCAGAGAAAGTCAAAATTTCGACCCCGCAAAAAAACGACAGTGTTACCCCTGTCGTTTTTTTTTTTTTTTTTTTGGTGCGAAAAAATAAGTTTCTGCAATCTTCTTGAAACTTTGTATTCTGATAGAGGGCAATTGGACTTAGACCTGAGTGCAAAAATGGAGGCTCCAGACCCTTCCAGTGATCCCACATAGCATTTATGCCATTATAAATATCTCAATATGTCAGCTCTGGAAGGCTCTAGAGCCTCCATTTTGGCACTCAGGTCTAAGTCCCATGGCCCTCTATCAGAATCCAGAGTTTCAAGAAGATCAGAGCAACTCAAAATTGCGACTCGAAAAAAAATAAAACGACAGTGGTCCCCCTTTCGTTTTTTTTTTTTTTTTTTTTTTTTTTTTGCGAAAAAATAAGTTTCTCCAATCTTCTTGAAACTCTGGATTCTGACAGAGGGCCATGGGACTTAGACCTGAGTGCAAACATGGATGCTCTAGACCCTTCCAGAGCTGAGATATTGAGATATTTATAGAGGTAGATATATATAGAGATATGATAGAGGGCTCTGGAAGCGCCTAGAGCCTCCATTTTTGCACTCAGGTCTAAGTCTCATGGCCCTCTATCAGAATCCAGAGTTTTGAGAAGTTTGGAGAAAGTTAATTTTTCGCCCTAATAAAAATTGACAGGGGTACCCCCTTTTTTCGGGTCGAAATTTTTATTTTCTCTGATCTTCTCGAAACTCTGGATTCTGATAGAGGAAGAGACGACTCAACACCTGTGAAGAGACGACTCAACGCCGGCGATTTGTTATGCCCTTAATATTACATGATTAACTAAATGTATTTTTCCATGTACTTTCTGTAATGCACTTTGTGTAAAGCTGCTTTGAATCAATATGTATCGTGAAAAGTGCTATACAAATAAACTTGAATTTAATTGAATTGAATTGCTACGGACTCAGGGGCCCCAGCTGAGTACAGTAAAATAGTTTTTATCATGAAAGAAACTTTAAATAAAATCTCCAAAAAATACACTACCCAAATCCCCATTCAATAGATTGCAGGCGGGATTCTGTCCAATTGCAGCTTATTGCATGAAGGCCAGGATTAGTACTTTTCAAATATCTTTGTTTCAAATATCAAACGTCTTTGTTTCCATAGTATTTTCAATTTTGACAGTCAAACCGTTGTTGTCTATCAGTCATACACTGGAGGCTAAGGGGGTCCACCAAAAAGGATGTACAGAGAAGTCAAAATTAAACATGTTTTAATGACTCGTAAATGTAAGTACACATTGATGGCCTAAGACACGAAACGAGCGGTTTGTGTGAGAAAACGAACAATATTTATATAGTTTTAATATAATATAAACAATATTTATATTATTTATATTTATACCTCTTGTAATCATAGCAATGACAAAATGATCTGACTGCACGGGCGCTTCGGTCTGCGCATGTCACTCTTTGTTTATACAGAGATTTTGGAAGTTTTACTTTTCACTAAACATATTTAGATATACGGGAAACCGCAATGGAAGACGATTTCGGTATAAATATGTTTAGTAAAAGGTAAAACTTCTGAAATCTCCGTGTAAATATTGAGTGACGTCACACTCAAGTGATCACTTCCGGCGTAACATTGAACTGATTCAGTTCGGTTCAGTTGGACATTGCACAAGTGATTCAGATCACTTGGACGTCACTGTGATTACACAAGGTAAAAACGATATAAATACTGTTCGTTTTCTCACACAAACCGCTCGTTTCGTGTCTTAGGCCATCAATGTGTACTTACATTTACGAGTCATCAAATCATGTTTAATTTTGATTTCTCTGTGCATGCTTTTTGGTGGACCCCCTTAGCCTCCAGTGTATGACTGATAGACAACAACGGTTTGACTGAAAAATGTCAAAATTGAAAATACTGTGGAAACAAAGACACCTACATCTTGGATGCCCTTGAGGTAAGCTAAAACAAATCAAAAATGAATTTCCAAGTGAACTATCCCTTTAAGGAGGCATTTTGGAATTTAGGAGAACACATTTGTGACTTTACCTTAAAGGGATAGTTCACCCAAAAATTAAAATTCTGTCATTAATTACTCACCCTCACGTGGTTGCAACCCTGTAACACAAAGGAAGGTATTTTCTCAGCGTTTTTGTCCATTCAATGAAAGTCAAGGTCCAATGTTGTTTTTAACTAATCTCCAAAATGAGATAATTTACTAACAAAACAAAACAATTTGAAAGTTGAAAATCTATGTATTGTAACTTCAAACAGTAGAACATTTGGTATGTCTATATGAAACTCCTAAGGTACTTTGTGATTTGAGAGAATTTCAAGGCAGTGGAAATTAGAACAAAGAGTTTTGGAAATTCCCCAGTTGTCAAAAAAGTACCAAAGTGAATAAAAAAAGTGAATAATCTTTTTGGAAACTGAAATTGAATGGAGGCCTATCTGCAGTGAGGAAAGCATCAACTCTTTTATTGGACTGATAAACAAATTGAAAGATGTTCAATATCTGCTGAAATAATATCATTTTAAACGAACCTTTCCAAGCATGTACTCAACAGAAGTTAATGCAGTAAGACATACTGCATTACCTGCAGGTGAGGTATATTGATCAATACATGAGTCATGACTAAACTAAAGATAGCATTGCCACCTGGACTTTTTAACTATATTACAGTTTTCTGTAAATTTCTGCATCCACACAATAAGCATATGAATTATTCGATTTTTTTTTTTTAATCAAGAATAAAATAGTAAACAGTTTTCAGTGTCCTCACAGGAGGGGAAATCATGTTCATTTTCAAACTGTTATGGTTAGCAAAATAATACATGTGATTTATTTTGCCATGCTCAAAATCAAGGACTTGTGGCATTTATTTTTGGGTTATGGACTGCTCTAAAGCAGGAATAAACTGCCTTGGGCCTGCCATTGTCAAGAACATCCCCATTTACATATAAATTGGGAAACGGAGTGAGCAAGAGTAGAGAAAATCAGAGAGATAGAAACCGAGAGAGGGGATGGGGGGGCAAAAAAATATAATGATATGTTGACAGTGTGTGGTCTTTAGTGAGCGTAAGATTGCTGGTTATGACTGTAAAGAACGACGCTTTAATATCTCATGATTTCTGGCTTGCAGCTACAGGCCTCTCCTGTCATCTGCCTGTATATGTGAGCGTAAATTCTTTATGATAGCTGTAACCCTGATCAGATGTGTGTTTCCCCTATATCCAGCAGTAGAAATATTTAAACAATGTTATTTTAAGACTTGATTTAAAAAACATGGCTATGTTGGTTAACCTTCTATTCCAGTGCCAAACCAGCATAAAACATCCTGGCTCTCTTTAGACATGCTTAAATTCACTGCAAGTCCAGGGCTATGTTTCCCAAAAGCATCATAGATCCATCACCACCAATGGTATCTCCGATTAACTTAGCTCCCGATGCTTTAGAGAAACGTAGCCCTGGACTAGCAATGAATTTAAGCGTGCCTAAAGACCTGTATATGGGGGGAGGGGGGTCAAGTGGGTGCAATTTATTTTACAGTACATGTACTTATGGCACTTTTCCACTACACAGTACCAGCTCGCTTCGGCTCGGGTCGCCTTTGTTTGGTTTTCCACTGTGTAAAAGTTGTACCTGTTCCTGCTTTCGGGAACTTTTTTGTACCACCTCTGGCGAGGTTCTAAGCGAGCTAAGGCGATACTAAAATGTCACAAACAATGCCGACTGCTGATTGGTCAGAGAGAGCCGTCACCATTCACTGCGTCATCATTACACGCGCCAGATGGAGTATCCAAATAGTTTGGCCAGAGATAGTTACTAAACTAACTACTATTATTATGGCAACTCGGAAGAATACGCCGTGGTCAAACTAGGAGGTGCAAACTTTTCTTTGTTTGGTTGCCAAAGAGAGGATACTGCGAGAGATTGATAGAACAACAAAGAACGAAAGGCGTCGCTATGACGACCGGGTACTATTTGTGGCAGTACTGCAATGGAAAACGGAACGAAAAGCGAGCTGAGTCATGGCAAGCCAAGCTGGTACTGGTAATGGAAAAAGCGCCATTAGAGTGTACTTACCTAAGAAAATTCTGTGTAAAATGTTAGGTTTAGATGTAGGTGTAGGTTCAGGCTTAGTACCTTATTACCCAGTTATTGTGATTACCGTAATAAGCACAGAGTATTTATGGAGAACAGGATAGTACAATAAAGTTCGCTCATGATGCTTTTGAGAAATGCAGCCCTGGACTAGCAATGAATTTAAGCGTGTCTAAACAAGACCTGTTTATGCTCAAGGTTCAAGGGTTAGCTAGCTACTAGCACTGATAGTTAGCCTGTGCTGACCAATGTTGTAACTACAGTATGCAATAATACAGGCAAAAATAATATTTTTCCATTGACAACCATTTACTTATGTACTTATGAAAGAGTTATGAAAAAAAGAATTGAAAGCAACACACAAAATAGCCAAATTACATTGTATTATACTGTAGACGTTTTCCAATGCCAGACAAATGCTAATGCAAATGGATAACTTTCTCCAGGTATGTTTGACACCTAAAATGGTGGAAATCAACAAAATCTGCACTCTAGTCATGCTTTGATGCAAGATACAAAATACAAATGTATTTAAAAAAAAAAAAACCTTCTCTTTGAACTCTTCTAGTTTGTTGAGCTGGGTCCATTTGCTTTTGTGTGCAAAACTCTTTCAAAGTTCTCCAGTAGAGTTCATTGGTCCCTTCAAAGTCCTTGAAGAGCATAAAAAGCAACCTTAATCAGTCATTGTTTTGAGTCGAGGTGAAAAACAACACAGTGGCTGTGAATTGTGTCCCCTGTTGGTGAGGCTTTGATGGGCTGGAGCAGATTAAAGTCAGTGCAGTAATATGGACACATTAAGGGTAAATTGATTTTGCTTGGAATAAAAGGTCAAGATAAGTGGTTTTGTGAGAGACTGGCCTCTCTCTTCATTAGCTTTCAGTCCCTCATCTAACAAGTTTAGGCATCACCCACTCTTTGGTCACCCAACCAACAGGAAACAGGCCTAAGGGAAGCAGCTTTTTTCAAATGCCACTCTTATAATGTCAAATCATGGATTATGTGTCAAAAGCACAAACCCTCTTGTGTCAATTGACATAGACGATGAATTAGGTGTCTGCATTAAACTACAAGTCTCACATGGGAGTTCTGAATTGTTTTAAATTAATTAGAAATGTCACTAAAAAAAGCCACAACTATGTGAATAAATCAGACGTGCGATATAAAGTCATTAATATATGAGATATATATGCGTGAGATTGGACTAAAATTATGAGAAATAAAAAATAAAGATGAAGTAGAGATGTAAGATATAAAGCTGCAATTATAAGAAATATAACTTTTTGAGCTTAAAACAGGCTTTCACATGAAATGCATTCACAGTGATACACATCCAGATCATTTCTCATTTATGAATCATTTTTTATTAATATGATAAATGGATTACACTGGCATTATGACATGCGTGTTGATTGGAGATTTTGCACTAGACTGCTGTGACAGAACATGTGGGTATATTAATATTTTAATATAACTCTCCATCTCCTTGTCGCATGTAACACCAAATTGTTTTGACATGCCAAGTTAAGAGATGCTTGAGAAATAACTGAATGTCCTGTGTGTGATGAGCTGACTGACACAGAACATCAAGGAACACAGTGAAACATTATGACAATGTGCACAAAAGAAACATAAAAAACAGTCAAATTATTCAACATATTATTCTCACATGAAAAAAAAAACTGTTCTTGAATTGTTCATGATAACTGTCATAACCGCATCACATCTTGTACTAGGTTTATACATGAAACATCACAAAATTATAGACCTGTCTGAGTGTGAGCGCATCCATGTATATGCATGTCTCATATTAATGTCAACCTGATTAATATTCTATCTTTAAGGGCCTTCTCCTGGAAATTAACTTTTCCGTCGTGCCTCTGAGAGGAGATTGGATGTTTAATAAACTGTCTCAGCGTTTCACAATCACTGAACACATCAGATCGGATGTGCACTAAAGCGCTTTAAAAAAAGGAAAACCCTCAACATCAGGTCCCGCTGCATCCCATATGTGAAGTGGATGCAGTTGCCATGACGACAGCACATAACGCTATGATGATTCGGTGATATTTTGCCTAAATGACCCTGATTAGGGTCCTCTAGTCTTCTAGAGTAGTTCAGCATCAGTCAGAGGAGACACAACCGTGTAGGAGTGAAAGCTCAGTTGGATAATGACGCCCACAGACATATTAACCCTTAAATCGGTTTCATGTCCTGGGGGACACAGACATTTGAGAGGCAAAGGGGAAGGGCAGTGAGAGAATTTCAGTATCAAATCTTGAAAATGGGCCAAATACTTGAGTACATTGGTATATCTGTGGCAGCATCTCTCAGTTTTTATTTAAATGCACAGCCCATTCTCACCCCCAAGGCGTCACTTAACTGACGCCTTGGGAAGCATTTGGACATGCTTCAATATCTGACGCTTTAAGCCTAGTTCACACTACATGATTTTAAAATGTCGGGCTGAACTGTGCAGTTCACACTACATGACTTGCTCTCAGTGAAATCATGAGTGTTCAAGTTGTTTAGCTGTTCACACCACACAACACAACGTGATTGATCCACAACAGGAGGTAACTCACTACACGAGTTAACAACGCACTACATAGAGATACAACCAGGATCGGATGATAAGAGCATATCATTTGTGACTCAATGAGAGCTGTTTCAGTACTATAGTACGGTCTAAATCCTGAAAATAATCAAACAAATAACGAGTTGACAACAACACGATTCTATCTGGTCTAGAAACCATGTTTTGTCACGAAAAACCACGCAATAAAACGAACCAGAAATGACGCGAAACTGCAGAGAAGAACACAACACGCGAATATAGACGTCAGACAGAAACTAGTGCTGCACACTGTTTGCTCGACGATCTGCTCTGAGAAAAAAATATGCAAAAAAGAAAGAAAAAGTAAGATTTACCTGGTGTCCTCAACCCATGCGTTGCTATGATTGGCTGTACTCATGACATTACTGAGATTGAGTCGCGCGACTGCTCGAGATATCTAGCATGCTAGATATTTTTCTGAGCTCGGTGACCTGTCTGCGAGCTGTCTGCGAGCTGTCTTTGGTGCGTTGTTGGCTCTTTCACACTAACGGATTGGCGAGCGTTAATCGTCCGCTAATCGCCCGCGATTTGCACGCGATAACACCCTGACTTGTCGGCGACTCAACGATTTGCAAATCGGGCTTAAATCGGGCTTAAATCACGTAGTGTGAACTAGGCTTTAGGCGCCCTTTAGCATCAGTTAGATGACGCCCTAGGATCGCGTGTACCCTACCCCCACCCCACACCTAAACCTAACCGCGTCCTCTAACTGACGCTTTCCTTTAGCGTCAGTTAGATGACGCCGTAGGATCGCGTCATGTAAGTGACGCTAAAGGGCGCCTAAAACGTCAAATATTGAAGCATGGTCAAAGGTGACGCCTTGGGGTGAGAATGCGTTGAAATGCAACACTGCAGCATGCAGTGAGAAAAGCACAGATGATATCTTGCATGCCAAGGGAAATTTTGTTTCTAAAGATGATGGTATTATGTCATAATTTGTCATAATCTCACTCAATTTCCATAAGACCAAGTCTGAATAGGGTAAAAACAATTTGGTAAAAGACATTTATGTTTTGAAGCTAATGATTTACAATAAATAAATGAATACAAAAATATGTGCAAAACAGCAACATATTATTATTAATAATACAAAACCACTTTTATGTATGAAATTTGAATTAAATTCAGACCATGGTCCAAGAACCCTGGAAACACATTCGTTTTGCCAGAAAACGTGATATTAATCATCATTCTTGGTATGTACAGGCCTTAAAATAACAAACTAAAATTAAAGTCAAATGAACTGAGCTGGATGATGACATCACTGTTTTTTTGTTGTTGTTGTTTATTCAGTACAGCTTTAGATTAATAATTGATGATCTTTGCAACAGAACTGAATCAACAATGAACTGACTTACGCTGAACAATAACACTGTACAGCCAAAATATTTTTTCTGTTTTCACTTTAAAAGCTTTAATTAATTAACCGAGCGGATCATTTCCATTGATATTCAAAATTTTTACAATTTTATAAAACAAATTATTCTGACCTTTCTTACTGTTGTCATGAGAAACAACTTACTGTGCACTCTTCTTGCCATTTCAATTTGTCTGGAAAGAAGAAACACAAATCACAATTGTGTACATGCATTTATATTATGATAAACACTCAATAAATAAATAAACAATGCATGTAAAATTATAATGAGCCTGTTTTCATCCCAAGGCGTCATATACGACACTTTTGCCAAAGCGTAGACATCCAACGCACATGGCACCCTTTAGCATCAAATGAAGTTTTATGTAACAAAGTTCGGGAGGAGCATGTTCAGGTAATCATCCAATCAGCACAAGAAGAAGCCAGTATAAATAAAGCCTTCCCTTACCTCCTGTCTCATGACTAATTTCTCAGCATCCCACCACCACCCCTTCGGCTGGGTCCGCTCATAGATACCTATGATCTCTAAAGTTAGGGAGAGTACTCTGGGGTCGGGCCGAATTCTGAGCTCAGAGCCCTCCCCTGGACAGCAAGCCAAATACGCATTATTATATTACATCAGATTTCATTAACATGTAAACTTGTGAAATGAGAAGCAGATATGGGGCAGAAGGCGCCTCCTAGTGGTCTAACCCTAACCCTACCCCAGACCTAAACCTACCATAACCAAAGCATCTCATTTGACGCTAAAGGGTGCCATGTGCGTTGGATGTCTACGCTTTGGCAAAAGCGTCGTATATGACGCCTTGGAATGAGAATGCGTTGGTATAATAGATGCCACTATCTGCAAAATTCCAACGCATTCTCACCCCAAGGCGTCACCTTTGACCATGCTTCAATATTTGACGTTTTAGGCGCCCTTTAGCGTCACTTACATGACGCGATCCTACGGCGTCATCTAACTGACGCTAAAGGAAAGCGTCAGTTAGAGGACGCGGTTAGGTTTAGGTGTGGGGTGGGGGTAGGGTACACGCGATCCTAGGGCGTCATCTAACTGACGCTAAAGGGCGCCTAAAGCGTCAGATATTGAAACATGTCCAAATGCTTCCCAAGGCGTCAGTTGGGTGACGCCTTGGGGTGAGAATGGGCTGAAAATTCATATTGAGAAAACACATCAGTGCAATTTCATTCTAATATAAAGTTTTCTTATTATGGCAATATAGTCGTTTTTCTATTGTTTGACAATGTTGTCACATGGAGAAGTCCATATTTTCTCATTTTCCTGTACAATAGGTGGTTTGCAGTCACGTGATTGTGTTGACGCGTGGAATGCAGATGGAGGGCAAGGAGTGAAGAGCACAATGGACGAGATGGAGGAAAATCCGTACTGTACTACTTTAGACGCTATTACAAGAGAAATATATTAACAGAAAATCGAAACATATGTTGGACGTGATCCTTACGTTATGAAGAGGACCGATTTTCAACTGAATTGAGAGATTTGCCTGCCATCGAGGCTGTAGATGTCAGCAACTAACTCGTCTTGCAGACATACTTTGACTTTACAAAGTTCGGAAACTGGTACGTTACACAAACAGCTACATAAGTGTATTTAAACACCTGAATAATGTAATTATAAGCCAGATAAATAATGTATTAACTCACATTTTACGAAGTGATCACTGCACACACACACACACAGGCATTTTCCCATTCAGCTCCCCCCGACCGCAGACGTAGGTTTGCAAGGCATTTTTTCCCAGTGTTTTTCTGTCAATTTATTGTATTTCCCCCCTTATGAACAACAACTTTGGGCACACGATAAAAACTCCACGTGGTTTGATCGATTTGAGCAACCATAAATGACGCAAAACATAGGCATTTTGAGTGTGTTATAGTGCTTCCTAAATATAGAAAATCACTTCCTGCCCTCCATCTGCATTTCGCGCCATGGCAACGCAGTGGCGTGACGTCACATGAAAACAAGCTATTACAAGAAAAAAAAAAAAGAAAGAAAGACGCTCCTGCTTTTATGCTTCTGAAGCTCCTCCATTCTCTCAATGCTCTCGGCCTCGCACTGCTTGCCACACCCTAGTACAGCATACTGTGAAAAACCATGGACCTATGGAGAAACTGGGACTTTTTGCAGAATCAAAGGCACAAAGTCTGTCGAAAGAGCAAAAGTAGAGGGTGTTGTTAGTGGCTTCACGGGTGACTCATTTCCAACTGCACTTCAGCATGTTTAAGAGCACTTTTCAGCTGCTCGGGAAATATTTGACAGATGAAATTGATTCCACCTTGGCTCAATCATCATGAGTGGCAGAAACAGGATATTGTATCTTTAACGGATCATTAATTCCTCAAAGGCAAGCATTTGGCTCAGTGCTGTATATTTACAGTGGCAATAGTCCAAAATACAATGTCATAAATAAATTGCATCATGTCAGTCAACGACACGCTGAATGGAAATGCATCAATACTGGTTTTAGAAACATTCTCAGTGGCAGCCACAGATTTTCAGCAGGAGAATGACACTTTTATTAGGCTTTATTCATCATGTGACCCAAGCGCAAGAATGTGAATTCATCGGTGTATTATACATACATATGGAAATGATTCCACTTGATATGCTAAACCTCTTTTTCCACCACAATAATGTCAAATCTGTGATTGGTATGGCAAAGAGGACTGGTGCATATAGTTATGTTATTAATTCACTATTTAGCATAAACTCGATGAATTTAAAGAAGAAAAGAGTGAAGTTTCCACAATGATTGATCGAGGGGCACATGAAAAGGTGTGTCTGCGGACATCTGG
This sequence comes from Pimephales promelas, assembly GCF_988280905.1. Taxonomy (NCBI): domain Eukaryota; kingdom Metazoa; phylum Chordata; class Actinopteri; order Cypriniformes; family Leuciscidae; genus Pimephales; species Pimephales promelas. The sequence goes on from NC_142773.1 coordinate 18,404,631, forward strand.
TCACCCGGCGAGTCTGGTACCTGGGAGACTCGCCTGGCAAATTCTGTTTACAACCAAATGAGCTTTAAACTGCTCTAAAGAAAAACCAAGGTTATGCAGCACACACTCAATTCCCAATGCATCTCAAAGCACAACACAAGTACCTATTACTGAATTCAGGCCCTGACAACAACCCCAAGTCAATCTACAGACTTCGATCCTCTTTAGATGTCTGAAAACGACAGGAAATCTTTGTATGACAAATGGTAGAACCACGACCACTCAACGACTCCTGGTATTAGGATCCGTCAATCAACTGTCAATCATCCACTGTTGTAAAACAGTTTTGTACTCAGCCAGTGTGTGGCTTTAAAAGAAAACTGTGTTTCAATATTAATATTATTATAACAATAATAATAATGCACAAGATTTTTTAAAGAAATTAATACTTTTATTCAACAATGATGCATTAAATTGATCAAAAGTGACAGTAAAAGCTTTTATTTTCTGTCAAAATAAATGCAGTTCTTGTTAACTTTGTTCATTGAAGAATCCAGAATTTGTTTTTATTATTATTGTTTAATAAATGTTTCTTAAGCACTAAATAGAAATATTGGAATAATTTCTGAAAGATCGTGTGACAGTGAAATCTTTGTCATCTCTGGAATAAATTACATTTAAAATATATTCAAATAGACAACAGGTATTTTAAAATTGTATTTGAATAGTTTTTTTTTTTACAGTTTTTTAGTGTAAGAATTTTTTTTTTTAATAAATATTACAGACTAACTGTGTGCATGTGTGTGCATTCGTGTGTGTGTGTGTGTGGAATATTCAACAAAGTGTGTAAATGCAAATAGTAACTGTCTATATGAAAGTAAATATATAAATGTTCATAAAAAATGACTGATTAACTTAAGTATGACTGAAAACAACAAATAGCGAGTTTAATCATGTGAAGCAACTTGAAAAACAGAAAAACCTTGGTAGGCAAAATGGAAACACCTCTTCAAAAACTAAACTCAAGAAGGGCCCACCTGTCTCTGCTCAGTACACCTAATGAAAGTATCATTAAACCAAGTCCAGGAACAGTAATAAGGAATTTAATAACAGGAATTGTGTAAACAATACACACATGTTCAATAGTTTGTATTAGTTGGGACAACCCCATCTGTGATCTCAACGTAGATTTAATTTACCACCTGCAGGGTTGAGGTCTCCGCGCCACGACGATGAAGAACAGAAGGGTAAGTTTAAATCTGTTCTTTCATTGTGAGGAAACCCATAATCCCACTTGCATGAATCAGCAGCAGGAGATGTGTGGATTCAACTGAGCGTTCCCAGAATCAGATCAGAGCTTTCGCCACACCTGCTGATTAACAGAGGACATCTTTAACAGCTACATCTCCTTGTTGGAATGAAATATCTGCAGTGTGAACATCCAGATCCATCTGTATAGCAAAGAAAATCAAAAATGAGATTGCTCTATTTAGCCTGATTGTAGCAAAAGAACGATACTCTGACTTCTCTCCTAAAAAAACACCTTTGAAACTTCAGCTCATCTCTACTAGAGGCCAACTCACATTACACTGACAGACCTTTTTTTTTTAGCCAGTTGATCAAGTTGAATTGGCTCTTGTCTGGGCATTGAATGTCTGAGAAGTGACTTTCTGTAATCTGGGGATTCTCGTCATTGGTCGGCGTCTATCAGTGCAGTGCCAATTGTAGGGTGACCACCATCAAACAAACCAAATGTGGGACGATTATAAGTTTGTGTGGGACAATGTGGGACATGTTACCAACACTAAAACATACCCTGAAACTGTTATGTAATGTCTATTTAACTTAATAAAATCATTTGTATTTTAACAGCCTTTCAGCTGTAAACAATGAACAAATAAATACAAAACAACATGAAATTAGATAGTCTTATATATTAAGAATATATTAAAAACCAAAAACTAAAAGGATGTGAATTAAAACAACCACAGCAGGCAACAGGTTAAAAAACAACAGATAAATTCTGTTAAATTACGACATTTTAATTGACCCAATTATCCATTTTGTTTCCTGACAGGAAACATGGAACGAATCACCATTCCACATTTTGATTGACAGCCGTCAGAACCTACAAGTGGTCATGTTTACTCCTTTCTTTTCAACCATTGGATAATATATAAAAAACGGCTGTTGTATTTGAAGGCTACTTACAGTAGCGCTGTTAAATATAGTTGAAAAACTACGCTGCAAAAATAATAAATAAAATGCTTTATTAAAAAGGCAAAATAACGCATCCACGTTTTTCTTAATATGATAATTAAAAACCAATAATGATGAAAATGCGGGACATTTCCTCAATATGCGACGTGCGGGACAAGGGGTGAAAATGCTCTGCAGTACAACGCAAAGCGGGACGGGTGGTCACCCTATAGCCAATTGCCCTTTAGAAGTCACAAATGGAGTTAAGATTTGCCCAGATGCCAAAATCTGCTCTAGAAGTCAGAGATTTCAATATAAACACAAACATTTGTCAACAAATTCTTCCAAACTCTCTCTGAGCTATGTTGTCTACTGTAATATTATCGCTCTATACTCTAAGGCCCGGTTTACATCTGGTATAAAGATCCGTCTCAGTTATTCTGATCAGTCAGCCAAAACTACTTGTTTACACCTGGCAGGAACATGCATCTCAAATGCGTCTCCTGTGACCATTTCTGATTCGATTTCTAGGGCAGGATCTCTTGATTTTGTGACTACACACATCACTTTTGACAAAATACAAGTGATCATGTTTTACACTAAAATAACAACGCATTCTCACCCCAAGGCGTCACCTTTGACCATGCTTCAATATTTGACGTTTTAGGCGCCCTTTAGCGTCACTTACATGCCGCGATCCTACGGCGTCATCTAACTGACGCTAAAGGAAAGCGTCAGTTAGAGGACGCGGTTAGGTTTAGGTGTGGGGTGGGGGTAGGGTACACGCGATCCTAGGGCGTCATCTAACTGACGCTAAAGGGCGCCTAAAGCGTCAGATATTGAAGCATGTCCAAATGCTTCCCAAGGCGTCAGTTGGGTGACGCCTTGGGGGTGAGAATGGGCTGAAAATAAAGGTTCCAAAAGCAGGTTTTCAACGTGATGCAATAAAAGAACCATTTTTGGTTCCCCAAAAAAATCTTTCAGTGAACAGATGTTAAAAGAACCATTTGTTCCACCTAGTTCGGAGAACATTTCAACTTTGTGCAATGGAAAGGTTCCAAAATGGATGTTAAAGTAAGCAATAAGGTACGAGAGGCTGTGCTGTATCGTGAATAAGTAACAGCTGGGGCGCGAGTATCTGCAACCCCTACAGCCGTTACTTATTCACGATACAGCATTTGCCTCGAGTACTTTATTGCTTTTATAAAACGATTACCACACAATAAAAATATTAAAGTAAAAAAAAAAATGTAATAGTGCAACTTTCATGAAGTAAAATCACTAAAAGCCTTCCTTCCGCTAGAAAAAAATAGTCCCTCATGACCGTGAACAGCAACAACATTCCAATGTGTAATATGCATGGAAGCTCAAATAAAAACAACATAGGAACCGCAGTGTTGCGCAGGGATACATAGAACCGTTGGGTGAAGTGGTCATAGATGTGTTTTATCACACTGTAAAAGAATATTTTCATGATTTGTAATCACAACATTTTTCTTTTGTCAAATCAACTTAAATAATTTAGTTCAGATAACATAATATTTTGAGTTTCTGATGCTTAAATCAATCTCCTTCATTGTTTGAACTCATTTTTTCCAGTTGAATGAACTTAAAATTTTAAGGCAACCAGGTTACTTCATTTTTTAAGTTAAACCAACAATATTTTTTTTACAGTGCATGAACAAAGCACAGCTATTGACCAGTCAGAATCAAGGATTGGAACTTACGTTTTATAAGGTTCTTTATGGAACCATCAGTGCCAATAAAGAACCTGTGTATTGTTTCCAAAATTGAAATATTACCACAAATGTGAATTCTTGTTGTCATTTTGGTCAACAATGTTTTGAAAGTGTGTGCGACATGATCTGAGGTAAAACGGAGAGGTTAAATTAAATGTTTCAACTGTCGAATCTTAAAAACCTTGTTTTGGATGTTGCTGCTGTCCAAGATATCAGGATTCATTATAATGTTCACCAATGAATTGACATACATTTCTTATATTTTTTGAATGTGGTCTGAGTGATCCGATCACAATATATTTTACACTTGTGACTGGATCACCCGAATGGATGTAAAAAAAAAAAAATCAATTAAAAAAGCAAGAATAAATGCTGTCTTGCTGTAATTGTTTTATTTGTTTTTGTTTATTTTGTTGTAGAAACATTTGGGAAAACGTATGTATTAATCACAGACTGAATAATTTTCTGTGTTAATCGATCATGAATCATTTGTTAAAAAATCAGCCATTGAATTGAATGCAATCATTTATTCAAGAATGGTTTTTACAAATTATTTAGACAAATAGTTCTTGATCTAATGAAACTTCTATTAAATATAAATGAGTTCTCCATTATGTCTCCTGAGCTTTGAAAGAGCAATGTCTGAACAATAAAACTTTCTTCAGGGTTTCCTCTTATTGTCTACAAGCAATTTACTCATATAACTGAGTAAATCATTTTGAGATATCACCACAGAAACTCGTGAAATTGATGTTAAGACAATCAAAACACTAATCTGAAGTTTGAAAAGTTATTAAAAAGAGGTTTGTATAACTTTGTCAGGTAATATCATTCAACTGATATACTCTCTAATGAGTTGGATGCTTATTGTACTGTAGTGTGAGCCATAATAGAAGCAGGATGTGTTTTGAGTGAAAGAGTCTCTTCTCCAGCTTGAATTACGGGCTGAGCGTTTGACAGCTTTGGGTGCAAGAGGCTCATTAGCTTCCCGCCTGACTAATAAACCCAACGCTGAACAAATGCAATATTAATACTGCCAGTCTATTCTCTCCCTATCATTTACATACTCTTCTGGAAGTTTTCAGAGCACCTCCGCAAATTATTAATGCACTGATTCTGCAGCTCTCTGTGGACACAGGACTTTAATGACTTGCTCTGTGCTTTTGTGGATTTGAACCGGGACAAATTGTGCCTCAGAAGATGATCTTCATGAAACTCACTGCATTTAGCTAGGGATTATAAAGGGAAGCTGTCTGTCTCTGCTGGAGAAATAAGAGGAGTTTATGAACAGGTATATGTGAGAACAGGAAGATCCTGAGGCACAGAGAGCCATGGCAACTATTCTTTTTGGCTGAGGTATTATGTAATGTATTACTGTGTTTCCACTAATGTGTTTACTGCTGATGATTAATGAGGCCTAAAATAAATGCTCACATACTTTTCCAAATTTTTCTGTTCTAATCTTGGTGAATGCGATTTTTTTTTTTTTTTCGGCTGAAAGAAATATGTTTTCCTATTGAACTATTTTATTATTGTTTAATTGCAGGCCTATGTACACATGTTTAAGCACTGCTTTTAAGGTGATTAACATCACACCATGATTAAGTCACGTTTATGTTCAGTATTTTCATGGACTTGAGTTGTACTTTACAGTCACATTTCCTTGCTCTTTTGGATTGTCCGATTTGCTTTGTTTAATAAACCGAACTGTTATTTTTTGAACAACCATCGTCATCTTTGGACTATATCCGTGTTACAGATAAGTTATCTGAGTTATCAACTTTATAATTTCTCAACATTTGTTAGTGTATCAAGGCAAGTATTAAAATGCAAAAAAGCTAATATATATATATATTAGGGCTGTGCAAAAATTAAGTGTGATTAATCGCATCCAAAAAAAAGTCTGTGTTTACATAATATTTTTTTCTGTGTGCTGTATATAATTATTTTGTACTTATAAATACACACACATGCATGTACACGTTTAAGAAAATGTGTTATTCATATATAAAACATTTATATTTATATAATATAGATTTTGTATATATACTGTATATATATATATATATATATATATATACACAAAATTTAAGCGCAAATAATTCTTAAATATATACATGCATGCATATGTATTTATATATACAAAATAATTATACACAGCACACACAAATGTATTATGTAAACACAGACTTTTATTTTGTATGCGATTAATTTTTGCACAGCCCTAATATATATATATATATATATATATATATATATATATATATATATATATATACTGTATATATAAGCTTAGGTGTTTTCTCAAATCAAAATTTTAATTAAGCTGACAAGAAATAATTTAATTGTAAAATGTATAGTTAATTTGGTTGTAAAAAAAAAAACACATTTCAAGATTTAAAAAATAAAAAAAATTCTGGGTTCAAAAATTCTGAAAATAACTATCATGATACTGTCACACCGATGCCATTAAATAAAATTACTATACTGTGATACAAGATTTTCACCACACCAAATACAACACACAGTCTACTTGCTTCAGTATATACTATTATTAAATATAAATGGTAAAGTGGTAAATGGACTGCATTTAAATAGAAAATTTCACAGACCCAATGGCCACCAAAGCGCTTTATATATTAAAGCCTCACATTCACCTATTCTCACTCATACACCGATGGTATACCATGTATTATAGTATTTACTATATAAAATATTTAGTTTTCTGGCTCCTAAGTAGCTCTCACTGTTTTTGAAAACCTCCTAAATCATTACAGCAGCCATCTAATAATCAGTCAGCAAGATCCCAGGATTCTGATATAATAATATTAATAAAAAATACAATCTTCTCTTTATTCCAAGCATCTTTTTTTGTCTTTTGCCCAAGGATTCAAATAATTACCAAGGGGCTAACAGTGGGCAGCCATCTCGCATTTCTGCTCTGATTGTAAATATTTCATTACAGGAAGATGTGTAGAGTGCTTTAGGCTAACTTATGAAGTGACGGGCCCAGTGAGCCCACACCATCAATAAAAGCTGAAATTTTTATTATGAACGTACAGTGATGCGGTGCAAGGGAACGTGGGCTTGACATACTCTGGCAGTTCAACTAATACTGTAAAACATGATTAACACGGTATCTGCAAAGAATTCATGGGAAGCAGAAATATTTTGGCACAGCCGAGTTAGAAAGGCAATATATGTCTTCAGCGACACTTACAGTATCTGTGAATGCATATTTATCTATTTATTTGCCCGTTATTTTTTTTTATTATTAATTATTATTATTATTTAGGAATTTATTTATACTGTCCTTTTTTTCAGAATGTGTTTAAAATACATGATTCAATCTCATTTCTTAGATCAAAATCAAATCAAATGCTGAACAGCATACAGTCCTAGTATTACACTTAAAAATCCCGTGGTTATTAAAGGAGTGATGAGTGGTTTCTACAGCCGCTTAAAAAGTTAAATTTTTCCTTTTAAATGCTTCCTAGTTCCCAATGTTTGAGACATGAAAGTAATCGTTTCTGAAACATCAATAACCCATTACTAGTGGCCAGTCGAACATCCATTGAAAAACACCATTGAACCAAATAAGAGGAAATTTTGTATTCTACTGGTCTCATCCCAACTGTACAGTATTTATAATTAAAAGCTCCTGCAAGGTCTTGGTGTTTTTTTTTTTCTTTAATCAATTAAAAGAAAATTACTATCTGCACTAAATGAATCCCTGCCATGGAAATGTGGTAGGTGTTGAAAAATGTAATAAATAAGAATGGGAAAGAAACAGAAAAAGTGTGAAAAAAGAGAGAGGCCCAGAAAGGGCACAAAGAAGGACTCTAAATGTTTTTCTTTTTTCCCTACATTTTCATGAAATGTATTATTATTTCCAAGGATCAGCTTTGTCCCATAAAAGTTATTAGACAGACCAAACCGTAAGTCATATACTGTAGACTTGGGATGGTAATATCCACCAAGGAAAGGTGTCATTAAGGAAAGTTAATATTCAACAATATTATTGAACTGACTGTACTGACGCTGTTGAATGAGAACTGAACTGAGCTGGACGATGACATCATTTTTAGCAGAACTAGATGAAATGAACTGATTTAATAATTGATGATCTTTATGACAGAATTGAATGGTAACACTTTACAATAAGGTTCATTAGTTAACATTAGTAAATGCATTAACTAACATGAACTAACGATGACCAATGCATTAGTTACAATGTTTATTAATCTTTGTTAATGTTAGTTAATACAAATAAAGCTGTACATTGTGCGTTCATGTTAGTTCACAGTCCATTAACTAATGTTAACTAATACAACCTTTGATTTTAATAACGTATTAGTAAATGTTGGAATTAATATTAACTAAGATTAATAAATGCTGAAGAAGTATTGTTCACATATTGTACATGTTAACTGATGTAGTTTACTAATGTTAACTAATGAACCTTATTGTAAAAGTGTTACCAATTGAATCAACTAAAAAACTGACTTCAGCTGAAAAACAGAAATTTTCAGGTATTTTTGATTTTATTTTTTTAAAAGAAACCCTACTTTTGCGAACTAGTCTTAGGTTTTTCGGCCGATCGGAACCAAACCAGTGCAGGGAGATTCTTTAGAATCTGATTGTCAATAATTAAAGAAAAAAAATATATATATTTCGATTCACGTCCACGATGGGACGCCGAACCATTTGAAGTGGGCATGGCCACTATTACGAAAACAGCTAACCCCTTTTGAAAGGAACAAGATAATTTCACCAAACTTGGTATACATGTATGGACTCAGTCAGTGGTCCCGTTAAAATGATGAAAAAATATATAAAATGAAAAAAAAACAAAAAACAAAAAAAAAACACGAAACCGCTATACCTCTGCAGCATTCAGTCCGATTGACTTGAAATCTAGGATGCGGTGTCTTTGCCGAATGTGCCATGATTGTCTATAAGGATATTGGTGTCACTGCCAAAAACACTGCCACCATCAGCCTATGAATTTCGAGTAGTTGTCAGGCAAGATTAATGGAGGCCGATCATAACAAAACTTGTTGGGCCTGTTTAACTCATGGCCTTATAGAGGCCTGTGAGTTCTGCTAAATAAAACATACTACCTTTTTACATATGTGATTAAAGGCCAGTGCTTGAACCCCATTAGTTGCTGCTTGCAGCTATAAATCGTTATTTTTATATGTAAGGTCTGGGCGGAAGGGTGGATCATCTGAATAACTAAACGTGTTCTTCCTAAAACCTAAAGCTTTCAGAATGAATATAAATTACTGACATCGGAACCAGCATGTCTGGATGAGACTGTTTCTGACAACATTTACGACTCTGTGAACCTCTGGTCCAAACCTGTGTGAATAATTATTAATTATCAATTCCCAATATTGTCCGGTTCAGACTCTACATATTTATTTTATTGTCTCATTTTTTCTACACTGTTTATTTTATTGTCTCATTATTTCTACATTGTTTATTTCTGTACTTAAAGTACTTAGTATGCTTTGACAGTATTGTAAATGTCAACAATCATGCTAATAAACCTTTGTAGACTCTAAGACAAAAAAAAAAAAAAACAATGAGAGAGAAATAGGTCTTGCATCAAGACCACAACATTTCCCATTTCTTTAGATTCAAAGTAAAAATCAAAATAAAAGAGTATGTTTTTATTCGGCACCATCTGTTCTGTCCACAGATCCTTGTCTTACCCTCCCCCGTCTCTCTCCCTCCTCTATGTGTGTTGTGATATCAGTGATATTGAAGGCCAGATGAGACCATGAAGCTGTCTGATACACAGCCATTGGTGTTTGGTGTATCACAGGAAATTAGCTGTGCAGGAGTTTTGTCCTATAACAGATCAGAGTGACGGCAAAGAACGTGCATGATTGACAGTTGCATTTTCAAACTTCACAAACACAACGGATGGCAATTTCAGGTAAAGGTCACAATAAAATCAACCTGCTGTATCTCCACATATCAGTGTCTTCCAGGATATATGACCCTCACTCTGCTTCCAGCAGGTCAGGAAAACCATGTGAGGTTCATTCAGACATGGTGACAGCTAGGGGCTCTGTTTCAAACCCTATAGTTAACACAGTCTCATCCCAAGACGTCAACTAACTGACGCTTTTCACCATACGTCAACATCCGACGTTTTGGGGTACCCTTTAACGTCAGTTGGATGACGATCCTGGGGCCTCATCCAACAGACACTTTACCTTTAACGTCAGTTAGGGAGGTTTAGGTCTGGGGTAGGGTTAGGATTAGATAGTCATCTAACCAACGTTAAAGGGTACCCTAAAACGGCGGATGTTGACGTATGGTCAAAAGATGTCAGTTGTGTGACATCTTGGGATGAGACTGCGCTGCTATAGTGAGCAGCTTAGCAAGTGTCGTGGAAATTCTTAATACGAATACAACCTACTTAATCAGACGTCTTCACCATAGACAATTTAAACAACATCCAGTTATTAAAAAATAATAACTACAGTATCTCGAGGTAATTCCACTCCCCCAGAGTTAAACAAATAAATCCCTGAATACTTGCAATAAAACACAATACTTCCCTGAAGTAAGGTGAGGGTGGCCTGTCAAGAAGCTACTATCACTACCTCAATCACACTTGAGCTGTTTCTTTTGTTGTATTTTGAGCATAGTGTCTATTTGTCAGATGTGCAGCATATACGGCCAAGTTGCTCTTAGAAATAAAGTTTTATTCATGGCAGGGAGATATAGCCACAATAGCCACAACAACCAAGTGAGTAAAACTCAGTCATCTTCACTGTGATTTGTTCTGGTGATTTGTGCGTAATGATCTAAGCTAATCATATGACTGTTAGTTGAGTTCTGTTAAGGACTTTTTGGGCCTAAGCATCCTTAGTCTGCATTTCTCTGTACATTTAATGTTGAAAATAACTATTTACATAAAATATTTCTATCACACAAGACAGCATTTTAAACAAAGCAAAACAGCGTGTGCCTTGAAAAAAAAAAAAACAGCTGTTCTGAATCTTTGAGCCACCTCATTTGGTCATATAACATACTTATGATATACGATTACATCATATAAAACGTACAAGTTTGGGAATGGGTCAGCAAAAATCTATAATTTCTTGGCACAGATACTTATCTTAACTTGAAAAATAATAATGCTTTATTTTTTGCAATATATATTTTGCAGTGTATATATCTGACAAAATAACATTTTAGAAAGTACATTAAAGGGATAATCCACTTTTTTTTGGAAATAGGCTCATTTTACCACTCCCCCAGAGTTAAACAGTTGGGTTTTACTGTTTTCAAATCCATTCAGCCGATTTTCTGATATTAAGAAGAATGTCAGTAACCAGACAGTTTCTGGTCTTATTGACTTCCATAGTAGGAAAAAAAATATATACTATGGATGTCAATGAGACCAGAAACTGTCTGGTTACTGATATTCTTCTAAATATCAGAAAATCGTCTGAATGGATTCGAAAACGGTAAAACTCAACTGTTTAACTCTGGGGGAGTGGTAAAATAAGGCCACTTCCAAAAAAAAAAAAAAGAAAAAGTGGAGTATCCCTTTAAATGTAATAGTAGTTCATACCAAGGGGCCATACTAAAGGCCAATTTATCTTCTGCGTAGGGTGCGCGCAGTAGGTACGGCGTAGCATACGCACAGGCGCGTCCCATACCGCGTACCCTTCGCCATAGCCTGACGCACGCCTCTTCAAAAATGTAACTACACGTCGCGACGACGCGGACCGCAAGATCGGTGATAGGTCGGCTTGGTAGCATCGCATTTCCTCCTACGCATTTCCACACGTACCATCTCCTCTGACGTCTTCTCTCATCTCTGCCTTTCAGTTTTAGTAATTTCACTAAAATTAACTGTTTTTCCACCTCAAGAAGCTCCAACTCCATCATGATCAGCTCTCTTTCAGTCGCTATTGCTTGTAGTAATCTAGCCGGGAGGAATCTAAACACAGTGGAACATTAAAACGTTTCGGAGCAGAACTGCAGAACAACCAAGACCTGAACGCAGAAGTATAAATGCTCACAACGGCGTCGCCTACATGCGTAGCCAAAACGCCGTACACTACGGCGTACCCTCGACGCAGAAGTATAAATTGGCCTTAACCAGGCAAACCTTAACCCATGCACCGTGTTTCTCCTCAGTCACTTCCGATTCTGTTTTGGTAAGGTAGCTGCCTATGTAGACAAAAGATAACGAGGCAACTCACTTGGTTCTGGAACAGAAACATGGTTTCAGGAGCTGTGGGTGTGTGTGGCTTCTATTCTTCAATCTTTGAGTGACAGCTGTGCAGAAAGAGAAGACAGAGCTGATGCTGTTAAAGCCATGACAGTGGGAAACAGCAGTGGTCTGCTGCAGAGAAAGGAGAAATATTTGCTCAGTTAGCAGAAAGTACATATATAAAAAAATTAGGGCTGTCAAACGATTAATTTTTTTAATCGCAATTAATCGCAGAAGCTTCATAGTTAACTGCGATTAATCGCGTTTTTTTTTTGCATGTGTAAAATTCTGTTATTTTGCAAATCAAGACAGTTCTAAGCCCATAATGTAGTATATCTTACCAGAATTTTCATTGGGAATCAAAAGAACACATACAATTTCCTTTTTGAACATTTTTTTATTAAAAAAAAAGTGCAATGTAGACCAACTTCCAAATATTAGGAGGAGATAGCAAACTGACATTGAATCAACGTGGAAATATGACATCGAAACAACGTTGATCTGACATTGTTTTGCTCATCGAATTAACGTTGAACCAACGTCAGACGCGTCATTCTTTCAAAACTAAAAATCACGGAAAATCACCTTGAAATCAACGCGTTGTTTCAACGTTATGAAAGCAAACCAATTTTCGATTTTCATTTAGCTTTGAAGAATGCCGCGTCTGACGTTGGTTCAACGTTAATTCGATTAGCAAAATCAACGTTGTTTCAATGTCACGAGAGACGTCGTTTCCACGTTGATTCAATGTCAGTTTGCTGTCTGGGAAAGTAACGCAGTGCTTACTTTGAGAGATAACATTTATCAGGCCACTCTCTTAACCTACTTCAAAAATAAACAATAATATTATTAGCAAAACAATTCCTAGCAATAACAGCAATCAAGTGATATTTAACACTAGTAGTAAATTCGAACGCTGTGGTTAACTTATTTTCATCCAAGGGTCTGCTGCGACGCCCACACTCAGGAATAGTTCTCTGGCGAGGCTGCGGCTTGCTTGGCCGGGAAGCGTCAAATGAAACACCGGGGTGTTTGGCCTGGAGGTGGTAACTTAGACTTGACGTGCTCCGATGGTAGCTGAACTCCTTGAAACAAATGCTGCATTGTACCTTAGTGTTGTCAACGGAACCGTCTGATTTTTTTTTTTTAGTTAAACAGGCTGTTTAAAAATCCGGTCGTACTTTTTCTATCCATTACTTTTTACCGCTTCACAAACCAAAGGGGCTGACTACGGGCTAGCCAAAGGGACAAAAACGCGTTCCTTGAAATGCGATTAAAAAAAATAACGCGTTATGGATTGTTTTTAACTAATCGCGATTAATGCATTAACGCTGACAGCCCTAAAAAAAATATAAATGAGTGAGATTTTGTTTTGGGCAACTAACTTAGCACCTTATGTCATGTCATATTTATGTCAATGTCTATTTGTCAATTTACAGAATATACTATCGTGCTTGCAAAAATGTGTTTTGGCTACTTCTGAATGGCCGTCAATGGAGATGGTTTGTGGAAGCACAGCACACCATTGGACAAATTAGAAACAATGTCTAGACTGCTTTACTCCCTCATTTCATGGTTAATTGCAATTAAACCACTTATCCTATTTCAATGAGCTCTTCAAAGTGCATTGCCGACCCCTTTGAGACCGTATGACATCTTTAAGGGTTGACTCAAAAATGCAGCTTAGACTGGAATGAAAGAACAGATTTCATTGAAATTACCTTCTTCTCCTTGTCTCTCTGTCCATTTGTCTCTCAATGAAACACGCTAGAGTCTTTCATGCACAGTTAGTTGCAAAAAAATAAGCAACCAGTTTTGTATCTTTGATTTGGTGGACGCCGCAGCATAAATCATTCATTTGCACTCATCTTCGAAGTGGCAATAGAGGAAATTGGTGAACAGATTGATGTCAACAGGGGACATGTTTTTTTGAAAAAAAAAAAAAAACATCAAACCCCATGACGTGCCAAATCAATTCGGAAATATTGCTCCATTCTTTTCTCTCGCTTGCCAGGGCCTCACACCTTGCTTTTATGACTGATTTACATGACTCTTGCATCATTGACGCGCGGCGGGCGCATACCGAATGCGATGCTGATAATAATCGAGCCAATGGTCTGTGAATGACAATAGCAAAAGATGGACTGTGATCAGAGAGATTTTCCCTGTTTGTTATGGAATCCGTGTGCCGTAGGCTGATTTTAAAACGGCATACTGCAGGCTCCATCTGCCAGAGAGACAAAAGGACTGGCACCATTTTCATTCTGGTAGGGCTGTTAACTTGTCATGGCTAAAGCTGTCTCAAAGAAACAAGAGGACGAAGGGGGGGAGCAGCATCCAGCAGTGTTAAAAGCAATTACAGGTGGAAGAGATCTCAAAAAAGAGCATCTGAGATTATAACAGTGCTGTTTATGCTATGTTTGATGTGCGTGTGTGGGAATGCGTGCTAATTTAAAGCTTTCAGATGGCTTGTTCTTCCAGTAGGGTTCACAGTGTTTAGATGATGTTCCCACGCTAAGTGCCTGCATATTAATGTTGGGTATAAAAGTGCAGGAGAAGCAAGGAAGAGCCACATCGAAGGCCCTGCAAAAAGGAAAATGTGAGAAAAAGTGCAAAATCCTTCATCCAATGTGGATCCATTTGCATTGCAGCACATGGAGATGTGTGCTCTTTTCAGTACCATTGTGTGGGAGAACATTAATGTTTATATAAATATTTATATGCTTTCAAAAGATGGCCCGAAACTACCCAAAACCACAAATGCTAATGTTTTTAGGTACCCTAGCATTTCAAGTGTCATCGTGTTCCAAAATGTGTCAGAACAGGTCATGGGTATCAAGTACATGTAGCATTCTCAGCATTAGCGCTATTGAGTAAACTGTCCTCTTGTTCTTCATGACATAGCAACAGTTTCCATAATTATTATTATTGGCACAGACATTTGTAGGTAACTCTTTTGACATCTTGAGGTTAGTCACCACCCCATTACATTACAGGAACATTTAATAGACATTTTTTTGTGTAGGCCAAAATCTGTAGATTAGCATTTTAGCACTTCTGTTTTCCATTTTTTTGAATGGGTTTTTGGTTAAACGCCTGAAATAAGGTCTGTGGTTAACACATGCTCAATATATTTTCATTCTATTGCATAAAATCCATCAATACTACCTCGTTTTACTTGTCTTGAAAAAGGCAGTTGCTAACAAGTGGCTAAAGAGGACAACAGAGGATGTTGAGGACATTAGTAAACTCATCTACACAGTAGTTTGCCTTGTTGTGTTTATACACGTTATTGCAAAATATTCTGACTCAAACATTCATGGAAAATAGTTATTTTATTTTTTTTATATTTTCTTTATAATCACTGAATGAGTTATTGGAAGCTTAGTGTTGGTGACATTGAAGTTACTCAGTCCACATATTTAGGCTTCATTACAGCTGTGCTCATTTCTGAAGATTATTATGAGGGATGAGAAACTTTTGTTAGACAAAAGTTCTGGGTTTGCCAACAAAATACATCACTTCGGCTCTCTATGCCATAAAGTGCTTTAAAAAAAACTGGTAAGTATCCCGACGTTGTAACATTGGCTCAAGCAATGGCGTGAGTTTGAGGCAGGATCTGGTTTTCTGACCAATGGCAGACAGGGAATTTGTTCAAGCAACCTGTTTAAATTACTGGCTAAATTTCAGAATAGCAAACTTGGTACTCTTACTATTTCTGCAATATAAAGAAATACAAGTAATATGAGTAGTATGTTGTTTTAAATTCAGCCAGTGTTTTTGCAATTCTTTTTATGGTAGCCACAAAGAAATTACACCTCTTAACCTTATACAATACCGTTCAAAAGTTTGGGGGGCTGCTTTACATCACAGGAATAAATGTAAAATGTACTAAAATAGAAAACATTTTAATTGTAATATATTGTTTCACTATTTCACTTTTTACTGCATCTTTGATCAAATAAATGCAGCCTTGGTAAACATAAGAGACTTCTTTCAAAAGCATTAAAAAATCTCTCAGATCCAAAACTTTTGAACAGTAGTGCATGTTTTAGGATTAATAAAGCATTCTGTGTTTGCATACTTGATTCTGGCCTAAAGGAGAGAAAAACAGAGAGAATAAGTGAGGAACAGAGAAATAAAGTCAGAGAGAGAGAGAGAGAGAGAGAGAGAGAGAGAGAGAGAGAGAGAGAGAGAGAGAGAGAGAGAGAGAGAGAGAGAGAGAGAGAGAGAGAGAGAGAGAGAGAGAGGTATGAGAGATTTGGCGGTTGAGCAGGAAATATTTGAGTTTAGGAGTGTTGACTCATTTACATCAGAACAAAACAGGCAGCAGCTTGACAGCAAGAAAGGGACATCTGCCCTCATATGTAGACTGATATTTCCCTCTGCGAGAACAGACTTCAGTCAAACAGAAATGAGTTTCTGTTTTCATGTGCCTCGGAGGGGGTGGAGGAGTTTTCATCCAACAGACGTGTGATTATGTCACTGAAACTTCTGATATTACTTTTGCTTATTGAGTTCTGCTTCATATGAGCACTTAAACGAGCTGTTACGCCCCTATACTTGATCAAAGTCCTCCACTGACTCACCACAAAATCAACATCTTTCGAAGTTTTATGAAAAATCAGAAGTACAGAAGCATACATGCAACTCTTCCCCCTCCTTTTAATTAAACAAATAAACCACAAAACACCATCAACCAGAAAATAAAGAATATAAACATAGAGCATGTAAACAAATATCTCTCCATCCATCCATCAACCCTTTGTGGTATTTTAAAAGCATTCAGTTACTATGGAACCGAGTTAGCTAAACAAGATGAGAATTACCATACCGACTCCTCTCATCCATCATGGCTGTCTCATCCAATCAGAGAGCAGGATCTTAGATTGATCTGCCTCATAAACATTTAGGAGTTTCACTCTTTCTCTTGGTTTCGTGTTTGCTCAGTAAAAAAGAGAGCCCTATTAGTACGCTAAATTTCACCCCAGTTTTACATTGAGGTCATCCAGAGGTCACAGGCAATAGAAATGAACAGAGGAAAGTGAATTGCAAATGAAGCTATGCAGAATACAAAACCAATCTGATGATAGCTTATTTTCGATGGTTGATTCCTGGTCATTAGCTGGTCCAAATTTGTATAAAAGTATGATCAGATTGACGGTCAACTGACAATCTGGTAAATATTGAATAGACAGCTAGAGATGGTGGACTAGCATAGAACAACAACAACAAAAATAAATATACTGTAAAAAGTATTTAAGACTTATTTAAGAAAAAACATATACTGTACAACTGGCTTTAACAATTTCTTTGACAGAATTATCTGGATATCTGAATCTAAAGGTAAACGCTAAACAAAATTGCATATTGGGTTTACTGTTTTGACTGTCAAAATAAAATAAAAATCATGATTAATCAATCGATCAATTTAATCAATAAAGAAATCATGATTAATCTTAATTTCAACCATTCTGAAGAAAGCAGATTGAAAGGTAAAAAAATAAAAATAATATTCAATAAAATATACAATGAAAATGTAAAGTTTTCTGAAATTTGATGTGTCCTTCTGTAACCTTTCAGCCCCCTGTTCGTAAAGCACTGAATGTATTCTCAGGTTTGGGAGTTTCTACATTAAAACTTGGCATGCACAGTATGTGTTTAATCCTTTGCTTATGTCACTACACCTACATGCTGCAGATTGTGATTGATAAATATCAGCCATGTTTTGCTCACCGGCATTTGGCGACCTATGCAAGAGATCGATTGTATGTATGTGACATCAAAAGTATAAACACCCCCTCATAAAACTGACACCTTAGTTTGATGTGTGACACATCTGTCGCCCCTGCTGACTGATGTCTTTCATCACACACGCCGGTGCTCTGATATCCACATCCTGTTTTCATATTGAGCCTGTCTTAACAGATCCCTTTGATGGATGACGGCAAATATAATGGATAGAGTTCAGTATTGGCTTGCTTTGAGAGTTATATCCATCCCTACTCCGTTTCCTCTAATTAAGCCAAAGGAAATATTAAAGACGCCTCTTTTGACTTGACGGAGAGTAAACAGCTTGTGTTTGTTAAAAACGGCTTGTTAAAATTCTGCATGGGTGGATTATCGCAACTTCAACAAAGCGCTGCTGGATGGCAAGTTGTTACCACTTCACACACCACATGCAGCTTCAATGGCCCATCATTTTTATTTATTTTACTAATATGTAGTCAATATGCAAAGCCACGAGGCATCTGAGCCATCTGTAAAGCCGTCAGATAATCCCCCGAATAATCTGTACCAAATACCATCACCTAGCACAGCTGCATGTTGTGTCATGGGCAACATGCTAAGGAGATGCTCATCTAGAGCACATCTTTTGTTTTTTTCTTTCTCTCTTCTATACTGATCTCGCTATACAGTGTGTAGTCATGCATTCATTTCTAGGCATGGTAAGCCTGTTCTCACATAAATGCGTCTCTATAACACGCATTGTGTCGTGTAATTTATATGCGAAAATTAGATTTTACGTGCATGTGATACGCAGTTCATTTGCGTGTAATACACACGCACCCCACACCACTAATTACCCAAACGCAGAATACACACGCACCCCACATGACTACTAAACCTACCCTAACCAACCCATGCGTATCCTATGCACGTAAAAACTCACTTTAGCATATAAATTACACAATAATATACATGCGTGCTATGTAATTAGTTACTGTAATTTAATTACTTTTCCCTTGAAAATGTAAAGTAAGGGATTACTCTTCATTTATCTGTAATTTAATTACAGTTACTTCTGATGTAATTGAGGTAAATACTGTGTATGGATCAATCCGATCTCACAGCGATTCGTATGCATTTTATGAGGTGTCTAAATCGTACGACCGCACTCGTACAAATTCGTATGAATTATTGTAAAATATGTATGAAAAAAGTGTGAAATGTTATGAGATCAGACATAAAACAATAGTGGGTTTAACGTCAAAATGTATTGTCTGATGTTAAAAAGTATGTTTTATAACGTAACCTTCTCCACATTGGTCTGTTTAAGGATAATTCATTCAATTTTATAGTATTTATTTGAAAGAATTAAAACAGATTCATGTCTATCCTTGTATTATTCAGCTGATATGGGATTTTGAAAGTAATTAGTAATTAAAAGTAATTAAATTCTTTTTATAGAGAGTAATTAGTACAGTAATCTAATTACACTGTTGAAGAGGTAATTAGTAAATAGTAACTTACCCAACACTGTGTGTTATAAAGATGCATTTAGCGTGATCGGATTGCTTTTTTATAGATGTACGTTTAATTCTAACTGTGAAGCACTTTGGGCAACAACGTTGCTATTAAATGTGCTATATAGAAATAAATACAAGTTGAAGATGTTGAAGTGTTTTTAGCAAGAGCATGGATGGATTTTCATGAACTGATTTGGCTTTTGTTTTCATACACATACAGTGAATGTGATTTAACAAGTACAATATGCTCCTGGATCAACAACTTTGACCAACCAATCAAATTTAAAAGGAGAAGTTTACAGTTTATGTCAAGTTCAGACTTACAACTATGTTTAGGTGCTTCTACATCAGTGTAGTTATAACTTATGGATGAGGTTAGCTTTAGGCGTGGGGTTAGTACTACATTTTCAAACAGGATTTTCCATTTCAATTACACAAGAGTAGATGTTAAAAACTTCATGCTGATTTGTACTCGGCTTTCGCCAAGATGAGCACAAACTAAGACGTAGCTTTACAGTAACCTATGCTTCTCCATCCATGTACGCTTCTTTCCATATGGTGGTGTGAATCTCCTTCTGTCTGGCGTTAACGGCTGCAGTGTACTTGCAGTGTACACACAATGGCTGTAACCACAGTGCAGTCTCCCCATTGGACCAGCATGACAACCGTATGGATTGAGCCAAGTAGGGTACATCTCTAGGGTCTTCAAATGGGCACCTTCCATCCTCACTGTTTTGTTGACTAGCCCACAACACCTCAATACAAAAACATGTCTTACTTAGCAAAATCATTCCTGCATTCCTGTATGAAAATGTAGTCCTAACCCTATCCCTACCCCTATAACTTATCTTTAAAATCAGAGGGAAAAATTATAAATTAAATTGATATAAACAGTTTGTCCCTCAAATCTGTTTGGGTCATGTTGTACATCCTGTGTGAAAAAGCCTGATGTGACTGTTGTAGTAATTGCTACTTAGAAGAAAGTTTAAAGTCCAAATCATTGTCCACAAGACTTTGATTACAAACCTTTTGCTTAGGGTATAAATGTCCAAATCAATCAATTCTTGACCTGACAGACAGTTGCTCTAACCAAGAGGCTTAAGAAATGCACACACGCTTAAATTAATTGAAAGCTCTTTAAAGTTTAATGTGCAGTTTTGCCAAAGCTATGACTTGGCATTTTGTTTTTAAAGACAGAGCAGAGAAACTGACTCGGCAATGGCTCGATCTGCTTGAAAACAGCTGTAATGTTCTGTTTACATTTTAAACTGACCTGTAGATCTGACCTGACCATTAGCTGTAGCCATCTTTACAGAGTGATTGGGTAATGGGTTGCTTTACACCGAACTAAGCTAACACGAATCTAAAACGGGATCTTAATAAAGCTGTTGATGAGACGGTAGTAATGAGACGGTAAACATGTTTAGGGAAACAAAAATGTATTTAGTTAAATAATAAAATAATTAAAATATTTATTCAGTTGAATTGTGTCATGATGACTGTCCCCAACTGTACACAAAAATGTAATTAATACACCCTTTCAGAAAGGATATAATTAAATTGAACTTATATTTATAATTAAATAAATTAAAGTGATGGTAAACATATTCTTAAGAAATAAAATGTATACATATACTTATAATTTTTATAATGTATCAATGTTAGAATATTATAATATTTATATTCAGTTTCATTCCGTTCAGAATACCATTCATCCATATAATCAGAGTTCCATTCCTTATAGCCTATTAAAACTTCATATTATATATATATATATATATATATATATATATATATATATAATCTACAGTATTTATTTCTATAGATCTTTACCTGTGACCACCACAAACTCATTGTCTAAGTTTGCTGGAACTTACTGGTTTGATTCTTGACAGTCATGTTGACTGTCTATGACACAGGTGAGGGTTTGTGCCCTCAAGTCATGACCTGGCTGAGAAGAGGCTTAGATTGTCATCCATGTCATCTGTGCAGCGCTGGGCCGAGGCAGGGTCAAGCGTGATGGTCCTGTGATGGGAGAAAGAAGGATCAGAGTAAATCTCAGAATCATGATTACCTAAAAGTCAGGGATGAAGAGATATACTCATATCTGTTGACTTTCATCTGCTGTGAAAAACTCAATGCTTCTGTCTCTGTGTCTCTGTGCTGATCGACAGGTGCGTGCTTGGCAGGGTCAAGAGTTTGAGGCAGCACAGGTGTGGATTCAGTGATGCATGTGCTCCTATGAGAGTTAGCTAACACACTGCTCTAGCCTTTGCTTTGTTGTTTGTTGACGGTTTACAATATATATCCAATATATATATATATATATATATATATATATATATACACACACACAACATCAAACTCTCCAACACATTCCCTTGATATTTCCTTTCCTCACAATCCTCTTATCTGTGAAAAAGCATTTTAAAATGGAAGACACCAGAAAACCACAGACGATTACAGAATCAGTTAAATACGAGATGCATTTTTAATAAGCAGTAGGTTACACAAATTTTCATCACTGGAATGAATTCAAACGTTACAATCTGATTCACATAGTCACTTAAATGCGCATTAAATGTATTCCAAACAAAACTTTAGTGCATGCATACTTGCACAGTGACTAATTTACTCACGTTCGTATTACATATCATATGTAAACGTCTTCATTATGGCACTGTGCAACCCGGTCTCATCCCAAGACGTCATATAACTGACATTTTGGGACGTCTTTTGACCATACGTCAATATTCGCCTTTTTAGGGCCCCCTTAAACGTCGGTAGATGAGGTTATGGGATCTTAACTCTACCCCAGACCTAAACTTAACCCTAAACCTAACCCGTCACCTAACTGACGTTAAAGGTAAAGCGTCAGTTGTATGACGGCCCGGGATCGCCATCTACCGACGTTTAAGGGGGCCCTAAAAAGGCGGATATTGACGTATGGTCAAAAAACGTCCCAAGACGTCAGTTTTTTGACTTTTTGGGATGAGACTGTGTTACACTGTGCACAAGGTATTTTTTAACCTGACTGAAAAAAAATAAAAAAATAGTTAAATTCACGAATTTATATGCCTATATTTTTCTTGTTCCTTTTTAGATTTTTTTTTTTTTAGGTCTACACTACCCTTTTCACTCCAATTCGCCTTTGGCTAAGCCACGCCCTAGAATTTAGATTGACTAATCACAGCGCAGCCAAGAACGAGCTCCCACAGAGGTCCGACACTTTTTCACAGCGCTCCATTGACTTTCAACACAGGCGTCTCACATTTTTGGTCTCGTCCGCTTTTGGTCCCTATTAACGTCGTAGTTTTATCAAAAATATGGTTAAACGTTGTGGCTAGGGCATTTGTAACACAGATACGCCAACATGACATCATGAGTTTTGCGTAAACATACACGCGGATACACACGGATAGCTCAAAATGTGTAGCGATTATGCGATAGCACGCAAAAAAATGGAAATACGAATTGGCGTGTCATACACACGCTACTTCATGAAATCAGTCTGGATACGCGTTTCCCAGAGAGGTTGGAGGGGGTGTCCATTTTTTCCCTTCCCAAAACCAAAGTCAAATCCTGACAAGTGTCGTCTTTGGATTAAACTGTGTGGACGTCCTCAGTCAGCTAAACCCCTCAAAGATCAACAAGCACATCTTTCTTGCTTCTAACCTTACTGTGAAGTTATACTAGTTAGACCGTTTTATAATGTTTTAGGTTATGATTTCGGTTCTCATACCGGTTGTTGATACGCTAGCACACGCTGCCAATACACGCTAAATACAACGTTATACTTGTGTAGTCCATTTGCTTTGTAATAACGATTATAGAAGTGAATAGAGACCTACTCAGCTTTGCATGAACAGTGTTGCTCCCTGATATTGTTAGTCCCAGCCTCCGTCTCAATTAGTAGGAAATGCGGTGGTTCATTTTTTGACTGTGACCAGTAACGCTAACGTTATGCTTTTGCCTCCATTTAGATGCCTTGTTGTTTCTTGCGTTTCACCTGTATGTCTTGAATACAGCCTTCGAACGCATAATGCAGCCTTTTGCCTATTTCTATTGGACACTTTATTTGCTGCTTTATAAAAGTTTGATAACATTTCAGCAGGAAGAGCTGTCACAGCATAAGCCATGTTGATACCAAACCAGAGCCCAGATGAAGTTTGACGGAAGTAGCAACAGAAACTAAGGGGGGGTGGGGCTTAGCCAATGGCGAATTGATTGAGGTATTTACATGAAGGCTTTCAGTCTAACTGAGCCCTCAATCTGATGTTATGGGTACATGTAAATATAGCTAGTGTTATGTAATCAAATTACTTTTTCCCAAGTAATGCAAGTAAAGCAATCCATCCAAATTACTTTGTCGAATAAGTATAATATTTACTGTATTTCTTTAGTCCCAAAGCAGTCAATACGTTAATAAACTTAATACTAGGTATCTATTTGAAAAAGTGACTAAAGTAACGAAAAAGAAAGCTTCAAGCCCAGAGGTGTCCAGTGCCAGCCTCATCAGCCCTGTGAAGGCCTCATCGGTACGACAGCCATCGGCACTGATCCTCAACAACTTGTCTCCATACCGGCATGATTACTTTGACCTTCAAACAGATGGAAATGGATAAATACTCTAAATGTTCCGATCCAATCTGACTTGTAATGCTTCCCGAATCATACACTGTTCCTTCGTTTGCCAGAGCAAAACAGGCCCCTGACTGAGTTTCGGTTCTTTCAAGTTTTTTTTTTTTTTTTTTTTTTTTTTCCATTCTGTCACCTGATGGAGTTTTGGTTCTTTGCCACTTTTGCATTGTCTTTTGGCTTGCTTAGTTGGGGACATTTAATATTAAACAATATTTTTGATCTGCCTTACTAAAGGTGGACATTGACGCAATTTTTTTATAAATACAAAATTATAAAACAGTTAGTTCTAATCCTTGATTCTGATTGGTCAATAGCTGTGCTTTGTTCATGATAAAACAAGGCTATGACCGCTTCACTCAACGTTTCTGTTTATCCCTGCACAACACTGCGGTTATGTTGTTTTTATTTGAGCTTTCATGCATTTTACACATTGGAAAGTTGTTGCTGTTCATGGTCAGGGACTATTTTTTTCTAGCGGAAGGAAGGCTTTTAGTAATTTTACTTCATGAAAGTTGCACTAATAAATTTTTTTGACTTTAATAGTTTTATTGTGTGGTAACCATTTTATAAAAGCAATAAGGTACTCGTAAATAAGTAACGGCTGAATGGGTTGCAGGTACTCGCGCCGTCACTTACTCACGATACAGCACAGCCTCTCATAGACTATTCCTTATCTTTATTGTAAAAAGCGCTATATAAATAAAGGTGACTTGACTTGACTTGATTGTGTTGCCATTGACATTGAACAGCTCAGAGTAGAATGTCAAGGGTTGCCATCTAATTTTGAATGCAGCATAAGCTGGTTGTTTTAGTTAAGAAGGAACTGTAAAAGGTGCTGCTGTTTCGGTTGTGGTGCTCGGGTGACTGATGTCTGTCTAACTCTGCATTGCATGAAACGTGCTGATGATGTGTGATGTCTGCGCAAGCAGGGTACACAGAGGTTATGTTGACAGGCAGGTAGGACTTTGTATTATTGCATTCGGACCGAAGCAAACTGCTTCTGCTCCGGAGGAGAGAGAGTATGTGAGTAAAAACGAGAAAAAGTAATGCAACTTACTTTCTATGAAAAATACAACACAATTAGTTACTTTTTATAATGAGTAACGCAGTATTTCATTGCACATCAACACTTAAAACTTGCATACCCATCAGCATTGTGACAGACTCAGTGAGGCACCTTAAAGCGAGACCCTGCCAGAGTTGATCATTTTCTTTAGGGCATTATACAGTATGACTGACATTTTCCTCAAAGCTCGTTGTCACAGCATTTTTTTTTTCAGGTGCGAGACTGTCTCTATTCAGTTGGAGGGGTATTAAAATCCTTGACACAACCCGAAGAGGAGTAAAGGGACAGAGAGGAGAGAAGAGCCCCTCATTTGTGAAACGTCACAGACCCGAGACTCAGAGAGATCAGAAAGGGCCCTTTGGGCAGATTAAAAATTCATGATCTTTTCTGAAGCATAGTAACAGAAGAGAAACTGAATGCGGTTGTGGAGAACGCTGACTCTTCGGCTGAAATGGAGCATGTCTTTCATCAGTTCTAATGAAGGCCCAGAGGGAGAAATAGAGAAAGAGTTGGAAAAAGGCAGGTTTTTAAGGGTTTGGGACATTCCTATATATCAACATAGAGCTGTTGAGCTGAAGTAATCATCAAGAATTGGAGTCCAGTGCTGTGCTGGCTTCCTGTCTGTCTCCATCGCTTCCTGAGCTCACATTCTAAGGCTCTGCTCCAAGCCTAGTGAGCTGCGTTGCTCTCTAATGTCTAGGCAGCTTTCTTCTAAGGCAGTTTTGAAATGCGCTTCAAGGGGAAATAATTCATACGCCACACATATTGTGCTCCTCATTGGTAGTGCATGAGAGGTTTGCAGAATTCTCACAGCTGATTCCAACGCAGTATCGCTAATATAAAAGAATACCTCACCCCCAAAAATAAAAATCCTAACATCCTCTTCCAAACCTGTCTAAGATATTTTGATATTTTAATATCATTCCAAGATATTTTGAAGAATATTGTAGCTCTTTTAGCCAACGCTATCTCAAGCCCAACTCGTACGAATTAATACGATTAGTCTAAATCCACGTGATGGGTAGGTTAAAGGGTGGGGTCAGGTGTAAGTCATTCGTATGAATTCATACGAATTGGGCAACAAATATTGCACAAATTCGTGCGAGTGAAGTCAGATGAATTTGTATGAATTAGCCACCTCGTAAAATTAGTATGAATTGCATGAGATCGGGTCGGTTTTAGCCCATGCAATTAGAGCCAGTGGGGTTCAGAATAACTCAAGACCCCATTGAGATTTCATTGAATGGAAGAAAAAAACTACAACTACTCTAATGAGCACAAAAAAAATGCCCAAAATGCTGTGTGAAATCTTTTTTTTATTATTATTCCATGATATATGGAACTATATTATAATGAATAGCATACCTCTAGATATAGAAATTCTAATTTTCACTGAGCTTATCACAGTGGATTCTGGGATTGCATTATACATAGAGGATAATACATGTACGTGATGCTGCCTTACAATTACCTAGTACAATGAAGCATAATTTAGCTAATTAATTCCTAAAAATGATGACTTTGTACTTTACCGTTCATAAGTTTGGGTTAGGAATATGATTTTTAGGGTTTTTGAAAGTTTCGCACTAAGGCTGCATTTCTTTGATTAAAAATACAGAACAAACAGTAATATTGTGAAATAATACAATTTAAAATAAGCAGAATTTGTAACATTACTTCAGTCTTCAGTGTCACGTGATCGAAATCATTCTTATATGCTAATTTGCAACTCAAGAAACTTTTCTTATATTTATATATATATATATATATATATATTTTATTTTTTTTTTAAAAACAGTCGTGTTGCTTAATGTTTTGTGGAAACAGTTGGGGGAAAAAAATCAGGATTCTTAAATGTATAGAATGGTTTAAAATAGCTTTCAATTCTTTTTGAACCTTTAATGTCATTTTTGATCAATTAAATGTGCCCTTGCTGAATACATTTATTGTATTAACTGTATTAATTTCTTTAAAAAAAAGATGCATAAAATATTTTCATCAAAGTGAAATGAGATCATAAACAGCTGCTTACCTTACTTCCTCTGATGGTTTTAGTTTCATTCCTCCAGCATAAAGATTGATTGAGCCTCACGATAAAGTCTTTCAATTAACAGCTTCAAACATGTCCGCTCTCTTTCCCATCCATCTTATTCATCCATAAGAATGTTAAGTGGTGACTTGGCTTCTAAAACTGTTGAAAATGTAATAAAAAAGTGTCAAAGAATGACTCAAGATGAATTGAACTTCTTTTGTTGCCTACGGAACATTTCCAAAATTATTATGAATTCAAAAGGGGAGTAATTTAGGTTTTGTATTTTATGAACGTGGTAAATGTCTTGAATTATGGTATAACACTGTTATTATAATACTCTAAATGACATCTAATTATTAATACAAACATGTGAACTCAGCATAGCAGGTGACAGACAGTTAACATTGGGCATTAGGAATTATTTCTCCTTGCAGATCTGCACATAAATCATTTGTTTAATTGTCTATCTTCATAACGCTCTGCAGCTGGTCACATTTTTCCTGGGGAAAAACAACCAGGCTGTGAGAGCGGAGACAGAACTCCCTTCTGTGACAACCTCTTCCTTCCCTCCACCGAGACACAGACATGTGTAGAAGAAGAAGAGCAGAATAATAAAACATGGACACCCGCCTGTCAAAAGCCATCACACAAACAGGAGCACGTGCCTCTGTTTTGGATCAGCAGGCGAGTCAGAGAGCTTGTTTCCCCCGAGAGACATTCAAACCCCCCACCCCCTGTGCCTAAACCTCTATGACAGTGCCCACTCCGTCTAAAAGAGCCAGTCAGAGAGAGACGGAAGAGCACCAATCATAGAATAATAACACTGTTAACGGGTTTATTACATTTTGTTAGGCACGTTTAATGTTTGAACTTCCTTGAAATCTAATTACACAAGAAGGAAACAACTTCACACAGCCTACACAGAGCAGATCTGCCGCCACAAATAAATTTGTAAATTAGTCGATTGTCTCTCCGTCCTATCCAAAAAAAGAAAAATCATAAATTAGTCGATTGTCTCTCCGTCCTATCCAAAAAAAGAAAAATCATTATTACCACCCCCTATTTTAGAAATCACTGCATTCAGCCCACATTTTGAGAAATCATTTACTTTGAAATATTTTGTTTGGCTGTGAAGGAAACTCAGCAACAACAAAAAATGACTTCAAAAAAGATAATTTAAAGGGGTGGTAAAATGCCATTTTCACAAGATACATAAAATACATTTCTGATGTCCCCAGAGAGTGTGTGTGTGTGTGTGGAAAGTTTTAGCACAAAATACCCCACAGATATTTTTTATGTAGCATGTTAAAGTTGTCACTTTTCAAAGGTTTGCAAAAACGCAATGTTTTGTGCCTGGCCTTTTAAATGCAAATGAGTGATCTCTGAATGGTTAGTTGATAAATGAATGTTGCTGATGTGAAGTTAACTATCTTCAATTATGATATTCTGTCATGTAATCTATAAATCGCTCGTATAGAAACAGTTGTGAGATGCACACAGAGTGACTTTCTAATGCATGTGAAAAGATGGATGCTAAATCCATTTGAGCTGATTCACAAATGTACTCTTATACAACCACTCTTCCTCTTCTCAACATTGACTGAGTGTTCCCGGGGGCGGGGTTTATGTACATTTTAGGGTTGGTGATGTCACTAACCCGGGAGGAAGCTCGTGTAGTCCCTACCAGCCATTTGTTGTAGTCTTTTTCTTTTAAATCAAATATCTTCCTTTGCCTTGAACTTTGAGTGTTGTAACTTTGATAATGTTGCTTATGCTCAAACAGCAACATTACACACTAATTAAAGTTAGAAAAGTGAAATCATACTCATCACCCCTTTAACCCAAAATGAGAATTCTGTCATTGTTTACTCACTCTCATATATATATACAATATATATATATATATATATATATATATTAAGAGTTCAGATGCAAAAGCCTCTAAATGCCATTTGAAATATTTTCTTCTAAAATGACCATTTTTGTCAAGCTTGTTTAAGTTCAGTAATTTCACTTAAATGACAATTAATAGGTAATCTTCATTGCCATTTAAGTGAAATTACTGAACTTAAATATACAAGCTTGATAAAAATTATCATTCTAGAAGAAAATGGCACTTAGAGGCTTTTGCATCTGAACTCTTCATATGAAGGGTTCAGATGCAAAAGCCTCTAAGTGCCATTTGAAATTTTCTTCTAAAATGATCATTTTTAACAAGCTTGTATATTTAAGTTCAGTAATTTCACTTAAATGGCAATGAAGATTACCTATTAATTGTCATTTAAGTGAAATTACTGAACTTAAATATACAAGCTTGATAAAAAGTGTCATTTTAGAAGAAAATTTCAAATGGCATTTAGAGGCTTTTGCATCTGAACTCTTCATATATATATATATATATATATATATATATATATATATATATATATATATATATATATATATATTGTATTAAAGTAGACTGAAATGTGTGGCAATGCTAACAGATCTGTCTGTGGGTATTAGGACAAAACTCTGATACTGAAGGGAAAAGACCAGGTCATACCTGGTTAGGACGTGGTGTCAGGTTGAAGATGTTGCTGCACTCCCAGGCTCAGGTGCATCTAACAGTGGGTATAACAGCACAGTCAGGAAGTGAATCAGTTAAATACAGAGATCTGTAGCACTTGATTGGCAGGTCTGGATTAAGTTCTCTGAGGCAGCCATCTGAAGGAATGAGCCAGAGACTGCCTGACCGCCTGAGAGAAGAAGAATGGTGAGCGGTTGATGCGAGCTGATGAATGCTGTACTTTAACCCCATTAAGCTTACAGTGGACAGAGGGCTGACATATCCCATTACAGTTAAGACTGCTGCTCTGACTCCTCTTTCTCTCGGCAATTAACCCTTTCAATTACAGATTCAAATGTAGCCTCTTTATATATATCTTACATACATAAACTAACCAACTAAAAAATAGAACGTGGTCATCATGCCATTATTACTATATATTATACCAGTTTTACCGTTCATATCTAGTCATTTTAACAGTTAAGGGGTTTTCTTGTGCCCTGATGCTAGGCATTTGTCAGTTGCATCTTGCTTCTCTGTGTTTACAACAAGTTTCAGCCTTTCCAATATAAAAGTCTTCTCTACTGACTGTCTAACAGCAAAATACCGTATACTCGAGGCTAGAGCTGTATCGTGAATAAGTCACGGCTGAAGGGCGTCTAACAATGCCCTTCGATACAGCACAGCCTCTTATTGCCTACATTATACATATCAGATCCTGATGAATAAAGTAAAGTCGGTAACACTTTAGAATACGGTTCCTTCGTTAATGAATAACTACACAAGAACTAATGAGTAACACAATATTAACAATCTAGTAACTATTATTAACTAACAAGAAACTCTGATTAACGAACTAGTAAGTAATAGCACACAGACGGAAGTGGTAGTTCACTATTAAGTAATTAAACTACTATTTTTTTAACACTTCCCAGAGAACTACTGAAAAAGTTTATTAACTACTATTAACTTAAATAAATTCTTATTAACGAATTAGTAAGTAATAGCTCACAGATGAAAGTGTTACTAGATACTTCTGTGGGAATTACTAATTATTTGGATTCGTATTATAAAGTGAAGATCATTGGAACTAACTAGTCATAATTTGTGCAACCGTTTGAGATTTTTGGTGAACTTTAGTAACTTTTAGAAAATGTCTTTAGTAACACTTGAGTAATTACTAGTTAGTTCCAATGATCTTCACTTTATAATACGAATCCAAATAATTAGTAATTCCCACAGAAATAGTAGTAAACAAATAGTAGTTATTGATTACTTAATAGTGAAATACCACTTTCGTCTGTGCGCTATTACTTACTAGTTCGTTAATCAGAGTTTCTTGTCAGTTAATAATAGTTACTAGATTGTTAATATTGTGTTACTCATTAGTTCTTGTGTAGTTATTCATTAACGAAGGAACCGTATTCTAAAGTGTTACCGTAAAGTCTTACAGTGCATATGCATAATGTCACATGTAAATCTCAAGGTGACTCGTGGATTGTGGGCGGGGCGGAGCTCTTAACACAAGTGATGTGTGCTGATTTCAAACGATTCTTCACCGTGAGTGCAGTTCTAAAGCATTTCCACAGATCTGCTTCTTTTCTTCAACGTCGTTCAGAGATGTACAGATGGCTTTGTCCCCAAGCAGATCTAAAGAGTCAATGAAATCCACCGCCTGAAGGAAACACGGGAGCCCTGTTGCAAAGTCCAGCATGAATTTTCATTTCCACTGGTTTTTACCAGCATAACACAGCAGGCAAAGACGGTTGACCAAGAAAGTCCTGCTGGTTAACCTTGTCAGGAAGCACACAACATATGCATGGATCTGGAAGGACAAAGTGCAATTGTTAGGAGCGGCCAGAGGTCAGGTTATCCTCGGGTCTGTGTGTGTGTGTGGAACAAGACCAGTTTAACCTCACGGGTCCATCATTGAGCTCTGCAATGATGTCAGCGAGTTGAGAAGGGAGAGCATCACTGCAGAGGTCTCAATGCGAGGTGACAGCTGAGATGTGCACGCCTGACCTTGGCTCTTCTCCGGCTTTCCTTGTAAAGGGGAAAAGACAAAGGAGTCTTTTGTTGAGGTCTAATTAGCTAAGCTGAGGAGGGCCCTCGGTTGCGCAGCACACATTTTCCACCTCATTTTCTGTGGGAAAATATTTTATTGATTTTTTGGAAGAAACAGAAAGGAAGCAGTGGTGGGAGCGCGCTCGGTGTGGGATTAGAAACAGTCGGGGGTCTGCGTGCGCAATGGCCCCCCTCCTCGACGCACAGGGAGATCTGCCAATTAGAAACCTTGATCCCTTGCCCATCATAGTCGACTTCTCTCCCACCCTGGTTTGGTTTGACGATCAGCCATGCCAAATCTGTTTTTCCGCTCAGCAGAGGGTGAAGGCACAAGGCTTTCTATTAAAAAGTAATCAATACGAAAACTCCCTTATTGTTTGCGCTGGCAGACTGGCAAACAAATAAACA
Organism: Pimephales promelas; assembly: GCF_988280905.1. Taxonomy (NCBI): domain Eukaryota; kingdom Metazoa; phylum Chordata; class Actinopteri; order Cypriniformes; family Leuciscidae; genus Pimephales; species Pimephales promelas. The sequence goes on from NC_142773.1 coordinate 18,436,805, forward strand.
GATGATAATGCTTCGACAGTCGAAAGAGAGCTCATTTGTTCATCATTAAAATAGCTAAAATCCATATGCTGGAAGCCAAATATTTGGCCACTTTTCATGCGGTTTACAAACTGAGATAATCCCTGACGCTCTTGTTTACTGCTAAACGATCGCTTGGCGCACGTCGCACAAAAGCCGCCTCGTTCTTTGCGTCACCTGATGTAAAGTGCAAGCTGATTTTTAATCAGGACTATTTCATGTGTGTCGGCCCCGGAATCAGAAAGCTGTCGCGTTGGCTTTGTCTCTCAGTAATCACTTATTTTCTCAATGACAAACGACAGGCCACGCTGTGCCAACTGCTACCATATTCCCCAGGAGACAACAGTAAAAAAATGGCCGAACGGCCTCTCTTTCTCTCTCTCTCTGCAGTAAATTACATTGTCGACCTGCAAGTGCCAACTTCTCCCCTGAAATGATTATTTCTACCTCACAGAAGATTGCTTTAGTAATTATACGTATCATAATTAAATTTCATCAAGTCCTGTGAGAGCTCAAATCTCATTCGACCCAGGTTTTGAGTTTAAGGATTTGCGTTGAAAGGACGAGGCTCTTTATTTTCCATTGTATATGCATTTGCTTGGTTAGTACTGTGATTCGTCCCTTTGAAAGGACTAAACGACTTTTATTTTAGGATATTATATTATTATGATAAAAATGTGACCGTATTTTTTTCAGTATCTTCTCTACTCTATAGAAAAACTTATTGATTTGCAAGTTTACTTTGAGGGAAGTATATATTTTTTTGTATTTTAACCAAAATTTTGGGTTGTTTTGAGCATTAGTGAGTACACAAATTTAATAATGTTTAATTCATACTGGTAGCCGGAGGGCTAGCTCACGCATAAAGTCCACTTGTGAGACTCAGAGAATTCATAATGGCCTAGTTTCACAGACAGGGCTCAGATAGAGCCAGAATTAGGCCTTTACATAACTTTTATAAACGTGCCTTACAAAAAATATTACTAGTGTGCATCTTGAAACAAAACAATGGAACTGTCATATCTTAAGCTTTCAGTTCAAACAACTCAAACATGCGGTTTAGTCTGAGATTAGGTAAGCCTCTTATGTGAAACCAGGGGTAATGTAGTTTTACCCCCAATACTGTGCATCACCTAACTGTATATTTCATATGAGCGTGACTAACATCAGTTGTCTCAGATGTTAAAACTGGCATTGTTGATAGTAATCGGCCCGATCATCACAGTGAAATTGGGATATTCAATTCTATGTGAAAAGCTACATCATCTGAATCCATGCTAATCCACCGACTAAACCAGATTAAACAGGATTTGGCTGGATAAATCAGGGCTATTCTCTTATTTCCAGAGGTGTAGTAATCACTTAAGCCACAGTAAATAAACAGCAAGTAAAACAAACAAGACAAAAAAAACAGGAAGTGAAGGTCAAAGTGGCGGACCTGTTTCTCATAGAGGCGCAGGGTACCGAAGCAGACTACACTGGGAGTCATATGCATGCTGGGATGGATAATTACGGAGTCGCAGACTGATGATTAAAATCATGATGAGGTTTCAGGCAGGAGCCTGTGAGCAGAGCAACAAACTCAGGAGTTTGCCTAGGGTGAACACACACTCACAATTACGGAACATACTAAATTGCAGGATCTTGACATTTTACCTTATTTTAGATTTGCTAGTACTGTCTATAAAAAATGTACTTTCAGATATATACTGTACCTTATGTTTATATCCAGTAGATTTTATGACTGCATTTCTGTTCTCATCACATGAATTCTGTCTGAATTTCAAATTAACTTTTTTTTAAAAAAAGTTCACAGTAACGTATGTATGATTATTTTGCTTTTTGGACTTAAAGTGGTTTAATTAACAGTATATTGTATGTTTCTCTTGAATTTGAAGCTAATGTTATCCTCACTTCACATCACATTGAGCTTTCAAGAAGCAAGGACGAACAGATTTTGAAGGACTAGTTTTATTTTTCATCAATTATGTTAATTTTTCGATTCTCCATTCCTAAATTGCTTGAAATTCTAAAACATCTCATCCAATTTCGGAGTTGTAAACACATAGGAAATAAACTTATCAAAGGCAAACACATCAGTTAAAAGACTGGTTTTGTTTCTCATCAGAATAAAAGACCACCAAACCACAGATCCTTTATATAATACAGCACAGGCAGCACTGACTTAATGAAAGGACTATTAGACGCATATGTGTCGCCACATGGAGATCTGAAGACAGAAAACTTGAGGCATTTTAGATAAACCTCTCATTGCAAAAGTTTCGGAAGGCGCAGAATTTACAGCAGATGTTTCAAAAGTTAATAGTTTATCCTCAAGTTTCACAAACAAGCTTAAGCCTTGTTCCAGACTAAAATGCAAGTTCGAGTTGTTTTTACTGATTGTAACAGATCTTAAAATTGGATGGATGGATGGATGAGTGACAGAACAAAAGATAGATGTATAGTGGTTGGATGGATGGATGAAAAAAAGTTCCCTGTTAGCTGGGTAGATCATACTATAATAAGATAGGTTGGCAGAAATTCACATTCATGCATTGAAATTGAGACCAGTAATGACCACCCTAAACCAGCTAGTAACTATCAAAAGCTGTTTTTTGTTGGATTATCCAGTAGGCCTAAATAAACACACACATACACTTTCAGGTTGGACACTTTCTAGTAAATAGTGAAGCTCTCAAATATCTGAAAACAAAAACACACATCCGATACACCGACAGGCCTGCACCTACTCGAACATTTCTCTCTTTCTCTCACACACACACACACACACACACTCTCTCTCTCGAAGAGTTTGCTCAAACGCATTAGTGCTGGAGTCCAGCCAGATCCGGCAGCTGTACGTGAGCTTGCGGGGAGAAGCTCGCTGGGATAGTAGAAGCATTTTAAAGCCACATTAAACCCAGCACTCCAAAACACATTCATATTCAAAGAGCCTCTCTGCCAAACACTCTGCATATTGCTATTAATAATACCCTTAAAGGGTGTTAAAAACACTCTCGATATTACAGGGGCCATGGTAAACATGTCACCACACCACCATTTCCCAGACTGCCTCTGAGCTAGGGGCTCGTGTAGGACAAAAGAGGTGTGATGTGGACTCTGATGAGAGGCTCCTACCTGCTTATTACACGTCACCTGCTGTGGCCAATCAGAGCGCAGGAGCCAGAATACGCTGAGATGAACAATGGGCCCCGGAAAGAAACACAGCTCGGTTTTCCGAGGCATCCATCAGAATATCTATTAGGTATGACTCTATTAGATGTGGCCTTTCGTGCGTATCATCACTTTTTGTTGTTATTGTTGTTTGTTCTTTCTTTTTACCCCAATTTGTGTCGTCTGTGGCTTTTTTCCCTTTCTTTGTCTCACTCACTTTTTCATTCCATCAATCTCTCGCTCTTTCATGATGGCGTGCTGAGAGGCAATCCTCTTCAGCGGGTGATTGCCCTGTGAATATTTATAGACAGACAGACAGAGAGAGAGAGAGAGAGAGAGAGGCCTCTGCATTGAGCGTCTGTCTAGTTTTCACTATTTCCTCTGATAAATGCAAAGCAAATGCCCTTTTTCTCAAATGCATCTTTATACAGTAAATGTATTTTCCCAACTTTTTTTTTTTTTTTAAATACCAGTTTACATAATAATATTAAACAGCAAAACTGTTTCCAATATTGATAATGATAAGAAATATCTCTTGAGCACTAAATCAGAAAATTAGAATGATTTCTGAAGGATCATGTGACTGAAAACTGGAGTAATGATGCTGAAAATTCAGCTTTGCATCACAGGAATGAATAAGTGACATTATAAAATACATTCAAATAGAAAATAGTCATTTTAAATTGTAATAATATTACATAATATTTGATTGAATAAATGCAGGTTTGGTGAGCTTGGATCTTCGTTAATGTTTGTTAATACAAATACAGCTGTTCATTGTTTGTTCATGTCTGTTCACAGTGCATTAACTAATGTTACTAAATACAACCTTTGATTTTAACGTATTAGAACAAAACATAAAAACTGGCTAAATATTCATGATAAACCCAGGTCTATGTTGCTGCATATGAGGACATACACTGAACAAAATTATAAACGCAACACTTTTTGTACTGCCAAATTCTCTGAAACGCATTTGGAGACGGCTTATGGTAGAAAAATGAACATTCACTTCACAGGCAAAAGCTCTGGTGGACGTTCCTGCAGTCAGCTTGCCAATTGCACGTTCCCTCAAAACTTGCGACATCTGTGGCATTGTGCTGTGTGATAAAACTGCACATTTTAGAGTGGTCTTTTATTGTGGCCAGCCTAAGGCACACCTGTGCATAATCATGCTGTCTAATCAGCATCTTGATATGCCACACCTGTGAGGTGGATGGATTATCTCGGCAAAGGAGAAGTGCTCACTAACACAGATTTAGACAGATTTGTGAACAATGTTTGAGAGAAATAAGCCTTTTGTGTATGAAGAAAAAGAATTAGATCTTTGAGTTCGGCTCATGAAAAAGGGGGGCAAAACAATTGCGTTTATGTGTTTATAATTTTGTTCAGTGTACTTTGATAAAATAGTGTAATTCTATTTATGACAAGTGTTAAAATGGTACATCTGCAAGGTGTCATAATTTAACGTAGTGTTCGAAGTCTAGACTTTTACATGTCAATAATAAACCCACAACAATAGCACCAAATACACAAGTTTTTCCCCAGGACTGATAAATGCTGAAGACTCCAACAACTCTCATAAGCAGAAGTACGGTGTGTCAGTGTGTAATGTTAGAGGATGGCGAGCCCAAAAAGACAGTCAAAGGAAAGCTTTTCGCATGGTCCTACTGTAAATATGGCCGCTTCTAAGAAACTGACAGGCAAGTGTGTCAGCAAAGCCAGAGAAATTGCCAGAGAGTTGAACTCACCCACCATTACCATCGAGGCCCATCATTTCTTACTTGTGGCTATGTACTGACGCACTTTCCTTCTCAGTATCCTCGAAGCGTCTTTGATGCGGCATAATGGATTAGCGCTTGTCTTCCGACTTCAGGGAGCAACCTAAGAAAAAAATCAGCCTAAGAAAAAAAACATTTTTATCACACTCGATCGGATAATCCGGTAATGCGGATCAAACATCTGTGTTGTTTGACATGCTAACATCTTTCATGGTGCATAAAAATGTGAGAAATCAGTCATAGTGAAATCTACTAAATGAGAACCTCAGTTTATTTTGTATGGTATAGCTATGCCATAAAGTGTGAATGTGTGAATTTCTGAATGTGATTGTTGTTGGTATATTTTAGCAGAATTTACCATACTTTAAAACAAAATATTTTTCTTTAAAAGACAAAATTTGGACTTCAAAAGGTCATCTTAAATGAGGAACAATATGGGGTATATTAAAGGGACACTCAAAAATGGAAATTCTGTCATTCCAAATTCTAGACCAATACCTCACCGTCAGACAAAGTTGCTTGTTTTTAATAGTATGTATTTCAAAATGGTTGTGTAACTTTTGGCCCCTTTTTGATTTTCTGTAGTCATTGTGCATTGTAAATAGCTGATAGTTCATCTCATTCATTTCTTTAAAAATGTTGTTATGTTAGCAGGCTATTAAGATGAGTTTATAAGTAAATAATACAGCACTGGCGTTTTTTGCTACAGTTTGCAAGGTTCATTGTCTCTTAAGAAAATCACTGTGCAAAACCAAAACGGTCCAGGCTTAAAAAACAAAACAAAAAAAAAAAAAAGCACCTCAGTATATTTTGCTTTGTTTATGTCAGAAATTTTCAAAAATATGCAAGTAAATATAATGAACCGTAGTCAACAGTTTCCTGCTATATTAATTATGATTTATTTATTTATTTATTTTTGGTGTTGATGCCAATGGAATGTAGCAAAGTATGAGCCTTAAAAAAAAGAAGAAGAATAAGTGCCGCAGCTCTGCATGATCATTTGTGACAAATAATAAAACTATTCAGGCCTTTATTAAAAAGCTTTCAGCTTCTTTTTGAACTATTTATATACACTACCGTTCATATGATTGAGGCCAGTTAGATTGGTTTATTTATTTATTTTTTAAAAGGAATTACTACTTGTATACCACAATGACACATTCAAAATGCGAATTAAGGCATATTTTTACACAATAAATAATGTTCCTTTGAACTATTCATCAAAGAATCCTAAAAAAAAAAATAAATAAATAAGTTTACATACCCCTTGCTGAATCCTTGAAAATGTGAGTATTTTTTAACAAAATAAGAGAGTTCATACGAAATGCATGGCCCTTTCAAGGGAACTTTGTGTTGCGTTTGAGACACGGTGGGAATGCTCTGTGTGATTACGTCGTGAAGAACATAAGCTCATAGGTGACGTCATAGACCAGGAAACTATAAAGCAACCCTGAATTCACGAGGGAGCTGGCTGTGAGCATTGCATGAGTTTGTCCATGAAAACTCTGCTCTTGCCGGTTCGGTTTGTGTTCCCCGAGGTGCGGGTCCAGCTGTTGCCGAGGCACAGTGGCGGCTTTCATCTTGGGGTTTGAAGATGAATCTAGAAAGAATCTTTTAGATGAAGGTTTCTTGTCATCTAGATGACAACATCATCGTCCTCGCTATCTCTCCCCCGAGTCAGCGTCATCTCTGAAATCCCCGACGTTACCCACCAAGCCGTTAAAAAAATACCTCATTGTTGATGGGTAAAGTGTATTCGGCAGCAGGTCAGGCCACGGCACACTATGTCAATTCTCCAAGCATACCAGGCTGACCTGCTGAGGGACATGGACGATTGTGAGGAAGTTAGTGCTGATGCAATTCGAGAGTTGCGTCGCACAACAGATCTATCTGGCCACGGAGCGTCATTTAAATCGTATGTTTAAATCTGACAGATGGTGAAGAAAAAAATAGGTCTGTTCTTCTGGACGTGCCGCTTCTGACTGGACTTTTCAGAGGTTTGTTCCTCACCGGTCCAGTGTCCCCGAGGCTGCTCGAGGAGGGTTGTAGAATGGTCAGTTCAGTTGTTCCCTGCCGGTTCGCTGCCAAAATGATTGTTCAATCAAATCCAGAGACCAGTCTTGAGAGACTGGCTCCCTTATCGGAATTGCTGGTAGTGTGGAAACTTCTGCCAAATATTTCTATATGGGTCTTCATAAAAGAGCTATAGAAAGGGTTTCTCCTCCCATCAGAGAGTCAGGGTTTTACAGCCGTTACTTCATTGTTCCAAAGAAGGATGGAGGGTTGCGTCCTATTCTAGATCTGCGCCATTTAAACAGCAGAGTTCAGAAACTCAAGTTCAGAATGCTTAAACTCAAACAGATTGTATCACAGATTCAGTCCGAGGACTGGTTTGTCACAATAGACTTGAAGGACGCGTACTTCCATGTATCTATACATCCTCATCATAGGAAGTTCCTGAGATTCACTCACTGTAAAACAGTTTCAGAGACTGTTGGGTCTCATGGCAGCTGCGTTCAACGTAATTACTTTTGGCCTTCTGTACGAGACCCCTGCAGTGGTGGCTCAGGAGCAAGGGGTTTTCTCCGAGGGGAAATCCGTTCCACAGGATCAAGGTCACACGGCAATACCTTCGTGCCTTGGTCATGTGGAAGAAACCTTGGTTCCTCGCCCAGGGCCCAGTGTTGGGGGCTTCTTGTCGACGCATCATGCTTGGATGGATGCTTCCCTCACGGGATGGGGGGTGGGGGGTCATGAGTGGGTGCTCTGCGCAGGGTCTTTGGCAGGACTATCAACGTTCCTGGCATATCAATTGTTTGGAGATGATGGTGGTATTTCAAGCTTATTTCCTGCCTGACCTGAGAGGCCATCATGTGTTGGTACGCACAGACAACACATCAGTTGTCTCCTATATCAACCATCAGGGGGGTCTGAGGTCACGTCACCGTTGCAACGTCATCGGCCCAGGGAAAGTTGCTATCTCTCAGGGAAGTATACATTCTGGGGTGTCAGAATGTGTGAGCGGATATCCTGTCAAGACAGGGGCTGTGGCCCGGGGATGGAGACTTAACCCCGAGGTGGTGGAGCTCCTGTGGAAGAAATTTGGTCAAGCTCAAGCAGACCTTTTTGCATCGTCAGATTCAACCCATTGTCCCATGTGGTTCTCCCTTACGCAGCCAGCTCCTCTCGGACTAGATGCGATGGTGCAGATGTGGCCGAGACGGTGCTGGATGCGATGGTGCAGGGGTTCCCACCGCGTCTCAAACTCAGCTAAAAGTTCTCTTGAAAGGGCACGTCTCAGGTTACATATAATTTCCATTACTTGAGAGTAGATGTTAAAACTTCATGCTGATTTGTACTCGGCTTTTGCCAAGATAAGCAAAACTAAGACGTAGCTTTACAGTAAATTATGCTTCTGCATCCATTTACGCTTCTTTCCATATGGTGGTGTGACTTCCCTTCTTTCCAGCATTAACGGCTGCAGTCTACTATGCGCATCAGCACACACAATGGCTGCAACTACAGAGTGGTCTCCCTAGTGGACCAGTACAACAACCGTCTGGATTGAGCCGAGCAGGGGACATCTCTAGGGCCTTCTAGGGTCTTCTAGTGTCCATCCTCAGTGTTTCGTCGACTAGCCCACGACACCTCAAGAGGGCTCGACAGTGACTCTGGCGTCCTAGAGTCACCCCCTCCATCCCCCACTCAACTCAGCCCAGCTTACTGACCTCTCCCGAGACCTAACCACAATCTCTCCGCAACCCAACCATATGCGCCAACCCGTTTGACTAAGGCTGTCGAGCCCCACTGGTGCATTAAAGCTGCTTTATAGTTTCCTGGTCTATGACGTCACCTATGACGTTTCGGGCTTCCATTGGACTGCACTTTACATGTGCTTCACGACGTAATCACGCAGAGCATTCCCACCGTGTCTCAAACGCAGCGTCTCATTCAGGGAACCAGGGTTACATACGTAACCTGAGATGGTATTGTTGAGGTTGTTCTAGAGTCCCTTGTTTGTTCTGTGCAGTTAAACTGCCTGAACGTTCTTTAGAAAAATCGTCCAGGTCACGAAAATTCTTTGGTTTTTCACAGCATCTATTGCATATTTCCCTTTCCAGCAGTTGACTGTATGATTTTGAGATCCATCTTTTCACACTGAGGACAGTTGAGGGACTCAAACACAACTATTAAAAAAGGTTCAAACATTTACTGACGCTACAAAAGGAAACATGATGCATTAAGATGAAGATGTCCACGTTTTTCTTATTTTGTTTAAATACATTTACTTTTTTTTTTTTCTTCATTTACTACTGCCCTTTGGAAGCATGTTTTCCGGCAGACAATTTAAGTGCTATTTCCCGGGATCAACGAGCTGTGTGAAAGGGGCTCTAGTTTGTTGGAAGAGTATGTTTTCCATCCCTATTTAATAGAATATATAATTGTGTCTGATTTGTCCAGATGCTACAAATATTTTTGGAATTTTGTTGGACCTATATGTGGCCCAAAGTGTTGCACCTTGTTTCGAGGGAGAGGAGCAATGATTACCATATCACCCAGATCAGAAGTTGTCAATCTTTCTCAATACAAGTGACTGCAGTGAAATGGAGACCATTTAACCAATCGTTCGGAGACATTTAAAATGATACCAAACATGAGGGTAAAAACAATAGATTCACAAGATGCATCATATGTGGTGTATATAATGGAATGAAGAGGGAATAGGTAGAGGGGGATGCATAAGGGGCTTTTGCACCAGAGGAACCTTTTTATAGTTCCTAGAACTATTGGTGGCAGTTCCCGGATTTTGTCATGTTCTCACCGCAGGAACTAGGAACAATATTAGTTTTAGGAACTCCTTTTGGATGAACTAATTTACCTCCTACTTCACAGTTGGGTCTAAACCAGCACTATAGGAATTATACGTGGCTTTAGTGTACGCTTGTTGGCCGAACGAAAGCGTAACACCAGTACCGCCATTTTTTAAAAGTTGTGTAAACACAGATTATAGCCTATACATTTACTCCAGAAACTATACGAACATGGAAAACAGCGAACATGTCTCTCTTAACCTTTACACTAAGGTGAAAATCCAACCCAACTTTGAGGGAACCAAGCAAAACATAATTATACATTTCTGCACTGGACATCAACCACCCATCATACGCTAATAACTTTTCATTACTGTCTATTTTCTATATAACAGTTCTACCTAATAATGTGTTAGACAGATTGTAATAAACTAATGAGCACAGAGGATGCAAGCAATGTGTGGCTTTGGTTGGCGTTCTTAGCACCATCAAAATAAAGGTTCACCTCGCCGTCAAAATAAAAAAACAACAACCGTCACTTCAGAGTTCCTACTGGCGGTACAAATGCAACCAGGAAAATGTTCCTAGGGGAACCATTAGTTTTACATTAATTGTAATGATATTTCATAATATTAATTTTTGGGTAACACTTTAGAATACGGTTCCTTCGTTAATGAATAACTACACAAGAACTAATGAGTAACACAATATTAACAATCTAGTAACTATTATTAACTAACAAGAAACTCTGATTAACGAACTAGTAAGTAATAGCGCATAGACGAAAGTGGTAGTTCACTATTAAGTAATCAATAACTACTATTTTTTTAATACTTCCCAGAGAACTACTAAAAAAAGTTTATTAACAATCTAGTAACTACTATTAACTAAAAGAAATTCTTATTAACGAATTAGTAAGTAATAGCTCACAGATGAAAGTGTTACTAGATACTTCTGTGGGAATTACTAATTATTTGGATCCGTATTATAAAGTGAAGATCATTGGAACTAACTAGTAATTACTCAAATGTTACTAAAGACATTTTCTAAAAGTATACTAAAGTTCACCAAAAATCTCAAACGTTTGCACAAATCATGACTAGATCATGTAGTAACACTTGAGTAATTACTAGTTAGTTCCAATGATCTTCACTTTATAATACGGATCCAAATAATTAGTAAGTAATAGCTCACAGATGAAAGTGTTACTAGATACTTCTGTGGGAATTACTAATTATTTGGATCCGTATTATAAAGTGAAGATCATTGGAACTAACTAGTAATTACTGAAGTGTTACTACATGATCTAGTCATGATTTGTGCAAACGTTTGAGATTTTTGGTGAACTTTAGTAACTTTTAGAAAATATCTTTAGTAACACTTGAGTAATTAGTAGTTAGTTTCAATGATCTTCACTTTATAATACGGATCCAAATAATTAGTAACTCCCACAGAAGTATCTAGTAACACTTTCATCTGTGAGCTATTACTTACTAATTCGTTAATAAGAATTTCTTTTAGTTAATAGTAGTTACTAGATTGTTAATAAACCTTTTCAGTAGTTCTCTGGGAAGTATTAAAAAAATAGTAGTTATCGATTACTTAATAGTGAACTACCACTTTCGTCTGTGCGCTATTACTTACTAGTTCGTTAATCAGAGTTTCTTGTTAGTTAATAATAGTTACTAGATTGTTAATATTGTGTTACTCATTAGTTCTTGTGTAGTTATTCATTAATGAAGGAACCGTATTCTAAAGTGTTACCAATTTTTGTACTGTATTTTTGCTCAAATGCATCCATGGTGAGCATAAGAGAGTTCTTTAAAACATAAAACAAATCTTGCCAATTTCAAACTTGAGAAAGAAAATATGAAAAATGGCCAAGTTTGGTGTTTATCTTAAATGTAAGATACTCCATATTACTTGTCTATTTAAATATTTTAAATATTTGAGGCCTAATGGCTAAGGCCAAATCACCATTGTTAGAATGTATTGCTTAATTAAATATATATTTTATTGAATATTAATAACTTCACCATGTCAGCAGTCAAATTTTGTGCATGCAATGTGTTCAATAGCTTTTTGTGTATAAATACTAAATTTGTAGCCCTATTAAAATATCAGGAGTCATTTTTTGTTTATTTGAAGAGGAATAAAAAAAAAGGCAAAGTGGGATACCTGTTCCATCACCATGTTATGAATGCATCAGAGCAACAGCATTCAGATGACCTTTACACAACCATATGACTTTATGAATTCTTTACAAAATCCTGATAGAAGTTTATCTAAAACCCTATTGGGATGCAGAGGCATGCTGTTTATTTCCATTGAAAATCTAATGCGGAGGAGAACTCAGGCAGGAGTTAAGCTGTCTACAGGACCAGCACAAGATGCACACAGCTTACCGCTGACTGGATGTTTCAAATTTACCTTGAGAAATGAGTCGGAAAGCCAGCACTACGAAGCTAAAACGTTGTATTTATTTATTTAAAAATGCTGTTTCAAGCTCACTTTCTGGTAAAATGCATTGCACATCTCATTTGCCCATTTAATTTTATTCTGAGAATTTCTGCATGTTTTTGCACCTATTCTGCACTTTCCTTAAATTCCATCTATTATGTTATTTTGAAGGTTCGTAATTTTGTTCTGGAGGTTTTCTTACAGTAGGTTTACATGCAGCCAACCTTTCATTTTCTCATAATATACATTGCAACATCATCTCTTTTCTCACAGTGTCTGAAATGGTTCGATAAAGGATTCAGGGCCCCATTTTAAGGATCTAAGCGTATTGTCTAAAGCGCAGGGCACAAGTGCACTTAGGTCACATGTGAATCGACTTTTGCTAGTTTAACGATGGGAAAAATGGTCGGTGCGCCCAGTCTAAAAGGGTTGTTCCTATTCTCTTGATGAGTAATTGGTGTGTTTTGGGTGTAACGTGCAATAAACCAATCAGAGCCTCATCTCCCATTCCCTTTAAAAGTCAGTTGTGTTCGCGCCATGACGGATTTGCTGTTTACATGGCGGAATTTGCAAGCAGCAAGACTGAACGCCTCTCCAGAGAGGAAACGGATCTTAAAGCACGCAAGCAGACCATCTACAGGACTAGCCGGATTCCACCATATCTTTATGTACATAATAATAATCTTTAACATTGTAATCAGGTTCATTGTGGCCAGGTTTCAGTCTATTTCAGTTGCCTCAAAATAGCGACGCATCAACAAAGCGCCCGAAAACTCCTCGTTTTCAGACCAGCACACATGGGCGCAAATGCATTTGCTATTTAACCCTTTCACACGCAAGTTTAAAATATTCTAACTTACCCCCCAGCGTGAGTTTTTCAAGGCCACTATTATTCAGAACTTGCCGCTTTAATGTTTCCATGGTGATGCGTCATTGCTTGTCACGTGACACAGCACAATCACAACACAGCGCTGAATGAATGATGATCTGCTTTTATGTCATTTTTCCTTTTTTGTTAAAAAATATTCACAAATGTAGTAGCTGTCGCATGAAACACTGATATTCTGATTGTCAAATATGTGCAAGTGGATGGGTTTTGTTGTTTAAACATTTTTATATGATTACGTCAGTTGAGCTGTATGCACAATGGGCGGCGCCATTTTAGTTTGTTTTACAGTTCAGAGAATCGGACCTGTTGGATTTACAACGTCAATTCCTCCACTTCTCACGAAATACATGATAGTAAGTGGCTGGAGAACTGGGAGAAGAATAGGGTCAAATGTTAAGCTACTTACACAATGTGCATCTGATATGAATAAAACGTGTCGTCTTATTATCATTGTGCCGTGTGTATGATAGGGCCCTCTGTCTCTCTAAACCCAGAGTATGTTCTCTTTCCGAAAGCATACTCTGCTCTGATTGGTCAGATGGCTCAGTCTGTTGGGATTGGTCTACTGTTTACAGCGCATGCCAGAAACGAAATGTCCGTTATCATATCTGAATTTGAGCTCCAGATCTTCCTCAGCATTTGCACAGTAAAAGGAACAGTAACAATGGCGTCGGTTTTACTGTAGCAATTAGAACCAAAGTCCTCATCCTTTGGAATTGCATGAAAGTGTTTTCACAGCACAGAAAACGTCTCGGTTACGTATGTAACCCTCGTTCCCTGAGTAGGGAACGGAGACGTTACGTCAGAAGTGACGGAGATTGGGGGTTTCGCATAGAAAGCCAATCCTCTTCGAGTATTTAAACACGAGCCAATGGCATGCAATGCCTTGGGGCTGCGGAAATTTGCATAGCGTACTCCGCCCTACTCCGTGAGTATAAAAGGAGGAAGTGAACGCAACCGCAGTATGTCTTCGCTGAGGAGCCAAGACTGAACTCGGCATCTACCCAGCGATACAGCAGAAGTGGCAGGGAGACGTAACGTCTCCGTTCCCTACTCAGGGAACGAGGGTTACATACGTAACCGAGACGTTCCCTTTCGTAGTCACTTCGAGTTACGTCAGAAGTGACGGAGATTGGGGGTCTGTGCCATCACGCCAACTTCAGGCTGTCTTCCAGTGCCCTGCGAAAGTCTGAACCCCCGAGCCTTACCTGTTTTCATTAGGGGATCCGACTTAGACACAGGATTACCAAGGTACACTGGGAAACATATCCCGAAGGGGACATGCTACCAGCTGCCTACCGAAGGGAGGACTTACGAATACACATATGGCCACATAGGAACACATATGGAATCACTGGAGCACCAACCGCAGGTGGCTACTAATTTCAGCTCCAGGGGTGGCAGATGGCTTGCCAAGGGAAGACACATGCTCAGAGAGGCTTACAGTGGATAATACACATGAGACGGTTACCAAGGGGGAACCGTACGCATGGAGGCACCTAGCCAGCATCCAGAGCCACAGCAGTGGTGCCCGCATCGTCGGTGCTGGAGGACTCAAGGCTTCAATGGAAGAACTGAGGAAATATCGCACTTATCCAGTCCGGGGAGTGGAGTGGCGAGCAAGCGAAGACACCAGAGCGGATCCAGAACTGGCCGAAACGAGTATGTGAGAGGATACCGGCTCAATTCGCAGATTATAGAATCTGGCGAAGGTGTTGGGTGTCGCCCAGCCTGCAGCTCTGCAGATGTCTGTTAGCGAGGCGCCGTGCGCTAAAGCCCAAGAGGAGGCCACACTCCGAGTGGAATGGGCCGTCACACCAAGGGGGCACGGAAGGCCTTGCTGCTGGTAAGACAAAGCAATGGCATCCACTAACCAGTGGGACAGCCGTTGCTTTGAGAGAGCCCTTCCCTTCTGGCTCCCCCCATGACAGACAAAGAGCTGGTCTGAGGTCCTGAACACTGCGTTCTGTCGACATAGGTGCGGAGAGCACGTACCGGACAGAGCAGTGCCAAGGCTGGGTCTGCCTCCTCCAGGGGCAGCGCTTGCAGGTTCACCACCAGGTCCCCTTAGGGGAGTGGTAGGAACCATGGGCATATATCCAGGCCGGGGTCTCAGGAATACGTGAGAGTAAGCCGGCCCGAACTCCAGGCACACTTCGTCAACAGAGAGTGCGAGCAGGTCCCTTACTCTCCTGATGGAGACCAATGCAATCAGGAGTGCTGTCACATAGGACAGGGCAAAAACTCTACCGACTGCAAAGGCTCCAGGGGAGGCCTCTGCAGAGCACCCAGGTCTACTGAGAGGTCCCCAGAGGGCAGGAGGGGAGGGAGGCGGATTTAGCCCCCTCGCTCCCCTCAGGAACCTGATGACCAGGTCATGCTTCCCATAGACTTACCTTTCACTGCATCATGAGACGCGGCAATGGCCGCGACATAAATCCAAAGGGTGGAGGGCGACAGCCTACGCTCCAACCCCTCTTGCAGGAAGGAAGCACGACTCCGATCGAACATCTCCGGGGGTCTTCTCAGCGAGAAGAACACCAATTGACGAAGAGGTTCCACTTCAACGCATAAAGGTGTCTCGTGGACGACGCTCTTGCGGAAGTGAAGGTTGCCGCCACCGCAGGTGGCAGCGAACTCAAACCTGCCTCGTCCCGTCCTGGAGCCACACGTGCAGCCTCCAAGATCGGGACAAGGGTGCCACAGAGTGCCCCGTCTCTGAGAGAGTACGGTCTCAGAGGAATAGGCCAAGGAGGTGCTGTCGCGAGGAGCATGAGTTCGGAGAACCACGTCTTGGTGGGCCAGTAGGGGGCTACCAGCAAGACCTGCTCCTCGTCCTCCTTGATCTTGCACAACACCCGTGCAAGGAGGCTCACTGGGGGAACGCACACTTGCGTGGGCCCCGTGGCCAGCTGTGCGCCAGCGCATCCGAGCCGAGAGAGCCGCGGGTCAGGGAAAAAACTGGGCGCAGTGAGACGAGTCCCGAGAGGCGAACCGGTCTATCTGTGCCTCCCCGAACTGGTCCCAAATCAGCTGGACCGACTGGGGATGGAGTCGCCATTCGCCGGAGATGGAACGGGCCCGGGACAGCTCGACGGCTGCCCGGTTCCGGTCTCCAGGAATGTAGCTGCACGAAGGGACCTCAGGTGCTTCTGACTCCATATCAAGAGGTGGCGGGCGAGCTGCGACAACCGGCGCGAGCGTAGACCCCCCCTGGTGGTAGATGTACGCTACTGCCGTAGTGTTGTCTGAGCGGACAAGCACATGCTGGCCCTTGAGCACGCTCGGAAGCGGTGCCGGGCGAGCCGTGCTGCCAACAGCTCGAGGCAATTGATGTGCATGAGGCGCTGGGCTCCTGTCCAGGAACCGGCGGCTGCATGCCCATTGCACATGGCACCCCAACCCGTGGTAGACGCATCCGTGGAGACAACGAGATGCCTGGAAACTCGCTGAATAGGGACCCAGTCCGTAAAAAGCTGAGGTTCGACCACGGGAAGAGGGTTCGGCGGCGCGTCGGAGTCACTGGAACTCGGAGCGAGCCGCGATGCCATGCCCACCTCGGGACTCGATCGCGAAGCCACAGCTGAAGCGGTCTCATATGAAGCAAACCGAGCGGCGTACCGCGGATGCCATATGCCCCAGGAGCCTCTGAAATAGTTTCAGTGGAACCGCACTCTTGCCCTCGAACTGTCGAAGACAAGCCAGCAGTGAGTGCGCGCGCTCGTCGTGAGCTGCGCGGACATGGCGACCGAGTCTATCTCCATGCCGAGAAAAGAGATCCTCTGCACGGGGCAAAGTTTGCTCTTTTCCCGGTTGACCCGAAGGCCCAGACGGGCTTGGTGCCGTAGCACCAGGTCTCTGTGTTCGCAAAACCCGAGCTCGAGAGTGTGCTAGTATCAGCCAGTCGTCGAGATAGTTCAGGGTGCGAACCCCGTGTTCGCGAAGGGGAACAAGGGCTGCCTCGACGATCTTCGTGAAGACGCGAGGGGACAGAGCTAACCCGACTGGGAGAACGGCGTACTGGTATGCCTGGCCCTCGAAGGCAAACCGAAGAAACGGTCTGTGTCGAGGGAGAATGGAGACATGGAAGTACGCGTCCTTCAGGTCGATCGCTGCAAACCAATCCTGATACCGAACACATTCGAAAATGCGTTTGGCCGTGAGCATTTTGAACGGTAGTCGATGGAGAGAACGGTTCAAAATGCGCAGGTCCAGGATCGGTCGTAACCCACCGGTCTTTTTTGGGGACAATGAAGTAGGGGCTGTAAGCCCGGACCTCACCTCGGCTGGAGGGACCGTCTCGATTGCACCCTTCGCCAGCAGGGTCGCAATCTCCGCTCTCAAGACTGGGGCATTGCCACCAAACATCGCGGAGCGAACTCCCCTGAAGCGGGGAAGAGACCGTGCGAACTGAATCGCGTAGCCGAATCTGATCGTTCTGATGACCCAGTGGGATACCCGGGAAGCGCTAGCTAGGCTTCCAGGAAGTGAGCCAACGGGGTCATGCGAACCACAGACGTCCCCCCGGAGGGGCAGCGAGGCGGGTCGACCGGCATGCGTGCAGGAGTTACCCCGTCCGGATGCACCGTCGAAACCCGCTCCCCGACAGAAGAGACCAGGGAAGGCAGAGCGTTCCACGGGGGTCTGTTCTGCCGGGGGTCTGGCGACAGAGGGGGAAGGGATTGGCGTAGCCCGGGGACGACACACGCACCCTTCCGCGCCCTCCGAGACAGAGAGGAATGAACGGGGCGACGCACTGGACGTCGTGCGCGCTCATTCCAGTCTGTGTGCTCAATGACAGTGTCAGCTTTTCCTCAACCAGCTCAGGGAGCTAGCTAGAACAAAAGATTCTCCACCGGCCCTCCACCGGGGAAGGAGGGGCCCTGCCACCGCCTCCTGAGAAAAACCATGACACTATCACTGAGCGGCCCGCCTCAGGAACATCGCTTCGCCTGGCATCTAGCGGGGCACGCGGCCTGAGGGGGGGCTCTTTTCTTGGGACGCTTACCTGTGGCCTCCTCCGCGACGCGAACCGGCTGAAGGCTGCTGCTGGGGCCGCGTGGGAGGGAAGGGAGCCGCAGGGGGGCGTCCTCGGCGGCGAGCTGGCGGAGGCGTCCGAGCCGACGGCTGGTTGGAGGCAGCAGCTGGCCGTCGGGGCAGAGAAACCGCCTTCGTCTGCTCCTAGGCGGTCGAGAAGTGCTGGGCAAAGTCCTGGACCGCACCGCCGAACATTATGATGCTCCTGGACCACAGCGGTGGGCATCACCTGACCAAGGGAGCGAGCGACCGCCTCCGTGACCCGTTTAAGGACAAGGTAGGCGACAGGCTCGCAGCTCGCTTGGTCCGTCACCTCCTCGTGCACATTCCTGAGCAGCTAGCTTTGTAGGTGCTCATCATATGCAGGGCGGAGGCTGCCTGTCCCGCCGCTCTACAGAATCGCGCCGCCATAGACGACGAGAACCCATAGGCTTTGGAGGGGCATCTGAGAGCAACCGCCGGTTGACCGGGGGAGCCCCAGCGTACCCACAGACAGCCGCATCGCCGAGGGGAGGAAGGGCGGGGAACTAAGCACGCTTTTTTTTTTTTTTTTTTATTTATTTATTTTTTAGTGCGTGTCAGTTCCGCATGCAACTCGGGGAAAAAAGGAAATTGGGGTTGGCCGTGGCCGTAAGGCGGCAGCGTTACCCAAAAACCAATTATTCAGCCGCGAGAGATCGGGGAGGGGCGGAGTTCCACCCCCACCCGATGCTCACGGACGCCCGAGATAGCACGGCCATCATCGCGGGATCAGACACGGCGGCGCTGACGCTCCCGAGGGAGGCAACGCGGCCGCATCCTCACTTCCCGAGGAGTCAAGCCCGCCTAGTGATGCTGTGATCGACATCGCATCATCATCTGGAGCGCTGCCCGAAGCAGCCGGTGCCACCGAAGAAGCAACCGACTGAATCGAACTAACGCTCGCTGGCTCTCGCACTGAGGCGGGAGGTGTGGCCCGAGGAATCGTCGGGGCTTATCCCACACCATCACCGTAAATCACCAGGTCCCCGGGTCGACGGGCCCCCTATGGAGGAAACCGATCGAGCGGGGGGGACCGGGACTCTCACTCAAGTGAGATCATTGAGTCTCGACCTCAGTGTAGAGATGGTCATGTTCCCACAGAAGGAAAATGAGTCATCCACGAACGCTGCTGCTGCATGCTGAAATGCCCAGGCATACAAAGCAGCGATCGTGACCATCAGATGACGACAGAAATCAATCACACCCAGAAGAGCACGGGCGAACCGTCTTTAAAAAGACGTGCGCGTGCAGCTCTTTCAATGAGAGGAGGAAATTCACTCTTTCAGCGCTGAAGCGACCAGGGAGAAGCGCAAAGTCTGGCAGACCACTGCTCAGATCGCAGGCGATGCAGAATCTCGCTGGGTACCGCCGTCACACCAACACTGAAGAGGACGCTCGTCTCGAAGAGTCTTGAACAGTGCTTTCAGGAGTGAAGAGGTTCTCTTGGCTCCGAAGCGAAAACATACTGCGGTTGCGTTCACTTCCTCCTTTTATACTCACGGAGTAGGGCGGAGTACGCTATGCAAATTTCCGCAGCCCCAAGGCATTGCATGCCATTGGCTCGTGTTTAAATACTCGAAGAGGATTGGCTTTCTATGCGAAACCCCCAATCTCCGTCACTTCTGACGTAACTCGAAGTGACTACGAAAGGGAACAGCGTCTTCTCAACATGTTGACAACATAAATAAATCAAACACTTCCAGCCCTCAGCTACAACTACAGTGTTTGAGAGTAAGTCACAGGCAGCCAATAAAGACCATTGGTATTATGCAAATTTGCTACATATGTAGGTTTAAGCAGGAACGAAGTAAGGCTGGCAAACTGACAACTCATTGAAGGCAGTTCAGAATCAGTTCTTTCTTTTGGGAGACTCCATTTATCCTGCACTTTGATCTTTGCAGGCCTTTTAAATTCACAAACAGCTATATTATACATGAAAGGTAATATTTGAGGAATGCATAATAGAGGCATTTTAATTCTACCCTGTGCATGTCAGTAGGATACAGCACTGCAATTTATGTTAAGGAATTAAATATATTATATTATAACTATATTTGCAAATTCTATCATTTACTGAAAACCTGGAGAGCCATGTGTAGCGATTTGCAGGTTACAAAATACTTGACAGTACAAAAATGGCATACTGTATTAAAATGGTTCAAAAATTTTGCAATTATCAATCATTTTCAGCAGCTCTGGATCTGTCAACAGTTTTATTACCCTTGAATGGTGATCCTTTGGTTGTATACTGTCTGTGCATAATATAATGTTGTATTCTCTATATAATATGTCGTATAACCATACTACATCTATGATTTGGTTCAGTCCAAACTACATCAAATAAACTGAATGATCATCTCCAAAAGTCTCATGAAAATGTGAAGTGTGTTTATGGGATATTGTGCTCTGCGGACACGTTTAAGAATCTGCTGTTTGTTTCGCAAGTATAGAGGTTTTATCTGCTCCACTGAATCGATAAAGGAGACATTACAAGTCAAGTCTCTCCAAAACACACTCCAATGCCATTAATTATCCGTCATCTTGTGCATTCTCTCCCAGCCCTCACAAACACAATTCCCTCCACCTTAATTATATCAATAAAGATTACATATCAATTTAAACAAATGTTTTGGAGAGTAAGCCATGTGGAGAATTATCCATATAAATAGCCATTAAAAATGCATAACTGTCAATTATTGCTCTCGTAGAGTCGCAATTATGCAGTCTTAGTGACCTTGCATTGGTCTTATCCATTAGGAAGAGCTCTCTGAGAAATGAAGTGTCATGTTCCATACGGGGCTCGATCCCACCGGATAATGAAATAAAAGGAAGAGAGGAATAAACACGTCTCTAATGAACGCCCCGAGAACTTGGCTGGGAAACTGAATGAGAAGTTGTGCATGCTGGGAAAGAGGTCAGCATACCTGGACATGGGCTCATTTCATGTGCAATTCATGTTTTAAATGATCATTTTACAGCTCAAGAGAGCATTCTTGAAATTTAAATGCAAATTGTAGTACATGAGGAAACTAGCCCTGTCAGCTAAGTAAAGTGAAAATGTCATTATTGTAACATTATTGTGGCTTTAGAAGTCAATGTAGTGATGTATTTCTATATAATTGAACATCAGTCTATCACTGGTCAACAGTAATCCATTTACAATCAAATTTATTTGTTCACTGTAAACTTAGAGCAGATTTTTTATTTTATTTTATTTTTGCCATGTGTGAATGCAGTTTACAACTAATGCATGAGGACGACTTGCTAAAACGCGAATAGCGCATCAAATTTGCGTCTAGTTTGACGCTTGACCACTTTGTGTTAATTTGCGCGTCAAATTCACTTCAAACTATTGTTTTACGCGCGTCAGTTTCATTCATGAATCGAAATCAGAATCGAAACCCGTTGGCGGCCATTTTTATGTTGATCGAGGATTCGTATTTGCTCTGGAGAGCAGACCCAGCAAACAAATTTAGGTTCTGAAAACGTTAGTTTTTGGTTCCCAGAACGTTCCTAGTACTTTCCCTTTACGTAAAAAAAAAATGGAACCTAAAAATAAGCTACATGGAATGTTCCTATAACGTTCTTGTTTGGTTCCCTCCCAAAAAAATAACCTCATGGGACCATTCAGGAATGTTAGGGGAACGTTCTGTGTTTGCTGGGGAAGAGCGGCGTGGGGATCATTGTCACCGTATTTTTGTCCACCGGACCCTTCAGAGGCGAACCGTTTGCATAGAGCCAGCTTTCCAAAAGTTATTAATCTGTCCTGTGATTTTTTTTCTCTCTCATGTCCAGACACGAACTTATGCTTATGTTGGTTGTTTTTACATCATAATAATATTTAATATAATCTAGATATGGAATGAATAACATTCAAAACAAAATGAACATGTCTCGTATATTGAAATAAAGTTTTAAGAGATAAAATATTTGCTTTGTTGTGCATTAGAACCACACTAGGCATTTAGTCATATTATAAAATAATTTATTGAAGCATCCAGATCCTTCACCACATGAGCAAGCTGCAGGCTCCTGATTGGTTAACGTGGCGCGAATTGACGGCAAAGTTCAGATTTTTCAACTCGGGTGGCAGACGCAAATTCGCATCAAACGCGTGAACGCACATATAGCATTTGCGCGCCAGACGCTCAATTCGCGCCTTTCGCGAGAACTTGACGCGCGAATTAGCCGTATTCGAATCTACCCGCCGCAGGATTTTTTTTTACGTGCGTAACGCGTCTTTGCATTGACTTAACATTGAAATCATTCCTGCCTGACGCGCTATTCACGTCCAGTGTAAACACACCATAAAAAGAAGGTATCATATTAAAAAAGTTAAAAAAAAAAGTCATAGTAACTGTTACACAAATCATAAATATCAGAAAAAAAGCATCCTGCTCCCACAAATTGTAAACAAAGTAATGTGCTAAATAAAACAATTATAGGAATGCTGGACAAGTATATAAATGTAATACCTCATTAGTCTTATTACTTATTACTCTAAAAAAAAGTGTTTCTCAGCATTTCTTTCAGCTGCTGATGTTGACTATAAGCACATTGCTGCTGTCTTCAAGGCTCGAGGGTCTCGAGAGCGTCTGTAAACTCCAAACAGCTCTCGTAAACACACACGCTCCCTTTATAACAGCAGCGGAGCGGCTGCACGTTTGACCTGCGGCTGCGCCGAATTATCAAGAGCTCTCTCTGGATGAAGAAATCACTCGCTCCACGTCAGCTTTTCCAAGGTCTTTATTGAGTGCATTTCAGTACAATAGTTCTCAGAAAGTTACAGTTTCAAACTCTGACATACTCATCACAAGAAACGAGTGTTAACTATACAGTCTCGGTAAGGTGGGAGGGCTTTCCTTCATTCCGTATCTACAAAACAGTGTGAGCTAGTATCCATGCCATGCTAGTAGTATCCACAGTCTCTCGAACCCTTTGACACTTTGATTCTCGGTTGCCAAAAGTAATGCTCCATCACTTTAACATGAAAGTGTCGTTTGAAGCCCGAAAAAACAACAACAACACAAGGCCCGTTCCTACAGGCAGTGCCCGGCGACGCTTTTGTTTGTTCCAAACTTGCTTTTTGTTTGTGCTTGTGAAGTCTGAGCCGTGCTGGTGAACACATGCACCGCTCAGACTTCAGCTGGCACAGTAACAGCATCAACGCTGATCCGCTGCCAAACGCACACCAGACTCCACAAAGTGTCGACACTCCAGGCAAAAGAGCGATAAAATTAGACTCAATTCATTTCCGTTCATCCTCTCACTCCCTGCATGTTCCCTCAAACCTCCGAAAGGAGGTGGAAGAGGATGATACCCTTGCAAGAGATGAAGACCACCCTCAATTTTGAGTTTTTGGACATGTGCAAAAAGAGAGTTCTAAATGTGAAAAAAGAGACACATGAAAAAAAGGACATTCACATTACAAACGATAGCGTACATATTCAAATAGAAATCATATATTACATCTGTATTGGTTCTACATGAGCGATAGATGAACGTGATTTCTTGAATCAACAACTTTGTTGAACCTGGAACAACATTCCAATCAACCAATCAGATTTGAGGGACAAGTTTACAGTTTATGTCAAGTTTAGTTTTACAACCAGGGTTAGGTGTTTCTACATCAGTGTTATTCACAGAGCGTTTCTTATGTGTATGGTTAGGTTTAGGGATAGGGTTAGGATTACATTTTCAGACTGAAATGTTGTTCCAGGTACAACAAAATACTAAATACTAAAATTACTAAATCCCAGGACCATGTGCGATGCTATGAAGCTTTCTATGAAGCACTGCCATGTGTTTGACAGTATTAATATGTAGTGATAGATGGATATATTGGCCACGCCAATTATTTGACAACTGTGTGATATCTGCAACTGGAAGATTTTCACAGGAAGTTTGAGGACAGTAAGATTACTATTATTTTTTCATGTTTTAATGGCAAAGCTATTATTCCAGTCTTCAGTGTCACCTTTAAATATGCTGATTTGCTATTCAGCATTTTACACCACTAATTATTATCAATGTTGGAGACAGTTGTGCTGCTTAATATTTCGATTTGATGAATAGAAGGTTAAAAAGAACAGCGTTTATTTGAAATATATATTTAAACAAGTCTTTACTTCCACATTTTATCAATTTAAAATTATTACTTTCTGTGTGACCCCAAACCTTTGAACGGTAGCAAATATGGAGGGGGCGGCACAGTGGCTCAGTGGGTTGGACTGTCGCCTTACAGCCCAAACAATACAAATACATGCTTAAGAGGCTAAATTGTCTGTAGGTGTGAATGTGTGTGCGTACCAAGCCATGAATTGGGGAAAGTTGGGAAAAGCCCTGGCAACCTACCCTGGAAAGAAAAGTCAAGAAAATTCATGGACAGTCTCTCATGTATGACGAGAGATGGCCATAGAATCACCAAGAGTCAGACATCGATAGATAGAAGGAGGAGATGCCATTATTTAGGTTTTTTTCAAAGCTTATTGAAGGGTATTATTAATTGGGGGAAAAAATCTAGATATTGTCATCTCCCATTAAAAAAACATAACATTTGTCAACCACTGTAATTCTATATGCCTCCCTCAAAAAGACACAACATGAAATGCCATTTGCAACCCAATAAGCAGTATTTATAAGTGAAACAGGGTTTTCAAAAATAAGGATGACAGCACAATTGGAGTGTGAAAAGAACTGAGAATAAATCAGGTGGTTGGAGGAGAGAAGTTGAAAGGAACATGTCATTAAAAAGAAAATAGGGTCAGTTTTAATTTCATGCTTACTTAAAACTCTAATCTCTAAGGTCTGTCCCTTCCTTTGTCATCTTTCTTAGTTTTTTATTCCCCATTTCCCATTCTGGACTCTCTACCGTCTTTCTCTCTCATTTTGTCTTTCATTCTCCGACTGACTCCAGATCATTCATCACTCTCCTCAGCCTGTGTGTATCCCAGCATGCTCCACCCTCCCCAACGAGCGCAAGTCAGCCATTTTTCAGCTGGGCCATACAGCGGGACGCCGGACAGCTTGGTTACGCCCCGCCGCGAACGAGCTGGACGCGGGCCATGGTGAGGATACTTTGTGATCATAAATTGAGCTGCCTCTGGTCCTTTACAGAGGGGAAGACGTCTTCATCGTGCGCTAACGTTTTTATAAGAGCCAAACACCATCGCTACTACCGTCGTATTAAGGAACAGATTCGCTTTCTTCAATGTAATACAATGAAAGAGAGTATGTGTGTGTGTTTGCCCAAAAGAATAAGCCTCTTGGCAGAAGCTGTACAAGTGTGTCATCCTTAACAAAAGAGGCAATACGCTCTTTGGTTGCCATGGTGAAATTCATTGTAGCCAATTAGGTGCAACACCTTGGGTATATCTGCGTGATGGATTGTGTGTGTGTGCTGCTTGTAGAGAACAACCATAAAGCATGTGTCTGGTTAACTTACAGGCAATGTAGCGGCTTATTCATTGCACACACACACGCAAATGCTTCACAACAGGCAAATGAATGGTAGAGGTGCTAAGCTTTACAAACCTTACTGTTTCGAATTACACTTTAGGGCCTTTAATGCTAAACCTCATGAGAGCATGTGGAGGTGCTTTTAGTCATTATGACCCTAAAATATGGAACCTTTTACAAATTGCATTTATATGTATTCATTTGTAAGACACTTTCATCCAATGAGGATAAAAGCCAACTTTATTTGCAGCACACACTGATTAGACAAGCTCCCAATTTGTCAAAAGGTTAAAACCCTGGTGAAGATATTTATTTTTATGTTGGCTTTTGGAGCGTTAAAGGTCTGCATTTAACATTTAAATGACAATTTTTTTTTCATGTATTGCTTTTTTGTTTTCTTAAAGGAATAGTTTTCCTTTTTTTTTATTCATCCCATACTTTACTCACCCTCAAGCCATCCAAGGTGTATATGGCTTTTTTCTTTAAGCCGAACACAACAGTTAGATAAAGTAAGGCGTTTTAAGCTCATCCATTAATCATAAAAATTATCAATACGACTCCAGCGGGTTAAAAAAATGCATTCTGAAGTGAATCGGTGGATTTTTGAAAGAAAAATGTCCATATGCGCATTAGCGAGAGAGAATATAGAAAATACTGTATATTATTTCATATAATACTAGAAATATTACTATGAACTACTATGAATTAATAATGAGAAAATCGCTAAATATATCAACATTTACATTTTGCAACAGAACATTTGAATTATTAATAAAGAAATAGCCATTACTTTTTAAATACTTATATTATATCATTTTAAATATAAGTAAAACACCTGGAATTTTACTCATCTGGAGGCAGCTTTAAGGCGTTTACATTGATGATTTAACAATGGTATTGCCCACAAGCTTTAAAAATACTCAGTTTGAATGTAGATGTCTCTGCATATACTAATAATAAAAAGGTTGATCACCTTGCTATCACACTGATGCCTGTTGTCACTGTTCTTCATTATCATCCACACTAATAAACATGGTTAATTACAAGATCTGGCAGTGGTAATGAAATACTCTAAGAGCAGTTTGCCAGTTGTGAAAGAAAAATGTCCGTACCCGCATTAACAAGAGAGTCCAGTTCTGGCTGAGGGGCGACCTCTGACCCGACACATGACATAAGCGTAGCGTCAGCTTAGCTGAGAATTGATGAATGTGGAAGCACAGTGGGTAGAACAAGACAAGCGAAACGAATTAGAAGTCTAAAATTGTCAGAGGATTTCGATATTAGAGAAGAGGAGCTATGTCCTACATCAGGTCAGAGGTCACCCTTCCGCTGGAACAAGCGTACTGGCCGTTGCCAGTGATTATAGTTTGAAATATGGATATTTTTCTTGCAAAAACCCATCACTTCGCTTCAGAAAGCATTTTCCACCACTGGAAATGGATTACTTTTATGATAGATGGGTTTGCTTTTTGGGGCTTAAAAAACAAGTGGACATTATTCAATGCCATTACAAAGTTGGGAAGAGCCAGGATAATATTTAATATAACTCTGTGTTCGAAAGAAGGAAGTCATATACACCTAGGATGTCTTAAAGGGTAACTTATGGGATAATTTTCATTTTGGGTGAACTATTCCTTTAAAATGATATTATAAAGTACATTTTATTTATAAAAAGGTTTTATACAAGTAAACTATTAGTAATATTATTTGTAACATTTAAAAAAAAAGTTCAATGCATTAACATTACTTCATACAATAAGTATGAACAATGATCAGCATTTTTCCTCTAGGTTAATTAATAAATACACTGGATCATTCATAATCCATGTTCATATTTGTTTATACAACTTGAAATGGTAAAATGTTTTAGCATTTATGAAATGTATATTAACCTAGATTAATAAATGCTTAAAAAATTCCTGTTGGTTGTTCAATAACTAATATTGACTTAATAGCATGACCTATAATAATAATTTTTCAATTATTATCATTATAAATCAATTGGCTGATGCTATTTCTCAATGGCAACCAAAAAAAGAACAGCCCAAAGCTGACAACAGTGTGTGTGTGTGTGTGTGTTACCCAGTGCTTCATTGACTGCTTAAGTAGAATGTGCTCAATGGGGTGGCGTTGGGCATCTGTTCATAAAGGGTCACACAGATGTTCAATCCAGACACACACACAAAATAAATGGAGAGCTGGTGACACGAAAGAACATTTACCGCATTTAGCAATGTCATCTGGAAACATCTGGAGCTGAGAGAGTGATTCGGCATGATAAAAGTGGTGAAGGGCAGCGGTTTCTTTTCATTTGCTCATCATGTAAACACTTGCTTGGAAACAGATTTGCGGTTTTAAGACCCTGTAAGACCAACATTAGTACATCTCATTAACAGTGAAACTACATTTAAGTGTACTAGCTAGTTTAGGAGGTGGTGACACACCTTCCCAACGCTAGTCGACGCATTCAAACACTCTGACACAAAACTAACAAGAACGACTAGAAGAAGTAGAAGAAGAAGAGGTGGAAGAAAGAAAAGCTGTACACGTAAGTGCTCATCAGCGTGGACACACCTACAATAAACACTGTTTAGTGGCCTGAATGCGTAGCTTTTTTCACCTAAAGTATCTCTTTTTAACGGTAGTTTATACACAACTAACTGATATTTACACAACATCGACAGAGTCCGAGTTCATCCCAGATTGTTCTCGTGAGCGAGTTCGTGTCCTGCGGAATCCGTGGTTCTGTTCCAATGCGCAACATTGGCAAAAAAAAAAGCAAGCGGAAGAAGAGTGTATTTACAAAGAGGTCCGTTACACTTCACCTTCAATATGAAGGTTTACTCTGAAGATATACTCGTGTTTATTTAAAGATATACATCATTTACGCTCGTACGGCCAGGGGATGGGACGCAGGCATACGGGATGTCCTTTGGCAACGTCAGCCATACCAAAATCGACAGGTAATGGAAGTGGGAAGCAGTGGCGAAAGAAGGTTTACAGCGGGAAAAAAAGAAGAGCGATACAACCTTGTAGAAAATGATGCGAGACGTCTCAGAATTGGAATAGCGTCGTGAAGATAACTAAAGCGGGATTACAATGATGAAAAGAGGACGAAAAGTGTCTGCTTCTCCAGTTTTCCCTGTAAATGCAGCCCAAAGACACAAACAGTCGACAAGTTAACAGACGTCCTGGGAGTTCCAATGGGTCTGGTCCTGTTCCGATCTCGTCTGTTGGATATGGGATAATGGTTCCTCTCCTGAAACACGTTCTCAGATCAGGATGATAGTCTCTATTCTGGCGCGCTCCGATGGGATTGGGCTCGCCCGCTGGTAATTCTTCCGCAAGCTGCCCGGCCCGTCGTCCGGCGCCCCCTGTAGTCATGCCAGCGCAGTGCCCGTCTGGCACTGAGACATCTGCAGGTGCATGGACTGAATGCTGTTGAGGATTTTTTTCTGATGGCCGGCTAGAGTCACACCTATCCTCAACAGGTCCCTGTGAACACAAGAATGCATACCTACAATTAATTTTCGACACACATACCAACGTACGTAGCTCTATACATACACGACACGCTGCTGTGAGGAAGACATGCTGCTGCTGTACAATATGGCGTACATGAATTACACGTAGCAGATCTTTACAGGTGGACATGGGGAAGGTGGAGGGTTTCTAAGGCAAATCCTGACTAAGAATTTGAAGGTTGAGCACACAACCTCATTGGCTACTGATCCAGCAGGAACCAATCAGTTGTGCCCTATTAATAATGATGTAATTGCAAGCAGGTTGAGTTAAGGAATTATTAGCTTGTGCCATCTAGTGTTTCATGACAGAACTTTACAGTAGATTTGATGTGCACTTTTGTAAAGAATCACACGAACGAAATTTATTTACTGTTTATTTGTACCTGACATCGTTATCACAACACTTTGCAATGTAAAGTATCTTATTGTAATAATATAGGAAATATATTAGTTCATATAATACTAGAAATACAAGTATTACTATGAATGAATAATGAGCAAATCGCAAAATATATCAACATTTACATTTTGCAACAGAACATATGAACACATTTTAATGAAGAAATAGCCATTTAAATACTTATATAATATAATTTCAAATATAAGTTAAACACCTGGAATTTTAGTCATCTGGAGGCAGCTTTATGATGATTTGACAATGTCATCGCCCACAAGCTCTTAAAATACTCAGTTTGAATGTAGATGTCTCTGCATATACTAATAATAAAAAGGTTGATCACTTTGCTATCACACCAATGCCTGTTGTCACTGTTCTTCATTATCATCTACGCTAATGAACATGGTTAATTACTATTACTCTGGCAGTGGTGCTGAAATACTCTAAAAGCAGATGGTACAAGAAAAGATTCACTCCCTAAGCTACTCTTGACAAGAACCTCTTCATGTTAGTAGAAAAAACCGTCAGCACACCAAAAGGCCAAGTAAGATCATGACGGGTCTGCTGCAGCATGTGATTTTAAGTGACCGTTTCATCGCCACCTCTAAAATTACAAAGACAAAAGAGCAACACTGAATTAACGCTCAATTTACTACGTTATTTTCAGAGAGAAGCTTCTGAATCTGAATGAGAACACCCCTGTACTATCAATATATGGACCATTCAAACAGCACAGAGAGAGAGAGAGGAACAGCACAGAGCCCCCACAGGTTTATAGATATGAGAGCAAACAGCATTAGCACATGAAAGCCACTTGCATTTAACTTTCTGTTTATGCGTGGGCTCACACTTATGTTGCTAATTAAGCACAGACCCTCTCTGTGAGCGCCGGCTGCATTAATCAGAGCGTCAGAGACGCTACACCTCACAGCCAGCTTCCTGCAACGAACAAACCATCAGGAGATGTGTTTTAAACATCATCAACAGCATATCCACCTGTTCGCTCGTTAGCGAATCAAACAAGTCAAAACACATGCCCACATACCTCACCGATACGCACTAATCCTACAGTACGGTTTAGAAATCGATTTTAAACAAGTTTGCGGAGATATCTGACCACCCCACATTCTGTGATCAATGCGCTGTCTGGAAATCTGAAACTAGCTTTAATCATCCTTCACACAGACAGAACTCACAGAGTATTAGACACCATCTAAAACAAACCAATAATATGACAGGACGGCTGAATAAGATGTATAACACATAATGATTTTTTAGAAATGTTGTTGTTAACAGTGTGATCTATGAAAGCCTGTTTCCAACTCAGAGTACAACACTTACCAGGAAAATGTTCGAGTTTCAAATAAGAAATAAAATAAGCAAATGTGAGATTAAAAGTTGTAATTATGAGAAATAAAGTTGTGGTTAGCTGGTTGACTATGACCTGTTGGTTGGGTCAATTTGACCAACTTGGAGCTGGGAGGCCATCTTGGATAAGTAAGTGAAGAACTGACTAGCCAAATCTCAAAACGCTTCCGAATGGTTGACCAGTTACAAGCTGATACGACCTGGTTTTAACCAGCAGCATAGAGCTTTAGTAACTATGATGAAAGCCTAATAAATCAAATAAATATACAAACTTTAGAAACTAGACTGATTATGCCCTGGTCCAAGCTGGTTTAGATGGTTGATTAGTAGCATGACCAGCTGATGGGGTCAATTTGACAATGTCAGTCAACTTTCTTAGAGCTGGTAGACCATGTTGGCTAAGCTGGTGTTAAGCTAGCTAACAACATTAAGACACTTCAGAATGGTTGATCAGTTACCTTAAGTTGGTAGACCAGGTTTTTGCAGCTTATTTAGAAACTGTGCTTTGGTATTAAAGGGTTAGTTCACCCAAAAATGAAAATTCTGTCAGTATTTACTCACCCTCATGTTGTTCCAACCCCGTAAGACCTTCGTTCATCTTCGGAGCACAAATTAAGATATTTAAGATATTAAGATCGCTCCTGCATACAGTCCATAGGCTTCTTGAGGGACTGGCTCTTGCTGTCCTCGAAAAGTCATTAAAGACATCGTTAAAATAGTCCAAGTGACTACAGGGGCTCAATCTTAAGTTTATCAAACGACGAGAACACTTTTGTGCGCAAAAAAACAACAAAAATAACGACTTTATTTCAACTATTCGTTTATTTCTCCCTCTGCGCGAGTCAGGTTACTAGTTTAATAGCGTACGCTTCTGTTATTGTACGTCACACGCATCACACACACATGACCAGCGTCGGCCAATAGTGAGCCTACGTGTGACGTAGCTTTACGCAATCACACTACGTTAACTGACTTACAGGCTCATGGAGAAGGAAGTGAATAGTTGAAATAAAGTCGTTATTTTTGTTGTTTTTTTGCGCACAAAAGTGTTCTCGTCGTTTCGTAAACTTAAGATTGAGCCCCTGTAGTCACTTGGACTATTTTAACGATGTCTTTAATGACTTTTCGAGGACAGCAAGAGCCAGTACCTCAAGAAGCCTATGGACTGTATGCAGGAGCGATCTTAATATCTTAAATATCTTAATTTGTGTTCCGAAGATGAACGAAGGTCTTACGGGGTTGAAACAACATGAGGGTGAGTAAATACTGACAGAATTTTCATTTTTGGGTGAACTAACCCTTTAAGATGCGTTTTGGTCGATTAGATCACAAGTAGACGAGGCAGACACATTCCCATTTACACCTGGTGTTTTAAATCCGTCTCTTTTGTCCACTTTCAACCACTTCTTTCCTGATTTCGAGGGGATGGTCTATTGGTGGGTAAAAGGTTTTTTTTCTTCCAGATCTTTTGTTAACTTTTACAGTTAACAATTAACATATGAGCGTGTCTGGATCCGACAAAAAAACATAAACATTCATTTCTGCACTGAAAGTCGCAAGACCACACTGGGGATACTGTGAGTGCGTGAATGGTGATTCAACCAACTTTGGTCTTCAGCCATCAGAGTTTAAATCCTGTCTGGCTAGTGTGTTTCCCGTAATGTTTACGTATTAGACCAGTAGGCGAAGGGCAGGCAATATTTTGTAGGCTGTTTGAATACATTCGACCACATGAGCGATTACACTTCGAAAGCAATCGGGTCAATGTGTTTTCGACTACCTCTTGGAAGTGGTTGAAAGTGGACAAGCTGAATACGTTTAAGACCCCGCTTACAACTGTATATAGCGTCATCCACTTTTGATTACCAAAACGCATCTTAATACCAGTTGTAAACAGGCAACACATTCTGATCCTAGGGCATCATATAGATGACGCTTTTGACATTGCGTCAAAATCCAATGCACATGGCACCATTTAGCGTCAATATAACATGCTTCGGTTATGGGTAGGTTTAGGTCTGGGGTAGTGTTACGGGTTAGACCACTAGGAGGTGCCTTTTGGCCCAAATATATCTGCGTCTCATATTGACGCTAAAGGGTGCCATGTGCGTCGGATGTAGACTCAATGTCAAAAGCGCCACCTATATGACGGATGGAGTCTTGCATAGAACCACAAAAAAGTTTGGATTGGCTGACCAGCTTGACTATCTAATGCCAAGATGACCTGTTGTTTTCAGGGTAGAGGTTAAGTAACAATAATGAAATGATTTGTAAAACACATCAAATTTTAAACTCACTCTGACGTCATCTGGGCTACCAGCTGTAGGGATGTGAAGCCAGAGTTGAGGAAGTTATCTCTGTACTGAGACATCTTGACAGCGACCAGCCAGTCCTCTACAGAACTAAAGGTGGTGAAGTCTGGGATGGACCTGTCCAACAACGGCTGGGACGGACTGGTGGAGGAGAAAGAGAGAGTGAGATGCAGGAGAGCATAGGAATCAAATGACCCAACATTGGGTGTCAGAGTTGCAGTCTTTGTAAAGACCAACACTGTGGGGGACTATCCTGTTTTTCCAAGTATGAAAACAGCTGAATATGGGGAATAATTATGTCTTAATATCTTTATTATGTAAAAAATGCCTAAATGTTTAGGGTGTGTTTTTCTGGCTAGTCTACAGGATTTACATTATCATTCAAAAGTTTGAGATTGATAAGACTTTTTAACGTTTTCGAACGTCTCTTGTATGCTCACCAAGACTGCATTTATTTGTTTTAAAAGAGTAAAAACAGTACTAATGTGAAATATTACTTCAATTTAAATTAACTGTTTTCTATTTTCATATATTGTAAAATATGACTGATTCAAGTGATGGCAAAATTCCATTTTCAGCATCATTACTCCAGTCTTGAGTGTCACATGATCTTTCAGAAATCAATCTTTCTAATATGCTGATTTGGTGATGTTGAAAACAGTTGTGCTGCATCATATTTTTTTGTGGAAACCTTTATAGTTTAAAAGTTTAAAAGAACACCATTTTCAGACATAGAAATCTTTTGTAACAATGTAAAAATTTGACTGCCACTTTTGATGAAATTAATATTAACCTTTTATTAACCTAATTTTAAGGTTCCCACATTGGTATAAAAATAAAATATGATGAGTTTGTTGGACTCACATAGTGGGTATGCTGGCAACTGCTTTAAGGCTGGTGGGATTGCGGATGAGTTTGTCGAGCGTATTGACAATATCTGTGAAGCGTGGCCGAGCGTTGCGATCTTTCTGCCAGCAGTCGAGCATCAGCTGGTGGAGAGCAGTGGGACAGTCCATGGGGGGCGGCAGCCTGTAATCCTGCTCTATGGCGTTGATCACCTACACACACACACACAGATATAGAATATTTTCATTAATTGCTTTGTTTTCATTTGTGGGGGAAGCATTAGTTTCATAGTGGATTCATAAACATGCTAATTAAAATTGTATAAGGGTAAAAACAGCAAATAAATTATTCGGTAACACTTAACACGCTAATAATCATTAGTTAAGCATGAGTAAACAGTTAATTCATCATTCATAAAGCAGTTTATAAACACAGCTATAAATGCTTTCTTCTTGATTTAAAAGCATATCTATAATTTGTTTCATGATAGTTTTTTCATACTTTATTAATGATCAATTTATCAATTCTAAATATAGTATTAAATTTTTTATGAACCAGTTATTTAAGAGTTGTCGGTGGTTCATAAGATTACTTAGAACGTGTAAATAAATGATTAATAAACTATTTAAATGTACATTTATACATCTTATTATTCAGACATATAGTGATGGTTAGTGTGTTAATAAATGCTTTATTAACATGTATTTATGCTGTAATTCAGGGTTAATTTGGTTAGTCATAAAGCATTTAGTGGTGGTCAGTTAACTATGTTTGTGAGCTCATCTAAAGTGAGGACTAGTCATGCCTTGTAAAGCATTTATAAAGGAGATTTAAAGGCAGGTAAATATTTCTATGTTCTGTATCACTGTGTTGTGTTTGTTACATTTTACTGTTTAGAAGATTGATGCACCATTGAATCTCCTTTATAATACAATTATTAAATGCATTATAGATATGCTTATAAATCAAGAAAAAGGCATTTATAGCTGTAATTATAAACTGCTTATTAATGTCTATTAATGCTTTGCTTAACTAATGATTATTAGCGTGCAGTTATTATAAAGTGTTACCAATTAGGCTTAAGTAATAAATGATTACTAAGTAAATGTTGAACTAACTCATGACAAAGTGTCACTAAATGAATAATTGAACAAATATTTTGAGTCAAATCTTTTGTTTGAACAACAAAACCGATCCATGCATCCAAATTACCATTGTAACAACTCTAAATGAACACATCAACTGTGTGTTCAGCAGAATACTAATTTTGTGTTCAGCAGAAGAAAGAATTTAATACAGGTTTGGAACAACTTGAGGGTGAGTAAATGAACTATCCCTTTAAATAATACCATGCCATAAAAAAAAGAAGAAAAAAAAAAAAACAGATCCAAAGGCACACTATTGTTTTATCCCACATAAATACCCTCATATATCAGTTTTGCTGCATAGAAGCCACAACATGACACACAAACAACCAGTGAACATCATTAATCATTAATCTTTAACTGTGATCTGTCGTTGTACCCTCCTCAAACACTGGACTCTCTTCCCATATTCCTCCCTTACTGATTCTATCTGACACAAGCAAACATCAAATGAACAAACAAACATGGTCTATCCTCTGCATACCAATTCTGAGCTCTGGTTTACATAAACATGAATCTAAATATCTGAGGATCAATCAACTCTGCTCCCTCAGCGGCCGCTTTTCACCTAAACGGATTCCACAGGACGGCAGTGAGATGTGGGCTCTGAGCGCTCCAGATGTCCTGCTGTTTCATTATGCTGATATGATAGTTTTATGTTAATTTGGGATTGGATTATTGTTAAAAACTCTAGAATATCGAATACTGAAGTGTGTGATGGGTAGAAAAAACACCGTCCACCTCATTCACAACTTTACCCTTGGCGGTTCTTCTGCGTCTGAGAGGATAGGAGCTCTTTTGATTTGTTTTTGGTGCATGTCATGTGATGTTAAACACTTTGTAAAACAGCATTAGACAGCTTTATAGTCCTTCATAAGATGTTTTTTGTGAATCTCTAACAATATAATTTTCAATGGATATAATCTTTGGGAAAAGAAAGTACATGCAGATTATGTACAGAAAGTACATAGAGAGTCATTATTTTCTTTGAACTGAATGTTCTGAATCTTTGAATGCTCAATTTATATATTTTTTTTTTTTACAGTTGTGAGTTCGGGAGTTCCAGTCACAAGTTCCTCAGGGTTCGTTTTGCAGCTCTGATGTGTTAACTGGATGCTAAAAGGTTTGGGGAATTTATGTTTGCATTGGCAGGATTTGATTTTCTGAAAATACCAAGAGAGCCTGTGATGTATTCACAATACAAACAGAAAAAAAAAAAAAAACATTTTTGTCTGCACACATGCTGGAAGATTTCAATGCAGAGAGACTTTGAGGAAGGACTCAAAGCAGTGAACATTAAGAGCCAATGAGATTGAAAGGCAATGAGACTTAGGGAAGTCTCGGTGTTTGTCTCAGGGGTCTGAGAGCGATTTGCAATACACTTTATATACATCAAGAATGCATCATGAGGACCTACAGCTTCACTGTTCACATACATATTGCAAAAATCATTAGCCATCACAGGTTGCCAAAAAAGGTTATGATGACACGCAAGACGCAACAAGTTTAGTTGTAGTATTATTATATTATATTATATTATATTATATTATATTATATTATATTATATTATATTATATTATATTATATTATATTATATTATATTATATTAATTATATTATATTATTAAATTAATCAAATCAAATAAAATGTTTTCTTATTATATATTATTTATATTATTTATAATAATATATTATATAATTTATAATATATAATTATTTTATTATTTATAATATAATATAATATAATATTATATTATTTTAATTATATTATATTATTAAATTATATTTAAAATGTCATAACAATACTAACAACAATAACAACACTACTAATACTACTACTAATAAAATTACCATTATCATTATTATTATTATTATTAAATACATATGAAAACATAATTATGTAATATAAAGTGGACAACGAATCACACAAAATGTTGTTTTCTTATTATATATTATTTATTATAATATATTATATAATTTATAATATATTATATAATTTATAATATATTTATTTTATAATATAATATAATATAATATAATATAATATAATATAATATAATATAATATAATATAATATAATATAATATAATATAATATAATATAATATAATATAATATAGGATTGCCTCGTTAAGAATCAGGGCAAGCGTGTCTCAAAGCCAGTTATAAACAGCAATTCCCTGTTCTGTATAAAATGTAAACTTACATCTTGGTTGCTCATGTCCCAGTAGGGCCTCTCTCCAAAAGACATCACCTCCCACATGACGATCCCGTAACTCCAGACGTCACTAGCAGAAGTGAACTTCCTGTATGCGATTGCTTCCGGTGAGGTCCATCTCACAGGGATCTTTCCACCCTGAGGAAAAAACAAAATACATGACATTTAAATGGGGAGCTGTCATGTGGATTGATTTTGTAGGATTTTACAGGAATCCATGTGACTCTACGTGACATTTATGTACACATAACCATCCAATAGAAAAATATATCACATTCACATGAACAACTGGGAAGTATGTTGTCTGAATAAAACAAGTAAGCAACAGGAATCTATCGACTCACTGAAGTTCTCCATCCATTGCAGGTATAGATATTTGCAAACAATGGGGCGCATTTACATTTTTTAAAATTCAACATGGCTGAATTCAATTATTTTTGCTGTACAAAACACCATAAAAAATAGTACACACACAATAGTGAATGTGTGTGTGTACGAGGAGGTCTAGTCTTGTCCATGGAGGGTGTCTGTCTGTAATTGGTCTACCTGAGGCTAGATTTGTGTCTCACTGATTAAAAATGACAGTGGTTTGTTTCACCCGAAAGATTTACCTCACACACCTACTGTACACACACACACACACACACCTGGTTTGAGAAACCACATGCTTTATGTTCCAGTATACTGATGTCAATGAATTCAGTCCAGCAACTGACATCAACAAAACAGTGAATTTGTAGGTTTAGGCTTAAAAAGTGACAATAATAAAACTAATATTTTTTACATTTTATAAAGAAAATACGAGTGAGCATCCTAAATGTTTTTTAGCAAGTTGCAGTGTGGTTGCTACATGATTGATTATTGTCTCCATGCATTCCGGTCTTTAGAAACGACTGGGGTCTCTAGAAGTTAAAGCTGCAGTTCGCAGTTTTTCCTCTTTGTCGCCATCTCTGTTCGAAATCTGCAATTGCAGTCATTCGCAGAATTATCAACTTTACGTGAGTTGTACTTTGACACAACACAGCGTGGATGAACACAATGTTTGAGGAGAATGTGCAGCTGTCAATCACCGTGCCGGTGTGGATCATAGACTGTGTGGAGACGCTTATCATTAATTAGTAAAACCGTTCAAATTATACTTTGTTTTCAAATTGTTAATGCTAACAATATCCGCATTGTGTGACTCATGTAATGTTCTTCCGATATTATCCTTGTTTTCGCATGGGCCGGTTTTCTGTTGCTGGCTTGCCGCTCCAAAGTCCAAACGAAGTCTTTTGCATTTTACAGCGGGTGAATCTCACATGTCACTGGTGATTGTCGTTTGAACCTTTCTGGATCCGCAATCAAATTGAAAAGTTTAATTATATCAAGTGCTGTGAGAAAGGATAAATCTCCACCTCCAACATCCTCACAATCAATAAAGCCTAACTTATATCCGGGACTCCTTCTTTATGTGTAGACGTGATGTAATGACGCAATCCTCGAATCTCCCGCGGAAATCACCACTGGAATTAAAAACATTATTACAAGCTTACCGCTTTGAATCGAGCTAAGGCAAGCAGATCGTTTTGAATACTGGCTGGTTATGTATTTTCTCAAATTTATTTTGGATTATTTTTAACCTCAAAAAGCTACGGACTACAGCTTTAATATAAGGGAATTTTCCAGCACCTTAGCCCACCTGATTTTCACTTTAAATGACAATTTTGTAACGTACGGACAGAGACGGTCGGATCCATGTGCAGCACTTTATTAAGACAAGCAGACATGAAAACTGGCAAACAGTTAAACAAAGGGGCAATCCAGAAACTCGTGGTCTAAACAGGCAATGGTCGAGGCAGGCAGCACAGGTTCGAGAGCAGTCCAGGAAACAGGCAAGGGTCAAGAGTCCAGGGAAACACGGAGACACAGAACAGGGAATAACGCTCGGAATTGTACGCTTACAGGGTAACAAGACTTCGCAAGGGACACAGGGAAAACTCAGGCTTAAATAAGGAACTCAATAACCAATAATGAAACACAGCTGAACATAATGAAACACAAAGAGTCCATGGGGAAACAAACATGGGGAGAGGGTGCCCTCTAGTGGCTCTCGAGGGCACCACGGCTGCTGATCGTCACAAATTTAATGAAGTTTCAAAAAATAATCAAAGTGAATTGCAGAAGAGGAAAAATAAATTTGAATGATTGTGCATAATGTCTGCTTGTGGGTGGGGATATCTCATTTTAAATGCAACTCTCGCTCAGCGTCTTTACACTGTAAAAAAAAAAAAATTGTTGGTTTAACTTAAAAAAGTAAGTAACCTGGTTGCCTTAAAATTTTAAGTTGATTGAACTGGAAAAAGTGGGTTAATGCAATGGAGATTGATTTATTCATCAGAAACTCAAAATAAAAAGTTATCTCAACTGAATAAATTATTTAAGTTGTTTTGACAAAAGAAAAAATGATGTGATAACAAATCTTGAAAGTATTTTTTTTTTTTACAGTGTATAATGGAAACAAGTATATGGAAGTACAACAACCCAACACAAGATTACATAATCTTGACATGTGAATGATAAAATGAAAAAAAAAAAAAAAAAAAAAAAAAATATATATATATATATATATATATATATATATATATGCATGGAATTGGATGACTCTTTGTGCTTGAACTTTCTCCTGACCTTTGTGAATAGTGACCTGAAAGACTCAATTTCATCTTTATCGATTCCAATAAAAGACTGAAACAAACAACAGCCTTAAGGTCACCTTCACTTCACCTTCACTTCACGAGAGGTCTGTCACCATTACAGATGTAACAAATAAACACTGAGTTCAGGTTAGTGACAATTACTTCTACATTGAATCCATGCAGTGACCGAACTCCATTAATTGTAAATCCAAAAGCTGCACTGGTTTTCACCAATGAGAGTGTTTGAAAATAAATAGGTGAATCACTGAAAGTTGTAAAGTAAGCAAATACAAAACTTTTGTATATCATTTATGCAGCATTTGTTAGAT
Source organism: Pimephales promelas (assembly GCF_988280905.1). Lineage (NCBI taxonomy): Eukaryota > Metazoa > Chordata > Actinopteri > Cypriniformes > Leuciscidae > Pimephales > Pimephales promelas. The sequence continues at coordinate 18,477,269 of NC_142773.1, forward strand.
ATGAGCTGTTCATATATAGTTCTGTTTTTGATATGAGCAGCAGTCTGACAGAACAATGAAGATCTGTCCATCACAGCGGCACATGCACACAGCAAACAACACTTGAACAACTGCAGAAGAAAGACGCACCACTTGTGTTTAATGTCCCAAACACAAACAATCTGCATTGGAAATGTGCCTGCATGGGGTAAGATGCAGCATAAATTTACAGTCGATCTGTGAAATATCTAAAAAGACAGAAGAGAAAAGAGACTGTCTGTCTATCTACTTTACAGTACTCAAGTGAGATTGATGACAAAACATGAAGTAATGCAAAAATATAGAGTGGTGTAACACAAACCAAACACAAAACATATACAATGATATAAAATGACTCATACTTTGATAAAGGGTCCACCGCCCACCCCCATCTAACACTGATGTCAACAAACCAATGATGCAAATTTGATGAATACCAGATCACCTTGTGTCTAACTGCTTTTCAATTATAACCCGTGGCCATTCGCTTTCACGGATCTAATTTGCTTATATCTCCTTCACTTAGGCCTACATTAATTTCAAAAGTCCAAATTGTGCTGCAATAACATCAGCAGGCAAATCAGACGTCAGGGGAGCTGGTTCAGATAGCAGTAGGCTATCGGTGCGCATCTAACCTTTCGCCCTCTGTTCCCGGTCCCGTACTGCCCCGCCACCGCCCAGACACCCAACGGGGACAGTGCAAATTAAACCACGCTCACCTAATCCTTTATCATCCGTTCCCTTCAATTTCCCATCCAGGATTTTTAATATTAGATTATGACCTTGTCTTTCATAAGCAGGTTAAGTATTCTTTCTTCCCCCTCTCGCTCTTTCTTTTTCTTTTAAGAGTTTTTGAGCTTAAATGAAACAGCACTTGTACGCCACTGTGAACTGTTTTCACTGGGATCAAGTCTGTCACATGGCACTGTGCCCATGCTGCAGGTCAAAGGGCAGATTTCATGTTTAAATAATGACAGCCGAGGACAGCCGTGTGGTAAAATGGTGTTGATATCCTCCGTAACTTGCTAACCAATCTGCTCACAGTCAACATTTTACAAGAGAGGCAAGAGTCAAGGCTGCATAAACCCATGCAGGAAATTGAGACTGAATTGATAGTTCATATTGACTAAAATAAATCACCAAAAAATGCTGCAGCACAAATTACACACTAAAAGGGCAAACGACAGTTTTATAACTGCTTGTACATATTTTTGGGGTTAACTTGTAACTTGACCCCACTGTGGACATAGGGAATACCTGGAATTGAGCATCTTGTTGAGGAGAGGTATACAATTACTGTATTAGAGATAAAATCCCCAAAACATGCATTGAAGAAAACACACGGCATATTTAGGGACCCGAATATCATAGGGCTTCAAGAATCCACTCAGAACACCGTCACAACCACCCAACAACATCCTGGCAACCATCTAACAACTAGCTAGCAACATTGTAGCAACCACCCAGAACATCCAAGAAACCACTCACAACACTAGATCCAAGCACCCATCCATAAAACACTAACAACCACCCAGCGACATCTTGGCAACCAACCAGTGGTTGCTTGGATGTTGTTAGCTGTTGTGGGTGGTTGCTACAATGTTGCTAGTTGGTTTTTAGAACAGCCCGACTGATATGGATGTTTTGGGGGCCGAGGCCGATACCGATATTAGGGAGTAAAAAAAAAGCCTAATATCGATATATCGGCTGATATCCCAGATAGCAAACTGACATTGAATCAACGTGGAAATATGACATCGAAACAACGTTGATCTGACATTTTGCTCATCGAATTAACGTTGAACCAACGTCAGATGCGTCATTCTTTCAAAACTAACGGAAAATCAACTTGAAATCAACGCGTTGTTTCAACGTTATGAAAGCAAACCAATTTTCGATTTCATTTAGCTTTGAAGAATGCCGCGTCTGACGTTGGTTCAACGTTAATTCGATGAGCAAATCAACGTTGTTTCAATGTCATGAGAGACGTCGTTTTCACGTTGATTCAATGTCAGTTTGCTGTCTGGGATTATATACGTAAATATTGAAATTTTAGCAATATTACTTGTGTATGTTATAGTAGTGTACCAGTCAAAAGTTTGGACACACTTTCCCATTTGTGTGTACAATTTTTTGACTGATACTGTATGTAGAATACAGTATATAAACAGAATATAAACTGTTAAATATATATATAGTGACACATATATGTAAATATATATATAGAGTGAAAAATATATGTAATGGAGGCAGGGTAAACGACAGAATGAGAATGATACATTGCTGTAAACAAACTAGTTTGTTTATATTCTGTATGATGTATAAATTTTCTCCTCTGTCTTTTTTATGTACAATGTTCTATTATATTCTAAATAGTGTTGCATAATCTTCACTAATGACTTTGTATTTTTTATTTAGTCACGTTATATAAAAAATAACTTGTATCAATAAATATATCAAAAGTGTCACTGGCAAAACCTTGTTATCTTCTATTATAATCTTAACTCCTCTAGTCTCTATCAATGGAGGAAGTACACTTTTTACAAAAGTAAAAGTAATAATACCATAATGAAAACATGTTTAATTACAAATGCACAGTACTTTTACTTAAGTACTATTTTTAATAAGTTCTGTATGTCAGCAAAATGTACTAAATGTGAAACTACTCATTAAGCAATATATAAAGTCACATATTAAGTCTTATGATTATACAAATTATTAGAATATTGCTTGATGCTGTAACATAGAGTTATGGTAAAATGGGCTGACACTGTGTTTACAACCGGACGAGGCTGTTGTCATTCGCGTGGCAACAGCTGTTTACCCTGAATGTGGCAAAGCGCCCGTTACAAAGCAATTTTGTCCTTTGCGTTAGTACATTATAAATATAATGAGGCATCAGTTTACTCTGGGAGATTTGTCACTCGCGTCGCACCGCATCCAGTGTAGACAACATTACTGATTATAATGGGTTCAACTGTCTTTTGTCGCACCGCATCCACTGTCTTGTTAAGGCAGCAACAGAAAAGCATGCAAGTGGTGTCTTAACGGTAAGTTGCTAACTAGTTACCAGTGCGCTGGTGGCATGAGTCTGTTGAATGGGGATTTAATACTATTTTGTCACATGGTGAGACATAAAGCTTAGAAAAATAAAATAAATAACACAAAAGCAAGTGTTACTTTAAAGCTACGCCGTGTAACTCTTTTAATTTATTCTTAGCTAAAAACACTTAGTTCTTTCAAAAATACATGTGCACATTATTGTATATTTACTTCGTTCAAGTAATAAAGTATTCTCGTGAGTGTATAATATGCCATTGAAAATACATACAGGTAAGGGGTTCTAATGTCAGCCGCCATGTTGCCAACTCCATCTTGAAAGTACATTAGCCAAAGAGGGACATACCCGTTAATTCAAGCTTCGCCTTTCGCGCTTACATTTGAGTTCACACTCATGGACGAGGTCGAACTGGAAGCCATGTTAATCTTGGACTACATTGGCCACCGTAGGAGTTAAAACGAAATCGGAATTGAGAGGAACAGAAACTAATATTCACTGGATGGTCATATACCTTTTCACCGCTAGATGGGGGTAAAAATCACACTAAAATCAGTGTAGCTTTAAGATTCTAACAAAAACGTATTATTTGGTATAAATGAAAGCATAAAATCAGCGTTCATTAAGAATGAATCTGGCTCTATGGAAGTGACCTTGAGACTTTCCATCTAAATGCTGTTTTACACTATTAAATTGGTACAAAGCAAGCTGTTGTGAGATCAGGAAAGATTAAGAAGCATAAAACGAGCACACATGTTGTTCTCAGCTGCACTGCACTGGGGACTGACACACACACATACAGACAGGGAATGTAATAACTGATGGGCTTAATAGCTTAGGTACCTGTGACACTTCAGACTATATCAAACACACACAAATGCATTTCTTGTTCTTAGAAATGTGTTTTTTAAGTGGATGAACAGACTGTACATGTACTAACTGATAGTGGTGCCGTCATTCATTCTCTTTTCAACACAAATACTAGCTCTACTGCTTGAGCTACAGGGGCAACCGGTGCCAACGCCGATGCAACAAAACCAGACAACTGCTTTATGATGGTCAGATGGCTTTTTTTGCGTGTGTCAAAGGCCAATTTTCACTGCCAGCAAACCAAGATGGGCAGTGTAAACCAGTGAGAGTTCTTGGCCAGAATAAGTGGTAATCTGAACCATTCCTGACACTAACAGGCAAAAGTCTGGCTAAACAAGACTATACAATTGCATGAGATGCTAAAGGACATCAGACTTTAACACCTGGAACTGAGAAGACAAGTGTGGGAACATAACTGAAGACACTGAAGGAATTGAAATTAGTGTATAAACAGGAAAGGGAGAATGAGCATGTCACATTCCACAATCTGGCATGCCTGGGAATGGAGAGGAAGAGGGAAACAGAAAGTGACAGAGAGGAGGGTGGCAGGGCGAGGGGGTGTCACACATTCAGATCCCACCTCAGTGTAAATAGTTTTATTTTCCATTTGCAGCACACAGCCACTGCACTTGTCATGCTGACAGCGAGAGGGAAGTCTGTGTTCATGCTGAGAAAGTGAGGGACAATTCTTTATTTCTTCACTTTCCATTTCACTCCGTTTTCTATTTCATCTCCTCCAAGACCAAGAATCCTCCAGTTTTGGGCGAGGAACTCATTGGCTAGTTTGTGTGTGTTTTAGAACAAGATTGTGTCATCTTCAAGTTAGACACAGTACATAAATAAGATGAAAACCAATTTAAAAAGCAAAATGTCCATGTGACAGGAAGACAGATGGGCACAAATACTTACAAATTTCTCATCCTGAGTCCAGTACAGTACTGTACTGTGTGTCCAGACTGAATGACTGAATGTGACTGAGCTATTTAGGTCTTGCATTTTTCTATCCAAGTTTGGATGGGAAGACGGATGGACAAACAGTAAGACAGACATACAGAAAGAATGATAGACAGACAAATTGGATGGATGGATGGATGGATGGATGGATGGATGGATGGATGGATGGATGGATGGGTGGGTGGATGGATGGATGGATGGGTGGATGGATTGGGTCGGTGGGTGGGTGGATGGATGGATGGATGGATGGGTGGGTGGGTGGATGGATGGATGGATGGATGGATGGGTGGATGGATTGGGTCGGTGGTTGGATGGGTGGGTGGGTGGGTGGATGGATGGATGGGTGGATTGAGGGTGGGTGGATGGATGGGTGGATGGATTGGATGGATGGATGGGTGGGTGGGTGGGTGGATGGATGGATGGATGGATGGATGGGTGGATGGATGGATGGGTGGATGGGTGGATGGGTGGATGGATGGATGGGTGGATGGGTGGGTGGATGGATTGGATGGATGTGTATACTCAGTCAATATGTACCGAATCAGTGTTCCATCACCAAAAAGGTTCCATCGCCAAAAGAAGTGCTTGATGTTACTTCATAAAACAGTAATATTGGACGCAGAGAGTGATTCATTGGTGAAAGAGTTGACAGAGTGACAGATGAAGCAACATAGTCAAACAACCTGAAAGATCATCACTGCATGGATGGATGGATTGGTGTGTGTGAGTGTGTGTGTGTATTTGTGTGCTAATCACATCACAGATACTTAAACCTTCATATCTTCTGCAAATCTTTGTAGAGGCCTGCATTTCAGCCCGAGCCCGACGGGCCCCCGACTTATTTACACTCCTCGGGCCGGGCTTCGGGCCAATTTTAACGTCATAGTTCACACGCGGGCCGGGCCTCGGGCCTGTTTTAGGCTTATCTTTTTTATAGCCTATTTTAGATATTACTTAAAATAAAATATGAGAAGGTGACTATTGAAAAGCAAACATAGAAAGACGTTTTATAACCTATCATACTGACATATATGACCGACAGTCTGCTCACGGCACGCACACGCGCACACAGGTTTCCCGGCAACGCGATCCGCGCGACCGGCACGTTCTCTGTTTAGTGTCCCGCCAGCAGCAGGAGTAGTGAGCGTGACTTTAGCACAGCTGGAAAAAGTATGACTGGATTAAAACTTTCCACGGTGGATGGTGCTTTTTCTGCACGATGCTCTGTAAGAGACTGTTTAGGAGGTTGTCTTGTTGTTTTTTGTTTGATTGGACTTGAGTTTCATGAGTCTATTGGAAACTTTTGGAAATACGAATGGCCATGTTCTGTAGTGAAGACTTGATTTTTGAGGTAAGATAACCTGCATGTTTGTTTTTAATGTAATTTATTTGATTTGTTTAGATTGCATTCTCTGTATTGTATTGTAAATTGTATTGTAAGAGCATAAAAAAATAAAATAAAAAGAAACATTTGTCTTAATTAACTTTATAAAGAAATGAAAATAATCTAAACGGTAACTACTTTGCCATTGAGGACAAAACATATCTGTTTAAATGACTGCTGCAACAGGGCAGGCTGTGTAAGGTGTTTTTTTTTTTTTTTTTTTTTTTAAATAACGGGCTCGGGTCGGACTCGGGCTGATCATTCTGATGAGGTGTCGGACACGGGCCTGGCTAGGGCCTGGACGTCTCGGGCCAGGGCCGGGCTAGGGCCTAGATTTGAGGCCCGTGCAGGGCTCTAAATCTTTGTATAAATTCTACAGCATCATCAATGGAAGAAACACTGAAGGCCCTTTCACATGACCATCCTGTCAACGTTCCCCTATGCAGTGAACTCAGTAAAGAGAAAGGTCAAGCTACAACTAGATCAGAAAAGATAGATCAGAAAAATGGATGGATGGATAGATTATGTCATATCATTTTATCAACCTAAACCAGGCTAGCAAACAAAGGGTACGAAATGTTGGCAAGCGGACAAAAATGGCCCCCAAAAAACCCTGGGGGGTAATTAAATTCTCCCTCTATTAGTAAGGAAGACAGAGATGTCACGTCAGTATCGCACCCCAGTTCGCACCTTTGCCGCATATTCCTGTCAATCAACAGTCACCACAGGACATCCTGTTTGTGAATGGCGGCTGCCTTTGGGGCTTAATGAGCTTTCACACATTTCAAGAGAGACAAAATGTTAGCTAAATATTCCCTGTCTGTTGTCTCGTCTACTTATCATCCGCCTCACATCTCTGATCACCAGCGCCGAGGAACCACCCGAGTGTAAAAAATGAAATTGTTTGCTTACAATGCATGGGACATTTCGATGAGAGGTCTGAAGTGAATTTAAAACACATTCAATAAAAGATTTGACCTAGGGCTGTTTTTCTCCAGTGCAGTGAAATTATGCATTGAAACGGTTGACCCTGCTAAAAGTGTGACTGTCAATGTACCAGTACCTCCGAAACCAGCCTGAATACAGAAATCCTAACAGGGTCTGATAAGACGGAACAAGACAATGAATTATCAGGAAACCCAGATAATTACTAACGTGGTGAATCCACAGTACCAGAAATATCACAGCGCTCTGAATAGAGAGTCTTTAAGGAGGCAGGAGAAAATAGTATTTCATATTAATATTAAAGATCTGCAGCACAGGAGGGCTAATGATGCCTTGGATGCCTATTAATGATACATAATAGAGAATTCTGGAAGTCTGAGCGCTCCATTTGGGGAGGCAGGCTATTGGAAGTTCAGTCACTTTGCTTTGTTCAATCACACACAGAATTTAAATGTAGTTTTTTTTTTTTCCCCCAGGAAATTGTCGTGTCCTGTCAGAGAGACAATGCACTTTTTCATTCTTGAGAAAAGACAATAAAGCATATCCGAATGAGAAAATAAAGCCAAACCAAAAGTGCCAATCATGGCACCTATTATCTTCTGTTAAAATGAAGTGGTGAGTCTGATGTCCTTGGACAAGTTCTTACCAGTGAGCTGGTGTAGGTGGGGTCAGAGGTGTCTTCCTGCAGATAACGGGATAGGCCGAAGTCCGACACCTTGCACACGAGGTTGCTGTTGACCAGGATGTTGCGGGCAGCCAGGTCTCGGTGGACGTAATTCATTTCCGACAGATACTTCATCCCTGCAGCGATTCCCCTCAACATCCCCACCAGCTGGATCACCGTGAACTGCCCGTCGTTTTGCTACCACACAACACAAATATGACTTGACATTCACCAATATGTCAAAGCTTAATCAAATGAACTCTCTGTGTTTAGCTGTACACATCTGGTGGTTACCCTGGTGAGTCCATTTAAAATGATTTGAATAGGGGTCGAAAACAGGACGTAGAACTTCAATTAACATTGAAATGTAACTTAATGTTATGTATTAATGTTATTAACCCTCAGGTGCTCTTCGTTTCGGAGTCACACTTGTTATCTTCCCGGTCAAAAGTGACCGGACACCTAAAAATTACATTTCCTCCATCCCAGCTAAACCAATGCAATTTATTTTTGTTCTATAATATTTATTCTTTGTAATTTAGTATTTTCAGACAATTTGATTGAATTTATTAATATTTATGCAATATTTATGGTATATTTTGCCATGGATATATACAGTATATATATATATATATATATATATATATATATATATATATATATATTTTTTTTTTTTAAATGATTAATGCAGTATTTTAGTTTAATATAGAGTCTAGGCCTTCAGAAAAAAAAAATATATATATTTTTGAAGAAAATTAGCACCATCTGGTTACAGTATAGAGAAAAAGCGTAGAATCATGGTGTAACTACTAGATGGCATGTACAGCTCTCTGTGGAGAGGCGTGTGAATTCCCCAGATGTTTATGAACACATTTTTTTTTTTTTTTTTTTGGTGGATTAGAATATATAGTTGAAACAATCTCAAAAACGATTTTTTATTAAAAAAATGTAAAAAAAAAAAAAAAATACTTTGTTTTTGTCAATTTCCCATTCATTTCCTATGGGGTCATTTTTGACCAAAGACCACAAGTGTGACTATTTTTTTTTTTAAGACCACTTAGCATGCTCGGATCATGACCTCAATTTTTTTGTGTGTTCACATACACAATGCCGAAAAGTCACCACGTTTCGTAACATTCAGATGAAACTGTGATTTTTAAAAATTCAAAACATACTTTTTGTAATCAAAATGTATTGGTGTGTATGTGTATAAAAGTGTGTTTGTATGTGTGTGTGTCTGTGTGTGGGTTTGTCTGTTTTGCACTCTAAATGTTGTAGAGTGTCACCCCTTTCCTGCGGTGTACTTTTTTTTTTTTAGAATTGTGGCCGATTTGTAGATTGCACGTACAAAAATTCAGAGAATTTTTTTTTCAATTTCCCATTCATTTCCTATGGGTCGGTCATTTTTGACCGAAGACCACAAGTGTGACTATTTTTTTTTTTACGACCACTTAGCATGCTCGGATCATGACCTCATTTTTTTTTTTTTTTTTTTTTTTTATTCACATACATAATGCCATAAAAGTCACCAAGTTTCATAACATTCCGATGAAGCCGTGATTTTTAGAAATTAAAAACAGAAAATATTTCGGTCAGAAATGACCGAAGAGCACCTAAAGCACAATTTTATTAAAAGACAAACCCTTCTATAATTTGAGAACAGCAGCACGGACAAAATAAACATAAATAAAATAAATATGATAAAATATTTCCACAACCATGAAAGAAACATATTGATTTAGCTTTTTTGAGGATCATTTGTGTTTAACAATCTTCACCAGTAGCTGTCTTAAAAATGTGAACAGCACACAGTGGGGGACATTTTTCGAAACTTCTGTACACAGTTGCCATGTTGCACAAGTGAAAGCTTTGAACTGAACGCACGATAACAAACAGGGGTGGGGTATGTGGATCAATGGTGACGCTACTCGGATGTGGTGGATTTTTAAGCCGACTTCAAAGAGAACCTTTATTGTGGCTTCAGATCAAAGCTAGGGAGAACCAATCCATGAGATTGAAAAAAACAGGCTGAACATCGATTAAGCAATGTACTTCTCCATGTCAGAGGGAAAGAATGAAACAGAAAGAAAACAGAGAGAGAGAGAGAGAGAGAGAGAGAGAGAGAGAGAGAGAGAGAGAGAGAGAGAGAGAGAGAGAGAGAGAGAGAGAGAGAGAGAGAGATAGAGAGAGAGAGAGTGTGTCTGTGCTTGTTTTGGATGTTGCATTTACCCGAAGGAAAGAGTCGAGTGCCCCGTTCTCCATGAACTCTGTGACGATCATGACCGGCCGGCTTTTGGTGACCACGCCTTCAAGACGAATGATGTTGGGGTGATCAAACTGCCCCATGATTGACGCCTCAGACAGGAAGTCGCGTCTCTGCTTCTCAGAATAACCCGCCTTCAGTGTTTTGATGGCAACGTAGATCTCTCGTTTTCCAGGCAGTTTCAGTCGACCTTTATATACTTCCCCGAACTCACCTGGGGTGCAGAGAGAGGAAAAATGAGTGGGAGAGTATTTAGTGAAAAGTCAAAAAATAGTGTGCACATCCCAAACACCCAAATTGGGCTCAGGTGCAGGACAACTAAGTGATAACTAAGATAAATAAATAAAATTTAGGAGAGTATTTAGAGCACAACAACTATAAAGTGGTTAAAGATTCAAGCTCATAACTATTAGACAGCAGATTCAAACTTCATAATTCAATGGATGGAAATGTGTATGTTTGGAGCAGTAGAAAGAGCTTTGAATCAATAAATTACACAGAAAATTGGTTTCCCAAAAGCAAAACCTGTCAGAAATATGTCAATGACTGAAAGTCAGAATTTGAGAAGTTATATAGTTTGACTGCATGATGGAAAATCACTTATGCACTTACTTAAATTTAGCCTTAACATCCTTAAAACGAACCACCCAAAATGAAAATGAACTTCAGTGATTCAGCAAAAAAGTATCTGTATTGATCAATCCAAGTGCATTCAAATGTTACATAACTTCAATAGCAAATAAAGACGCCTTAAAAGTCCCAAACTTTAAGTGAAACATTTCAGGATTTAAAGGCACACTATGCAAGAATCGTACCTTAATATAACAGCTTCAAAGTAATTGGTGGTAAATAAACTCGTAGTAGGGCAAATCATCCTGGTAGTAAAGATTGGATGGGCCGCCGCTGGAAAAACCAGCAATGCAAGTTTGAGAGGAGCGCCCCCGACAAATCTTGCGAGAATTACAACATGCTTTACGGCAACGACGTCACACACATCAACAACAACATATGAGGCATTAGGACACTTGCCCGCATTTCAGGCGTGATACTCAATGATGGAAAAAGCAAAGAAAATGCAGTCGGAAGAGACTAAGAAAAGGAAAAGATCATATGACTGCGCGATGAACCAGACAAGAGTTCCACTCGTCAGGCTTTTCCATAGATGTGGATTTTCACTCGTTGACGCGAACTAAAAAGCAGCACTGGATGCAACAGTGATGCTGACCTGGCGATCTTGTTGATGGACTAGTAAGTAAATATTTCTAAGTTTGTGTTCATTTTATTTTGTAATTTCACCAGAATGAATTGGGAGAGTCCGCAACGGCGATAGATTGTAGAGAGTGCGTTCAAGTGGAGAATGTGCGCATGCCGCCACATAAAGGGGACCAGACGTCCCGAAATCTAAGCTGCTGTCCTGAATCCGGCGCCAAAGGGCTCTATGCATGGCAGTATTTCCGGTGAAGGTCTTAGGATGCTCGATAACTTCCGCCGATCGCGGAGTCCAATGCAATAACGAGCATTTATATTGAATTTTATATTCCATGGTTATACTAAAGAAACGTTTGTCACAAAAACAGATAACACAGACACCACTCATTGTGTTTATGCTTCTTTTTTAAAATTATATTAAATAAACATACCTATATATACTGTAAAATTACATCTAAACGCATGAAAGTTCCGTTTCAAAGACGGGAGGATAGTAAATTTTGAAGATTTTGCCATAATCCCGTTTTCCTCAGTTTTCCTCCGCTTTAATCTCCCCAACTGGAAAATGCATATAGCCTATTGTCCTTAAAATTATACTAAAGCAAAATCTTGAGGAGTAGTTGTCTGATAAAATATTAAAAACTGTCCGTGGAGGTTGAGTCGGCCCTTTTTTGAAGTTTTCAAAGATATAGGCGCAAATTTTAATACATTGATAGGCAAATTTTCATTAATTCGTTTCGTGGAACAACCCGGTCTCATCCCAAGACGTCATATAACTGACGTTTTGGGACGTCTTTTGACCATACGTCAATATTCGCCTTTTTAGGGCCCCCTTAAACGTTGGTAGATGAGGTTATGGGATCCTAACTCTACTCCAGACCTAAACCTAACCCTAAACCTAACCCGTCACCTAACTGACGTTAAAGGTAAAGCGTCAGTTGTATGACGGCCCGGGATCGCCATCTACCGACGTTTAAGGGGGCCCTAAAAAGGCGGATATTGACGTATGGTCAAAAGACGTCCCAAGACGTCAGTTATATGACTTTTTGGGATGAGACTGTGTTACGTGGAACCACAACACGCTGTTTTTTTAGTGGCAGACTAAAGACTAATGAAAAAAAAAGTTTGGTTCAGGTTTGAAATTCATTATCTTTTATTATAGGTTATGTAGTCTAATATCATAGTAGGCCTACCAATAAACACCCCCCAGATCTCTTATTTAAAGGCACACTATGCAAGATTTGTACCTTGATATAACATCTTCAGAGGAAGATCATACCGTGAGTGCAGAGACACTCTGCATGCGTGGTATTTACGACAGCAACATTAAATACCATTAAATAAAGTACTCCACAGCAACTCTAGGGGTCGCTGTTTGACAAAAACGAATTCCTGCATAGTGTGCCTTTAATCAAGCTGATTTCTGTAACTTTTCCATGATGAGTAAACCATTTGTAGGCTAAGTAAACCAATGTGGCAAACTGTCAACTTTTAAACATGGCTCTGAATGGCACCCTAAACACTCAAGGTCTTCCTCTGAGTTTGAACCTTTGTGACGTAACACCGCTTTGACTGTCGGAAAGGAGTCAAAAGGCTTGGGACTGGACTACTGTTAACCCTAGAGAACTAAAAATATAGTTACCAAATTACCTCCAAAATGATTCAAACAGTTCATATGTGGTAGCTTAAATGTTAAGGATTTGGGCTGCAGCTCGCAACCATGTGGATGCAACTCAGGATTGAGTCACTGGGTTCATTCTGACATTCAGCATGTCACTAAACCCCAGGTTGCATACAATAACTTCAGTAGAAGCAACTCTGGAACAAAACCAAGTTAGATTATTTATATGGAGCCAGAAGTGTTATAAAATCAATATAACTCAAGAAAAAATGGGCAAAAATAGTAAGAGATATAGGTTAAAGAGAAACTCTATCAACTTTGATTTGAGTTTTAGTGGTAAAAGGTTGAGAGTATTTGTTATGATCTGTGTGATATCCATATGAGATGAATCAGTGGATTAACTTTCGCTTTCGGCATCAGAGCAGACTGAGTCATAACTCGTCTTCACCAGAGTCGAAGAGAAGAGCAGAGACCCCTAGGATGCTGTGTTGGGTGCCTTTCTTGTGTTTGTGAGTAAATGCAGACATACTGAGGGTATATAAAAGTTCAAAGAGGTACACATGCTTCAAATCTGTCCCAGAAAAGCCCCAGTCTAACACTGTATACATTATAAGGTAACACTTGACAATAAGGTTCATTAGTTAACTACATTAGTTTACATTAACTAATAATGAACTGCACTTATACAGCATTTATTCATCTTTGTTAATATTAATTTGAGCAATTCCACAGCATCACATAGCGGTGTTTAATTTCTGAATGAATACGGGTTTTATGAGAATAAATCGGGTGAACCAATGATTCAATTCATAAAGGGAGCCATTAATTCATCCTTGAATGAATCAGCCTCTTAAAAGAATCAAATGTTTAAATTACTCAATGTAGACATTTACCGCCAGCTATTGGCAGTTTTGGTTTCTTATTTAGAGAATCATTCCATTAAAAAAATAAATAAATATTTCATAGTTTGGGGATAATTCTGTTTATTTACATTTACTCAACCTCACCACATTTTAAACTTGTATGACACTCTTTCTTTTGCAGAACATAATAAAATATATTTTGAAGAATGTTGGTAACCAAACTGTTTTGGTCTATACATATATTTAAATGCCAATTCAGATGAAAAAAAAAAAAAAATCATGGCTGTTGTAGCCTACAAGTTTATGTGTAATAAATTATATGTTGAATTAAACCAAATATTTATTTCTAAAGCTACTTTTTGTAATGTATATATGATGCTTTTCTCATTGAACCTAATAATGACTTTAAAGGTTCTTTTGGGGATATTTTTTTCAGCCGAATTTAATATGCAATTAAATTAGCATTAATTAGATGTAGATTTATTTATTTTTTTTAATAAACCTTAAAAAATTAAATATTCATGTTTTTTTTATATAAATATATGGAAAACTGTTACATCAATAGCATTCAAAATGTTTATGTAATTTTAAAGCTTTTTGCTCAAAAAAGTCAAAGTGATTCATGCATTTACACATGCATGTAGCAGAAACACACCACACACCTGCCCCAATAACTTCTTCAATCTTGACGGTGGAGACATCTATTTCCTTGGCGAATTCTCTGACGGCTTCATTTGGATCTTCATAGGTGAAGGGGTCGATGTAGATCTTCATCCCCGGAGAGCCTGGCAGGGTCGGGCAGCCCATGGGAGTGTGGCAGTTCGAAAGATCTGGCCTCAAAGTGAGTTCTAGAACACAACAGAATCACACAGCTCAATGAAACGCCCACAAGTTTCCATCGCATAGTGTTATTAAAAGTCTTCATTTCAGTGCAGTAGTAAAAACATTCTGGTAAATCTATTTTTTGATACCAATAAAAGGAGGTCAAGTCTGAGCACATGATCATAAACCATTTCTGTTTTAATGCATTTATCGAATCAGTAAATAAACAAATTCAATGTGAGTGGTTAAACAAGAGGCAATCTAAAACTGAGTGGATTTATCTGAAATATGAAAATAATTACTGCACCCATCGTCTGGTGTTGATGACAACAATAGTTTCCCATAAAAAGACTGAAATAAATAGGGTTATGAATTGATTTACATAAAAATACTGGCACCAAATGATTTTCATGACATTCAGTTCCGGTAACCATTCAGTTCTTGAACGTCTGCATACTTGAATATCAGCGATGAAGCATTAAAAGTAGTTCACACAAATCATTCAGACTATTTTTTATGAATGCATGGTGCTTTAGCATCCCCTTAGAAGCTTAAAAGTTTTATTGTAACTGGATAACATCATTCAAAGGTGTTTTGTTTTTAAAGGTCTTTTAAAGAAATGCAGGTTAGGCGAAGTGGAGAGTCATAAATGTGTGTGTGTGAGCCCTGGACTGACCATCTGTCCAGGGTGCTTCCCCCTGCCTCTGGCCTAAAAGAAACTGGGATAAACTCCAGCACTATGACCCTAGAAGGTCGTACATGGAATAGATATATAGATGTGTTTATTTTTTCCCTTTTATCCCTTTAAAAACATTATGGAATCATAGCTGCCGACTATGACATCATTAAACAGCGGTGGAACACAAGACAATTGCAGTGAATCTCTCTCTCTCTCTCTGCTTCTCCAATAGAGCCGAATCAAATTCTCTTCTGCCTTTATCCCCCACAGGACCTCATAAACAGATAACGCAGACATGCTATCAAACCGCTCTCCATGGCAGAAGATGAAACTTCATGTGTAAACATTGAGGATGCGGAAAGTAATCTCAGAGAATCAGAGAGAACCAGCGACCCACACAAATAAAAGCAGCATTAAACGAGCTCTAAACGGAGGTGTGCATATCCGCTGCCCAATAAGACAAAGACCTAAAAAGCAGGTGTGCAAGCTGATGCAATCCCACTGAAAGACACAGGCTAACGTCTGCTTCAGAAGAGATGAGCACTGACTCGGACGCTGGAGGGCGGAGAGACCAGGGAATGTCACCCAGCGTGACAGGAAGGCCAAGAGACATTCAAGTCTTCCGGCACGATAATAACCCATCCTGCACATACTCGACTGACAGCCCTATAGAGTCCAGACAACACTGTGAAATGTATCAAAATTCACCCTATTTACTTAATAAATAATGAAGAATTGTATTGTGCATGATTCAACAGTCATGTTATCATAAAGAAGAAATTAGGGTTTTCATAATCTTGAAAATCATGAAAATATAATTACTTTCTTGACTGCTGAAATCAGCTGTTCTTTCTTTTTCAATGCCACGTGAGCAGGGGGAAATAATATGAATAAATAGGTAACACTTTACAATAAGGTTCGTTAGTTAACATTAGTTAACTACATTAGTTAATATGAACTAATAATGAATAGCACATATACAGCATTTGTTAATCTTTGTTAATGTTATTTTCAACATTTACTAATACTTGATTAAAATCTTGTTAACATTTAGTTAATGCACCGTGAACGAACATGAACAAACAATGAACAGCTGTATTTTCATGAACTAACATTAACAAAGATGAACAAATGCAGTAACAAATGTATTGCTCATGGTTAGTGCATGTTAGTAAATACATTAACTAATGTTAACTAATGAACCTTATTGTAAAGTGTTACCAATAAATAATATAACAGACATATTGACAGTCAATGAAAAATCAATAAATGTTAAAAAAATCAAGGCCGGTACTACATTATTTCTTACTTAAAGGGAAACTATGCAGTTATTTTAGCTTAATTTAAAGGGATACTCCACTTTTTTTTTCGAAATATGTTCATTTTACAACTCCCCCAGAGTTAAACTGTTGAGTTTTACCTTTTTTGAATCCATTCAGCCGATCTCCGGTTCTGGCAGTAGCACTTTTAGCATAGCTTAGCATACATCATTGAAGTGCACTAGACCATTAGCATTTCTCAGAAAAAAATGACCAAAGTGTTTCGATATTTTTCCTATTTAAAACTTGACTCTTCTGTTGTTACATCGTGCATTAAAACCGACGGAAAATGTAAAGTTGCTATTTTCTAGGCTGATATGACTAGGAACTATACTCTCATTCCTGCGTAATAATCAGGAAACTTCACTGTCGTACCATGAGTGCAGCAGGCGTAATGTTATGACGCAGCGCCTGAAAATAGTCCCCAGCTTCTAACGTGACCGGGACTAAGTTTGTGTATTCATTGTGCCTGCTGCACTCATGGTACGGCAGTGAAGTTTCCTGATTATTACGCAGGAATGAGATTATAGTTCCTAGTCATATCAGCCTAGAAAATCGCAATTTTATATTTTCCGTCTGTCTTACGCACGATGTAACTACAGAAGAGTTCAGTTTTTAATAGGAAAAATATCAAACCATTTTGCTAATTTTTTTGGGAGAAATGCTAATGGTCTAGTGCACTTCAATGATGTATGCTAAGCTATGCTAAAAGTGCTAATGCCAGAACCGGAGATCGGCTGAATGGATTCAAAAAAGGTAAAACTCAACAGTTTAACTCTGTAAAATGAGCATATTTCCAAAAAAAGTGGAGTATCCCTTTAACAGCTTCAGAGTTATTAAAATGTTTATATGACTTCTTTCGGGTTGAATGGTGGGCATCTCAACCCCCCCCCCCCCCTGGTGCCTGTGAGCGGAAAAATCTCACTTGCAGCTTCGGTGCGGCGAGCCGCCGGCCTCAGCATCAGGAAGTATCGCGTGACATCAGCTCTTGCGATGTAACATATTCCTTTACGGCAGTGGTTCTCAAACTGGGGGTCGCGACCCCTCGGGGGGTCACGGAATGATTTCAATGGGTCGCGAGTTGGTTTGAAAAATTTATTTATTTTTAGATTACAATAAATATTTTTCAATACTGAAAAATTAATAGTACAACTAATATTTTTCTTAATATTTTCTTATTTTTAAAGACTGAAGTGATTAGAAGGTTTCAATTAAAAAATATATATATATTTCTTGACTCGAAGATATGACGTCACCGTGTGGCGACTGATCGCTTGTTATCAATAGCGCACGCAACTGCACGTGGAAACTGCAACTTCAAGAATGGATAAATTTGTAATTCGCAAGGTTAAAAAAGTTGAGAAAATTGTGGACAGTCTGCCTGAGTCATCTGAACCGTGTACATCTACTAAACACAAGAGCAAGACCCCTTCTGACCAATGTAGGAAACGTCGGAAATATCAAGAGGAATTCATAAAGTATGGATTCACTTGCTCTACTGTCAATGACGTGGACCATCCTCAGTGTGTAATCTGTTCAGAAGTGCTTGCCCATGAAAGTATGAAGCCAGGAAAAATGCAGAGACATTTGGAGACAAGACACCCTGCTTGTGTTGAAAAACCTATAGACTTTTTTCGCAGAAAAGAGAAGGAATTACAGAATCAAAAACGCACACTCGCACAACAAACCCAAATTACCGCTAATGCTCTGAAGGCATCTTATGAGGTCGCATACCTGATAGCACAGTCCAAAAAGCCACACTCGATCGGTGAAACCTTGATTAAGCCCGCAGCTGTGGCTATGTGTCGGGCCATGCATGGCGAGAAAATTGCAAGTGAGCTTATGACTGTCCCATTGTCGAATGACACGATTGCTCGCCGTATTCATGATATTTCAAAAGACATAAAGAGTCAATTGATTAATAGGTTAAATGGAAAGAAATATGCGTTACAGCTCGACGAATCTACAGATGTGTCTAATTCTGCTCAGTTGCTGGCATTCATCAGATACACATTTGATGGAAAACTGCACGAGGAAATGCTTTTCTGCTCAGTGCTGGAGGGGACTTGTACGGGCAGTGACATTTTCAACAAGCTGGACACCAGACTAAAAGAGATGCGACTTTCATGGGATAACTGTGTTGGCGTATGTACTGATGGTGCAGGTGCAATGGTAGGTAAAAATAAGGGACTGAAGGCAAAGGTTTTAGAAGTGGCTCCTCATGTTAAGTTTACGCACTGCATCATTCACCGTGAGTCTCTTGCTAGCAAAGCACTTGACAGTGAGCTTAACAGTGTTCTCAAAAGTGCAATAAAAATTGTAAATCACATAAAGTCACGTCCAGTAACCAGTAGACTGCTAGCCACCCTTTGCAATGAGATGGGCTCGCAGCACGAAGCGCTACTGTTTCATACCGAAGTCCGGTGGTTATCTCGCGGGAAGGCACTCGGCCGGCTTTACGAACTGCGTGACGAAGTGCACTCGTTGTTGAAAGAATCTAAATCTGAATTCGCGCACCACCTGAAAGATCCAGATTGGTTATCAAAACTTGCTTATTTGGCCTGTATATTTGAAAGGCTTAACATGCTTAATCTTTCATTACAAGGTCCAAACACAAACATCTTGACAATGAATGAGAAAATTGATGCATTTGTGAAAAAGCTGGAAAGATGGGCTGAGCGAGTTGAACAAGGTAATGTGGAGATGTTTCCTGAGCTGGATGAACGTCTGGAGGAGAATGGACTGAGTCTCGGGAACTTGAAAACACACATCACTGGTCATCTCCACTGCCTTTTGGAACAATTCCAGAAGTATTTTCCAAAAGAGACGCAACCAGAACTGTATGACTGGATACGACAACCATTCACTGAAACTAGGACTAATCTCCCCACAAAACTGGAAGATGCTTTGCTGGAGCTGTCCAGTGATCGGACATTAAAAACTTTATTTTCCAATTCCACACTACCTGAATTTTGGATCGCAGTGGCAGAAGAATACAGAGAGTTATCCGATGTGGCTATGGATGTACTGCTTCCGTTTGGATCTACGTATTTGTGCGAGAAGAGTTTTTCCGCTGTCACATACATGAAAAATAAATACAGATCACGTCTTGATGTTGAGGACGATCTGCGAGTAGCCGTATCCAACATCAGGCCACAGATTAATCTTTTGTGCACCGAAAAACAAGTGCACCCATCCCACTGAAAGGTACAGTAAAGTTGAAGTTATGGAAGCACAAATTTCAGCCACATAAGAAAACATTTGATAATTGCGATTTTTTTTTTATCTACAAATTGAGTGTACATTCTGACTTGTTTCCTCATAATTGTGGAAAATAAACTTGCAGTGAAAGTTATAAGAATTGCATGATACCTTTTTTATGTTTTATTCAAGGTCCATAGGAAGTGGATTTAAAACCACTTTTTTGTTTGTTTATTGTTTGTGTATGCTGTGTGGGTCGCAAGATCTCCTTGATGTTAGTTTAGGGGTCGCTTGAGAACCACTGCTTTACGGCAACACTGCACATATCCAGGAACAAGGTTGAGAGGGATGGAGTTTGTCACACTATCGTCATGGCTGAGCCGGCATATAAGATACAGAAAGCTAGGAAATTTGCGGGTGTGATATTGAAACATCTCACAGCACGGATGTACCATTACAAATAAAACATCTCCAAATAAAACAACTCCTGCACTGTAAAAAATATTTTCAAGATTTGTTATCACAACATATTTTCTTTTGTCAAATCAACTTTATAATAATTTATTTAGTTGAGATAACTTATTATTTTGAGTTTCTGATGGTTAAATTAATCTCCTTCATTGTATTAACTCACTTTTTCCAGTTCAATCAACTTAAAATTTTAAGGCAACCCAGGTTACTTACTTTAAGTTAAACCAACAATATTTTTTTTACAGTTTAGTAATCACAACAATTTTTCTTTTGTCAAATCAACTTAAATAATTTATTTAGTTCAGATAACATATAATTTTGAGTTTCTGGTGGTTAAATTAATCTCCTTCATTGTATCAACTCACTTTTTCCAGTTTAATGAACTTAAAATTTTAAGGCAACCAGGTTACTTACTTTAAGTTAAACCATCAATATATTTTTACAGTGTGGTAACTCTAGTAGAGCATTCATTTAGTTCGTTTGTTAAATAAGAGGCGATCTGAAATCTGTTATTTTTGAAATCAAAGTGCTCGTTGCCGCTCGGAGCGATCAGTTTCAGTGGATTCAGTGTTCTGTTGTGACGCGCACTGTCTTCAAACGGACGCGCGCTCAATCCGTTGCGGGGACTGAGAGACTCATTACGGTGAAATCACAAAACCCAATGCACAAAAAACATGTCCCTGCTTGAAATACAGCCACTAATAAACAATCGGTTTTGATTAGGAAAATAAACTATACTATTAGTAGGGATTAGAAGAACCCAGAACCTGTGAAACACATGGCAAAAGTTCTTCCTCTGGACCATCATAGTTCATGGGGATATGTATTTAATCACGTGAAAATTCTCACCACTAACAACATATATTAGATCTCATTAAACGACAAATTAAACACAATGTACTATTACTATGTAACACGTCACGCTCTCCGCGAGTGGTATTTACGACAGTAACGTTAAAAACAAGTACTCCAAAGTTACTCTAGGAGTCGCTGTTTGACAAAAACAGCATTCCTGCCTGGTGTCCCTTTAATAGTCACTCAAAAATATGTCTCATTATTATTGTCTCATATCCAGAGAAACTGAATGGAAACTGAATTTGATCTTTTGAAATAAAAGAGCTTTACATACTATGACAACATAGTTCAAGTTGAAATTTCCTTTCCAGTAGGACTGTGAAAGGATTAATCGTGATTAATCACATCCAAAAAAAAAAAAAAAAAAATGTGTTTACATAATATGTGTGTGTATAATTATTTTGTATATATAAATACACAAACATGCATGTAGGCCTATATAAGAAATATTTACACACACACACACACACACACACTATTCAGTGATCAGAAACCAGATGAGGTAGCAGAATATATGCTTTTATTCCATAACACCACATAACTAACATGTGTCTTTAAATGTTGTGCTGTTCTCCAGTGTGTTCAGCACCTGCCGCTCTGCAGATCCTTCTGAAGGATCCTGCAGTTAGAAGCAAGTCGAAGTTTATTTTAACAAGGTCCCTAGTCATTTCTAAAGCTTTACTAACATTTTAAGTGGACATCGGGGGGGGGAAAACTGATGAAAAGAATGTATGATATGAACCCTTTAAGCTGAAAAATGTCATGAAGGTCTGTTGAATTATTCATTGCAAACACACAACATGCACAAACCTACAGAGTGCTTTAATTTTAGAAATGCGGCACTCGTTCATCAATAACTCAAATAGCAAACAGTTTATCTCCCCTCGTCCTCTGGAGTAATGCATCGTAACAGCTCCACTAGTTTCTTATGGCTGAGAAAGGGGAATAAAAATATATATGTTAATATTTCATAGCCACTTGATCCATGCGTGCCTGGAACGCCAACTGCTCTGCCACTCGACTGAACCCAAGTCCCACAGGAGAGAGAGAATTAAGAGAGAGAGAGAGGGGCCAGAATGCATCACTTCTACCCTGGACACTAAAACACTGTGAGATAGAACAGAAACTTCTGGCCAAGCCCCTGAGGACAGACACTTGCACAGCATCCAAAATTGAATGCTTCCCTACTGTATAGTGTGCGAAAAACAGTACGCCAAAAGAATAGTATGTTTAGTATGTTCAAATACAAAACATAAAAAAAAAACAGCAGGTGAAAAGTACCCGGATGACTTACCACTTCTGTCAAGTTTCTGATTAGATGGACACTTTACTGTCCCATGAGGCCACGGAAGGGGATTTTTTGAATGGAAGTGAAGCAAAGCAAATGACGCTGGTAGATCACGTGACAGTAACAACATGGCGGATTCTGATCATGAGTTACTGTAGTCTTTCCCATCTAGTGTTGGTAATCTTGGTTTGTGAATAGGAGCGTTTTAATACACTTCCTGCACACTGCAAACGCCTGACCCCTGGACTGTGTAATCGCATTGTTTCTGAGCTTTGAAAGAACAGCCGTCGCTGATGCGTCCTCCTGATACATAAAAGGATCTGTCTCAGGTTAAGAAGCTTTGAGAATATCAGCCCATTTGTGCTCTTATGCGGACCGTCTGACAGTGTAAGCATTATTTAGATCAGATTAGTTGCATCTCACTGATCTCTCAGGTGAAAGATGATTTTTCTCCATCCCTCTGGTATTAAAAAGCCATGCGTTATGAAGCGTACTCCATTATGACTCTGCCACATTATGGGTGCCTCACTATTGCAAGGTTCTATTAAGTTTTAAATCAATATTTTACACAAAACCATATTTCCATTTTATGTCCAGCATTCATTTTTCTTCATTCACGGCAATTTTCTTCTTACAGATCCTTAGGGTGGTCATTATATATATATATATATATATATATATATATATATATATATAGAGAGAGAGAGAGAGAGAGAGAGAGAGAGAGGTGGGCGTTTCATTTGTGATCTGGTTCCAGCTTGACAACAGCACTGGTTGTGACTCAGCAAAATAAAGGTACAGAAATAGCTGAGACACAACATAGATCATACAATTTCACACTGAATCCTATCGTTGCCTGTGCATGTACAGCAGGAAATACATTTTTACAATCACATGATTATAACAAGAAAAAAATGTTTTGTGCTACAGTAACACTGTATTGTTAATTAGACTGATTTATCTATCCGATAGATGCGCATGGATGGATTAAACAATACAAAAAGACTAGAAGACAATAGAAAGAACAAAATAGGAAATCAAGTGTAGTGTCAGTTCTGGCAGGTCACGTTAGTCAAGCTCCAAATTATCTGATCGACGTCAACCTATAGCAATACGACGCTTAGTATCACAGCATCCATATATAAGTTCCTTCAGTATTATCAGCAGCTATTGTGTTTCTCAGGAGCTAATTACCCTCCTCCATCCCCAGCTCTTCCTCTCGCCCAGTTAGGATTTGGTATTCTGATTCCTCTTTGGATGAGAATAAATTCTCAAATTATGTTGTACTTTAAAATCTTGAATTAATGATATCCGCAATTCATTCATGTTGGTTCTGTTCTGTTTACCCTAAGGAGGGTTATTGCTGCTCTCCCTGCTCTTAACCATGCTAGGCTGCACGGATGCGCAGGGAGTGCTTGCCCAGAATGGAACCATACCGCCAACACATATTGTATCATATTTGTCAATCGTATTTGACGACAGTGGTCCTGACAGAACAACATAATTGAATGATAGAACAATAGACAGATAGATAGAACAATGACTGATAGAACATCATATAGAATGTTAGAATGATAGATAGATAGATAGATAGATAGATAGATAGATAGATAGATAGATAGATAGATAGATAGATAGATAGATAGATAGATAGATAGATAGATAGATAGATAGATAGATAGATAGATAGATAGATAGATGTATTTTTAGATGTGGCTCTTCTTGAAATACAATATATACAGCTCTCCTGAAACGACCTCGAAAAAAGTAAAACATCAAAACCGCAGGCGTTGCTAATATCCTTCATTAGAAACAATAAATGGTTATTAGTCCAAATAGCTCTGAATAATAAATGGATATGAGGTCGCTGTCCTTAATTTCCAGTCCTAATTCAACTTCAGTATATGGGGATATGTGATAAGCTTGCAATTTGAATAAAAGTGTCCTCTTAAAAAAATAAATAAATAAATAAAAGTGGTTACCAAAACAGTTCGTTAATGAAGTATTTAATGAATATGGGGTCACTGTCCTTCATTTTAAAAGACATTATTGTATATCATCAAACCCTTAAATTAAAAAATTGCAGTGTGCTAACCAGTTTTTACCCAAACACCATAGTCATTAATACTACAATAAAACGACTACCACTGCCACTAAATGAATAAATAAATAAATAACACTCCTTCTTTGAATACAATATACTATGATTTTACAGTACCAACAATAACTGTAGCAATTATTTACTTTTTTTTTTATGTAGAAACTGTGGTTCCATTTTTGCAAAACTCAGTTTGTCCTTGGTGTTGGAGTAATTCATAAATGTCCTGCTGGATTAAGTTTGAAAGTACTGATGAAGTTTACTTCTGTATTCCAGCACCTTAAATAAGTTTTAATAAAGCTAATGTTAGAAAACCCAAGGATGTCTGTGACATGTTGGCCAATTATATTCAAAGTCAAAAGTCTTTCTCTTTTAGCTCATATGCATTGACATTCAATACTGAATACATTTTGATACAGTAATTATCTAAATATTTCTCCTCACAACAAGATCATGTTCTCACAGTCTTGTGTTCACACCGAACGCGAAAGTGTCAAATACGCGCCTATCGCGTCTAGTTAGGCGCTTGAATCTTTTGGTCGAGTTCAAATTTTCAAATCGCGCGGAAGACGTTCGCGGCAAACACGTAACCCATTCGCGATGCCCGGGGCTAATGATGCGTCTATTCGCGTCTTATGTAATATACTCGCGCAAATAATTTATTTTGCGTTCGGTGTGAACACACCATCCTCTGTTCTTTATTCCTCTTTCTAAATTGTCTGTTTGATGTGCAAGTCTGGCTGTCACATCATTTGTTTACTCTTTTGTCTGCAGTTACGTTAATTAAATTTGGTTTCGCAGATCGCCCACCGAATCCTCGGAGAGGTTGCTTACAAGGAGGCAGAGTGAGAGCTAGAGAGAGTTCTCAGTTCCTAATGAGCCCGAAGCTTCTTGCTGGGCTATGGGATGTATACAGGTAGGAAAAGCTTTTTAATGTCAGCTTCTAAAAAGTGCACATGCCTGGAGCGATCCCTCGTTCCTTTCCTCTGTTTCACCGCATCCCCCGGCATTTCCTGTAACCTCACATCTCTATCCTTCTGTTTTCCTCTCTGTTTGCTTTCAGTCATATTCAAAACCTCTTTCAGGTCGGGTTTGCCCCAGAGGAAGGGGCGGAGCTGAGCATAAAACAAAGATGTCCGTCAGCATTAACAGTGATTTGCTCACCTCTGCCAGTGCTGTAGTGCTGGAGTTTGTCACTGTACACAGCCTCCTTATTGTAAGCTCGTTTCCTATAGGAGAAAAAGGGGAAAGAATATACAATTAAAACATATAGTTAATAAATTAATCTGGATTTGCTCGACTGGCTGAAACAAGTGTCTGAGTCTTATGGGGTTAGAGTTAGCCTTATAAGGGATTTCACGCCAGAAGAACCTTTTCATGGTTTCTGGAGCTATTGGTGAAAGTACCCTGATTTTGTCATGTTCGCACCACAGGAACAAGGAACAATATTAGTTTTAGGAACTCCATTTGGATGAACTAATTTAGCTTCTACTTCAGAGTAGGGTCTAAACCAGCACTATAGGAACTATCCGTGGCTTTAGTGTACGTTGGTTGGCCGAGCACAAGCGTAACACCAGCACCGCCATTTCTTTTTAAGTTGTGTAAACACAGATTGTAA
The DNA here is from genome assembly GCF_988280905.1 of Pimephales promelas. NCBI lineage: Eukaryota > Metazoa > Chordata > Actinopteri > Cypriniformes > Leuciscidae > Pimephales > Pimephales promelas. The sequence continues at coordinate 18,503,469 of NC_142773.1, forward strand.
CATATACATTTACTCCAGAAACTAACTCCACGAACATGGAAAACGGTGATAGGTGGGCCTCCTAACCTTTACGCTAAGGAGAAAATCCAACGCAACTTTGATGGGACCAAAGCGAAACATGATTATATATTTCTGCTCAGCAAGCAACACTGGACATCAACCACACGGCATACGCTAATAACTTTTCATATACTGTCTACTTTGTATGTATAACAGTTCTATCTAATAACATATTAGACAGGACTGTTAGACAGATTGTAAATGAATGTACATGGAGGATGCCAGCACATTCTCAGCGCTGTCAAAATAAAGGTCAGCCGCGCCATCAAAATAAAAGTCACAACAACAAGCGTGGCTTCCCTCACTTCAGAGCTTCTACTGGCGGTGCGAATGCAACCAGGAAAATTTTCCCAAGGGAACCATTAGTTCTCGGGGAACCACCCTGGTGGCTAGTTCCTAGAAATAAGTTCCTAGAATAACCCGGTGCGAAAGCCCCTATTGTGTCACATTATAAGCGTCTAACATTTATTCGCTGTTTTAAGTGGGGCAGAGGTATTTTTTAGGTCACAGACATTCTTTGAGAATAGTTGTTTTGGTGGTCTGGTGTTGTCAAAGATACAAAGTACATTCAGGCCAAATGGCATTTTATTCTGGCAAAGATCCACCAACTCAAGTCAGTAAGAGTCCGTTTGATTGACATGCCAAGTGACCAATCGCAGTTGGCTTTGCCTTTGTTTGTCATTTAGGGTTCCATATTCAATTTTAGTACCACAATAATGGTTAGGCACAGAGAGGCCTTTCAAAAGCTTTATGATGTAAATTTCTGTTTGACCAAAAGTAAAGCTTGAAGTCAAAACGTTTTGTCAGATTCGTTTGGATATAGTTGCGTCTTGTGGTTTGCAGAGGCTTTTTATTGTACAATTCCTTTTATTTATGGATTAAAAGCATGAATTGCTTACTATTTACAGGAATTGCATCACCTCACTCATCATTAACGTTCCCCTACAGCAAAGAACCAACTTATATAAAGACCAATTTATCAGCATGAGGTGGAGAGCTAGTGCCAGCCCTGAGACTGACTCTAACCAATGGGATTTGAAACATAGAATGACACTAACAGATCACAGGTCCGGAGCCCAGAGTAAATATATATATCGTGGCCATGATTGAACAATTCGTTCCCACAAATTAGGAATTCGTTCCCTCGTTTTAGTAAATTGTGCCCATGATTAACTAATTTGTTCACTCGTTTTAGTTAAATTGTGTCTACAAATTAAGAATTAGTTCCCAAGTTCACTCGTTATAGTAAATCGTGGGCACTAATTCATTCCTTAGATCTGATTTAACATAATGAACCTGGCCACAAAATCAATGGAACATTTACCGTGTTATTAATTATATTACAAGCAAATGATACAGCATATGACTCGTTTCGTATCATTTTTGTATATATGTATTTTTTTTCATACATTTTAAGTAAAAGATGAAACGGGAACACATTTAGCTAGCCTGAACTCGCTCGTGTTTTTCTTTCCTTGCGTGCACATGCAGCAGCCACATGTCTGGCTCCATAATGGCAAACTCACCTGCTACAGACTATAGATATGGCCACCAGAGACACGATGAAGACCACTCCAGCCGCGGCTGAGCCCGCAATTAGCGGCAACTGTTCCCTCAGCTCTGATTTATAGTCGTCTAGACAGAGAGAGACAGGATGCATTAGGCTACAGAAATAACTGAAATGGCCACTGCCTATAGAGATGAAACAGGGGGTGAAAGAATGTAAACAAAACATTTCAAGAGAACCTATTCAGGGAAGCATTTCATGGACTGCATGAATAGGAGAATGAAAGAGAGAGAGGGGGAGGCGGCACAGATTCATATGGAAAAAGGGAAGAATAGAAGAATGAAGAATCATGAGGAGGTGTGAGCTTTGAAAGAAATAGAGGAGAAGGGAGAGAGGGATAATAGAGTGATGCAAAACTAAGTGCTGAAACACGGCGGTCAGGTAATACTAATGCCGATTGCTGACGGATGTCAACTGTGAATGCGTGATGGAAAATGAGATGGAATGAATAGAGGGAAGGAAAAACACTTAAGGTACACAGCTGAATGACAATGATCAGTGAAGTGTGTGTGGCCCATCAGCACAGCAAATCCCACCGTCACAGTCTAAAAACGTCAAAGAAGAGGATGGGATGTCCTTTCCCGATGTTCAAATACCCACAACCTGCTCGCCCATGAAACATCTGTGTGGTGAGGAGGAGCTTCTTTGATACGGTAGCTTGCTAGATTTTCCGTATTGCAGTCATGCTAACTAATAGTTAGCTACACTACAAACAAACTAAATGTGGCTAGCTACATGAAGCTATGTAAACATAAAAAGATACAGAGAGAAAGAGAATATCAGAGAGAATAAGAAAGTAAGCTGGGGGGAAGAAACAAGAGGAAGCATGCTGAGAGAGACTGATATACATCATGATTTGTCGTTATGTGTGCAGCAGATCTAATTTTGTGAAAAAGCTGCTAGCTACATGAAAACTAAAAAAAAACACAGTGTTATGAATTTCATTGCATTGTACATAAACTTGCTATATACGAGTTGCATTTTGCACATTACCGTTCAAAAGTTTGGGGATACATTTCAAACAACTGATTTTTAAATTGTTAATAAGAAGAACTGTTTCTTGAGCAGCAAATCAGCATATTAAAATGATTTCTGAAGGATCATGTGACGACTGGAGTAATGATGCTGAAAATTCAGCTTTGCCAATCAAATCGGTCCCACTTTATATTAAGTGGCTTTAAGAACCATGTACTTACATTGAAATGAATAATTTGATACAATGGAGACTTATTGTGTACATACATGTTTTTACATTGTAGCTACTTATATTTTAAAAATACCAGCATTTTTGTATTATTTATGTAATTACATCTGTAATTACACAGCTGACCCATCCCTTATGCTCAAACCCATCCTTAAACCTACCCATACCACCAGACCTGTCCCTAACCTTATCCCGTATCACACCTCGATAGCAGCAAAAGTGATTTACAATACAACATGAGGACAATAAGTACATTGTACTTATTTTTCAATGTAATAGTACTTGAAGCCACTTAATATAAAGTGGGACCTAAAATATGAAGAGTTCAGATGCAAAAGCCTCTAAATGCCATTTGAAATTTTCTTCTTTAATGATGATTTTTATCAAACTTGTATATTTAAGTTCAGTAATTTCACTTAAATAACAATTAATAGGTAATTATCATTGCCATTTAAGTGAAATCACTGAACTTAAATATACAAGCTTGATAAAAATGATCATTCTAGAAGAAAATTTCAAATGGCACTTAGAGGCTTTTGCATCTGAACTCTTCATATATTAAAACGAAAAATGGTATATTTTAAATTGGAACTATATCCCTGTTTACACTTGGTATTAAAGGATTAGTTCACTTTTGAAAAAACGTTTGCTGATAATTTACTCACCCCCACGTCATCCAAGATGTCCATGTCTTTCTTTCCTCAGTCGAAAAGAAATTTAGGTTTTTGATGAAAACATTCCAGGATTTTTCTCCATGTAATGGACTTCAATGGGAACCGGATGGTTCAAGTATCAAAAGACGGTTAATAGCTGTTTCAGATGCGGCTTCAAATGTCTTTAAACGACACCAGATGATGAATAAGGGTCTTATCATGCGAAACGATCGGTTATTTCAAAACTTATTCCAAAAATGTAACTTTTATAAGGACAAATGCTAGCCTTGCTCTATTCTCTGAGGCGCGTTTGCAACGTCACGTAATACGTAATTACGTTCAAAAGGTCACAGGCGACGTAGCCGGAAGTACAGAATCAAAATCGTCCGCCATCGTTGTTTTTCCTTTTAATTCCTTTTTTTGTAAACGGTGTTTGAGTTAGTTTGCACGTTCAACCTATGCGTTCAACTTGTAAACACTGACTCTGTACTTTCGGCTACGTCGCCCGTGACCTTTTGAACGTAATTACGTAATACGTGACGTTGCAAACGCGCCTCACAGAATGGAGAAAGGCTAGCATTTGTACTTATACAAGTTACATTTTTGGAATAAGTTTTGAAATAACCGATCGTTTCGCATGATAAGACCCTTATTCATCGTCTGATATCGTTTAAAGACATTTGAAGCTGCATCTGAAACAGTTATTAACTGTCTTTTGATACTTGAACCGTCCGGTTCCCATTGAAGTCCATTATATGGAGAAAAATCCTGGAATGTTTTCATCAAAAACCTAAATTTCTTTTCGACTGAGGAAAGAAAGACATGGACATCTTGGATGACATGGGGGTGAGTAAATTATCAGCAAAAGTTTTTTCAAAAGTGAACTAATCCTTTAAGATGCCTTTTGGTTGAGACAATCACAAGTGGATGACGCTAAATGCAGTTGTAAATGGGGTTTAAAATATTTTGAGGTTGTCTACTTTTGACCACTTCCAGAGGTAGTCATTTGACCAGATTGCTTTAATAGTGTAAACGCTCATGGACCGTCTACCGCCTACTGACCTAATGTATAAACATTACGGGGAACGTAAGCTTATTTTGTCCACTAGATTGAAAGATTTGAAACAAACTCATTCATTGACCTGCCCATAGACCCTCCCTTCGAAGAAATCAGGACAGAAGTGTTTGAAACAGGACAAAAGAGACAAATTAAAACACCAGGTGTAAACTGGAATGCGTCTCCCTCGTCTACCTGTGAACCAATCGCCCATTCGCATCTTAAAACTAGGTGTAAACAGGGAATATATTTATCAATATTACTGTTTTTAGTGTATTTCTGATCAAATAATTGCAGCCTTGGTGAACAAAGACTTCTTTCAAAAATTTTTAAACAATCCTGTGTATTGAAACTTTGCAAATGTGTGACTGTGTAACTATGTGTGTCATAGCATACTAGATTTTAACAATCGCACTGATGGTCGTTCTTAGCATGCTGGCTAAATCCATAATGGCCAACAGGAAGTAGAGCAGCCTCTGTGAGCACTGGGCTTAAACACACCTCATTTAACAGAATAATTTCTCCGCCATTACACCTGGCTGTCAAAACGAGAGAGCGAGAGACTCCGGGGAAAGCATGTGTTGTGATTCTAGAGAAGGTGTGTGTGCGTGAGGTGGACTTCTCTCCCCTGTGATTGGTGCTAATTGTCGTAACGAATGTCGTGCCATGGCAGAATGCCAGTGGATGTACCCGTTAGCTGGCGAGGAGCGAACGCGGGCACTAATTACTTTAGTGAGTATGACGGCACGGAGACGCCTGCCCACACCCAGAGGAAGTTTTGTCTTCATCAATGTGACATATCTGTATATTGAGTTAATTTGAATAATAAAGTGTGTAAATACTAATTGTCTTCACTGTGTGATAAACAGTGTGTATATGTGAGTCTGTCTGTTTTTTGACTACATGTCTGTTTATGTATACTTGCATGCTTATGCATGTGTATTGCATGCTGGTGTGATTTGCATTTTTTTGTGTTCCAGTTTCAGATGTTTGAAACTGGGGTGTGCCAAATACACAAAACCAACACTTGCATGCAGCAAATGTCACATAAACACACAAACTATTCAACCATTCAAATCAGAATACACACACATGCAACAAACACAATTAAGACATGCAAATACACAAACACATGCACAACATGCACAGATTGCACACAACAACTGAAACTGATACACAAATCAAACATAAAATCAAACATAAATCACACATGCAACATGCAAAACATAAACATACAAATCAACAATTAAAACCAGATATACAAATCATGCACACATGCACACAAAAGTTTGTTGTATCCATATGGGTGTATGTGATTGATTGATTGATTGATTGATTGATTGATTGATTGATTATGTTCATTGTGTGATTGTTGCATGTGTGTTGTGTGTATCTGCATATCCTGTAGCTCAAACAGTAGAATATGGGACTGCTGTTGCAATGCCAATGTCATGGGTTTAATACATTGAATGCAATGTATGTGAGTTTGGGAAAAAAGTGTCTTTAAAATGCATGATTGCAGGTGTAAAGCCCAAATGCATAAATTATAGTCAAGTAAGAGTATCACATTGTCTAACAACAACACATTAGACCTGTCTTTTTGTGTGTGCCCCAGATTGCCAGAGCAGTTCAGTTATATTTACACCAAAGAGACAGCAAAGACAAGGAGGGTGTAAAAGATGAAGCCTAAAAAATGGATGTGCAATTGAGCTGGTCAAGTAAATCGTGTGTGTGTGTGTGTGTGTGTGGCTATAGGAACTAGCCAGCTGCCTGGCGGATGTCTTTCTGTCCTTTAGAGTCCAGTCCCCCTTGGCATCCACTGTGTGTGTGTTTTTCCCTGGCACAGTCATCAGGCAGGATATGCTAAACTACAGATACAACGCCATTAATCAAACCCGAGAGAGAGAGATGGGGTGGGGGTACTTTATGATTCTTGTTGTTCATTTTAACATTTGATGGCCTAAATTTCCAAAAAAAAAAAAAAAAAAAAAAACATCAACAAAACAGAAAAAGAGTGGACTTGAAAAAAAATGCATCCCTTAATGAAACCAATTATTTCCTTTGTGTGATGAACACATCCACTCACTTCGCTGAGAGAGCGAGAGAGTGAAAAAAAACAGAGAAAGAGAGTGAAGACGGTGCTAGAAAGAATGGGATGATCAAATAAGACAACAAAGCATGATAGATAGATAGATAGATAGATAGATAGATAGATAGATAGATAGATAGATAGATAGATAGATAGATAGATAGATAGATAGATGATAGATAGATAGATAGATAGATAGATAGATAGATAGATAGATAGATAGATAGATAGATAGATAGATAGATAGATAGATAGATAGATAGATAGATAGATAGATAGATATTGGGTGGGTGGATGGATGGATGGATGGATGGAAAGATGGATAGATGGATAGATGGATAGATGTCACATCATGATGTCACATGTCTTTACGGGATCTTTACGGGATGTGAGTGAACGCACGCACAGATTCCAGAAAATCACTGGCAGGCAGCATGAATGAACCAAAATCAAATGAACCCAGGACAAATCCCAGGACACATTATCAGTGTATTTTCCGGAATCTATGTGTGAAAGGGGCTAGTAGAATAGTGGAGAGTTTCTTTCTCAACTCTAACTCTAAAAAAAAAAAAAAGAATCTGCTCAAGGACTAAAATCACCCAGATCCAAAGAGCGCCTCCACACACACACACACACACACACACACACACACAAGCACACACACACAGGCGTGGGGGTTCGTACCATCTGTGAGGCTTTGGAAGCACATTTTGCTGCTGTATTTGCCGAAACCAGCAACAGTCCTGGCTCGAACCTGCATGACATACATGGTGCCCGGCCGTAGTCCATCCACACGAGCCGTATTCGTCTGACTCCTCACCTGTGTGGAGTTCACCTCAGACAGCTCCTGAGAGAAAACAGAGAGAGATGTATGCGTTTTACAAACAATTACAGATTTCACACATTTGTTTCTCCCAGATAGCAATGAGACCAAATGGAGAACGTTGCTTCGTCCAGATGTTTCCCTTTAGAAAAAAAATACCCTAAAAATTGCATATTTGTCTCTTTTAAAATTATAGAAGAGATCTAAACAATGTCACAAACAGTTCTCAGATTTTTCAAGATACCAAGTTCTGCGATAACAGTCTGAGATCTCAATATAAGCTCAAATTATTATCATCAAAATCCAAACGACCTTTTATCTACATTATTTAAACTGTATAGCTCTGTACACGTACTCAGTTCTCCAAAATGATTATAGGAGAAACATCTGAAATGACATTGATGCCTAAAAGAAACGAAAACTGAGCTCTCTATTTATGCTTGTGAGCTATAAAAAAGGAACCTCTGGCTCTAAGCAATAACACATTCCTTTTTGAAGGGGAGTTTAATAAAATGAGGCTCTTTGAACCGCCGGAGTCGAGCACAGATTCCATCAAAAAAGGACATTTAGGAGCAGACGAGTCAGTAATGTGTGTGAGTGAAAAGTGATGAGATTTCACCTTCTAAAATCCATTAATACCTCACCAAGAGAAAGTGTGTGTAAGTATGTAGAGAGAGAAAGGGGTAGACTATATTTGGCCAATTAATTCATCCTGTTATCATAACTGTCTTTATTACATTAGAGCAGTGGTTCCCAACCTTTTTTCAAGGAGTCCCCTATTTTAACATTCAAGAGGTATCATACTAGTAACAGTTTCATCCCTACTTGTAACCCAGAGTGAAAACCCCCGGTAAATCTTTAGCGACCCCTAGTGGGGGTCAGGACTATAAATATATACAGTATATATATATATATATATATATATATATATATACACACACATACACACACACACGGGCCGAGATACGCAAGCCATCCACCATATTGGAACAGTCAACGCCAAAATTGCAAGAGTAAATTGTCTGCAACCAAATTTAGACACATGTATGATTATCAATATCTGCAATAGACTTCAGCATATGATTTTGCTAAACTAACACAGTACAACACGGCAAATGAATTAGCTAACACGCCATTAAAAAGTTACCATAGTATAAAAACCTACAATATTGAGTTCATACGTATTAAAACACAAGCCAAAAAATTCTCACCTGTGAAATGTTATCACATTTCTTCAGGAATTTAAATCTCGCTGGTTTCACAACCAGAAGTGGCTGGTTGTCCTTGACAGTGACAGTATATGTCTGTCATATACATATCTATGGTCCCGGCCCCCAGCATAATGACTGCTACGTTAAACTCTGCGATTTGGGCAATCTCATAAGATCAATTCAATTCACACTGTAGGACATGGATCTAATAAACTTGGGTATGCCATGTATGTAGACTGTAAGATGATGACACCTATTGAATGGTAGGCTGCCTACAACGCAAGTTAAATACACTCACTTAAAGGATCACAGTATTATGAACACCATTCTAATACTATGTTTGACGCCTTTTCACCTTCAGAATTCTAAGTGGAATTGATTCAACAAGATGCTGAAAGCATTCTTTAGAAATGTTGGCCCATATTGATAGGATAGAATCTTGCAGTTGATGGAGATTTGTGGGATGTACATCCAGGGCACGAAGCTCCCGTTCCACCACATCCCAAAGATGCTCTATTGGGTTGAGATCTGGTGACTGTGGGGGCCATTTTAGTACAGAGAGCTCATTGTCATTTTCAAGAAACCAATTTGAAATGATTCAAACTTGCATGGTGCATTATCCTGCTGAAAGTAGCCATCAGAGAATGGGTACAGTACATGGTTACCATAAAGGGATGGACATGGTCAGAAACAATGCTCAGGTAGGCTGTGGCATTTAAACGATGCCCAATTGGCACTAAGGGGCCTAAAGTGTGCCAAGAAAACATTCCCCGCACCATTACACCACCACCACCAGCAGTCTGCACAGCGGTAACAAGGCATGATCTCATTCTGTTTACGCCAAATTCTGACTCTACCATCTGAATGTCTCAACAGAAATCGAGACTCATCAGACCAGGCAACATTTTTCCAGTCTTCAACTGTCCAATTTGGGTGAGCTCTTGCAAATTGTAGCCACTTTTTCCTATTTGTAGTGGAGATGAGTGGTACCCGATGGGGCCTTCTGCTGTTGTAGCCCATCGACCTCAAGGTTGTGTGTGCTGTGGCTTCATTTTCGCCCACAGGACTGCCGATCATGGAAAAAGCTAAATAAAAGAAAGAAAACTCGCAGCACTACTTTTCACAGGATATAGAAGCTCATTCACCTGTGAGTTAATGTCTACTGATGCGGTTTCATTGGATTTTTGTTTGCACTCATCAGTCAGCTCAAATAAAAATGTGCCATGATAAAAGACACTTAACAGGTAAGAATAAACCAGAATGAAATCTTGAGTGTGAAAATTAAATTAGGCTGGTTCATTTCAACTATAGACGGTTATAAAATGCAACAAATACGATTTATATTCTCATATTGATGATGTAATGTGTCACCTCAGTGTGTGCATCTGTTCAAACACTAAAATATACAGTATAATTCACTGGCAAGCAATGACACTGGTTTAAACACAGTTATCACCCATAATTATCCCAAATTATTATTGAAGATGACTTAATTTTCTTATAAAAATCATAAAAAAAAACATTGTAAAAAGCATTACTTTATCAACAGTTCAATCAATCATTGTATTTTTTTACAATAGAGATGAATTAACACTGAATTTTCTTAAACTGGACAGTGACATTATTTTCTTACCAAGGTTGCATTTATGTGATACAAATAAAGTTAAAACAGTAATATTGCCTTATATGAATATACATTTTTGTATGTTATTATATTTTCAAATGTAATTTATTTCTTTGATGGCAGTTTTCAGTGTCACATGATCCTTCAGAAATTATTCTAATATGCTGATTTGCTGCTTAAGAAGCATTTCCTATTATTATCAATGTTGTAAACAGTTGTGGTGCTTAAAGGTGCAGTATGTAAGATTGACAGATAGCGGTTGAAATTTTCAAAGAAACGTGTACGTGTCATAAAAATCTGCAAAGACATTATGGTATTTGTATGCATTAGAACAGTCAAAAAATTACAAACAGCGACTTTAACATGTTTGAGTCTTTCTTAGATGAATAGAAAGTAAAAAAAGAGAATTTATTTGAAATAAAAAATATTTTGTAACTTAAACATCTTTACTGTTGCTTTTGATCAATTTAAAGCATCCTTACGGAATAAGTACTATAAATAAATAAATAAATAAACCTTTTGAATGGTAGTCCCTAAATTACCTGCCTGAATAATGGTATGATCTATATATGTCACATTTTCTGTTTTGTCAGTTTCTTTTTATTTTGTTCTGTGTTTGCGTTGTGGGCGAAAGCAAAAAAAGTGCCAAAATGAAACAGTATTTCGGGAGTGAGAAAAAGGAGACAGATTTAGTAAACACACTCAGATGCAGAAAAGCAAGACTTGCTGCAACATTCAATTTAGTTTTCAAGGTCTCATCAAAATTCACAGCAGCACGACGCTGAAAGCCCACGCTACACACGAAAAGCCCCACTGTTATGGCCGAAGGCGAAATCTGTTTCTTAACAACTGCAACATAATAACAATAATCAGGGGGAAAAAAATAACAGTGATATTAATAATTGAGGTTCATATCGTGTATGAGTGACATGTGAAGGGGCAGGAGGTTTTGGTGTGTTGTCAGTAATTTACCAAACAAGACGGTATGTTTAAATATCTGTCATTCTCCCGGTGGTGAATGAGCAAAAATGAAAAGAGTCTGCGCCTGACATCATCCACACATGAAGTGCACTAGAGCGTTGACATACTGTATAAATAATGAAGGACATTCCCAAACACCATCATGACCTCACCACTGGGCCATCAATAAATAAGAACAGCTAGCATCATTTAGGGCATCAGATGAACAAAAAAATGCATTGTGTGTGTGTGTGTGTGTGTGTGACATCCTTTTTTAAAGGAATGTGGTCATCATTTACTCATTCCAAACCTGTATGACTTGCTTTCTTTTTGTAGAATGATTATTTATTCTAAACTGTTCCATACAATGAAAGAAAAAAAAGGGATGGATGCGGTCAACTCCTAAAACATCACTATAAAAGAAGTGACTAGTGCACAATAAATCCCTAGTGTTAAATTAACACTGACAGTGTGAATTATATAAACTCAGAGCAGTGTGTTAAATGAACACTGAAGCAGTGTTAAAGTTAATGAGATAATTAAGTGAATAATTGAATGATGATTGTGTTCACCATTATGGTGATCAGTGTTTCTGTTAGTTGGGCTCTTGACCTTTAATCCATTAACTTTAGATTTTTATTAATGCTGTACATTAGTTATAACAGCCAGGTGAACACATGGACAAGGTGATCTGATGGTATTGGTTGTGTTAACTTTCAGTGTTGTAGTACTCGAGACTCGGACTCGTCTCGGACTCTCGGATATTTTAATGGTCTTGGTCTTGTCATGGACTCGTGTCCATTTGGACTCGGAATTGACTCGTACTCGAAATTTTTTTTTTAGGACTCGGATTTATTCCCGAGTCCACTCGAGTTCAATTAAAAATATTTTTCATGATTATTAATGTATGTTAATAAAATATTTCTTTAAATTGATTGACACGCCCAGTGATTGGTGATTTTCTAGTGCGCAACTGCGCATGACAAATTGTAATAAAATTACTTTTAACACCACCTACTATGTGGCCTTCTTACCCTAAACTGATTATATTTTTTAAACTCTAAGTAAATTCAGTAAAAAAAAAAAAAAAAAAAAAAAAAAGGATTTCTCTAAGTAAATAGAAGTAAATTAGGTAATCAAACCTCACTGGTCTCGGTCTCGACAGTCTCTGGTCTCGGTCTCGACAGTCTCTGGTCTCGGACTCGACTCTCTATGGACTCGGACTCGACTCGGACTCGACTCTCTATGGACTCGGTCTTGACTCGGACTCGACTCTCTCTGGTCTCGGTGTCGACACGGACTCGAGTGAGGTGGTCTCGACTACAACACTATTAACTTTATTAATTATACTTAATTATTGACTTAATTATCTCATTAACTTTAAAACTGCTTCAGTGTTTATTTAACACTCTGCTCTGAGTTTATATAATTCCACACTCTCAGTGTTAATTTAACATTTTGATTTTGCTGTGTAAGTATTATATTTATAATACTATATATTACATAAAGCTTGTGAGTGACAAATTTGTGTTAGGAACAGACTAAACTTCTAAGATTTTGTCGGTGAAATAGCCTCTATTATGCTTTTTCGAAGATTACCCTTTATGTAGTGTGTTAAAGTTCTTCCAAGTATGAAATATCAAAGTGCACGATAAATGGAGGTATTGTCTTCAAGAAATAAAGATCTTATTGTCATCTGCCTGAAATGAGTCCTCAGTAATTCCATCCTTACTTCCTGCAATAACCTTCCGAGGTTTGTAACTAATTAGCAAAATGCCAGCCTGTTCTTCAATGTTCTCCATTGGCTGCCTGTGACAACGTTTACTTTCACCAGCCCTCAATCATGTAGCTGAAGCCTGGAAGGGTTTGGTTTGTGTTGGATATGTCAAGAAGATGCTGTTTTCTGTGAAAGCAAATCCACTTTGCATGGACTTCCAAGGGATGAGGACTTGTTACTGTAAAAACAACGTCATTGTTACCGTTCGTATCACTGAATATAAAATGGCTGAGAAAAACATTTTTGGCAATGGTCACATTATTGACCACAACAGACTGGGTCCCCTGACCAATCAGAGCAGAGTAGGTTCTCGGAAAGAAGGGGTTTAGAGAGACCAAATCCTTAATCGAATAGTTTCAGAAACTGAGATGAAGAAGAAGAGATGAACCTGCAATGTATATTGTGAGAAAGATAAATGTTTTTAGACATTGGATGCATGTAAACCGATTGCAGGAGACCTTCAGAACTAAAATGGGAGCCTTTAAAAAAACATAAAAAAATAAGTGCACGTAAAAGCAGAAACCGCTACTCAAAATACCCCATTGCCCCTGGGGGTTTATTAACCCTTTGCATGCTTTGCGACAGATCACAATCTGCCTTAAAACCTGTCAGAAACACTGCTGTTTTGGAGATTAACAAACCGCACAGCTGAATGACACAAATTAACACGATTTACAAATAAATAAATAACCAGCAGTTCTTTATAATGAGCAGAACAAACGATCTCAGATTCTGTTTTGTGATTTCTCAAAGACGCTCAAGTCTTATCAAGGATGCCTTTGATTGTGGCCAAACAAATTAATCTGAAAGAAACGGCAAAATTTCCCATGTGAATATGATCAGAATCAAACAATAGCATACTACTTACTGCATATTGCTTTTAGAACATGGTATGCTTCCCCTGGACATTCAAAAACACTGTGGGAAACAGTATGCAAGCGATTATATTGTACTACAGCATGCCAAATTGTTGTCTGATTTGATCAAGTTACGTGCTTTGATTAAGCGAAATATGATTTCAAAATGATTAATAATATTTTATTATTAAAATATTAAAATCAGTTTGATTTTACTTTCTACTTTATTTACATTTTATAATTATTTTGCATTATGTTTTGATAGTGTTTAATTGCATGAAATACTATTCTGTTATTTTATTTCGCATAAACTGTTGGCATTATTGGTTGTCTGACCAATAATGCAAATGAGATCATTGTTAAAACTCAGTTGCTCCTGATTTACTCATACTTCAAAATTAGTAAGCATAATATTGTAGTGCTATTTTGAACAGCTTTGGCTACTCTTTGCCCAGCAGTGAAACCCCCTCAGGGGGCGGCCCACTCCCGCTGTCAGTCAAATGGGGATTATGGAAAGGCCCTCCCCACTTCTATCACCTCAAGATGGTGCGGAAAGAGGGAGTGGCTTGTGGCAGGCAGCCAATAGGAGCGGCTGCCAAGGCAGACAGACACGGCTCTCAGCAGGTCCTCAGTGAGCAGTGGGACTGTTTTGGCAGGAGGCAGGTGTCACCACCATAGACCAGCAAAGCAATCTGTCCTGCTGAAGGGAGTTGCCTGTCTTACACACATACACACACGATCACACAAACAGGGGGACGGGGCTGGTGTCAAATCAGTCCTTCTGTTAATGGACCGTGGACCGCATACACACACGCCATCTCAAACATCCTCCAGTGAACATGGCACGGCTGGCAGTGGCAAAGTGCCACTTACCTCAACTGGGTGGCACATGCCACCTATGAACACAGGATGGCAATACCACCTGGTAAGACCTATGAAAAACAAAGGCAGTATGGGATTTGCATAAGCTGCTAAAGCTGTATAGAGAATCACAAATACGATTATAAATTCAATTCTGATTCATAAGGGTATATCATTTTATTTTTACTCAAATTGATATAAATTTTACAGATATTTAAAAAACATAACATTTTGATGTAGAGAAACTAAAATAGTATTTTTGCACGATTCTAAATTAATTAAGGATCAAGATTTATTTAACTTTTTGTTTCAAATAGATCACAATTCTCCCATGATTATGTTGGATGCAATTCACAAGGTTCTGGCAAAATTCATAGTTCAGTTCATTGCTGCTGTCTATTAATAATAATTAAAAAAAAAAAATATTGGTTCGAAAAATGATATAATTACTCACTCGTAAATACTTCACTTGTTTCATTAATGGATGAATAAGCGTTTTTAAACAAATCTCGATAAACGATTAAATGACAAATGCAATTTGTAATAGTCACTTGTCGCCAGCTAGTGGTGTAGAAAATTTAATCGATACAATCGTTATTTGAAGAAGCAAGTTAGGCTACTTTCAAAAGGTGATTTGCTCTATTTTGATCGCTACAGTAGACATAAGTGTATCTATGCAGTGGTAGCACAAACACAGATTTAATTGTTCCAATGTGATTCTGTCAAAGGTACTGTATAAAAGACACTGGTGAATCGTTGTCAATCACGCGCTGGTGTTTGAATCGAGATTAATCATGCATTTCTAAGTTCATTAAAAAAAAATATTTTACTTCAAATTATTATTTTTATTTTATTTAACCCTCAGGTGCTCTTCGGTCATATCTGACCGAAAAAATGTATGTTTTGAAATGTTAAAAATCACAGCTTCATCGGAATGTTACGAAACTTGGTGACTTTTATTCCATTGGGTATGTGAACACACAAAAAAAATGAGGTCATGATCCGAGCATGCTAAGTGGTCGTAAAAAAAAATAGTCACACTTGTGCTCTTCGGTCAAAAATGACCGACCATAGGAAATGAATGGGAAATTGACAAAAAACACAAAAACTTTGAGAATTTTTGTGTGTACAATCTACAAATCGGCTACGATGCAGAAAAAAAGTGCTCAGCATTGAAGCGGTGACACTCTAAAACATCAAGAGTGCAAAACAGACATACCCAACCACACACACACACTTTTTTATACACAAAAACACCAATAAATTGTGATTAAAAAATCTGTTTTGAATTTCTAAAAAATCACTGCTTCATCAGAAAATTACGAAACTTCGTGACTTTTATGGCAACATGTATGTGAACACACAAAAAAATTGTGGACACACAACATGTATGTGAACACACAAAAAACATGGTTCTACGCTTTCTCTCCATACTCTTACCAGATGGCGCTAATCTGCCTTCAAATTTTTTTTTTGGAAGGCCTAGTCTCTATTTTAACCTAAAATACTGCTTAAAAAAAATAAAATAAAAAATGTATATATAAAAAAAAGTTTGTATTATTTTCAATGGCAAAAATGGACCATAAATATTGCATAAATATTAATAAGTAACATCAAATTGGCTCAAAATACAAAATTAAAAAGAAAAAATATAACTGAACAAAAATAAATTGCATTGGTTTTACTGGGATGGAGAAAGTTTCATTTTTAGGTGTCCGGTCACTTTTGACCGGGAAGATAACAAGTGTGACTCCGAAACGAAGGCTAGTGATTACACCATGATTCTACGCTTTTTCTCTATACTGTAACTAGATGGTGCTAATTTTCTTCAAAAAATATTTTTTTTTTTCTGAAGGCCAAGACTCTATAGTATACTAAAATACTGCATTCATAATTTTTTTTAAAAACATATATATATATATATATATATATATTTAGAAAAATATATATACTTTTCCATGGCAAAAATAAACCATAAATATTGCATAAATATTAAAAAATTCAATCAAACTGTCTCAAAATACTAAATTAAAAATAATAAATATTATAGAACAAAAATAAATTGCATTGGTTTTACTGGGATGGAGAAAGTTTCATTTTTAGGTGTCCGGTCACTTTTGACCGGGAAGATAACAAGTGTGACTCCGAAACGAAGAGCACCTGATGGTTAAAATAAACAAAAGAGCCCAAACTACACAGTTAATAAGCATACTGGGAGTCCTGTGCCAGCCGAGAAAATGCCATAATGATGAATGAGAATGCTTACAGATAGGTATTATAGACCTCATTGGTTACCTGGATCACTGATTTTGAGATTCTTTTTATGGATCAGACTGGCACTGTATGTGTTGAGCTATGGGTTCAACTCTGTATTCAGCACAGCACAGAGATCGCTGAGATTGAATTCATTCAGCTGAAACAAAACCTTGTATTGGCCTTGTGTAAGGTTTCATATCTTTTTAATAACAGCATCGCTTTCCAACTGACTGCTGGGTTACACTTCCTGCTACACGTGCTGCATAATGCTGACAGATTCAAAGTAATATTTAGCCACAATCAAGTTCGATTTCAGAATATGAACTTAAGTTATCATATGATGTGGCGAATCTACGAATTATAATTATTAATTTGCTGATGTGACAAAATAAGATCAAAGTCACGGATTAAAACAAACATAACCATCATTTTGTGGAGAAGCACTCAAGTTAACTTTCAGTCGAGAACGTCAGACATAGTGTCACAACTACAGGACGTAGGACGTATTGTTGCATCAAATAATCAATTGTAAACTACACTCACCTAAAGGATTATTAGAAAACCCGTTCAATTTCTCATTATTGTAATGATCTAATCAACCAATCACATGGCAGTTATTTCAATGCATTTAGGGGTGTGATCCTGGTCAAGACAATCTCCTGAACTCCAAACTGAATGTCAGAATGGGAAAGAACAACGCATTTTCATCCTGTCATATAGAACGCTATATGACAAAACGGCGCTATACTACGCACATGGCACCCGTTATCGTTAATATAACACGTGCTGTGAGGGCTAAGTTTAGGTGTGGGGTAGGGTGTGCGTGTCATATTCACGCTAAAGGATTTATAACGTCTTGGGTTCACGTGTTATATTAACGATAAAGGGTGCCATGTGCGTAGTATAGCGCCGTTTTTGCATATAGCGTTCTATATGACGTTAAAGGATGAGAACGAGCTGGAAAGAAAGGTGATTTATGCACTTTTAAGCGTGGCATGGGAGTATTTCACAATCTGCTCAGTTACTGGGATTTTAACGCACAACCATTTCTAGGGTTTACAAAAAATTTTTTGAAAAGGGAAAAAACAGATGGTAGAGTCAGAATTTGGCGTAAACAGAATGAGATTATGGATCTATCATGCCGCGTTACCGCTGTGCAGACTGCTGGTGGTGGTGGTGTAATGGTGTGGGGCATGTTTTCTTGGCACACTTTAGGCCCCTTAGTGCCAATTGGGCATTGTTTAAATGCCACGGCCTACCTGAGCATTGTTTCTGACTATGTTCATCCCTTTATGGCCACCATATACCCACCATGTACCCATCCTCTGACGGCTACTTCCAGCAGGCTAATGCACCATGTCACAAAGCTTGAATCATTTCAAATTGGTTTCTTGAACATGACAATGAGTTCACTGTACTAAAATGGCCCCCACAGTCACCAGATCTCAACCCAATAGAGCATCTTTGGGATGTGGTGGAACGGGAGCTTCGTGCCCTGGATGTGCATCCCACAAATCTCCATTAACTGCAAGATGCTTTCCTATCAATATGGGCCAACATTTGTAAAGAATGCTTTCAGCACCTTGTTGAATCAATGCCACGTAGAATTAAGGCAGTTCTGAAGACGAAAGGGGGTCAAACACAGTATTAGTATGGTGTTCCTAATAATCCTTTAGGTGAGTGTATAACTTGAGCAGTCTAGTTTTGTCATGACTAGCTCACTTCCATTATAAATCAACAAATCTGTTTACAAAGTGTTTGTAGGATTGCGAGGGATACAGATGTGCATGTCACTCGCTCTCGGTATAGACAGAGTGTCTACAGATAAGAGAGAGAAGTGGCAGCAAGCACAGGAGAATCACAAAGTGCTGTAGGCAGAGATCAAACAGCGTACGTGGGCTTTTATGGATTATGATTTTGCCGTGCGTGGGCTTGTTATTATGGAGCGTTCTATTAGAGAAATGTAATATTGTAGTATTGTTTATGAAGACTAATGTTGGCATGTTAATTGAGAGACATTCTGAATGAAGCATAATGTATTTTTAAAGATGCCAATATGAGATGACTCATAATTCTCTACCTCTGGGCCAAAACCAGCAGACATGAAACCACACACACACACACATGCACACACGCACATTAATTCCATTTTTATTGCAGTTAATGGAGGCCCTGACCTTTTAAAAGCAAGTTATCTTCTGTGTCATGAAACTCTGAGAGACAGATTTCAGACGGAGAGAGAAAGACAGAGTAAGAGATCCCAATTAAAATTTAGCTGAAAATATTAGTATCAAATATTAGATTGAGAAAATGACCCTCTATGGCAGTGGGGTGTGGAGACCACTGATAAATCCAAATCAAGAATTCACAAAATGAGGGAAAACTTCCAACTGAGACCCTGCATGCAGAATCATGTAAAGAAATATCCTACACGAATACGGCTCACAACAACTAATGCATGCAGGGAAGAATCAGGCAAAATATCCATAATTACAAAAGGGCAATGAAATTCTGCAATTATCTCAAATTCAATGACACATGCAATACCAAGAGCTGAGCTAATAAAACAATCCCTTCTCTCGACTGGTCCAGAGCATCTACTGACCCTCATCACACTGATGCGCTGAACCAGAACAATACTTACCAGATCAAAACGTATTCAATTAAACCAAATTACAGCACAAATGAAACACAATCACATCACTCATTGGGAAACTCAAACAACAACAAAGTAAAATGCAATCCTATTTGGACCTATAGAGAGAATAAGCCATGGTAGAATATCTGAGCCACCTTGACCAGGCACAATCAACAGAGACAAGAGAACATGGCTGCCGCAAAGGTTGAGTCCACACACTGGGAACAAAATCAAGACAGAGCGGCACTTTATAACAGAACGTACACAATGCAAAGATATCCGAACAATGCTCTGTCGAAAATTGAAGTGCATACACCGCACTTTGAAACACTATCAAACAATGAAAAATGGTCCTTCCTATTAGGAGAACACAATGACTGCTGTGTGTTAACAGCACAATATGTGTCTGCCACAATAACACAGTCCCATCCCAATAAGTCATATAACTGACGTCCTGGGACGTCTTTTGACCATACGTCAACATCCGCCTTTTTAAACGTCGGTTACATGACGATCTCAGGCCTTCATACAACTGACACTTTACCTTTAACGTCGGTTAGGTTACGGGGTAGGTTTAGGTCTGGGGTAGGCATACCCTAAAAAGGCGGATATAGAGTGCCGAAGTTACGATTTCAGTCTGTAGGCCAAAACGCGGTAGTGAGTTAGCATTTTAGCACTACGGTTCCCTCGTTCTAAAGCCTATGGAATTTTTGAATGGGTTTTTGCTAAATCGCCTGAAATAAGGTCTGTGGTGAACAGAGCCTCTAAATATTTTCACGTTTTGATCTATGACATAGAACACACAGTTATAACCTGCTTGTGGTTTTTTTAAACTTTATTGTGTCTGATTGTGTTTTTTAAAATCTTTATATAGGCTTCAAAATGTATACATTTTGGATTAACTTGTAAAGATTATCTTGCTAGACAAAACGTGTAAGGGTCAAAACTCTTTGTTAAACACAGATCTTATTTTTTGCGATTTTCCAAAAGTCTATGGGGAAAATGCATTGCTTTTCGACCGAGGGAACCCATGCGCCGCTAGCTTCCGAGTTGTCCTATAAAGTGACGTCATCACTTCGGCACTCTATTGACGTATGGTCAAAACACGTCGAGACTGCGCTGGCCACAATATAAGAGAGTGAGTCTTAATGTTTCCCTCATCTGTAGCTAAACTGTATATCTTGAATTATTTCTTTATTCTGTTATTTAAATGTGTTAATATTTTACACTGTATCATTTCCTCATTTTATTCTATTTCACAGTATTTAACTTAGCACTAACATGTTTTTGTACTTTACATTGCAGACATGTAGCACGCAGCCTAGCTGCCATTGCTTTGGCAAAACAAACGTACAGATTCTGTCATGCCAATTAAGCAGACTTAAATTAAAACTGAGAGCGAGTCAGAGCGTGGTGAAGAAGGGAATGTAATTAGACTTCAATTAAAGGTTACCTGTCACATCTGAGACATGAAAATCATGTCTTTTATTCATTCTTCATTACTTTTCCAACTCTATTTTGGTTCTCTCATTCATAAAACCACTCTTATGAAAATTGTCACACTAAATTGTAACAATTTAAGTAACAACTAGAGCTGTCAATCAATGAAAGATTTTAAGCAAATCACTTAAATGCTATGGCAATTATCTAACCAATCAAATCAAACCAATTAATCACGTCAAAAAATTTCAGAGAATTAATATAATGCATTAATAAAAAAGACATTACGTAGATGAGCAAATCAATCAGCTTTATTAGCCTGGCTAACGTCAGACCACGTCTCATTGACATTAAGACATGGCCTGGGAACCACGTTCATTTTCTCGTATTTGAGGCATGGTTTACGAATGCCCAGAGCAGTTTATTGGGTGCTACAAATGTCTATCAAATGAGCCTGTACGTAGCTCATAGCCAGTCTTTTTATTTATACCAGATGACGTATGTAGAGCAACAGAAATTAGACGATGAAGACGACGACGGCTTAGAGATTTATTGGCGTTCTAAACGACTTAGAACAATATCTAACTGTACGTTCACACCACCGCCCTGCTCCGCCCCGCCGTACGTTCTCACCACCACCCCACTCCCGTTCCGTTCTGTCCCTTCACTGAGGCGAAAATTTGGATTTAAATAAAATCACGCTGCGCAAAGGCAGTATGGGGAAGCCAGGCTAAGGCTTTACATAATTTATGTGATAAAATGTCTTTTGAAGTAACGAGAAAAAAAATTGCAGCCAATGTAAATCTCTGCTTCAACTGGTCACCTGCCGGGCAGGTCTTCTGAGTTTGACACAACCCTCCGTCGGGTCAGATTTACACTCCAGCAACAGTTTTTGCTCCCCGCGTGAAAGCTAAAGCTGAGGTTTGCACAGGGGTGGCTGTGACTCGTAGTTTTCAGATTCCCAGTACAGGTGACCTGGGTGAGATGTAAGTGCATGCAGGTGCCTGATCTGAAAGCATTCAGGGTTACAGAGCTGGAAGTTTTACTGCAGTAAATAAACCACAGAATATGATGGCGTTAGTGGAAATGTCTCTTCCAAGAGGCTTTTAGAGAGTGTTTTATGCAAGCGATGATTTTAATAGCCTGGTCACATTCGCCTAATGGCAGAACTCGGATACAGGCATTTTTTATGAGATTGCAACTTACCATCCCATATCTGTTTGTAAATGCCGGACAGGGTCGTGGAGCTAGAGCTGAATTTAGATCTCTCGGGCTTCATATTACTGGAGCACATCACAGCATTTAGGGGAGCACAGGAAATGTGGCGGCACTGGGCCAGACTTCAGCAGTTCTCCATTAGCCTTGATGATTGAGGTTAGAAACTCACGAACCCTTGCCCCAGAAAACCAGCACTACATCTATAAGGGTCCATGTAGTTATCTCACCTAGTATGGGAGATGCAGCATAGCCTTCTGCGTTACTGGAAGTGACAGCTTCTGCTGGTAATTGACAGCTAAGTTGTGGCAACCTGCAGCTCTTTTGAAGGGAGTTGGGAAGTTCTGGGGAGAGTCTCTGCAAAGGTGAGAAACTGAAGCCCCTCCAGCAGTGAGCAAGTACAGCCACAAAAACCGGTGCTTCGAATAAGGTTTCACTTCACATTTCATATTTGACATCAGGATGGCATTTTTAAAGTTTAATGTAGTCTGGTTTCTATTTTGTTTAATCGTGCATCGTGTTGATTATGGTTTCTGTTGCTGTTCTTCTATTATGATTAGAATTATGATTAATAATAATAGTAACAATTCAATAATAGTTATTAATACTACTAATAAATATAAATTCATTTAATATATTGATATAATTCAAACAATATATTATAAAATAATAATATTACATCTAATATATACAGTATATATATATGCATACATATACACACAGTATATATACAGTATGTATATATATATATATATATATACACACACAGTATACAGTATATATATATATATATATATATATATAAGGTATTTTTACAACAGTGACGTTTTTTTTCGCGGTTCAGCCATTCGTCCACATGGAAACGCAGTATCAGGATACTGAAACCGCACATTTTTGAAAACCCCTGCAAACCCGGTGAAACAACTGAAAATCCGGTGAGCATTTTCAGAAACGGCGGTTACTGTGTTGTCGTGTAGACAGTAATCGCCTTTATCCGCCTACCAGAACCTGTAATAACTTTTTGTTAGGCTTCTGATTGAACAACGTGGCTTTACGGTTAGGGTTATATTGCCGCCTGCTGGTGTGGCATGCTCTTGACAGCACTTGGTAGTGTGTTTTTGCGTTTTTTGCGTAAAAATACAAGCCCGTTCTCATCCCAAGGTGTCATATATTGACACTTTTGACATTTCGTTTACATCCAATGCACATGGCACCCTTTAGCGTCAATATGCAGATATATATGGGCCAGAAGGCGCCTCCTAGTGGTCTAACACTAAACCTACCCCAGAACTAAACCTACCATAACCGAACAAAGCTCTGTGTGTGTTAAAGGGTTAGTTCACCCAAAAATGAAAATTCTGTCAGTATTTACTCACCCTCATGTTGTTCCAACCCCGTAAGACCTTCGTTCATCTTCGGAACACAAATTAAGATATTTAAGATATTAAGATCGCTCCTGCATACAGTCCATAGGCTTCTTGAGGGAATGACTCTTGCTGGCATCGAAAAGTCATTAAAGACATCGTTAAAATAGTCCAAGTGACTACAGTGGCTCATTTTTAACTTTATCAAACGACGACAATACTTTTTGTGCGCAAAAACAAAGAAAAATAACGACTTTATTTCAACTATTCACTTCCTTCTCTATGGGCCTGTAGTCAGTTAACGTAGTGTGATTGCGTAAAGCTACGTCACACGTAGGCTCACTATTGGCCGACGCTGGTCATGTGTGTGATGCGTGTGACGTACAATAACAGAAGCTTACGCTATTAAACTTGTAACCTGACTCGCACAAAGGGAGAAATAAACGAGTAGTTGAAAATAAAGTCGTTATTTTTGTTGTTTTTTTTGCGCACAAATGTATTCTCGTCATTTGATAAAATTAAGATTGAGCCCCTGTAGTCACTTGGACTATTTTAACGATGTCTTTAATGACTTTTCAAGGACAGCAAGTCATTCCCTCAAGAAGCCTATGGACCAGTATGCAGGAGTGATCTTAATATCTTAAATATCTTAATTTGTGTTCCGAAGATGAACGAAGGTCTTATGGGGTTGGAACAACATGAGGGTGAGTAAATACTGACAGAATTTTCATTTTTGGGTGAACTAACCCTTTAAAGGGTGCGCTAAAGGGTGCCATGTGCATTGGATTTAGATGAAATTTCAAAAGTGTCACTATATGATGCGCTAGGATGGGAATGCGTTGAAAATACCTGTGTCCGTGTGGACAAGGCCTAACTTTAAACATTAAAATATGATTTTGTGTTGGGTCGCCACTTGATTTCAGTGTATTATATTGTAAACATTCATTTTGATAACATTAATTACTTATTTGATATTTTAAGCTAAATATTTGTTTGTTTCTCCAGTCCGTGACACCATCAGAAAAGTTTGCTTGTTGACCTTTAGGCAAGGAACATCTATATGCAGAATTGATACAACCAAATTTCTAATTCAGAGTCCCTGTGCATGTACTGTACGGTATAACGTTACATGGATTTTATTTGCGAAGTCACGAATGTTAATGTTGGCTTTGTGGCTGCTTAGAACACGATACAAGATAATCACATACAGCTGTGAAACTAGATCACGTGTTATGCAAACTGAGGAACAGGACGGCTTCAATTAGAGATGAAACTAAATCTTAACCACAGTTCTCTCCTCCAGCATGTGCATGTGCCGTCACATTTTTATATTTCTGCTGATTTAGCCACTGAATTTGATCTCATGCCTGAAAAAAATGGACTCAGGTTGTCACGGTGGCTTGGAGAATAAGCATCTGCCAGTCCTGCTGTCAAGCCAACCGTAAAAAGACCCTCGAGCGGAATTGCGCTGATCTCATCTTGACGGATGCAGTGCAAGGAGATCGACTGGAGCTAGAATAATGTATTCACACATATGACTCCTTCACCAGGTGCTCTATTTCATTATTTATAATACGACAGATGACCGCATTCCTCGTCCTTACGAGAAAAAAAAAAAAAAACTGGCTTTGTAGATTTAAAGTTGAAGTGTGTCATTTCTAAACCATTAACTTAATTTGCAAATATATTGATTAATGGTTGGTGAACTGATTACTTCATCTTCTATTTATAACTATAAAACAATATACCCTTTAACTAACTTCTCAACCAAATGGTTAATGAGTCACTATATTTATACTATATATTGAGAGGAGTACCTAACTTAACTCAAACTGATTGAGCAATCTCTATCATCTGGTTGAGGTATATTATGCCAAAAATAAAAAAATAAAAAAATAAAAAAATCCACTAGATTTCACAGTGTCAATCAACAGCACTTGTCACAACACTTCTAATATGGATGTCAGAAGCAAATAAATCTCCCCTGCCATGTGAACTGTTTTTGGTGAAATTTTGCAAGCTAAGCATATTTTTTTTATACATATTACACTGTAAGAGCCTTGACTTTACAAAATGATGTTACTTGGTGCTATGAAAAAAATTTAAGTATATTTTTAATAATTTTTCAAAAAAATGCTCAACCAAATGGTTGATTTGGCACATAGCGGTTAACTGTCACCCCCTTTTTGAGAATGGACATTACAATGCACTATTAAAAATTGGTTGTAATTCAAGTATGCTTTGGAATAATTTAAAGACCTACGTTTAGTCTTGTTTTAACAAAAACACTGCTGATTATTGCTGAAGTAAAAACACTTCAAAAAATAAAAGTATGAAAAAGTTATGGGAGTTTTAAATTTACATTTAATCAAATAAACTGTATATATATATATATATATATATACAGTATTTTACAAAATATTTTTTCCTATAAAATTACTATAAATCCAAAGCCATATATCTAATCAAGTTGTGTTCCAAATTTGAAATTGATATCACAAATGTAAGTTCCCATGAGATTTTGTTTAGGCGTAATACCAAAAATGACATAAATTCCATTGAATTTAATTGTATGCATTTTGCTGTAACAAATTAATACATTTCTGACCAAATATCACTTCTGTTACAAAATATGGGACCTTGAGACTCAGACCTTTCTGTCAATTTGTTTTGTCAAGACTAGAAAAGGTTTTGATCATAAATTATGATGGGCAATGAAAAAGTATGGCAAAGTATGTGTATGAATTCCGGTACCATTTATTACCATTAAGTGATATCTCAACCATTTGGTAGAGGCCGATATTTTAAAAATTATCGGATGTGTCGAAAAAAAAAAATACATTGAGTGTGGTTACTAGTGACATAAGAAGATAAGAAATGCAAACAAAAAAAAAATTAACGATAGCGTATAGATAGTGAATATACTTCTACTGGGGAAAATTATTTTAACATTAATGTTAATGGGCTCTTAAAAAGTAACTAATTGTGTTAACTTCAAAGATAACTTGAAAAGGTAATCACGATTCACGAATCACGTTAAATACTTGTAATGTCCTTGTAAAACCCTATATTGATTACCAATGGAAAAGGGATATATGAAAAAGTACACACATCACATTAATCTTTCTCTAAACATTACACTTGCCCTTCCCTCCGTCTCTGATTGGTTTACTGAGTGACATAATGGGCGTGGCCTGCTCATAAACATAGCAGAGCTCGTGACAGCTGTCTGAACCCTTCTGCGCCATCAGTCTGCCTCTTTACACCCTCTCCTAATCAGAATCATGTAAACAACCTTTTAAAAACCTGTTATCCAAACAATATTGCCAATATATTTCTAAAACATGAACAAGTCTGTAATTATAAGGTCTCAAATAGCAGATGAGGTTGAAGCACCAAAACACGCTTTCCACATCACTCATGTTTTCATGCCTAAAAGAAAGACGCATAAAATGATATTTTTTGTGCGGTGTCTGATTCTGAAGTACGTTCCTCCTCCTCGCCTGTTTTATAAATCAGCATATGATTACACGACATGCATATTTATAAGGAAATAAGTGCTGCACTTGTGCTATTTGCATTTGAGTAAACTATTGTCGAGAGGAAAGAATAATCCCGGATATAGACATTATTATCCCCAAGCTTTTGATTAAACCAATTTTCATAACGTAGCTCATTTATTTTGCCAAACATCACTGCAGAAATGACAATAGTTAAAGATTTGTCCTCCAGAGAAATGAGCAGTTCAGTGTTTGTAGACTCACGTCACTACATGAAAAAGAGAAAGTCTGTGCAAGTGTTCACAAATTGGGGTTTCTACTAATCAGGGCTGGGTGTAACAACTTACAAAATATAATTTCAATTAACAATGGTACATTTTAACAGGAAAGGAACGTCAGATAATGGTTTGTAAAAGGGTGTGTTCACACTCGTAGTTCGTTTTGCTTAGTTTGTTTGGTCCGGACAAAAACAAAAAGAAACATTTAGTCCTGGTCCGCTTCGTGTTCACACTCACATTTTATAATAAAGTCTCATCCCAAGAAGTCATATAACTGACGCCTTGGGATGTCTTTTGACCATATGTTAACATCCGCCTTTTTAGGGTACCCTTAACTCTTTCCCCGCCAGCGTTTTTAAAAAAAGTTGCCAGCCACCGCCAGGGTTTTTGACGATTTTCGCTAAATTTGAATGCCCCGCTGAATATTTTCTTCCATGAATATATGAAGATGATATATATAAAAATAAAGATCTGAGCCTCTGCTTTTAGGCAAAAAAAACGTTTTTATTTTATCTTCATCTGTTCTTTTTTTATTGCCTCTTGAACAGAGGTAGGTTTTGTCAAAAACACAACATTTTGGACAAAAAACTGAGAAAAAGGTATTTTTATCAAACAAGTGCATTTAAAAGCAGAATACATTCAGATGTTGTTTCCTTCATATATAAAACTTTCCAAAATAAATTAAAAACATGAAATAAATGTAAAATATATCAAATTTCCCAGGATGTAAGGGAAATGTAACTTTTGCAATAAAACTTCTGCCTCTGCCTCTCTGTGTTCTACCTGTGAATAATTAATAATTGGAATTACAATAAACAGGCCTAGACACACACACACACACACACACACACACACACACACACACATACATATTACAATGTGGTAAATGTGCACAAAGAGAGAAATAATTTGACAATTGCACCTTCATATTTAGACAGCCACACATAAATGCCTGCACACACACATACTATAGTGTCATAATATTATACGATCTATCTGCGGCACGTCCATGGCTAGCATGAACATGTGCATCTCTCTCACTGACTACTTCGTCCCGATCAGATTCAGAATGATCAAATAAAGAGTGATCGGACTCCGAGTCCATTAACCTCCAGTACTTCAGCCATATACCTCTGCATTGTCTGTCTGATACATTCTCACTACTCCACTGTTTGAGACGATTGCAATCTGTTTCTCTGATCAAAGAGTTGCGCACTCATTCAGGACATGCGCGCGGGTCTTCCTTACCGTATACCACCTAAAACACGGATACCCGGAAAATTCCGTGTTTGGCGCAGATGCGTTTTTTCATAAAACACGGAAAATTCCGTGTTTGGCGGGGAAAGAGTTAAAGGGGTGATGAACTGAGAAATCAAATGTTCCTTGAGCTTTTGACATCTAAGAGGTCATCATATTATAAGAATATCCTGTAAGTTTCAGAACTGAAAACGTCCTTGTTAGTCCAATAAAAGCTTTTATTGACACAGCCTCTAAAAACGACTCGTTTTTAAAAGTGGGGAACTATGACGACAAAGAGGATAAAACACCACCCCCACAGAAGATGATCAACGCCTGCTTCACCATGGCAGGTTTAGCCCCGCCCACCGATTCGCGCATTACACACATAAGTATCATACATGTACATGCTTGCCTCGTGATGACAAACTGGATCCCTACCGAGCAATACAGAATATTGTGCAGTGTCTGGTTGTGCAAGACAGTCGCTGCATAAGCTTCCTGTGGATTCCAATAGGACTGCATGGATAAAATTTATTTTTAATGACGTTCCAGCTGATGAGGTAAAACATCGTCGTCTGTTCGCTTCATTTCACTGAGGATTGTTTTGTCAACAAGACTGGATTTGCAGACCGATTAAGAGTAAAGAACGGTGCTGTGTCGTCTATATTGGATCTGACAGGAATATATTGTACAACACACGGACTCTGGGTTGAACATGTATGGGCGAATCCGGTTGCCATTTGACAACATAGGACGTTTTCCCCCACATACACCGACGGGTGAGTGAAACTCATTATAATATGCAAAACTGTTATCCACTCACAGCAGTGGGTGTTTACTTCCAAGTCTTCAGTGCGACACGGCCATTAAAACCGACTGTTTTTTAGGTAGGCTCACAACCAGGGTACAAAATAGCCTATTACTTGTTCATTTTGATGTTTTTGAATGCAAAAACCAAGCGAACGTTATAAGTTGACCTCAGACAACAATACAATAACATTTAAAAAGCCAGTTCATGACCCCTTTAAACGTCGGTTACATGACGATCCTGGGCCATCGTACAACTGACGCTTTACCTTTAATGTTGGTTTGGTGACGGGGTAGGTTTAGGTCTGGGGTAGGATTAGAATCCGATAACGTCATAACCGACGTTTCAGGGTACCCTAAAAAGGCGGATGTTGACGTATGGTCAAAAGAGACTGCGCGTATGAGACTGCGCTGCATTTTACCACCGAACAAAAAGATACTGGACCTAAAGGCACAGGGGTACATTCATAACCCGATTGGTCATCTTTTGTTATGTATATTTCACAACAGAATTTACCGAACATCCAAAACTTTGCTGTGTGCAAGGATAAATGTGCTCGTTGTGCGTAGCCTACATATGATGTTTTTTGTGTTTGTTTTTTGTTTTTCCAGCTGAGAACTCGTGAAGAGTTTATAAAATGTGTTAAAGGGGTGGTAAAACACGATTTCACTTTTCTAACTTTAGCTAGTGTGAAATATTGCTGTTTAAACAACATCTGCGAAGTTAGAACGCTCATAGTTTAAAGCAAAGGGAGATATTTGCTTTTAAAGAAATCAATTTCTAAGACTGAAGAAGCTTTCAAGATTCAAAACATATGAAAAAGCACCAATTCAATGGAAAGTAAGTACATTCAACTTGTCAGAAGACTTATAATGCACACATATAAATATAATGCACACCTTCTCGACCTCTGGCCTTTGCTTTTCCTTGAGTTCATGAAAGTATCAGTGGCTATTTGACTCAAAACAAAAGCATCACTCTTAAGTAAGATCATTTCATGGAATCAGCTGATCTGGTTCAAAAAATGATCTGCATGAATTGTTCGCATATCGGAGTGAAATGATCTAGACTAAAAACTACAGCAAACGGCCGATAAGGACTACACGACATTCCTCCAGGGTTGCTGACGTCACTAACCCCAATATTTACTAAAAAACCCTCAACACTAAATAAAGCAGGTGAGTCCATTTTATATTGCTTTCGAGAAGAGTTATTGTGGTATAGTAGGCTGGAGTGTGGTTGCCGCAATGCCGTCGAAACACTGACGGGAGTTAGGGTTCAGTGGTTACATTTTAATGTTTACTCGGTCCCTCATAATTGTTAACCAAATCTCGCGCTCTCTGTGCTGCACATTTTACGGAGAAAAGCTTTCACAATCTTTGCGAGTTCAATGCAGGATTTGCACAACGGCTTGTCCTGAAAGATGGAGCAGTTCCAACTTTAAAGGGTAACTAAACCCCTGGTCAGAGCCTGACTCCACCCACTGGCAATATTTGAAAATGCTGAAAAAGTGGGCTGACCCCAGCGGAGATAGAGGGGACCAAATAGACGCTAAAACACTCTATCCTGATCATTTTCAATTCTCTTAATTCCAATTCCTGACTCCCTACAGTGGTTTTGACGACGCAACATGGTTTTTATACTGCCAAGGGCGTAGCTCGCGTGGTGAGCTGAAACCTGCGTACGTCACGAAGTGCGGAACATCCAATAGGAAAATTCAACTGCAGTAGCCACCGTTCAACCTGAAGAAGGCAGCACTAAGACGCTTTTACACCATATATTGTAGAAATAAAATACTTTATAAACAAATGTCAAAAAAAGTTACTTGAATCAATGACTGGTATTAATAAAGATCCATTCTTACAGATCATTAACTAAAAAAAGTTGGTTTAGGGTTCAGTAACATGGGCCACAACCTGTAGGTATGATTTCTTTTTCGTCTGTGTGTTTTCCTGTAATAGTAAACAAATGATAAAGCTGTCTGGCTCGGCAAACCAGTTTGTTAAATGCTCATTCAACGTTATCCGACTAACGTTACAAACTATTTTTTTAAAATCTCATCAGCGAACTTGGAATTAGCGTAAATTATTCTTTGATTAACATTATAGCTTTTATGTATATGTTTACCTAAAGGCATGCTAAACATGGTTCTGTGTTTGATTTGGCTACTGTACTGTAGTAAAGCCAATGTTTAGTGATAATTAATAGTTATTAGTCGTTTTGATAATTATTAGTTATTATTTCTGGCGACAGATAGTTGACAATCGCTCTAAAAACGGTGGCATACAGTCAGTCATGACAGCATCTAAAAAGTATAAAGTATCTACAAATTATTCTGAAAGGTTGTTTAACAGATGTTCTTGAACAGGTTCTGCTCGATCATCATCACAAACATTTTCTGGGTTCAATTCCGGCTCAAATTGGTATGGCTTTATTGACGCCATTGTTTATTATACACAAATTACCGGTAAATGTAAGGGGTGTGACGCTTTAGGCGGTTAGCGAATTCAGACCCATATAGAGAGATCTGAGTGAATCACAACACACTGGGTGAGCGAACCAATCTGAGCCCATTGCGGATTTTTGAGGGACTGGTTTCATGGAAAGCGAAAACCATCAGACCGTTTTTTACAAGGAGGGACAGAGCAAAGGCAGAATATATGAAAAATGATGACTTTTTTTTAAACCAAGCATGAACACATGTTACAGTGCACCCAAAAACACAATCAAGCCTTTGAAAAAAATGTGCTTTACCATCCCTTTAAAGAGTCAAAACAGCGGCAGGAATTCCTCTGTCATAGACAAAAACGCAGATCTCTCATGAGGAGACGTGGTTCTGATGCCGGTACCGAACTGTGATGGGCAACATCATGACTATGACGAGAAAAAAACAGTATGTGTGAGCATTCTGACCTATTTAGGGTTACATCTTGTTAGTGTTAATTTCGTTAACGAAAACTAAACGAAAATATTTTCGTCAACGCACATTTTTCACCGAACGAAAACTAGACGAGACGAGACTAAAATCCCCACTAATAAACAATAACTAGGAGTAAACCAGAAATAATTTTCGTAGACTAATAAAGACGAGACGAAAATGCAGTTCGGTAAATAAAGACTGGGCTAAAATCTATGGACATTTTAGTTCACGAACAAAGACGAGACGAAAATTACATATTATGATATGGTTTTGTCAAATACTGTCTCCTCCTCCGCCTTCTCCTCGTCAGCTCTTCCGCCACACACCCACTTTCAAACCTGGAGCGGGCGGGCACAGTCAGTCAGAGTAGCCTATCAACACGGAGCAGACAGGAGCTGGATTCACGGTGAGGCGGCGGCGACAGGTTAAAAGTAAAACATGCTTTGCACGGGGCTCGTGAGAAAGAAGAGACGTGATATATGGACACATTTTGTTACAATGATAAACTAACTAATGATGGCTAACTTTCATGGCATTTAGTATCCAGGCTGGCTATGTTACGTTAGCTTCTTAACACGTAGCGACCGTAGCCACTTGTTGATAGAATTGTATGTGAAGTTAAATTTATGCTAACTTAGATATGTTATACTGGCCGGGCAACTATAGTTTCAGTTAAATTTGATTAAAGCAGACAGACGCTTTAAAAAGATTTCATACGTTCTAGCAAGCTATGCCTTGTTTCACCTTAAATACTGAACCTTTATATACCATGTGAACTAGCTGGCAGGAAAGCACTTTTGTTGTATCAGTTGGAGTTTTTTTTTTTTTTTCACAACATTGACCTCAAATCTATTTATTTTTTTATTCTATGTGAACTAGCTTTAAACAGCCAGCACTTGTGTTAAGTTCATAATACACTTTATTTTATTTATTTGTTTCCTTTGTCAGGTGTATTTTATTTGTTTTAATGCAAGCATTTGTGTTTGTGTCTTTGAACCTTAACAATGTTCAAAATAAATATGAAAATATTGTCAGTACATCTTCCATGTCTGCATGTGTTCCTTAAAATTGTGTTTTTTATCAAAAAGATGAAAGAAAATGTTGAAATGTGAAATAATTTTAGGAAATGTTTAATATTATCTGCTGACAACAAAGTAAAAGGTTAAAATGATGTCCTGACTAAAACTAGACTAAAATGTTGACAGTTTTTTTTTTACTAAAACTAAACGAATAAAATTATGTTTTCTTGGACTAAAATAAAGACTAAAATGCTCGACTTATAGTCGACTAAAACTAGACTAAATAAAAATGGGATGATGTCGACTAAATGTGATAAAAACTAACAAGCGATGCTGAAACTGGACTAAAACTGAAACTAAATTTAAAAATGGCTGGTAAAATTAACACTACATCTTGTGTACATCATGTTCTGTTTTTAGTTCATGTTGCGTTTATATTTCATTTGAACCGAGTTAATTTGAAAGTGGACCAAGACCCATCTCCAGGGATCTGATGTCAGCGTTCTGATGTCACACTTATTCAAATGAATCGGACTAGAGCAATCACACTAGGGTTCATTGTAATTAAACCAAACCTGCCAGGTGTGACAACACCCAACAATTATTGTGCTTTTTGTATTTGGTTGATACTTGAGGTTGAGGCTTATTGTGTATTGATGATTGTATTCATTGATTCATGATACTACACGTGTGATGATGCAACTAATCAACTAAAACAAGTTCGATTTTAAAGTCAAAATACTAAACCCATGAGAAAAAAAAACATCAAACTCACTACACAAATCAAACAATCCGTCTATGCATTTGACAGCTAGATTAAACTATGCCCAGAGATTCATGTACAACAGCAGAAGGTAACTTGTGTTTTATGTTCTGAACATAAGTAATGAGTACTGTTATGGCTGTTCAATATGATTCATTTATCAAACTATCCCATTACATTTACATTTTTTTTTCTTTCAGACACACAGACCACAGAAAAGCTGAAATTTTAGACACAGCTGTTGTATTTAAAACAAATGCTGTCATCAAAATGTTTTTGTATGAAAGTGGTGTGTAGAACATTTCGGTAACACTTTAGTTTAGGGTCCAATTCTCACTATTAACTAGTTGCTTATTAGCGCAAATATCACTTGGATATTTGCTGTTTATTAGTAGTTATAGAGCACATATTAATGCCTTATTCTGCATGACCATATTCTACATCCCTTAATCCTATCCAATATCTAAACTTAACAATTACATACTAGCTTTTAATAAGCAATAATTAGGAGTTTATTAACATTTCAAAGAAACATCAGACTAGGAATATAGGCACAACAGCTGTGTATATGTCTGTGATTGTGCATGTCCGTCATGCTCTTCCATGATGTCTGTAAAAGGGGTGACGGCTGTAGAGCGTGTGTGTGTCAGCACAGGATGCTCTGGAATCATTAGGTGTAATTGGTGTGAGAGGGTCTGTGTTTCAGCATCTCTCTGCAGGGACCGGCCTGGGAAACTGCTGAACCCGACCACCTGCCCGCCAATGCTGTCTCCTAGCAACCCACTGTACCTCACTTCATCATAATGACATCACAAAGGGGTCACTGAGACATCCCTTCAATGGACTGTCTGAACAAAAACTTTCACACTCCATTTTACTTTTATAATGTCACATTTCAAACACACAATATTCAATAATAAACAAAAGCATGGCGGGACTTTTTGGCTAGAGATTATCCATCATGAAAGTGTCATTTAAATAATTTATTTTTCAATATATACATTTATGGCTGTAACCATCAGATTTTACCAATCATTTCTCTATGATTTGAGGGGTAGGCTCCCGTAGTTTCGTAGAACATAGCTAAAATGGAACATAAAAGCATGAAATTCATAAATTAATAAAGACCCATGTGGTGAAAATCTTGTTTATATGTCTATGTGGAGTTTTTAATATGCTTTCAGACAAACCATGTGTAAATTCATGAGTCGACACCATTGCTGAGGATTTTCTCTTTTAAACTGCAGTGAACCAAAGTCTCAAAAACGTGTTTTGAAAACGCTGGTGTTTCTGATGTCACATATTCATAGAACCGCATATAAAAAAAAAATGAGGCAAGGGTGTAGAGTTACATTCAAGCTATTTTAAGGCATGAAGAATTGTTTTTCACTGAAAAAAAAACAACTTTTAATGTCAATCAAATATGAGTTAAGGAATAACACACACACACACACACACACACACACGTTGTCTATTAATGTTTTATGGGGACTTTAACATTAAACATTAACAAACTATATTCTGTCCCCTAAACCTAAACCTACCCGTCCCAGAAAACTTTCAGCATTTTTACATTTTCAAAAAACTTCACATGATTTATAAGCTGTTTTTCCTCACGGGCACTAAAAATGTCCAGAAGGACAAGGATTTCGGATATTGCCATCTTTGTGGGTACTGGGTACATTTTGTCCCCATAATGTAAGGTTTCCCAGTCCACACACACACACACTCACATGTACACACACGCACACGTGTGCGTTGACATACACACACACACACACACACACCTTACCTTCTCATAGTAGCGCAGCTCGTAATCGAGAATAATTCCATTAGGCTGTTCAGGCTGTGGCCATGACAACGTGATACTTTTCATCGTAGAACTGACCTGATGCATTATGGGAACAATGGATGGAGCTGCAAGAGAGAGAGAGAGAGGGAGAGAGAAGAAATCCAAGTGAATACAAAAATCATTCCAAACAGCCATCTTCCCTGCTGTGTGGACTGCTAGTGAATTGATCTGCCACTTTCAGAAATGGAGCACACACACACTATGTTGAAAGAGTCAGACGAGATGGTGATTGGACTTGTTTAATAGCTTCGTGAGAATGTGCCCTTTGCAATGGAAGCCCATTTCTCAGTTCAAGCGTTCTGATTGGCTACAGTGTGTCTCTCGCCTCTCCGTCTGTAAGGAAGACGCACCTGAGTGAACATGCACAGCCTCCAAATTAACCCACTGCCCATTTCATTCCTCTCGCTCTCCCTCATTTCTTCCTGTTCTCCATTGCTTTGTCAAAGCGCTACAACTGTACGCTCAGCTGTTGTCCCATCACACACACACACACACACACACAGCCTGTTTTCACGGGTGAATACACTGCAGTGAGCATACGGATGTCAAACAAGCGACTAGACACCCGCACCTGCTAAATGACACACATGCACACATTTATGGATGGTCACACACAAATACACACATAAAAACAGGTAAACCAATTTCTATTACTTTTTCCAATGTTTGGGTGTCCCAACATATATATATATATATATATATATATATATATATATATATATATATATATATATACACATTACTAAAATCAAGGAGCATTGACATGTTTGTGTGCATTTTGTTTTGTGATTTCACCTCAATGAACAGAGTTGCCGCAAGCCCGCAACAGCGATACATAGAAGAGAGCGTCTCTGTGAAGACACATGAGAACATCGGACTCGACACGATTTAAAAAACAACACATTCCAGCACTGGATCACCTTTTATTTAACACAAACAAACTAAATTAACACTCTGGTCATCTGGAGATATTTATATATTAGGTACCAGTGTTGTAGTACTCGAGACTCGGACTCGGTCTCGAGACCATATTTTAATGGTCTTGGTCTTGTCATGGACTCGTGTCCATTTGGACTCGGAATTGACTCGTACTCGAACATTTTTTTTTTAGGACTCGGAATTTTTCCCGAGTCCACTCGAGTTCAATTAAAAATATTTTTCATGATTAATAATGTATGTGAATAAAATATTTCTTTAAATTGATTGACACGCCCAGTGATTGGTGATTTTCTAGTGCGCAACTGCGCATGACAAATTGTAATAAAATTACTTTTAACACCACCTACTATTTGGCCTTTTTACCCTAAACTGATTATATTTTTAAAACTCTAAGTAAATTCAGTAAAAAAAAAAAAAAAAGGATTTCTCTAAGTAAATAAAAGTAAATTAGGTAATCAACCCTCACTGATCTCGGTCTCGACTCAGACTCGACGTCTCTGGTCTCGGACTCGACTCTCTATGGACTCGGTCTTGACTCGGACTCGACTCTCTCTGGTCTCGGTGTCGACTCGGACTCGAGTGAGGTGGTCTCGACTACAACACTGTTAGGTACAGTCGCACTACAAGATGTTTAAAAAAAAAAAAAAAAACGGTGGGGAGAAGATCAATTCTGGCTAAAAATGGTGGGGACATGTCCCACCTGCAAATTACATCTATGAATATAGCAAATAAGACAGCCTTATATGACCCTTCAACACACATGGACACAAGGTTTTCAAATAACATCTTGTCTAGCTATCTCAGTCCGTCTCTACACATCATCCAGACTTCCATCTGATGCTTTTTAAAATGGTGACTCAAGCAAAGTGTCACCCTGCTCTGAATCAAGGCCTTTGAGTCTCTCTCTCTCTCTCTCTCTCTCTCTCTCTCTCTCTCTCTCTCTCTCTCTCTCTCTCTCTCTCTCTCAAACACACACACAGCTGCGGTGAGGCTGAGAGGTGAAATTGCTTTTCTGCAGTTTTTGTATCCCCATGTTAAGAGAGGATCCACCTTCTAAACAACCCACACACACACACACACACACACAAAGCAGTTATTACCACTCCACACATTGTGTAGCAAAATTGAGATTCCCAGCCTTCACTGTGTGTGTGTGTGTGTGTGTGTGTGTGTGTGTGCGTGTGTGTGTGTGTGTGTGTGAGAGAGAGAGAGAGAAAATTGTGATCAATTTTTAATTTTCTTATCTAAAGCACAGCAGAAGCTCCAATTCCCTTCCTTATAAATCCTCAAGCACACACACACACAGCTGCTGATTCTTCCTGGTATTTTTCCTGTACATCCACTGCGCCGCCACATTTTAAAAAATAAATAAATAATAATGATATAAAGTGTAGTATTATGTGTACAAATATCACATATAAAATGTATAAATATGACAAATATAACAATTATAAATTACAGTAATGATGATAATAATAATACAACATAATTTGACATAAGTAAAATAAAAATAAATTGTAAGATTATAAAATACAGAATTATTATTATGCGTATTCTATAAAATAAATATATGTATTTCGCATTAAGGAGCCTGGTCAGGAACAACTTGATTTGATTAAAACCCCCCTATCTGACAGCACGATCCTCTGGTTGGTGTTCATCCATTTAGCCATTTATTGCTTTCCTGCAGGGCAACTTGTGAGTAAATGTCTGATCTAATACTGCTCAAAGTCGGAATATTTATTACACAACAGTGGACAAATGTGTGTTTGTGTGTGTGTGTGTGTCGTGTCGTGTGCCTGCCAAAACACAAGCGAGAGGTTTTCCTGTGGTTTCCGCCTCGCAGCTGGCAGGAATTCTCCATCCTGACAAAGATTTGTGGCTGCTCTCCTCTCATCATCCCCCTCTTCCCCCTTCTACTCATCTCACACCAACCAAGTGTCTCCCCTCTTCTTCTTTCCTGCATCTGGTCCTCAACAGGACGACTACTTCAACATTAATCACAGTCACACTCCCAGCCAAACACACAAAAGTGAGAAAAAGCAAGAAAGACAAGACAGAAATCAACAGTTTCTGAACCAAGAAAACTATACGACTAAAGTACACTAAGTTTTTAATTATTTCTGCTTAAAACTGAATTGAATAATTATGTAATTTATAGGCCTACATCTATTGGAATAAATGTGTAGTATTCATTGATTGTGAACTTCTCTGAAACCACAAGCCTGCAGAACATGCAACACATTGCTACCTTGAATTAATTTAAAGAGGACCTTACAGTATATTAGCCTATGCATTTTTACAGTTTATGGTGTGCAATGTTGCTATTTGAACAAGAAAAAAATAGTAAAGAAAGTTAGAAGAAGAAAAAAAACTCCCTGAAACCATTTCTGAGCTCATCAACTGTAGTCGCGTTGCGTCACATTATTCCTCATTTAAACAATTCCCACCGAAGGGGGGGGGGGGGAAACAAGAGGCAGAGACCTTGTTGAGTTGTATTAGTAGTGTGTTGAAACTCTAAGTTATGGTAAGAGGCATGATATTATTTCAAAACATTATGCGGTTCACCAATTACAATACACTGGTCCAACCGAC
Organism: Pimephales promelas; assembly: GCF_988280905.1. Classification (NCBI taxonomy): domain Eukaryota; kingdom Metazoa; phylum Chordata; class Actinopteri; order Cypriniformes; family Leuciscidae; genus Pimephales; species Pimephales promelas. The sequence continues at coordinate 18,543,038 of NC_142773.1, forward strand.
CAATCAGAGCACATTGTGCTTTCCAGAAGGAGGGGCTTCATAGAAACAGGAACTAAGCAGAGTGTAACTATGACAGACTAGAAAAGATACACACAGAGAAAGCATGTGAGAGAACGAGTGAGGGTCTCTTGAAGAGATTAATAAAGTGTGACTGTCATCCAGACATTGATAGTATGTACTAGACCCATAAAACCCACCTGAGTGAAAGCTGAATACAACTCAGCCCATACTTTTCTCTCTCACCGTCTCCATTTCTCTCATTCCTCAAGCACACTGGTTATTTTCCATTCTTGCCTTCTGCCAACACAATATCATATTCTATAAACATAAATCTAATAAAGAATAATCTTAACAAAAATAAATAAATAAATAAAATAAAAACACACACAGTGTAAGTGGTTCGTTCTCCATTTGGTGATGATGTTTACAGCATGTCTGCTGTGGTTAGTTGATGCAAATGCAATTTAGAAGACCTGGTTTAGTTTATGGCTGCACTGCCGTTACTATTGAATAAAGTGAGTCTTATAGCAATTACGAACCCAAGAAACTTTCCAAATTCATTTATGCTGAGATTGATGGGGAGATGTATTGATCTTCTGTGCGATAGTGAGCGATTGTCTCTCTTTCATATGGATGGATTCAAACAACTATTCTTCTCCAGCTGGATGTTTAGTTTTTTTCTCTTGAGTTTATTGTTGTGGCTCATGGGAACAGTGTTTGCTGGTAATTGGTTTCTTAACCACTGGTCTATGTGTGTGTGTGTGGGTGTGTGTGTGCGTGTGTGTGTGGGTGTGTATGTACGTAAATATATGCATATAAATGAAAGGGGCAATATTGGTGATATTGTGAAATATTATATGATTTAAAATATAATTTATTTTATGCAAAGCTGAATATATATATATATATATATATATATATATATATATATATATATATACACACACACAAATACATAAACATGTAATGCAGACACAAACACACACATACATTTGCATAGCTATCTAAATGGAGACATGACATAGACTTGACATTGCATAGACTGCTGTTTTTCTATAAGCAGCCATAGCTACAAATACTGTACTACGTAACAGAAAACTTTCTGCATTTTCACAGTTTAAAAAAAAAATCTTTATTACTTATGTCTTTTTACAAATAAAGAAGTCCCCAAAAATAGGTTTATGGATTTTTTTTTTGGCAGGTCTAGCTCACTTCTGGGTACAAATGTGTCCTTAAATAAGGTACACACATACACATTTATGTCCAACCATCCCCAGAATCCACCACATGGCAGATTGATTTATTCAAATTTTGGGAGTGCCAAAAGACAACAGAGAATAAATAAAATAGAGAAGATCAAACATTGCTGATAGCCTTCAGCTTGCTGACAATCCTGTTTCCTAAAGCAGAGAAAAATACATTATTTTGAAATAAATAACGTCACAACCTACACTACAGGAGGATGGAAAGCAGCTTTAAGTCTCCAAATGGCAAGTGCTTGAAAATAACAAACACTCCTACGCTCTTTCAGCACAAACATTGTCAAATGTCCTGAGTGCTGGAGAGATTTACAGACATGCTCACTTCTCCAAATGGACATTTGCCATTCCTCTGACCCCCGAGGGCGGGCAGATAGGAGACAATGGCTGAAATTAATCATTGTGTCTTAGAGTTTAGGGAAACTACCAAATTAGACTCAGTAATAGAAACCCCCCAAGTTTATAGGAAATGAGCATCTAGGGTTTACGGAAATTCAACACGCTAAGTGATTTAACAAAAATTTCCATTTTCAACTCATTAAGCATAAAATACACACAATAAAAAGTTCTTTATAGTGTTTCATTGGATTCTGTACTCCATGTGCTCTATAAATAATCCTATGAAACTAACATAAGTGGGTAGTTCAGAATAGTTCAATAGTAAGTTTCTAGGAAGACAAAAATTTCAGTGAACGATTGAATGAAAACAGCCTTAAATATTGTAGCTTCAGAATCTTTGGAATATACGTTAGTGTCCAAAAGTGATGTGAAAATTGACATCTTCACCCGTAATTCAAATATTATTGCATAGTTGTGCTTGGAGTCTTTGTGTGTGTGTGTGTGTGTGTGTGTGTGATAACTAGGGTTGGGTATCGAGAATCGAGTATCGATTGGAACCGAGACTAACTTTTCGTTTTTCCCGGAATCGTTCAAAAGTTAAAATTTCGATTCCTAGTTTCGATATTCACAGTCCGCCGAGCGGAAGAAGAAACCGCTGAACAACACCAACGAAGAAGCGTCTACTGAAAGTGTTGGCATAACCACGCGAGTCGAACATGAGTACCTTACGTCGGCGATCCAAAGTGTGGCTTCACTTTTCTAAAAATAACAAAATCTCGGCAAAATGCAAAATTTGTGACAAAAGGAGTATTTTTACAGAAGGAGTATTTCCTTCAGAAAGGATTATTTCCTTCAGAAAGGCCGTTGGTTAGCAAGGTTAGCTAAACTTTTTTGACCCTGCCTATTAAAAGAATCGGAATCGAGAATCGTTAGGAACCGGAATCGAAACAAGGAATCGGAATCGGAATCAGAATCGTTCAAATTCAAACGATACCCAACCCTAGTGATAACGCAATGAAACGGTCAGGCTGTTATTGAAATAAATTATGATCATACAGTACATGCAAAAAATAAATAAAAAAATTGAACAATAATACCTATGGTGTAGTCAGTGTATACTTTTCTGTTAGCTTTAAAAAAAAAAAAAAAAAAAACTCTAGCTGTAGTTTGTCTTTTTTTGTCAAATACTTTTGTCAGATGAATCACATTTGTGGAGCTTTCTTGTAATTTTTCAAGCTTTAGAGCCACTGGTTACCATTCATTTGCATTGTTTAGAGAGAAATGAGTGTGCATAGACAATTTATCTACAGAATTACCATTTTTAATCTAGAACAGTGTGTCCTTCATCCAGTTTAGTAACCTGTCAGAGGCAGAATACACTTTTAAATCGGCTATATTGATGAGGGAGTCACCAGATGCACAGACCAGATGCCAGTCTAGGAGTTTAATAACAGTCCAGAGCCGCAGGGCTGGCAGTCACTGGTTTTATATTCTGTACTCTTTGCCCAAGTCAAGTCACATTTATTTATATAGTGCTTTATACAATACAGATTGTTTCAAAGCAGATTTACAGTGATAAAAGGAAAATGATGCTTTTCGGGGGTTGTTCAGCTGAAATCAGTTTAGAGTTGATTCAGTTTGGTTGTCTGAATTAAAAATCATCAATAATTAAATTGGCTAATTTCATCTATAAAACGGTTCTGGAAAAAAAATGATGTCATCGTCCAGCTCAGTTCAGTTCTCACACAAAAGCGTCAGAACAGTCAGATCCCTAATATTGTTGAATATTAAGTATGTGTTATCTGTCCCTCTATTCCTACACCAGACGTAGATTGTTTATCATATTTTATTCTTTTTTTTTTTTTTTTGCATCTGTAGCTTTGGACTAAAATAAAAGAGATATATTACACATACCATGATAATATAGAGTGGGATACAAAATTCTGAGAGAAATAGAGAAGATGCTTTTATTTTGTATTATTATTTTTTTAAAACATTTCATTCTAAAAATATTACAAAATGTAGCATGTAATGATGTAGCGTTAAACATGAAACATTACATAATTACACACACACACACACAATCTTTTCATCAGACTACATGTAATCCGCCATGATTTATGGACTTTTTTTAAATCAATAACTGCTGTAGCAATTCCCCCAGTGTACCATCCATTAAAAAAAAAAAAAAAAAACACCTTTACAAGTCAGTTAATTCATTTGTTTATCCCTCCTTGCAGGAAATAGAGGCTCTACACATATTGAGACACATTGATTAGGCTGTCATATGTCCTTAGCAATTATTAACTGACACTGACTCCAAATACACATGAAATGTAATATTAAGATGAAAGGAAAGACTGTAAGATAAGATAGTCATGAAGCTGAACAGTGTTGTGCACTCGAGACTCGGACTCGGTCTTGGACTCGTGTGCATTTTGACTCGGAATTGACTCGCACTCGAAAATATTGGGAGTCGGGACTCGGACTTATTCCCGAGTCCACTCGAGTCCCATTCAAAATATGTCATCATGATTATTACTGTATGTTAATATGTCTTTAAATCGTCCAATGATTACTGACTTTCTTGTACGCAACTGCGCATGACTTGAGACTATAAAGTTCGCGGCACGCAAATGCAGCAAGACCCAGGTCAGATGTGATGTGGAGCCTCTAGCTCAACTATGTATTGAAAATGTCTGCCTTATCATCCCTAATTCAGTTTGTATATAAGAGCCACACAGAATTCGTGTGCAGTAATGTTATGTGAAAGAGCACTTACTGATTGTAATAATTGTATGTAATCTAATAAAATTACCTTTACACCACTATGTGGTCTTTTTACAATTACAGTGTACATGATTCCATGGTATATCTGGTTTACTGTTTGAGTATGAGCAATTTTATTGTTACCACCAAATATTTTACATATTCTTGAAGACATATTTAGTCTGGTTTGAGACCCAACCTTAGGTTATTTAACCTCTCTGGTCTCGGTCTGGACTTGGACTCGGCTGTCTTTGATCTCGCTCTCGACTCAGACTCGACTCTCTTTGGTCTCGGATTCGACTCGGACTCGACCCTCTATGGTCTCAGTCTCGACTCGGACTCGAGTGAGGTGGTCTCGACTACAACACTGCAGCTGAAGTCTTCACCGATGTTCCCAGCATCCATTTGCGAGTTTTGTGGACACTATGAGAACGTGTTTCTTCACTCTCGCTGTGGAAACACGGACGTTGCGCTTTTGTGTTGCACACAAGCTTTCAAAAAAGTTGACAAATAGCAACCTACAGACAATATAATGTGCAATAACTACACCCTCTATGCATCTGAAAGGTCAGCTCCTACTCCTGCCATATGTGCCCAGACCAATAGCACCAAATGCAGTTTGTAAATGCCAAACACTCACTGGGTGTTTTCTTCTCCAAACCACTGAACCCATCGAGAAACACAAGGCGCCTCTGGGTGAATAAAGAGGCCAGTTCAGCGCTTGACCCGTTACACTGAAAATAACCACATTAGCCGCCGCCACCAGTGACATTTTTCATCTCATTCGCTCAGTGGGAATATATTAGTCTGTACTGTATGTTTATATTTATTTTTTCTAAAGTATAGCAGCTAAATACTGCGTAAATTCACTGTAAATATACAAGTAATTATTCGATTATGGGGCAACACTTAGGGTCCAGTTCTCATTATTAACTAGTTGCTTATTAAAATGCATACATATTCCTAAGATATTGGCTGTTTATTAGTACTTATAGAGCACATATTAATGCCTTAAGGCCTGTTCACACCGGGAAAAAATTCGTGCGCGATATTCGTTGACGTTTAACGCCTCGTGACTAAACAATGGGCGCCAATGTGAGTGTTCACACCGACACGAAAAACGCCACGCGTAAAAGCGTCATTTAAAAAAAAAACGCCTCGTAATGCCGCTTCGTTTTTTGGGTTTGACGCTTCGTTTTTTTGGTTTGACGTGCCGCGTCAAAAACTATCTGACCAACGAGATTGGCGGGTTTGCTCACGTGTCTGGTACTTCTGAAGTTACAGTAAAACACAACTTGGGGGCGCTCAAAAACTTGCAGACTCTTTGTATTCTTTCTTTTATTTTATTTTTCTATTGTGACCAGATGTTTGTTTGTGTTTTTTTTTTCCTCGCTCGATCCCCATGTATGAGGACGAGTGTAACGTTTGTGGTTTTATTAAACGCGGGGAAATACGACAACTCTCGTCTCTCGTGTAGTGATCGACCGATATATCGGCCGGCCGATATATCGGCCGGCCGATATATCGGGCCGATATTTGAAGTTTTTACGTGTATCGGAATCAGCCGATACACCGCTGCGCGTTCGCCGATAGTTTTTTCCCCCCCGCCGTTATTTATAGACAGGCGGCCACGGGCAGCTCTGTGCTGATAGAGACGCTGCAGTTCACGTGCCCCGCCCTCCCCCACTAGCAGAGTGCAACCTGCTCTTCACGAGAATGGTAACTTAAACTTTCAAAGGATCTTTTAAATGTTTGACTGCTGAAATATTGTCAAACACTTTGAAAATGGAAACACGTCGCCCTATAACTGTTATGTGCTTGCAACTAAGCAAGTTTGTGGGTCCAAATGGAAAACGCGAATGCCTCGTCTATAAAACAACTGCTTGCCATTGTATTAGGGATCTGCAAATAGCTAAGGTGTAGGCTATCCGTTCAGTATGCATTAGGACTGTCTATGAATATTCTACATTCGAATATGTATTAATTTTGAAGGTGAAAATTAATATTTGAATATGGAAAAACACGCCCGCGGTTGCAGACTAATAACGTTACCACAGCTGCACAGCTCGCTCGGAGCGCTCACTGTCGGTTCTATACTGTGAAACTTCAATCACTGAATGAAGCCTGCTATATTTGGGACACGAGTCGCGACTCGCAACCTTAAATTGCTTGCACAAAACTCTTGATCAGCACTCAACATTTGTTTGTTGTTCATTTAACCGACGCGCAGAGAGCGTGAGGGCGAGAGAGAGAGTGCCTGAGCAAGTCCAGGCGAGAGAGTGAGCTCTGCGGTCTTGGCCATTAGTTGATTTAGTTTGCGTTTTAATACGTTGTTAAATATGTTTAAACTCAAATAAACTATCTAATTCTAGTAGTTATGTCTCTTTTTATTAATGTGTTCTGTTATTGACGTAATGCGCGTCAACAACAAAACGCGCTACGGGATGTTCGAATATGTTTTTTAGAGGGAAAATGCAAACGCCATTTGAGTAATTTTGACAGCCCTAGTATGCTTACGAGTGCTGTAACGAACACTGGTCATAGGATTAAGTAATGCCAACGTTGTTCAGTGTTTTTTGTGGGAGATTTATTCAGCGCTCTCCTGGCTGAGGTTTGGACGCGTGTGGAGTTTGTCTCCCTCGCCATCGCAGTAATATTAGAGACTAGACATGCTCATTTTATTTTATGTAGAAAAATTGAAACCATGCAGTATATAGTTCGTTTCTTTTAAAATGAAGTACAGTGTGCACTGTGCACTTTATTATGCTGGTTGCTACTGTGTGCAATAGTGTAATTATTTAATTTATGCTTAAATATTTATTTTCAGCACTGAACTTTTTTTGTTCTACTTTATGTTTTTAATATTTGTTAAATTGTTTATCTACTTCTTCTTGTTCTACCTCACATGTTTTTACTAGGCTATTTGTTAAATATTAATTTTTTAAGTTAATTAAATGTTACTTTTATTAAATTGAGACCTGTAACATTTGTTAACATCATGTTATTTTTAAGATGTAAATTGAGGGAGCAAAATGTATCGGCTCCAAATATCGGCTCAAGAAAATCGGCAGCCCGTATCGGTCATCGGCTAAGGCTGATGGGGAAAAAATCGGTATCGGTATCGGCACTAAAAAATCCATATCGGTCGATCCCTACTCTCGTGCATCTGTTCATCTGACAACTAGTGCTATGTTTTTATCTCTGGGCAACATCTCAACTTTGCGTTACACATGTCCTGTTTCTACGTCCTGTCCTGGCTGTTTTTAAGTGATGAAAATGTCCTGGTTTTCAAAAAAATTGCTGGGAAAGATCAGTTCTACAGCAAAATATAGATGGGCAAACAAGGTGGAAGAAAAACAGGATAAAGAGGATGAAAACTAAAGATATAAATAGATTTTGTTAGTTTGTTTTTGTAAGTTTGTGAGAGCTATTTTTTGTTACATTTGGAGGCATTTCTTTTAGTTATTTATTATTTATATATTTATTTTTCTAATACAGAAGACTTTCTATCATTATTTCATTCGGTTTTTTTAATCTGTCATAATAAAACATTGAGACATGATGAATATGATCATCCTAGTATAGTATTCTATTATTATTATATCTGTTTCACATTAAGCGCCATCTAATGTCAGGGAATGAATTTGCATGTTCACTCGGCTCATCATCAGTGAAAAACGCTTGGGTGTGAATACAAAAAACGCGTTGAAAAACGCTGACAAATAACGCGCGCTGATATTCGTCCCGGTGTGTACGGGCCTTTATTCTGCATGACAATATTCTACATCCCTTAATCCTGTCCAATACCTAAACTTAACCACTACATTACTAAATATTACAACGCATTCTCATCCTTTAACGTCATATAGAACGCTACATGCAAATACGGCGCTTTACTACGCACATGGCACCCGTTATCGTTAATATAACACGCGCTGTGAGGGCTAAGTTTAGGTGTGGGGTAGGGTCTGCGTGTCATATTCCTGCTAAAGGATTTATGACGTCTTGGGGTCGCGTGTTATATTAACGATAAAGGGTGCCATGTGCGTAGTATAGCGCCGTTTTTGCATAAAGCGTTCTATATAACGTTAAAGGATGAGAACGGGCTGAATATTACTAAGCAGTGATTAGGAGTTCATTGAGGAAAAAGTCATATTTAATAGTAATGGTTAGTTAATAGTTAGAATTGTACCGTGCTTATTAAAAATAAAATGAATAAAATAATACTTTTTTTGTATTGTAGCTTAATTTAGGTTTATATACAGTAATATGAAAATTAGGCATAGCATATTAGGGGTGTAACAATACATATATTCGTCCTGAACCGTACGGTACGGATATCACGTCATTTAGTCACAGGCGACCCACACTCCAATCCAGAAGGGGGCGCACACAGCAGTACAATGCTGTGCTACCAAGTGCAAACTGAGAAGAAACAATTGAAGAGTTCAGATGCAAAAGCCTCTAAATGCCATTTGAAATTTTCTTCTTTAATGATGATTTTTATCAAACTTGTATATTTAAGTTCAGTAATTTCACTTAAATAACAATTAATAGGTAATTATCATTGCCATTTAAGTGAAATCACTGAACTTAAATATACAAGCTTGATAAAAATGATCATTCTAGAAGAAAATTTCAAATGGCACTTAGAGGCTTTTGCATCTGAACTCTTCAATTACTCTATGTTTGTTTACATCTCTCATCCAGTGTTTTAACTGTGGAAAGATATCAATAAAACAGCTTGAGAATAATATCTCACGTATCATTACGTTTACCTCAGGCATTTAGTCTCGACAGCAGGTTAGAGAGAACTCGAGAGAAGCATTTTGTATTATGCACTATATTAGTCTATTCATTACATTTACTTAACTTGTTAGTAGCCAAATGTCTTATTATTTAATGTATGTTTAAATAAATTTGTCATGAAAACAAGTTATGACAATGTCTCTGTAAATGATTATATTTCAAAAATCAATTGGAGTAGAAAATTAACTTTAATTAGATTTATATGTTAATGCAAATCCTGCCTTATATATTTAAAAATAAATAGCAACTGAATGTAATAATTTGGGCTCTGTTGTTAATTGTAACCTTTGATATCATAGTAATGTGTAATTAAGGACTCCCTTTACAGCATTAGCTAAGACAGATAAAAAAAAAAAAGTTTAATTAAAAATAGAAAAAGAAAAGCAATTTCTGTGTTTAGTCCCCCCCCCCCCCCCTGATGCACTGAACCAGTACCAAACCATCATATTTGCGTATCATTACACCTCCGATATATATATATATATATATATATATATATATATATATATATATATATATATATATATATCAACGTGTCCATGGAATCCAGTTGAGATCCACAGCTGTCCTACTAAACCACTGAAGTGTCAGCTCTTTTAAAAGCCTCTTTCACCCAGCTTTCAAGGATGAAATAAAATCCTGATTAAGCTTTAATTAATTTTAAACACCTATAGTCTCCTAACCTCCCAAGACTGAGCATGCAGCATCTGCATTCCTTCTCCTGTTTTTCATCTCATTCTTCCCCCATTTGGCATTTCCATCAGGTACAAGAAGTGCTGGTACACAATTACTGCTTACCTCCGAGACCCCTCCGCATGGGAAGGGCCCATTAACAGCAAAAGACTCATTATGGTCTCCAAAAGTGATAACAACGGAGGAGAGCTTGGCTATTAAGTATCTATCTGTCAAGAGCACCGTTTAACCGTCACACACACAGAGCAGAGCCGAATGTTAATCAGGTTTATTTACCTCGTCGTTCCGCTCTCGTACACACAGAAGAAGGAGGAAATCTCGGCAGGTGTCTGATTCCGTGTTATGATCTTTTTGTTTGTTTGCTCCGACTCTTAGTGTCACAAGAGGAGCGATTACAAGACACTCCGCTGCAGATCGTGTGCAGTCATGTTTGAACTGCTTCTCAACGACTCAGTTCAGCTGGAAACAAGCATCGCACTGAAGCTCCAATTACGCCAATTAACTCCAATTAGACGGGATCAAAACAAGCACACTAACAGGTGATCGAGACAGGACTAATCACAGTTTAAGAGGAAATTGTTATAGTTTCCCTTTGCAAAACAAAGCCAAACAGAGAGATGCTGAGTACACTCTAAAAACTGCTCGGTTGTTTCAACCCAACTTTGGGTCAAATATGGACAAACCCAGTTTTAACCCAATGTTTGGGTTTGTCCATATTTGACCCAAAATTGGGTTAAAACAACCCAGCATTTTTAGAGTGTAGACTCTTGAAATAAGAAATGCTGCTACTCACATCGAAGAAATAGTTTGCCCGGAAATGAAAAGTTTACTCAGCATTCATGTCGCACCAAACCTGACTTTTTCTTATGTGAAACACAAATGGAGAAATGGTCGCTGTTTTACATGCAATTACATTGAATGGACAGTTCATGAACAGTATTTCACATTTTCTGAAGCCATATGATAGCTTTGGGTGAAGAAAGTTATGAAATTTACATTAAAGTCCCTGTAAAGGCAATTCTACAAAAAAGTTCTAAACACATTATAAATGTTACATATGTATTGCTAAAACATATTACAAAGTCTGTGAACTGTGAAGTACTGAAATGTGGAGTTAGACCGTTAAACAGTTTTTCATCATTGCAATTTTACGGATTAATTGGGCGGGGCTAAAACAGGGCTCCGTGACGCACTGGAACCCATGAGCTGCTGGACACCCCCCTATTTGATGACGCACTGAGTCTGATCTCCCTCTCTCCACACACACTCCCCGAGCACATTCGCATTCACCACTCAATCGCTAATGACTGTCAGTACTATTAGTTACTCCAGCTGATATTGACTGATACTACTACAATACTACTACAATATTTGACGCTTTAGGCGCCCTTTAGCGTCACTTGCATTACGCGATCCTACGGCGTCATCTAACTGACGCTAAAGGAAAGCGTCAGTTAGAGGACGCGGTTAGGTTTAGGTATGGGGTGGGGGTAGGGTACACACGATCCTAGGGCGTCATCTAACTGACGCTAAAGGGCGCCTAAAGCGTCAGATATTGAAGCATGTCCAAATGCTTCCCAAGGCGTCAGTTAAGTGACGCCTTGGGGGTGAGAATGGGCTGGTTTTCTAGCTTGTTATGCATTCGACACGGACATGCATGGGCTACTACCTGGATGCGATCATGTACAAAACAGATCGGTATCTTCATTTAAATTCCCTTAAAAACGATCACATCAACAACACCCGCCTCTGTAGTGATCGTTTTACACTGGATCGTTTTATAAACTTTGACAACTTGGATTCACTGATAATTTACTGATAATCCGCTGTTACTGGTGAACGGGGCCGAAACGACGATCTCCCGCCTCAGTGTGTTCATCCTCCCGTCTCAAGCTAATCAGCTAATATCACCGTCAACAGCTTTCCCGTGAGTGGGCGTGGTTTCAGCGCAGCCAGCGGACACGCCCCCAGCGTTTGAGAGCAGAGAATCTGCTCATTTTTTCATGATTTTGATAGCTTATTTTATGTACTTCCCGACTTTTTTTATCATACAAATTTGGCTGGGTGGCTAATTACACATTTTTCTGTGGTGTGACAAACTCAGAACACATACTTAATTTTGACTTTACAGGGACTTTATATATATATATATATATATATATATCAGATCATTCAGATAATTTTTCTTCTTCTTGTGAATCACTGGAACGGAATGATTCATTCACAAAACAAACAGTGCTAATGACTGGAATTGTGGGCTGAGATTCTAAAACAAAGATTCTGTATTTCTTCCAGCTGACGAATGAAAAACATTTATAATCACAATCCACCCGACTTGAGTTTGGGTGCGAAGTTTTCCTTATACTTATCTTTATAGTTCTCATTCTTGCTGTGAATATTCTTTTAATATAAATTATTATTAAAATAACAACTCTAAACCTGCCATAATACTGTCTAATACTGCCTTGATAAAGCGCTCCATTGTAGTTTCCAATGAACATGCCTCAATTAGACCATGAAACTTCAAAAATGATACAAACGGCAACGATCTTCCACATCCTGTTATGTTTAGGCAACAGAATCTTGTATTTCTGTCATTACTTCAAAACATAAGAGCAAAAATCCCACTCAAATCGAAACCAAAGCTTCTAATCTACATAACAGGGGAGCTATAGAAAGATATAGCTGCTGGCAGATTTATACTGCATTTGGCTTCTTTTGTTGGTCTCTAACTAACTGTTTCTGACAAGTCTTCATGACATCTAAACAAATCCAAACACAATCCCTCTTCTCCTTGTCCGCAAGAGACAGAGGGAAACACTTTGCTTCCCCACTGAATCTTATAACCTTTTCATTTCCGATTGCTATAATTTATAATTACTTTTCTGAAGCTACATCAGCTAAATAATACTGCGGGGCATAACTAAATATATATTTATAGCTATATATATATATACACACACACCTGTTACATTGTTTCAAATCTATACTTTTTCATGATTATTTAAGAATATTATGCACAATTTGCATTTAATTATTTTGAATGAATAAATAAATAAATGTTTAGTTTGCATTACATCCTTTTGAAGATAATATATGATGAGAGTTTGGGTCCAAACAACATTGGACCCAATTGACTTCCATTATGGGAATTTAAAAAAAGTCACAATATCAATATATCACAATATATTCTCTTTCACAGAATATAAAATAATTAAAACTTTTTGAACGGTCCATTTTAGTAAAAAATTAATTGTTCATAGTACCTAATAATGAGTATTAAACTGCACCAATTAAGCTGAACACATGAACCTCAAATTGGTTGATTTGTTGAGGGCAGTTGTGAGAACATTTGACTTGGACCTGCCAAAAAAAAAAAAAAAAACTAAAACCTGCCAACCATGAAACAATGTATTAAAATAACTTATCAACCATTCAGGAATGCTTTGACATCCATCCAGCATTTTAGCATGAGCGAGTTCCTTTTTTACTTGTGTTAAAGAATTGAAACAGGGCGCAGCTGTCAGCATGCACTGCCATACATTCAAACTTAATTTGTTCTCATAGCTGGGACTGAAAGTTTCCTCGTTCTGAGGATGAAAATCTCCCCCTGCACGCTAAATTATCCACAAGCGCTCGCTTTGATCGGGGAGGGGGCCACAACGGAAGCAGCTAAACTCTCAACGCTACAGTTCTGGGTGCCCTCGTTTCAGGGCTGAATGTATTAAGGAATAGTGACACGATCAAGGCTGTTTTTTTTCATACTGGTCCCGCTGATGAAGATGAAAGCGCCGAACCAGACGAATGCATCCCAGCGAGATCGGCACCAACTTCTAACATACCAACTGCTGTGATACTTCTGTAGAGCTATTCAGTGAAAGCAGGAAATTGAGATGGCAGGGGAAGTAAGTAAAGGAGGGGAAGTAAGAAAAAGATGGAGAAAGATGGGCTGCCCTCGAAAAACTGAAAGAGGAGCCCTCGAGGAAATGATGAGGATGCATATCTTTTAGCGTAGGTCAAACTAGGTGATGTTTTCAATTTTGACTTCCTGCACAGTCCAGTGAGCAGCTTTAAATGTTGAAACGGAGTACTTCAGTCTCGATATTCCTCAGTGAGTGGTATCGAGGCCAAATGACCACTTGGAGCCTTTTTTAATGGAAATGAAAGAAGAAACTATAGATTGGTTAAGGTAATAAAAATAGTAACAGAAGTAGAAAAATAACTGGTCAAAATGTATATGAGTATGTGACAGAAGAATGACAGACATTTTACTATTGCAATTTTTTTTTAAATAAGACGTAAAATATTCAAAACTAACCCTACAATATCATTTTTTTCTTCTTTTCTTACAAAGTATCAAAAATAGTATATATATATATATATATATATATAGATAGATAGAGAGAGAGAGAGAGAGAGAGAGAGAGAGAGAGAGAGAGAGAGAGAGAGAGAGAGAGAGAAATAAAAATAGATTAAATAAATACTATTTTGTTTTTTAGTACAATATTATATCCATTTTTATTTTATATTTTGAAAATCACATTATTACCACATGGCACATGCTGATTGGCTCCTGCTGATCCTGCAGCCAATGAGATTGCTTGCTCAACATTTAAATGGTGGTGCAGTGTTTGCTGTAGGCTAGCCCATGTTATAGTCTAGCTGTAGGCTAGTCCTAGTTCCAATGGACTTGATTCCATTTTTGGAATTTGAACTGGTCTAAACTGTTTCTTCACATGCTCTTCGCAGTTCCTCTATGTTTGTTCCCCCTAAATTAGTTTAAATCAAGATCAGTTAAACCAATAAAAACACTGCACCAGTCAAGTTAGTTTACCTCCAACAACAACAACCATCTTAACTATCTAAATGTAACTAGCTTGTACAGGTAACACACCAGAACTGATCATTCTAAAACTGATTACGACTCGATTCCATTTTTGGAATGTGAACTGGTCTAAACTGTTTCTTCATCAGCAGGGTTATATTCTGTTGCTGTGGGCTGTATTGATTGCATAAGCTTGTTTAATCAAGCATAATCTTGTTTGGCTTCATGAAAGAGTAATCACTCACCAGCCTGGTTGGTCGTGATGTCAATGGAGACGTGCTGGGCAGGATACGGGCTCTTGTTGGTGACAGCGTTGACCGCCTGGATCTCAAACGTGTAGAGAGTGTGTGCCAGAAGGTTACTGATGAAGACTCTGGATTCGGTCAGTCCCAGCTGCCGGGGCTGAAATTCCACATTATCATCGCAATGGGAGCAGGATCGGCGGTCCGCTTGGCATTTCTTACAAACAATATTGTACATGACGTCCTCGCGCCCGCCTGTCTCACGCGGGGAGTGCCACTCCAGAGTCACGGAGGTCTCGTTCACGATGGAGATGACATTTCTTGGCCCAGAGGGAACACCTGACAAAAAAGTAAAGACACGTGAGGACACTGAAATTCATTAGGCAAACTATGTAAATGATGCTGCGAAAGAAATGTTTTTAATGCCAGTGGGGGGAAAGGAAGAGCGTTTTTGTGCTACTAAAGAGATAAATATAGCATTTGCATTTGTCTAGGCTCTTTACATTACATTTCTGCAATTGCAGTGCAGTAATTACAACTCTTACATTGGATTTTTATTTAATTACATTAATTTCTACACTTGAATAATAGAAAATGGGTAATTTTAGATTCAGTTGAAAAAGTAATACCTTTAGAAGACATTTAATTGCATGATATGCTTACCTCATTGAAATAAAACATAAGATTATATACAGTAGGAGAATAAGAGCACTTTTCTTTCATGGCTAAATGAAAATCATTTTAGCATTTCAATTCCTCTCTTGAAGCAATAGTTCACCCAAAAATGAACATCTATTATAATTTACTCACCTTTATGCCATTACAAACCCATGATTTTCTTTCCTCCATTGAACACAAAAGGTGAAATTTAAGAGAATTGTACTGCTCACACACATTCATCCAGTTACAATGAATGGAGACTGGAGTTTAATGCAAGTGTGCAGCCAGCCAATATCTTGTATATATATATATATATATATATATATATATATATATATATATATATATATATATATATATATAATATATTCTATTATAGTTTAAGCTGTATTTATATATTCTAATTCAAATAATAATATTACATTTTAAATAAAAATGGGGAAAAAAATCTAAATTACTTCTTTTTTTTTTTTTTGATGGATGAACTCACGGCTCGATTGGACTCCTGTCGTGTCAAAAGTGTTACGACTTTTCAGTTTTACTGATGTCGCCATCTTTGATATTACTTCACTATGGTCACAATCACTATGGTTTCTGGAAAAATAATACTAGCTTAAATCCTTTAGCACATTCAATACAGTCTTTGAGGCGCTATTTTAAATAAATGCAGTTGTCAATCCCAAAAACTGACATGAGAGTTAAATTCTGGATGAACTAATCCTTATTTATTTAAACTGATGTTACATTCCCCAAAGATATTTAATCACAAATAATCTCAGTTTTTACAGCAGAGTTTACACTCAAAAAATGGTTTTGTGGCACTGTTCTTTTTACCCAAATATTTTTTTGTTCAAGTAACACACATCTATTTCTTTTACCACCAAACGCTACACTATTGTATTGTGTTTAATTAACTTAACCAGTGTGATTTTTCACTATATTTAATTATCGATCGTTAAACTAATGTAAATGGTTTAATTTCGTGATTCAAAAAAATCCGATTTCTAACGTATTGGATGAAGATGGCGTGTAAAGAAGTTGGAAAGATGCATGGCCTCGGAGAAAATATAAAGTTAATCTAAAGTTTTTCATTTCTGTTAGTATTTCGGTAACTCTTTTCTGGACTGCTTTAAATATATTGCAATGGAAAAAAAAAATATTGTTCAAATTGTTTCAAATTAGCTTAAGCAAAACACTTTTGCAATACATTTTGTCCAAAATTAATTTGATCGTGTTCAATCTGCTTCAATAAGTAAAATGAAATTTTACTTAATCCGTTTCTGTTGGGTTACATGAATGATTTGTGTTGCATTAACTGAAACTGGGCGGTGCTTGTTAGTTCCCAGCATGCTTTGCATATAGCTTAATTAAGAGAGAATAAATGTTGAACTTAAAGGTTCTCTAACCAATGTGGGGCCAAAACGTTTTTTTGTCACATACATCAAACGTCTCCTCACTATCGGCTAGCTGCCTGTCCCCTAAACACACTGTAAAAAAACGCGGTCTCTGTAGACACCACAGGCTCCCAAAACGGCAACAAAAACAATCATGTCTCACCCGGACCCCGAAACCTAACAAGCAGTGTTCCAGCCAATCACTGGCAAGAAGTATTTGAGGGTGGGTCTGGGGGGTTAGTGCGCGTGCACATGAAGGGGGTGTGTGTGTGTGTGAAGGAGAGAGAAGCATAAGAGGGAAGTTTGAAAAATGGCCGAAACACGACCAAAGAGACGTCGTTCTGAAGAACAAATTAAAAAGAAGAAGGAGTCGGATAAAGAACGTGCGAAGTTCCGAATTTACATCGATAGCTAAGCTTTTGAACGATGGCGAGAACTCCAGCGGCAGAAGGGCTTCCAGTCCGACATTCAGGTTGCTCTGTTTTTGATTGACAGGTGGGTAACGTTAAATTGTTTTTTTTTCTTCTAAATTAACGCTTATGTTCGCCAAACCCACACAAGGATATAATTAGCTAGAAATGCACGTTCACAATAATTTCAGGAAGCACGGAAGGGAGGGGGAGGAGATGAGATGCGGAGGACGGAGGGTCTAGCTAGCCTCCGATTTGTTTGAAAATATTCCGAACGTCAACACCCAGGATCGCTTAGAGAACCTTTAAGTGATATTTTATGTGTTTTTGAGAAAATTAGGAAAGGGGGAAACTTTATAGTGTGTAATTGTGTTTAATGTTCAATTACATTGCAATTATTAGAACCATTTAAATTAGTGGGTTACCATTGTGGAGAAGAGTGGAGCAGTTGACTTGTTTACTTTGTGGACTGATCTCTTGCTGAAAATGCATACATTTAAGCATTTAAATGTTAATAAGTGCTATTATTAGCTAATAGCTAGCTATAGTCTAGAAATCCTTCATAATTTTCTTTGTCAGTGCAGTTTGTGTTGAATAATTTGATTGTGTGGAACCACTGTCCATAATTTTGTTAAGTTAGAAAGGCGTGTCCTTAGTACTATGTGCAGAATGTCAGCTGATGATAAGTCACAGTAGATCTTTTCCATGTAGTTAAAGTTCAAAACATTTTCTACTCGACTACAAGAAAGTCGTACATAATGGAGCAGTGTTGGGTTTTTCCTTTCAGCTGTGGTCTCGGTCCCAGAACGATGTGTAACTGTTTATAATTACCATGCAGAGTGGCGGCCCCCGAGCGGCCGTACATCAGCCCACTAACTCAACACTGTGAGTGGCTTTTCATCAACAGTCTGAATAAGGGAACAAGGTTTTAGTAAATGGCTGTTTATCACAACCTCCTGGATCCATTCATACACATTCAGCCATCCCACTACAGCCACAGGGAGAAACCATATTGTGTTTCTGATAAAGCAACGACTTCCCCCAGCGCACAGAACATCCGGCCAGGAACTGAGGATTTACAGATCACGGAAAGGTTGTGGTGTTAACTACAGACCGCAACTGAACCAGATGAGAGCCAGGAGAGGTTCTGGAAGGTTCAGGTTGGATTTTCATGACCAGCCACTTTCACGAGAATTTGAGTGACTTCTCCTTGAAATATCAAACCTGGTGCGGAAACGTTCCAGCACTTGAAGCAAGAGAAGAATGATTTCACTCAGGCTGAGACACAATGAGCTATTGTGAAGGCAGGGCCTTGTGGGATAGAATCAGGGGCTACTGGGATCCTAAACAGGGGAAACCGATGAAAGAAGCAATGTCTAACTCTGGCAACCCTGATGATTAGCAAATCAGTTGAGCAGAACGCTTCTGACAGCTCTTGAATATATATGTGTACGTGAGTGTGTTTGAAAAAAAAATAATAATAAATGTATGTATGTATGGTATGGATTGTATGGATTGGATGGAAGGATTTTTGTAAGAGATTCAGGCTCTTTTTTTTTTTCTTTTTTTTTGCTCTATTCAGGGAACAGTGCCATAGATGTTTTAAAAGGTCTGTGAGGATCCATAAAGCAGCAGCTCTTTCTGCTTTGTTAGCAGGGAGTGTTTCATTCAGACAGTGAGCTGGTCACTATCCAAACAGCAGGGCTTTGCTTACACCACAGTTAACACCCAAAGCACTGTTTGATTAGGTGCTACGACAGCAGAGATGTCTTACTCACTATATCTCACAGTCAGACTTAAGAAAGGCAGAGGGGAAAGGGTAGAGAGGAGGAGAAAAAGCACAAGTGAATTAAAGTGGAGGTGGGCCATATCTGGAACTAGGCCAGAAGGTACTGTAGGTGTGTGTGTGTGTGTGTGTCTGTGTGTGAGAGAGAGAGAAAGGGAGAAAGGGAGTGAGAGAGAACAGAATGAGGCCATGATGAGATGCAGCCAGTTCTAACACAATTAGTCGGATCCCAAAGGAAATCCAGAAACACCAAGTGCAGCTTCACTACACACACACACACACTCACTCATGCAAACATTACCATAATTGTTATCATACAGGAACTGTATCGATATTCCTGGTTAAAATACAAATAGTTAAATTGCTGCAGGAGATATACAGTTAGAACTGATATATACCAAACAGGACCTGCCTGTAAAATGGAGAATGCCCTGTTGTGATAAGCACTGATTCCGTGGGCACGTTTGCACAATTACCTGATTTGTATAACTGCTTTAGTGAATTGGGTGCTTAAACAACACAGCCAATGTGTGCAAATTTAATTGTGCTATCAGTGGGTGCAATCTTGATGAATTTCACACTTCATATAATTAGTCAAAAGTCTGGCATACTATAAAAACACACTACCATTCAGAAGTTCAGTGTCATTTAATCATGATTAATTATGAAAGAAAGAAAGAAAGAAAGAAAGAAAGAAAGAAAGATAGATAGATAGATAGATAGTTTTAATTGATAATACATTTAAGTGACAGTAAAGACATTTGAAGAGTTCAGATGCAAAAGCCTCTAAGTGCCTTTTGAATTTTTTTTTCTAAAATTATCATTTTTATCAAGCTTGTATATTTAAGTTCAGTAATTTCACTTAAATGGCAATGAAGATTATCTATTAATTGCCATTTAAGTGAAATTACTGAACTTAAATATACAAGCTTGATAAAAATGACCATAGACAATTTCAAATGGCATTTAGAGGCTTTTGCATCTGAACTCTTCATTTATAGATCATGTCTATGTCAAATAAAGGCTGTTCTTTTGAGCTTTCCATTCATCAGACTCCTAAAAATGTCTCATGGTTTCCACTGTTTTCAAAATTGGAAGTATGTTTTTTTTTTGTTGTTGTTGTTGTTTTTTTTTTTTGTTTTTTTTTTTTTGTAGCAAATCAACTTTCGAGCTGTAGTGTGGTTCTGTGTTATGGGGTCAAAATGTCTAAGACGGTCCATTTCTTGTGTTTTCAAGTTCACACTGCTTTTGCGATGCTCTCAACAAGATTAAAACCAAATCCTGTGAGTGAATATCAAAGCATCAGAGATGTGAGGATGAAGCAAGCAGACACACCGAGGAACTGTGACAGACATGAGGAGATTAATCTGGAAATGGACATGTGGATGATAAGGAATCGACTGGCTGCTACTGCTGGATTTATTGCACATTTAACTCTCTCTCTCTCTCTCAGACACACTGGCAAGAGGCCAACCAGACGGCTGCTACCACTTCTAGTCTTGGATGATGAGGATAAATCGCTTTTGTTTTACAACACTTAGAACAAAAACAGAAAAGACACATTATTTATGGAGTTTTCTCTCCGTTTCTTTCATTCTCAGTGGAGAACTTGCACTGAGATTCATGATGCAATTCCGATTGCCATGTATCGAATTTATATATATATATATATATATATATATATATATATATATATATATATATATATATATATATATACTGTATATATACACTACCTTTCAAAACTTTGGGGTCAGTAAGATTTTTGATTACTCATCCAAATAAATAAATAAATAAATAAAAAAGTAGTATTGAGATATGAAGATATGAATACTCATATTCAGCAGGGATGCACACTGATTTACAAAAAAAAAAAGGTGACATTAAAGACTTCTTTTTTGAATAAATGCTGTTCTTTTGAACTTTCTATTCATCAAAGTATCAGGAATAAATAAATAAATGTCAATGAGCTGTCAATTGAGACAGGCCCAAACAAAATGAATATTATGAGTTTATAAAATGTGATTATAATTATTCTCTATCGCGAATAAACTTTACCTGATGTAAACACAATACTTCAATGACACTGATGCGCTTAAACTCATAATCGCAGCAAAACACGTGGCTTATGCAAATTTTTAAATCGCAATAAGCCGGCATGCAAAAACTTTAATCGCATCTATTCCACTCTGACCAAGGCATGTGAGTTCATGTTGACAAAGTCATGCGAATTCAATGCAGTGGCCGAAAATAATGAAAAGGACATATTTTAGTCCAAATATCCACAATTTTTAAAGAATAATCTCCCAGAACTTGAAAATGAGCTTTAGACTTGAATAAGCCAGTTTATCAATAAATGAGAATTTATTTGCCACTTCTTAAAGGTGCTATATCGAACTATTCTTCTAAAATGAATCCTTTTTTAATGCCTGTGTGTGAAGGGGTTGTAATCACACATTACAATGATCACTTGTCGGGTTTTGCAATTATCTCTCTATTCCTATTTCTATGTGAAGTCGGATTCTATCGGATAGACATAGGACGAAAACACGGATCAACATCGGCAGACCGTTTGAATTAAGGAGAGACCTCCGCTATTTTTATTGTGATAAATTACAAGTTTTCAGACATGCTGAAATAATGGTAAACTGTACTGAAATAGCAAGGTAAACTACAACATAGATGAGACATGAAATGAATACAAAAGACAAAAAGTAGGTGCTTTAGGATATAACTTTGATTTTATGTACTAGATCTACTGTCTAAAGTCACTCATCCCACTACTATCATATTGTTTATAATACACATTTCCAGACACGTTCAGTACATTACTGTTACTTCCTATGATCCGTTACACTGAAATTGTTTAGTCTAGTTCACTAACCGTTTTCGTTATCATATTATACATTCACCTATGTTGACATTGCTGATCGTGAAAGATACACGAATAGTTAGTGAAATGCCTTATGCTAGATAACACCACAAATATAGTGTTATCATGGTACAAGTATGGAGCATTAGTTCAATGTCAAGCTGATAAAAGTAGCCTATTATTGTAACGTTTACATGAGTTTCCAGCATGTTGTGTGATGCTTTCTCTGGTGTGTTGAAAGTCTCAGCGTGGCCGTGTACCATGAGTGCTCACTCTTGTGTTCGAGCACCCAAGACCACGAGCGCTCTTGTAAAAAATTGGTTGCAATCTAAATCATCACCGATAGAGGTCGCTAAAAAATACATATAGCACCTTTAACTGCAAACACATTTATAAATTGGGCTCGACAGATTTGAAATAATTAACACAGTCTCATCCCAAATCGTCATATAACTGACGTTTTGGGACGTATTTTGACCATACGTCAATATCCGCCTTTTTAGGGCCCCCTTAAACGTCGGTAGATGGCGATCCCGGGCCGTCATACAACTGACGCTTTACCTTTAACGTCAGTTAGGTGACGGGTTAGGTTTAGGGTTAAGTTTAGGTATGGGGTAGAGTTAGGATCCCATAACCTCATCTACCGACGTTTAAGGGGGCCCTAAAAAGGCGAATATTGGCGTATGGTCAAAAGACGTCCCAAAACGTCAGTTATATGACGATTTGGGATGAGACCGGGTTGAAATAATCAATGAGAATGCTAGCAGTAGACTGCTGCATGCTTGCTAAAAAATGCCCTATTTGTTATTCAGAAACTCAATCCACTACATTTGTAAAAGGAAATGTGTATTTACGTATTGGCAATCTTCGGCTATTTCAAAATTCAAGATGAGTCTTGTAAACACAAACTTGAGGAGAACAGATTCATTCATCCAATAAAAATCACTACAAAAAACGGCTCAGAGAAAAGCTCTAGCAGCATTAGTTTGCAGATGTTTGACTTTTTGGGAACTCTGTGTGGATGTGCACATCTGTATGTGTGTGTGATGGTTTGTAGCGCTGCACTACACGCGGGCTGCTGAAGAAAGCGTGTACACAGGCTTAAGCTCATAGCAGAATCACAGCGAGTCAGACGTCGCTGGCAGAGGATTAACGGCAGCAAAGCAATTACACTGCTTTACAGTCCTGTTCACTGCACCTGTACACACAACACAGACTCCTGCAGGTCAATCATGTGTGTGTGTGTGTGTGTGTGTGTGTGTGTGCACTGGCTCGGAGCAATCCATAGAAGTGTCCCCCAGGGATCTGTCTAAGCGCAATTCGCCTTAGTGCTCTTATATCTGTAAGTGTGTGTGTGTGTGTGTGTGTGAATCACATGAACTACACATGAACCTATACGAGATATCAGTGCTGCTGAAAATACAATAATTAGCCATCTAAATGAGGACATTAAATCAAATATTCACATAAAAAAATAAAAATGTATACAACTAATTATAAAGACTTCAGTCTATCTCTGCATTATTTATTTTATGAATCTTTTGAATCTTTCCTGGACGGCTCTAAAGCTGGGATTTATCAGATTCAGCTTCTGGCAACAACTCCACACCAATAAACCAACATTCAAACAGCAAGCAGTGTTCCATATAAGCCTAGACATATTAGCTTTATCAAATCCAGACCGTGTTGGCCAACCAATCCTCAGATAACCATTTCTGCTCGGACACAGCCAAACAAACAAACGGAGAATGCTTTATCCACACATTCACAGTACACACACACATATCTATATGAGGACATGCCATACACTTCTATTGTTTTTACAGAACAATAACCAATGTTAAAGAGACACTCCACCCATTTGCATTAAGCTTTCCATTGTTAGAAACCCAGTCATACTATTCAATGGTCGTGAAACACTCTCTCATTTTCCCCTGAGACGAGAGAAATCTGCTATTTACCTTTTTCACTTCCTCCTACAATGACGAAAAAATCGTCGTTTTACGTCATTGTACGAGGAAGTGTAAGAGGGGGGATTTCTGTAAAGACTACAAGCACTATTCCCACCCTTTCAAACCCGCCCATAGGGGGTTGGACCTAATACGCTAACAGACCAATCACAGATTTCTGCAGTCGCCATGCATTGTTTAGATATACAGCTTTTGATTCAATCTAACTGAATTCATTCTGATTGGTGAATCTGATTGTAGTGTTTACATGAACGCTAAAAAGAGTGATCGGTTGATGTGCGTTTAAACATTGCTAAGAAAATTTTCACAGGTGTCACTCATTGGTAATCATGCCACCGGTCTCCACACGGCCCTCACTCGTCCTGCTCGCCACAGTAAACATGATGAATGGAGACTGCCAAATCCCGGACATTTTGGGCGATCTCGAAACACATTTTTGGGCAGACTCATCACGGAGACTCGCTAGATTAGCCTAGACTTGTTGTTTACCTATTACACAGTTACCGGTAGGCGTTGCCTCCATGGGCAGCAAAGCGCATTCTGGGAGTTGTGCATTCAAAGTGCATTCTGGGAGTTGTTGTCTTTCATCCACATAAGCCAAAAATACATTTTCTCAGTCTAGAAAGCTCCAAATTCAGAAATAATTTCACATTTCTTCTACATAAATTATTAATTTTAAATACACATTCATCGTTCCAGAGGTGGAATGACCATTTAACAGACTAGCACATCCCCACATCCCCACCCTACCCATAAAAGAGCAGCATGTTTACAAAAAAAAAAAAAACAATTTAATAATAATTATTATTTAAAAAAAGTTTTTTTTCTATTTCTATAGTTCACACTTACTATTATGTGCATTTTTATAATAAAAAATAAATAAAAAAATATATATGTAAATAAATATATACAGATAAATACATACAACCATTATTTATCTGTTATTTTCCAATTGTAGACTACCCTGAATAACCCCAAAGAGACGTTTCATTAGATTCAGCTGAATTTTAGGGACAATTTTGTTCGAAAAAATATAACTTCCACATACACTCGCACAGTAACCGGCGTTCCATGTAAACCTAGACACATTAGTTGCATCAAACCCAGACTTGTCGCCAAGCAAGCCCCAGATAACAAGTTCTGCTCTTGCTCGGCCAATCGAAACGGCTAAATCCAAGAGAGAATGCTCTATCTACACACGCGCACACAAACAAACCCCAGAACAGTCTTTGCCACATAGCTCCTGGAGAATTAATCTTGAGGATTGTGCTGTCCGGCATCCTCCAATTAACCAGTGAGCTGTCACCCATCAACACACACACACATAGTGTACACTCCCAGCAGACATTTCTGAGGAATGTATAATTTAAGTTCTGATGGAGGCTCAAGGCGATTCGGGCCAGTCCCACTGCACTACTCCCCACAGAGACAACCACAAATCCCCAGAGAGATAGAGAGAGAGACAGGAGTAACATGAGACAGTGGAGGAAGTGAAATGTAACTTTACACTGAAGTCGAGATGATGTAATTCACTACATGCATGTTGGGGTATTATGATCGATTCCTGTGAACTCTCTCTCCCAGCAATCGATCATAGTGTTAATCAGACCGCAGACCCTTTCCCTATTATATATCTACACGTTTAAACATATTTCTGTAGCTGCTAGATGCTCTACATGAATTTCTAGCAGCAGTTCAAAGAGAAATATTCATTTTTTCTCTGACAGTAAAATGACCAGGTGTTCCATGGGCCTTCCTCTGAGCAGGTGTTGGACTAAATTGCAAACGGCCATCTGTATATGTTTTACTGAACGCCATTTTAGACTCTAAATGGAGAATTAAAATGCTGAGGACTTTCTAACACAGCTCTTCAGGAATGCAAACACGAACAGGCACTTTTAGAGTGCAGCCTCATTTTCCTTTGATTCAGCGATAAGGTACAATATATCTGAGAATACAGTCACAAATGATGCAAATATAGTCCTCTATCTTTTTAGACATGGATGTATTCACACTGTGATACATTAATATTTAGCAGAGTTTCATATTGATTTTTAAAATGGTGACTTTTTGATAAGAACATTAAGGACACACCATTTGCTAAATTTAAAAATTATATTATGTCATAAATTAAGATATTCTTTCCAATGGAGACTCCAACACTGTGATCTGCAGTGCTTGTGAGTTTCCAGACTGTAACCCAGGACGGCATAGATAACTAAATAAAACTGGCTCTGCACTACTGAATTTGTGATTGAAGATTTTGAAAATTATACATGAGAATTGCTTAACTGTTAATTACAGTGTGTGTGACTGTGTGTAATCTTGTAAGCCTGTCAGTAATGACTAAAATGTTGTATTCATACGGAAAAAAAAAAAACGACAAAAAAACACTATTGCTAACTTTTCACATGAATGAAAATAAAGAGATACACAAATATACCGTATAATTAAACATATGTAAAAAAATCAAAGTGCATCAAATACTTTTTTATTTAAAAATTGTCTTTAATTGTCTTTTTAATACATTTTTTAATGTAATTTTTTTATTCCTTTTTTTTTTGTAAACACACTTTTAAAACACACGGGTCAAAATAGCCATTTTTTTTCTCCTCAGGATTGCTCGGTTGATCTCATTAGCGGCCTCGGTTTGGGCTACAACTTATTGGTAGCAGAGACCTGTCCTTTCAAACTGCTTCTAAAACGGTGCTATGACCGACCGCTTCAGTTTAATGCTAATGATAATGACAACAACAGTGAAATGATGATGATAATGACTCACTGGTGCAGGGCATGTCTGGCTGCTCTCCGTCTGCTCTGTAGTAGCCGTTCCTGCAGACGCAAATGGTGGCCGCTTCAGATGTGGACCTACTGTTGGACGGACACTGAAGACACAAACCCGTCCCTTGACTGGACTTGAACGTTCCTGGAGGACAAGCTAAAGAGAGAGAGAGAGAGAGAGAGATCGATCTTGTTAGTGAGCTATCTCACTGCTTCAATCAAACACCTTCAAAATCCAAATTAGGAGACAGATTTCATCTGGAATATTAGGAAAAAATTAGGAGGAGAACTTGTAGATGATCTTGGCTTTCCTGCGTCAGAGAGTTGCAAAAGCATAAATATGTACATCCTTGTCTAGTAAATCTCATTACCTTGTGTTCACATCTGGACAAGAACATGATGTCTTTTTTGCAACATGGTGACAACCAGGAATAACATTATAAGCTTTTTTTTACTATTAATGTGCAATGTTGGGATACAATATGACCATGCTATTCTTATGCAATGCATTACTAGCACAGTGTCTGAAGGAGTCAGTGTCAGTTTGCGTACAGACAAAAACTGCATTCATGAGAGCAAAGCGTGTTTTTGTTCCAGTTTAAGTGCGAGACATTTCCTGTTTGTGAGGCCTATTTCAAGTGAAATGAGCGATACAGAGCAAAGGTGCTCCCAAGACACATCAGCCAACCCGATGTCTGTAAAATCAAAGGAGGAAAAAAGACAGTGTTTTATGATTGGCTTTAAAACACACACACACACAAGCTGCTTCCTTGACTCTTTTTTTTTTTTGGCATTCGCACAAAGTGTGTTCTTGCATTTGTGTTTCATTGTCCCAAATATACATTTTTTTTTTTGTTTAAACATGCCTACTTAGATTTGGAGCCCAGTGAAATTTAAATGCAAAATGCACCTAAAAAATAATTAATAATAATAACACTGCTCTCTCTATATGGCTACATATTTTAAAATAAACACATATGCACTAAGGCCTGCCAGAAACAGGGATGATGTGTCACTATTTCAGTTATTTCTTAGGTCCATTTTGTGCATGGCATACCAAAAAACATCACTTTAAGCACATTTAACAAATGTAGTAATTCGTTTTAAGCTTTAGAAAGAGAGCTTCAGCATCCAAATATTATAGACATGCTGAACTTTACTTTCAGGGCTTCTGAGGCACAGCAGAGAGTAGTGAATAAATTCTGCTTGCTTTTCCAGGCCGGGTTTATCTCTGAATAAAGAGCTGAATAAAGTGATTCCTGTACTCGTTTATCATTAATTCTGCAGCTATTTGAGAGGAACACTTTCTGCTGGTTCAGCTGGATGACCACACGGATCAGGACTCGGGGTCTGCGTGATCTGATCACAGTGCTGCTGACATGAATCAAGAAAAAAGAAAAAGAAAGAAAAACATTTCATATTGATCCTAAATGAGTCATTTTTTTTGCACTGATGCTTATTTAAGGATATTTAAGGTCGTTCAGAATTAAACAGGATGGTTTTTTTGTTTTGTTTTTTGCTACTGACCTTTAAGACTTTTAAAACATTGTATTCATTCAACATTTATCCATAATGCACACTTTTTTGCTTTGGGGAACAATGTTCACCCACTCTCCACCAAGAAATATTTCATGTCAGCACTAGATCAATGTAATATGTCATTAATACCTTGATTAACTGGCATTATGGCAGTGACAGACGGGACGTTTCAGGTCGCAATAGACCTAGATCGACCTGTTCGCATTTAGACCTGTTATTTGCATGCCATGAATATGCATCAAACTCATAAATATGAATTAAGGAGCAAACATGAGCTATATGGAGAATTTAAGATGTGGGTGTGATTACTACACTTATCAATTTACATACAAAGATGGATGTTGGAAATTAATAAATGGTGTGAGATGGAAGATGTGAAGTGCGAAAAAGGGAGGGAGTGTGTCTCTCCTTTAATGAGAGAGGACAGGATAATTCATCCCTCCTTCTATCCATATGAAGGAGTGTGACCTGCGCCGAGTGTGAAATCAGACCTCTGTTCTTGAATATCTGCAGCCTTTGAAGAAATTAATTAGATGCTATACAGCTCATTAAAAGTTTAGAGGGTCGGGTCCACTTTATTACTCTGTTCTTTTATCTATCCATCTACTCACCCGCGGACTTATTCATTTAGTCGTTTAATAAATAAGGGGAGGGGAGGAGATTAGACATATGTGGAAAGATAGAGAAGAGCAGATTAGAAGTAAAAGGAACAAAAATGAGGGAAAAAGAACAAAAAAAAGATAAAAAGATGAGAAGAAAAAAGGAGGGAAAAATTAAGAGAAAAGAAGAGAAGAGAAAAGAATGATGAGGGAAAAGAAAAACAATGAAAGGAAAGGAAAGAAAAGAAAAGAAATGGAAAATGAACAGACAAAAAAAACAGAAGAAAAAAGACCAAAAATAAGAGAAAAGGGAAAAGGAAATAAACCAGGCAAAAAAAAAATAATAAAAAAAAATAAAATAAAATAAGAGGAAAAAAAAAAGAAAATTAACAGACAAAAAGAAAAGAAAATGAAAGGAAAGGAGAGGAACAGACAAAAAAAAGGAGGAAAAGGGGGATTAGAGGAATACACATACTGTATCAGAGGAACATTTGGTGTGGAGCCCCTCACACACACACACACACACACAGCAGAATGTGTGAAGGTGTGGGTGTTTGACAGACAGCTTCTGACCCAGCCCATATGACACACACACACACACACACACACACACACACACACACACACACAATCACACTCGTACGCCTCTCCCATCCCGCACAACACCACATTCTCACAGTAATGAAACATGCCATGTTTGTCACCACGACAACAAGCACTGCAGCCATGACCTCTGACCCCTGTGGCCCACTCGTACACAACAGAACAACAGACGGGGAAACTCCTGTTAGAAAGTGCAATCCTTTAACAGAACATGTGACAGGTTTTACATTTAGAAGTACAGTACGAGGCCTCATTTTACAAGAGAGTTCATTTTCGTCTAAGTAGCAGATTATTGTGTTTGCTGAACCGTCAAACTTGCAGACTCTCCGACACTAAAAGTGGACCCACATCTGCTGTAAAATACCTGTATCTGAAAGACACCCCCTTAGGGCGACCACTCAAACGCAACAGCTTGGCTTCAGGCTTCTGCTGTGGTTGTCTGAGTAGACCTCCATCTCTGTAGCTGTAGGCGAAGCCTGAGGAGACAAGCCTGAAAATCCACCACACCAATCACACAGACACACTCCAACAGCCTCACATACTGAGCGGAGTCGTGGCATCTCAGATCTCTCATGGACCGATAACGGTGTTCACTGAGAAGAAGCCCAACTTGTCTTACCTGCCAGAAATATCACAAACATCTTCATACTGTACTGCTCTATAATGCACACACAAATCTCATAAGCTCCTTCAAACTGCTTATGAGGCCAAAATAAACACAAGCACACAAATGATTCAACACACTGCAAGCATACACACACCACCTGCCTAACATGCTGTTAGTCCTCTGCGTGCTAAAAAAAAAGAACCGACCTGCCTAGGCACGGCCTCTACAAGACCCCTGAAGGTGTCCTGTGGTATTTGGTACCAAGAGGTTAGCAGGAGATCCTTCAAGTCCTGTAGGTTGTGAGAAGCTGCTATGGATCGAACTTGTCGGTCCAGCACATCTCATAGATCATTCCTGAACAATGTGCGCAGTATGGCAGGGTGCATTATCCTGCTGAAAGAGGCCACTTCCACTAGGGAACACTATTGTCATGAAGGGCTGTACCTGGTCTGCAACAATAGGCGTTTCTCAATGTCAAGGAAGGATCCTCGGAAGTCGGAATTTCGAGGATGCTACGTCATCGACGTCCGTCGAAGGACTGTTCCAATGTCGAGGATCCTCAGAATTTCAACCAAGGACTGAGTCCTTCGTTCGGAAAATATCCCATACACAGGAAAGGATGCATATGTGTAGCCTTCGTGCTCTTAAATCACCCACAATCCTATGCGCAGCTTTGCTATCTTGTTCAAAAAATAAAAAAATGTCGGAGTGAGAACGGCAATATGCTTTCAAATGTAAGCAAGTATAATTTCAGTTTAGCCATTTATTTAATGTTTGTTAAACTATTTGCATATCGGCTCAAATTTGCTTAGGGGATTTAAAGCTGTTCCCTTTTACTGATTAACTTTTTAATTTTTACTTCATAGCCTTTTTTGTTGGTCACATATTTTACAATTGCATGTGTTTTAACAGCTAACGTTAGATCATGTTGCTATGGAGGTAGTTCTGTTAACTCCGGTAATATAATCGTTTTTGAATGAATAAACTCCTTTTTAAATCAATATTTTGTGTCGAATTATTGATTTATTTGGTAGGTAGCCATGTTATAAGTGGGAAAATGTATAGCGAGGCGGTTGTTACTGCGAATACAACCGGCTGATCAAGACCCCTCTGCTTTAGAGTTTGCGGGGTTGTATTCACTATAACAACCGCCTGGTTATACATTATCCCTTTATTTATTTATTTCTATGAGGACTGACAAGACAAAATAAGGACTGTCAAGTGTATTTAAACAGTGCAGTACACCAGCACAATGATTTTTGCAGCGCCGAAGCGGACCTTTCACTGATGTAATGACGCAATGACGTGCACTTGCTAGCCTGTTCCATTTACATGTTCTCCGAACGCTAAAGAGGACCCTTGCCTAGCCTCTGAAGGAAATGACTTGGAAGGACCCGTCCTGCCAAGGAAGTATCCTTGACATTGAGAAACACCTAATGTTTATGTAGGTGGTATGCGTCAATTATACGTCCACCTGAATGACCGGAACCAGGGATTCTCAGCAGAACATTGTCCAGAGCATCACACTCCCTCCACCGGCTTGTCGTCGTCCCACAGTGCATCCTGGTGTCGTCACTCCCAGAGCACACGTACAGAAGTTCATTTGTTCAGCAGTCAGTGTGCGCACGCGAGAGAAGCGCTCTTCAGTCTTCGCATTCCTCAATAGCGTCATTGAAAGCAGCACTTTATTTTCGCTGACTGCGAGATAGGCCTATTTTAACTTTTGATTAATAAACTGTTCTCCTATAGCCTAAAAGTTTCTATTCTAGTTAAAGCTGTATTCTATTTAAAATGTAGGCTACTTTTACATAATTACGTTTTGCTTTCGCTAAATGTCCCTTTGTGCCACCTGGTGGTCATTTCGCCACAGACTTTGAAATACGGCTGGTTTATTTTTGCCCTTGCCGCGGCGGTAAACGACATTCTGGTTGTCCACCTACTGCACATGGTGTAAAAGAAAATGGGACTCATTGGACAGGACAAGCTTCTTCTACACCTGTGTGCCCATTTGTAGGCACTTTCGACATTGTACAGGGTAGGGATGGCGAAAACTAAAAATTCTCTTGATCAACCACCAAGCCTCATTAGCCTGTTGAAACCGGTTAACCAATTGCGTTAACATATGCCCAATGATGTCAAACACACACACACACACTGTCCCGGCACCGCCCTTCCATTCATTTCACTTTTTTAAAATCCCCATACAGCGCAACATGAGTCCCACAAACACGGCGCCAAGGAGCTTGTATGTAATCAGAGGACAAATGGCTCCTTTTTAGTTTCGAAATGGTTTGGGTACAAGGTGATCGTGTTGAAAATAAAGGCGTTAGTCTAGCGTTAAAAGCTCATTTGAAACATTGCCGTGGCTCATTTAAGCAGTCTCATCACAGTCTCATCCCAAGACGTCAAACAACTGACGATTTTGACCATACGTCAACATCCGCCGTTTTAGGGTACCCTTTAACGTCGGTTAGATGACGTCATCTAATCCTAGCCCTACCCCCAGACCTAAACCTAACTGACGTTAAAGGTAAAGCGTCAGTTGGATGACGCGCCAGGATCATCATCTAACTGACGTTAAAGGGTACCCTAAAAAGGCGAATGTTGACGTATGGTCAAAAGCGTCAGTTGTATGACGTCTTGGGATGAGACTGTGTTAATTTAAGAAAATGACAGCTCCGAAGAGACGCTGCTTTAGTTTGAGGTAAAGTTAACGTTAGTGCCAACAATAATAAAGAAAGATGATGATCATCATCACCTTATCTGTTACCACTGAAATGTAGATGTAATGTATTTCCAAATCTAAGCCCAGCAACTTACATCTGTGTCATTCTTTCAGGTGAAATGGTCCCACACACTATTTTCTTTGCACGCTTCATCATGTCGTCTGTTGCCTTTGCTTTTCGCAAATCTTGTGAGAGCGTGAACCCAAACACTGTGTGAACCCAAACCAAATATTTTTTGTTTTTTTTAACCGACTACCGACAACTTTGATTAGTTTAACGGTTAACGTTGATACGGTCAAACGGTCATCAGTTAACATCCCTAGTACAGGGGTCATAAGCACTCTGATTGGTCTGTGACTACACAACAGAGTGCGATACACTGTGTGTTGTGACACATTCCTCCCATAACCATCATTTTGTGTGACTTGTGCCACAGTAGACCTTCTATTGGGTCGGACTAGATAGGATAGCCTCCGTTGCCCTTTTGCCTCTCCGGCGCCCAACACTCTGTCACCGGTTAGTGGTTTGTCCTTCCTCGGACCACTGTTGGTAAATTCTAACCACTGCTGACCGGAGCATCCCACAAACCTTGTGGTTTCAGAGAAACTCAGAACTAAACATTTACAAAACTGAACTAAACTGAAACATTTTCAAATCACCAAATGAATGTGTGTAAAAGTAATGATGTGAGCTCAGTCGGATCGTGCAGCGTCCTTCGGGTTACTGTTTACACTTTAAGCTACTGTTTAAAATGGAGCGTCTAGAGCTGAATCAGCTACTGTGAACAGCCTACAGTCAACATGAGTGAATGTGTGAGTCCGAATGCAGTTAAAAAGGCATCTTTATGCCTTTGGAGCACATTCTTAAAGCACACACACACACACACATAAATAAAACATTCCCACACGAACCTGCATGTCCATTGGCTTTCTGACATTGCAAAATGCTATTCTCACTGCGACATTTTCCGCTAATTGTCTCGCGCCTGTTCAGCATGACATGAATTAATCCAGGGCCCTTTCTTTCAGTCTCAGGCGCTACAAGGGTCAACTCGGCAAAGAAATGATGACGGAGGGGAACTGAGGACAAGGAACGAGGGAACAAGGCGTGAAAAAAAAAAAGCATCGAACAACAAAAGATAGCAAAAAAAAAAAGAAAAAGCACAGAACCTGCCATGGGACTGGGTTTTAATTTGGCATTAACGCTACAAACTTTTTCTAAATGACCTTGCGCATTAGGAGCACGTGGCTCAGGCGTTAAGCGCATTAATTAGCGCAGGGACATCTCTCCGCAGCGTTCTGTCAAAGCAGACACGGGAAAGAAGAAAAAAAATCCACCCAGCTTTTCTGTTCAATCTCAGCCTCAGCGAGAAAAGCCATGTTGCTGAAAGCTGAGATGAGCTGGCACAAAGCCCAGCTCGCAGGCGGACTCATTCAGGCCGGGCCGGGAGGAACGGGCGTTTATTCCTCAAAAGAGCAATAAAGCCATTACAGTGAGTAGGGAAAAGAAACATCGCTCATGCATGGCTGCTGAAACATCGGTCAATAGAGCACGTTTTTGCTTGAGCATGTATATATGTACTCTTGTGTAGCCAGACATTTGACTAGCTGCATGAAGTTGGTTTACATAGTGTAATATTGTTCACTTTGACAGAAAGACTGATATGTAAAACAAATAGGGTTGGGTGATGTATAATGTGTGTAATATATAAATAAAATTAGCATAATGTAGTTTTCAATTTGTTTACATATTTCTGACAAACAAAGTTTAAAAATGGCATATTAGCCATATCCTGAATATTGAGGAATTATTGCTAAAAATATATACAGTATATATTTTTAGCAATAATTAGTGTGTGTGTATATCAACCCGGTCTCATCCCAAATCGTCATATAACTGACGTTTTGGGACGTCTTTTGACCATACGTCAATATTCGCCTTTTTAGGGCCCCCTTAAACGTCGGTAGATGAGGTTATGGGATCCTAACTCTACCCCATACCTAAACTTAACCCTAAACCTAACCCGTCACCTAACTGACGTTAAAGGTAAAGCGTCAGTTGTATGACGGCCCGGGATCGCCATCTACCGACGTTTAAGGGGGCCCTAAAAAGGCGGATATTGACGTATGGTCAAAATACGTCCCAAAACGTCAGTTATATGACGATTTGGGATGAGACTGTGTTATGTATATATATATATATATATATATATATATATATATA
Organism: Pimephales promelas; assembly: GCF_988280905.1. Classification (NCBI taxonomy): domain Eukaryota; kingdom Metazoa; phylum Chordata; class Actinopteri; order Cypriniformes; family Leuciscidae; genus Pimephales; species Pimephales promelas. The sequence continues at coordinate 18,578,144 of NC_142773.1, forward strand.
TATATATATATATATATATGCAATGCTATGAACCTGGCAGCTAGTTTTTTAGGAACAAACTGCCAGAGCTGATTTTTCAGGTTAAGTTGCCAGAAAAGTTCTGTATTTTTGCTGAAAAATAAATAAATAAATAAATAAATAAAGAAGGGTGAAGTCCGCGCACTGAAAATTACTGCTCCAAAGAAATTTATTAAAAGGAAATGTTTTGACACAAAAAATAATTACAAAATAAATAAATAAATAACAATGTAATTTTTTATTTATTTATTTATTTATTTTTTTTTTGTATAAAATAACACAAATTGCACTTAGTTCTGGAATAACTGTAATTTACTTTATCTGTGAAAGGGTGTTGGGGGGGGGGGGGGGGGCAAGGGGGGTAATGAGAGCAAGGGGTGTTTGTGGGTGTAAGTGCGTTTTATTTTTATTAGTAGTATGTTGTATCTATTTTGTTGTTTTGTTGCTTGAATATGATCTTGAGGACCCCATGAAAACAAGATGTTTCATCTCATGGGGTTGATCCTAATCAATGTTCATAAATAAATAAATAAATATATATATATATATATATATATATATATATACATATACATATACATATATATATATATATATATATATATGAAGAGTTCAGATGCAAAAGCCTCTAAATGCCATTTGAAATTTTCTTCTTTAATGATGATTTTTATCAAACTTGTATATTTAAGTTCAGTAATTTCACTTAAATGGCAATGATAATTACCTATTAATTGTTATTTAAGTGAAATTACTGAACTTAAATATACAAGTTTGATAAAAATTATCATTAAAGAAGAAAATTTCAAATGGCATTTAGAGGCTTTTGCATCTGAACTCTTCATATACTATAAACACATTTAAAAAAAACATAATACAAAGGATGAAAATTATTTACTCAAAATGAAAAGGAAGTTGCGATAGTGCTTTCTACCAGGAATTGATTGGTTTACATGGTTTGCTATTGGTCGATCTCATGTGAGTGACAGGTTGTCCCGCCCTTTTGCGAGTAGAGGAAGAGATGTTATTGCAATAGGGAGGGGAAGTAATTTTGATTAAAGATTACAAGGTCACTACCCATAGATTCAATTGTTATTATTTTGTAAGGAAGATGACCTTTAATTATAATTTCATTCAGACAACATGCATCAAAAGGTGATAATGCAAGACTTCTAATTAGACACTGATTATTGTACCTGTGCATCCTGAATGCCAGAAATTGTGTAAAACCATAATTAGATCGTTCCTTAATGCTTTGTGAAGGCTCTTGCGATGTCTGTGTGAAATACGCATCAGACGATCCACGAACAGTCCGTAGGCGTACTGTCTGAAGCTGAGACAACTGCAAAGTCAGAGTCCATCGGTGTTAGCTTCCTCATCCTGTAAATTCCCACACACATTTCACTAGCCTCTCACAAGCAACAAACAAACAAACCAAGGCAAAAGACTAAAGCAAAACCCGCTGATCTCAGTCTTGCAGAAAACAACCCTCTTTTTTCATTGAAGTGATGCTTTGAGAATTTGAAGTTCAAGGTTTAGCTATCTTTCTCAACAGCGCGTGCAACTATAATCCAAAACAACTGTTATGTCTTGATTATAGTTCCTCCATTGTGGTCTCGCACACATACGTTATTAAAACTGCACTTCATACGCGGTAATTGAAAATGGAAATGAATTCCAAAGAAAATAAGCTACATGAGTTTGCATATTCATGTAATGGGGTGTGTGAAGTCAGAGAGAGAGCAGGGAACATCATGGCCTTTTCCACGGCCATTTTGATTAACTTTTGTTCAAGGAATATCAAATATCTCACGGAACAAGCACTTTACAAAGTGAGTCACATCCACGGGCCAAACGCTTAGCCTTTCGGGAAACTCTTCATCGGTAATGTTAATGAAAATCATGATCTGCATATGTATGGCCATAAAGAGGGATGGAAGATAAGCTAAATTAAATCTGCAGCTATCAGATCGAGAAAACACAGAGATCGAGAGAAACTGCTGGTGAAGTCATAAAAGGCCGTTTACACCGACAGCAATTACATCGTTTGAGGTCACTGTACTGTATTGCAAAGTGTATCATGGTTTACAATGTCTGCACTCCCATTGGCAGCGCCATATTGTGTCAATGCGTATTTGCATAGAGCTGAACAGTTGAACTCCGCTCACGTGTCGCATCGCCAAAGGCCTCATTTGACTCAAATCTCAAAATGAAAGACTTCTTGGTTGTTGATACGGGCTTTCCCACCAGTGGAATGTTTTTACAGTTTATATGACTATTGGCAGACCCGCTTTTTGTCATGTGCACACCACAGGAACTGGGAGTGATTTTAGTTTTTGGGGGACAGGATCACACCCAGCACAATAGAAACCATAGTGTACTTTGATTGGCCGAATGCATGCCAAACACCAGTACACGAACACAGAAAAAAAAGCTAATGTTAACAGTCTTTGTGCACCGTTGTGTTCTTTTCTCAGCCCCGATGATATAGCACGTCTAGTTGTAGTAGGATATTTTGTCTCTTGGCCTTCCTTCTTTGCTCTTTCAATCGCACAACTTGTACATCTGCATTGCATCACCATTATCACGAAACCCACGACACACAACGGCAATTACGCTGTCCTCCCTTCCCCAGGCGTTGTTGAATGTTGCACTTAAATCCATTTAATTATGCCATTAATTACTCACCCTTGTGTTATTTCAAACCCGCAAGACTTTCATTCATTTTCGAAACATAAAGATCTTTTTGATCAAGTTTTCGATCTGTTCGATCGAAGTTGGTCGAGTTTTCTGTCCCGCATTGACAGCTATGCAGTTAACACTTTGACACTTCAGCTAGTTCATAAAGACATAGTAAAACTAATCCATAGGAATTTGAGACAAAATTTAACCAATAAGGTTCATTCTCATGTTACGCAGCACATTTGAGCTTCAGAAATAACCAATGAGGTTCATTCTCATGTTACTCGGCACGTTTGAGCTTCAGCAAGAACCAATGAGATTCATTCTCATGTTACGAAGCACAATTGAGCTTCAGAGAGAACCAATGAGGTTCATTCTCATGTCATTCAGCACATTTGAGCTTCAGAAATAACCAATGAGGTTCATTCTCTTGTTACACAGCATGTTTGAGCGTAAGAAAGAACCAATGAGGTTCATTCTCATGTTACGCAGCACATTTGAGCGCAAGAAAGAACCAATGAGGTTCAGTCTCATGTTACACGGCACGTTTGAGCTTCAGCAAGAACCAATGAGATTCATTCTCATGTTACGAAGCACAATTGAGCTTCAGAGAGAACCAATGAGGTTCATTCTCATGTTATTCAGCACATTTGAGCTTCAGAAATAACCAATGAGGTTCATTCTCGTGTTACACAGCATGTTTGAGCGTAAGAAAGAACCAATGAGGTTCATTCTCATGTTACTCGGCACGTTTGAGCTTCAGCAAGAACCAATGAGATTCATTCTCATGTTACGAAGCACAATTGAGCTTCAGAGAGAACCAATGAGGTTCATTCTCATGTTACGCAGCACGTTTGATCTTCAGAAAGAACCAATGAGGTTCATTCTCATGTTACGCAGCACGTTTGAGCTTCGGAAATAACCAATAAGGTTCATTCTCATGTTATGCAGCACTATCCCTTTAAACGACGGCCAGCTTACAGAACGTCACTTCAGAGTTCCTACCAGCGGTGCAAATGGAACCAGAAAAATAGCCAGAGGGGAAATATTTGTTGTCTGTGGACAATCCTAGTGGCTTGTTCCTATAACTAAGTTCCTGTAAGTACCTGGTGCGACATCCCCTAATGTGAACCTTTGTCAATGTGGGCCTATCAAAACTGCCTCCAGCATAAACAATGCAAATGAACAAAATGTGCATCAAAAAGCCTTGACCTGAGAATGAGTATGTGACAATATTCAAGCAAACTTCTGTTGCTCCTGGCTATTTCTGACAAAATATTGAACTCCAAGAAAAATGCACTTTTGACTAAAATCAGAATCCATTATCGTCAACACTCACAGGGTGGGGCAGGGCAAGAATTCAAATAGGAACGGAAAGCACTTTAATTACTGCAAAATGAATGAAATGACACCAACAGTTTAGTAGCCAACTGCATGTTCAAGGTATTTGGGATAGTTGGCTGCATGGAGAGAAAGCTTGTAGCAGCCTGTGATAGGAGCTCAGCTGTAGTCTTTGTGTGATCTTTTATTCATCTCTCATGTGACAATGGCTAGATACTGAAAACCTACTTTCTTACAGTTCTCAAATATATAAGACCTTGGACAGAAAAGCCCACTGGTTCACTGAAAGCTTCACAGCAATGTTTGGAGCCCAGATTTACCAAATGGCCAAAAAATGGGTTGTCAAAAACACACCACCTGACCTTGTCCTTTCCCCCGACAATACACTCTTACAACCTCTTTCTGTCAGAAGCTTTCTATATAGAACCTTTCAGGGGATTTAGTTTTAATTCATTTTTAATTTTAATTCAACTTAACAAATTAAAAGGCTCATAAACAATTTATCACCAGATTCTTTTTTAAATAACCTGTTAAATAAAGTATTTTGCAACCATTTATGGAATTTCACCTCATATATCTCCTTTTTTGGCATAACGTGTCCTTTAAAACTGAGTCAAAATGTAAATTGACTTTTTTTTTTTTAAATATGTTGCTTAAAATGTGCATTATTGATGTCTTGCACCATGTAGACTGACATTTTATAATACATTTAATGACATTCATATTTAAGTGTGGCTTCAGCATCCAAGCTGTTTGAGAGCCACTGTATTACCCTCGTTTCGTACTGCCAGCAATTTATTGAAACAACTCTGAAAGAAGTTTTTCATCTTTGCAACTACATAGAAAGTCATTGTGAACTGAATTGTGCCATTTAGCACTCTTTTATTGACAACTTCTGAAGAAAAGCATTTTTTGAGTGCCTCTTATGCAAGTCGAATCTTGAATTTAATGTCTATTTTCATTCTCTTCAGCGGATCTTTCTTTTATCTATGCACAAAGTTTTTCGGCAACATGGTTCTATCTATCTATCTATCTATCTATCTATCTATCTATCTATCTATCTATCTATCTATCTATCTATCTATCTATCTATCTATCTATCTATCTATCTATCTATCTATCATTCTCTCCCTTGTTTCCATCCATCCATCTATGTTTGTATGTCTATGTATAATTCCCTCTATTGTTCTCTCCCCGCTTCTATCCATCTGTCTGTATTTGAGTGTGTTTCTGCCTCACTCTCATTACCTGAGTCTGTTGATCATGAGATTCAGACTGTCACCAGAAGCATACAGGGTCAAAAGTCATGACCTCTGCTGACCCTGAGGCTTGGATGTGACAGTGTCCTTTAAGTGGCCACTAATCTGTGTCAGCTTTTCACACAACAGTGTCAGTGTGTGCGTGTGAGACCAACGGCCTTAGAGTGCATTTTCGCTCATATTTGTGATGAGCAAGCTTATGTGTGTGCGTGTGTGTGTGTTTCCTCTTACCAGAGCGTGACAGTGATGTATGGAGCTGACCAGAACAAACTAAGTTTCACCTTTACAGGCACAGAGAATGGATCACTGTGAGTATGCGTGATCAGATGTGAGTAGCTGTCATTACCTCTGCCAGACTTAAAATCCCTTTTCTGAGAATCTAAGCTCTGCTCCACTCAGTCTAGAGCCGTCATCGACGCGCAGATGCATGTCATTTAATGCACTTCATTTGTTTCCAAACATGCCCTGATGAAAACACGCAAACCACAATCTCGAAGTCTAAATCCTCCATTTCATCTGTCAGAGAGTAAAAGCATTAGGCTGCATCATTCTTTATATGAATTGACAAGAACAAACAAGTGAACATTCATTCCATCAAAACTGCACATGCACTCAAGAAGCAAATCTTGTTCCCCAACAAATACATGAGAAATTATATCTGGAAAGTAAAACGCTTTTCTCAGAATGTCTGCTTGGTTTTTCAAAGGAAATATCTGGACATCCTTAAGACGTGTTTACAGAGTATTTATATATATATATATATATATATATATAATTGTGTTCCCAACACACACTGAATTTATTTATTTTTCTTGGTTTAAGCATAAATAAAAACAAAATTATGCTTAAAAAAATGAGTGATTGAATTGAGTTACTGTCAGTATTGTAAATCCATGGTAAATTATTAATTAAAGATGAAACCCAGCCTAAAATGAAATAAATGACAGGATATTAACATTTGTGTCCCAAAGTGTGAAGAGTGTGTGCACAAGTGTGTTTGTACCATATGTGTAGTGACTCACAGGACCTGATAGAAGACCTGACAGCCCTCAGCAAGCTGTTGCCACGACAACGCCACAGTTCTCAACTCACTGGCCTCTCCCAGCATCTCCCAACTGACGGTAAGCACTAACAGTTTCGGACTTGAAAAAGTCTTCTTGATGACGGAGTCCTCGGAAACGGTCACCTAAAAGACTTTATTCTGTATTTTCCATTTCTTTTAGAGATTAAGATGGACGGTGAGAGAAAGGGACATAATTAGTATTCTAAAGTCCTCCATGGGCACAGTTGAAAGTTGGCAGGGTGCAACATCATTTCATGAGGAGGTCTGACATCAACTATTTTGCTTCATATTGCTCCTCCTCTCTCAGTTCATCTCGGTCAAAGGCTATACACAAGCTCACAGTTATGTATTTGCCATTATACGTACATGCATTTCATTAGTCATAAAACACTTATTATGGTACATATTATCTAATAATTTCCCACTTTATTTTTTTTAGATCAATGTATGTGATCTATCTATCTATCTATCTATCCATCTATCTATCTATCTATCTATCTATCTATCTATCTATCTATCTATCTATCTATCTATCTATCTATCTATCTATCTTTATTATTATTATCATAATCATTATTAGTTGATGTTGACAACACAGGCCGCTAAAACATCACTAAAAATATTTAAACAGCTTTACAACTCAAAGAATGCACATTTTTTTAACAGATGAATTAATAAGTGTTTTTATAAAATTATAAGCTTTAGATTTCTGCTTTTAAATCCTCCAAAAATGTATGTCATGCACTTTCATTGTAAGCACCTCACTATAATCTCAATTAAAATGAAAAGAAAAAAAAAGAAAAAAAGGGACGAGTCAAAATATTTTTTGAGGTAATCAACATTATGCATTGAACCTAGAATATTTTCTTTCTAATAACATTCATTTCAGTCCTCTCCATTAAAATAAACAATTACACACACACAATACCAACAGCTAACAACGTTAGGTTCAAGGTATACGTTTTACTGTTCTCTCAATAAAAGCTCTGCCATTACCGTATAATCACTTTCTGATTTCCTAAAAAAAACAAACGAAGAGTTCAGATGCAAACGCCTCTAAATGCCATTTGAAATTTTCTTGTTTAATGATGATTTTTATCAAACTTGTATATTTAAGTTCAGTAATTTCACTTAAATAACAATAAATAGGTAATTATCATTGCCATTTAAGTGAAATTACTGAACTTAAATATACAAGTTTGATAAAAAAAATCATCATTAAAGAAGAAAATTTCAAATGGCATTTAGAGGCTTTTGCATCTGAACTCTTCAAACCTTGATTTTGTCCTTATGCTTTGAACATACAGCAACACTCTTCCTCAATAGCTTTTAGCCTCATGGTGCAGCTAATAGACTGGATAGGATCATGCTGTTTTACAAAACACAACTCTTTGGCTCACTTAATGCTTGACAAATGAGGGTTAAAATACACACAAAGACACATAAACAGAAATCACAGATAACAAATGATATGACACATAAGAGCTGCAGCTTCCCAGGGAATGTTCTCAGATAAGCTAACGCTAATAGCTAAGATACAAGGCTAACGTTTTGGTAAGGTTCTCTCAAAGTTATGGAGACACCAAATGCAGAACATTGAACAAAGGAGACAGAGGGTTAATTTCACAGAAGAAAGCAACAAATGAAACAGAGAACAGGTGTGCAAAACTAATCAGAAACCACAACAACAAATAATGAACGAGAAAAAAAAGTGGCAAATGAGGTAAATTGTAACAGGAAAAATTAAACGGAACATGATAATGACAGTTAAGACGGGCATACACTGCACTTTCTGTGAGATATCAGCAAGGTTGTAAAGCCAAAGCTCACAAATGATGTGCTCACACCATACAGTCCGATCGTTGAGCCGCGACTTGACTGCTCACACTACACATGCCGGGTTGTAGGGTAGGCAAACTTTTGCTTTTTTAAATTCATATTACAATTAATTTTCCACTCAATATTTTCACAGCGCATCACTGACATGCTGAGAGGATAATAAAATATTTTCTTTTTTTCTTTTTCACCAATAACCAAATGATGGATGAAAATGAATTTGACCATCCGATTGCCGGTCGGGAGAGGTTCATTGATAATCGCTTCGCCTTGTACACTGCATGATAAAACTGAAAATCGGCCCAATCAAAAAACAACAACAACAAAAAAAAAAAACGAATCAGGAAAAATCGTTCAAAAATCTCAAAATCAGGCAAATATCGCACAGTGTAGCACAAAAATGTTTTGTACACATTGTCCATGGAACTTTTTTTTGTGCAATATTTTAATTTGTATATTTATTTTAAATGTTACTACTTGTTTCAGAGTGTTCAAAGAACACTCAAAAGTAATTTCCCTGAATATTCATGTAGCATTAGGGCGTGTTTACACGACGACGATATGCTTAAAACTCAGTTTTTCCTTTGAGTTTTCCTGCGTACAGGCGACACCATGGTCAAAACGATCCCCTTTCACACAGAAACGACTAAAAACACTGTATTCTGCTGCCAGGCCATTCGATAGCGATGAAACACATACTGTAGACTGAACACGTAATACGCACGTGAGTGACATCATCGTCTTCAAAGATTTGCATTTTAGTTGTTTACATGGAGACTGTTTTCAAAAACTTGCACTTTGAATGTTTTACGTTTTTAGGTAAAAACTTTGTCATGTAAACGACCCCTAAGAAAATGCTTTAAAATTTTAGAAATAATAACTTAAGAATGTTAGCAAAACGTTCTTGGAAACAAACTTTTATTAGCTGAGTTAGTGGTTAGCGCATGTGCTACAATGTGCTGAGCAGTCATGCTTACCTAGGGTGACCAGATGGGATGATCCTGGGTTTATGAGCCATGTCGTGCATCCCAACGGAGTTACTGTCAGGATGCCATTTATCAAGATAATTAGTCTTAACTTTAGTATGATTGCTAAATGTCTTAAAAGGACATTTAACAATGTAATGTGTAGCCTTTAAGGTTCAATTAATGTAAAAACAATGTCATAATGACTAGTTGATGTCATTACAAACCCCTATGACTTGAACACAAAAAGAGATTTTATAAACAAAATGTCGGATCAGCTGCCTGCATATAAGTGTTAATGGAAAAGATGAAGCACCAACAATCTACATTATCTTCATCAAGGTCATCTGGTCACTCAACCGACAATATGAATTTGTGAAAGATTCCTGATAATACTAAATAATGTAGCAAAATGGCCAAAAAAAAAAAAAAGGTAAAAAAGCTGTAACAATTAACTGTGAATGGTTTTGTAAGGAGCAACACTCTCCTCCTGAATCAGCTCACCGATACTATCGATCCTTCCCATTTCTCCAGTCCCGGCAATGACAGCCCACCTGACCAAAACGAGCTTTAGTAATTATAAGATACTTAGAGTGGTATTGTGAATTCTAAAAGAAGCGTTTTGATGTCTGAGGTGGTAAAAACCTCTCTTTGGCTATAATGAAATTTGCCTCGGCTATTAGCTTTGTCTTGCTAAGAGCTGGTCTCTCTTTAAGCGCCGCAGCTCATTAACTGCAAGGGAGGGTCGATTAATCCATAACAGTTAACGAAAGATGCTCACGCACGGCCTTCCTTTCCATTTTCTTTAATGTCTGTGTCTCTAACACTTACAATTCCTGTCATCTATCTCTCTCCAGCTCTAAAACACACACGCACATGTAGAGAACTCTCCAATACTGTTTCCACACTAATAGCAAAAGACCTAGAGCACTTGCACATATTGATGTTTATTATACTTTTAAGCTTTTTACCAACAATTGCTTGCAGTGTTGTTGTTGTTTAAGTTTGTTGGATGGATGGAACGACAGACGGGGTGCGTTTCCCGTACAATGACGCAACTCGCAGCTTAACATAGAATGATGCATCGTTGAAGAAATCAACTACAGCTAGTCACGACTGTTTCCCGAAACCGTATTGTCATAAAAGCCGCGTTTCCACCGCAATTACCAGGAACTATTTGGCCCAGGAACTTTTTTCATAGGAACTTTTTTATTTGCCCCAGACCGCTTGCTTACTGAGTTTACACCCCGGTCCGGGAAAAATTATGTAGTGACGTTGAACTGTGTGCGACTGCTCCTGAACTGCATGATGTACTGAACTGCGGACGTCCAAGTTGAACTACAACAGTAACTAGAACAGTTTTTTTGACTAATCTCTGCCCACGGGTTCTAATCAATTCTCTTCATCTATATTCTCCGGGTCTAATTCAAGCTCAAATTGATATAGACCATTTCACAAGATGTAAACAACACTGGTCCAGAAGCACTTCCTGTTACAGTTTTTTAACACTACATAAAAGCTGGGATAAAATACAACCAACAGAACATTTAAAACTGAATCAAAAAGTTAAACAAACATCTTTAAGATGTTTTCTTTACATGTGAAATAAAGAAAACAGTTACAAACTGAAACAGGTAGTGCTTCTGGACCAGTGTTGTTTACATCTTGTGAAATGGTCTATAGTAATATGTTTGACATTTTTACAGTAACAATCAGCGCATGCATCTCCGATTTATGGTAAGAGGCGTGATCTTTCTGGGCAACGTGCAATAAGCTGCTGTCGAATCACAACACAGGAACCGCTGGCACAATCAGAACTCGTTGCGTATTTCTGAAGGAGGGACTTCATAGAGTCATCGGCCTGTCTTTTGGACAGTAAAAATAGCGGTATACAGATAAGTAAATTGTGTGAAAAATATCGGGGTTTTTTATACGCGAAACATGAACACGTTATATTGCACACTGTAAACATAATCAAAGCTTTAAAAAACATAAAGAACGGGACCTTTAAGGATTTATTAAGTCCACATGTCATGCAATCTAAAAACTCTACTTCTATCCACAGCTCGAGAGCTGTCGTTCCAAACACACAACTTTGTGATGCTGTTTGCGAATGTTCGTTGGAACAATGGTTTCGGGAAACATCGAGTCGTTGAACTACGCTGATAACGACGAAACTTGCGACCATAGTTGGTTAACAATGCTTTCGGGAAACACACACCATGGTAGATGGAACAAACGAGCGAGCAACAAACGAACGAACAATAGATAGATATAACTAACAAACAATAGATAAGTAGATAGATGAACAAACAATAGAATGATAGATAGAGATATAGAACAAACGAACGATAGATAGAGATATAGATAAAGCGATAGATAGATGGATAGATGGATAGATGGATAGATGGATAGATGGATAGATGGATAGATGGATAGATAGATAGATAGATAGATAGATAGATAGATAGATAGATAGATAGATAGATAGATAGATAGATAGATAGATAGATGGATAGATAGATAGATAGATAGTAGGGGTGGCACGGTACATGAAAAAACACCCGAACCGTTCGGTTCGCTTGTCTCGGTTCGGAGCGCGTGTGCGTCTCACGGTTCGACGCATGCGCAATGTAACCTCGTGCCCGTATGTGACGTGTGTTTTCTTTTCGCGCGAACTTGTTCGAAACTTGTTCGACTTGGACCGGCGCTGCACAGAGCGATCGGTGAATAACATCAATCTAGCGCGAGTCGGCTCCGTATGCATTCATCACTTTCGCGGTATTTGATGTCATTACCGATCGCTCTGTGCAGCGCCGGTTCAAGTTAATAAACAAGCCAGTAAAAGTGGAGTATGGAGCGCTGCAGGTCACGGCACGCGGAGAAATGGCAAGTGGGAGAGATGAGGGAGTTGGAGGATGCGCCAGCGTCCTATAAGTCTATGGTATAAGTCCGGTGTGTGGGAACATTTTGGATTTCATGTTATGATATTTTAATTTAACTACAGTGGCACTTTATGTATAGATAAGAGCTTCAGTCATACGTTTCCAAACCCTGCACTTTAATTTTAAGTGGAAAAAAGTACCCTCACATTTTGGGAATAGAAGCATTGTTGATACTGTTTTTGTGTTGAGGTTGAACTTAAATTTCACTTTATGTTTATGGCCTTTGCTAAATTGCTATTGCTATAGCTTAATTATCTATAGGCAATGAGGTTTCATGTATATTGCCATTTAAAAGACAGTGTTTTAAGAGTTCCTCTCTTTTTCTTTTAAAAGATAGAATTTTGGTAAGAGCTACAAAAGTTAGCAGTTGATACATGAAAGTTAATTTCTTTGTGTAAATAAGATTTATGTGATAAAAATGCACAAGTTCTTGTAGAGATAGTGATACACATTCTCCTTTTTTTTGCCAAATAAACAAAAAGCATGTCAATTTCTTCTCTCTTGCTGTATCTAAATCTCACCTAGCTTTCCTCTGAGATAGTCCCAAAATGTGCGTAAAGTCAAAGAGTCAAATTCAGTTTTTGCATGAATATAATATATATATATATATATATATATATATTTAATACTGTATAAAGTGTGGATAATTAAGCTATATATCACATGCTGAAGTACATTTCTGGAGTGTTAAAGATTAAAAGAAAAAATAACAAGAACCATACAGAACCGAAAACCGTGACCCTAAAACCGTGATACAAACCGAACCGTGGGTTTTGTGAACCGTGCCACCCCTAATAGATAGATACTGACGCTTTGGACATTGCGTCCTGGAGGTGTTCTGACATGCTCTGACGTGGTGTTTTTTTTCTGTTACTTGTGACATTTTCATGGCTAAAGTATTATTACACTGTATTCAGCACAAACTCTGCTACAATAATATGTCAGCACCATGTATGTAAAATTTTGTAGTTTTGAGATAATGACGTTTATGCATGGTTTATGAAAAAACAAGGAAGGCGGGAAAACTTCATCACCGCCAGTTTCTAATTTAATTCAGAAACAATGCTCAGAAAGTGGGACTAGAGGGAGAAGCAGATCCAAAATATTTTCTATCTTAGCAAAACATCAGCGCTGACAGCTTTTTGCTCAATGTGGAAACCTCTGTCTGGGATGCACATGGAGTGTGTGTTGGAGTCGAGGTGTGTGTCGCTAAAGCGAGCGCTCATGTCTGTCCCTAACTAAATAAGCTCTCTCTCTCTCTCTCTCTCTCTCTTCCACCTCATTACCTGCACCACCTGCAAGTGCTTCGATTGTGTATGGAGCGGAGGTGATGAAAGCAGGAGTCTGAAAGCGATACGCTTCGCTTGCACAGCTTTATTCTGTCTGCAGTTTACCCTCGAGAGAAGCGCCACCGCTAGTCTGTGCAGCGAGCTTTTACACTCGTATTTGCCGCTGGATTAGTTTATTTGTTTTGACTCTTCTGTCGCTATCTGATCTTCATGTGCTGTCACGCCATTGTTGATTCATCCGGGTGTGTGTTGTTTCTACGGCAGACTGGTGTGTGTGTCGAGATGTTTGTCTGAGGATGGGTGACTTGCAGATGTCAGCTAAACAAATGTCAACATGCCATTCTTTTGCAGATGTAAATAACTTTTTTTTTTTTTCACACAAACCTACTGGTTATTTAAAACAAAAACACACACACACACCAAAAAAAAAAAATGCATTAACAAGTTATTTATTTATTACTTTAAGGTGTTGAATATTTCCCTGGTACGTGTTGTCTTGAATAAACTAACAAACAAACAAATGGATATATTTATAGAAACATTTTTGTTTCTGTTTACTAACTCTATAAAAACGAAGGCTATGTATGCATGTATGTATTTACGGAAGAGAATTAGGGCCAACCAATAATAAAAATAAAAACCATCTCGAGATTAAAGTCATTATAATGTGAGATTAAAATCGTTAAATTTCGAGAAAAAAGTCGAAATACAATCTTGAGCATAAACTCATTAAATAACGAGATTAAAGTCATTATAAAGCGAGATTAAACTCGTTAAATTTCGAGAATAAAGTAGTGTTTTGAGAAAAAAAAAAGTCGAAATGAAATCAGTGTTCACATATAGCCATAGAGGACATGGCAGAGTTGGATCGCTTGGTCAAGCTATATTTTTGACTTTCTTTTAATAACAAAGAAATAGTATCGACTTTTGCTAACTATGACAGAATAATAATTAGCATACAAACTTTAAAGAGAATTTGCAAGCGGCTAGGTCTTCTTAGAAGGAAAAATCAGTCTAATTTGCGTGATGTACTCGCTTTTGTCCAACATGAAATGACAACCAGTGGACAAATGCAGGGTTATCGCTGGCTTCACCTAGGCACGATTCATCGTGGTTTCACAGGATACATAAAGACGCATAATTAAACTTGTTGATCCTTGTGGGTGTGGGATTTCGACGAAGGAGACGTGTAAGAAGACTCATTATTTAATGAGTTTATTCTCAAGATTGTATTTCGACTTTTTTCTCAAAATTTAACGAGTTTAATCTCACATTATAATGAATTTAATCTCGTTATTTAATGAGTTTATTCTCAATATTGTATTTCGGCTTTTTTCTCGAAATTTAACGAGTTTAATCTCACATTATAATGACTTTAATCTTGAGATGGTTTTATTTATTTATTTTTATTTTTGGTTGGCCCTAATCCTCTTCCATATGTATTTGACTTGCTCTATTGTTAGCTTTACTTAATTATCTAACAATAAAAGTTTTATTTTTGAGTTTGATATTCTAATGCATAAATATGTATAGAAAACGCTATACAAGTTTTATTTCTAGGTCTATTAAAATATTTATTATTATTTTTTTGATTGCTAACGTTAATGAATTGACTTGCTTTATTGTCAGATTTATTATTTATTGATTTCTCTAAACAAACAAAAACATGTAAATAAATAAACAGAAGCATAAAATTATAGGAATTGTTATGTATGTAGTTGAGTGTTCTGATGCAAAAATACAAGACTAAGAAAAAAAAAAAGCAACATCTCCAACATTGATATTCATTAACCTCGGTTATTTTGTAAGTGTGTCTGAAATAAACAAACAAATATTTGGCAGAAGCAGAGACTTTCAGATACAGTGTTTCTCTAGTACGTTTACAGCAACATAGACTTCATTAATATTCATTAGCGCTAGTAAGTTATTTTCCAAACATCTCTAGAATAAACGAATCAAATACACAGATAAACACATGCATATATTTACAGCCACAACTGCATGCATTCATTTAAATTAATGTCAGGTTGCCATTCTGATAAGTAAATAAAATAAGTAATGTACATCATTACTCTAATGTACAGTAGTTTCTGCTACATCATCAATACTCATTACCACTGGTTAATTGTGATTATAGGTTAAACAAATAATTAAACAAATACAAATCATTTATATAAACAACTCTATACAGAATTTAGTTAAGTTATTTCAGGTTTGTTTAAACCCGCACTGATTAACGATGCAACAATCAGCAAATTCAGATCAATTTTTTTAAATAAATGGTAATTTATTGTTAGCTTTAATGAAGTACCTAATTAACAGAGCAGCTCAGTATGCAGATTTTCTCTCTTTGATATCAGAAAGGATGCTGGAATATTTCAACGTGCCAAGCTTTGAAGGTGAGTATATACACACACACACACACACACACACACCTGAGGCCGTGCTGACTTTGGTGACTTTGTCAAAGACTCGCAGCCTCTGGCCAAGTGAAGAAGAGGATTAAACCGCGTACGCGTCACTCAAGCGATCCAACAAACTAATGAACAAGCAATTGAATAAGAAATAAACACGTTAATGATAACAAACAGATGGGCAAGGTTAGATATGTGGCCTTTCCCGCTTCCTCTTTGTTAGGAGTGTGTTTATTCTTGTGCCAGCAGCGTCCGGTAAGTTCTATATGCCACATGGCACAAGTTGATAATGCCCCGTAACATCCGAATGTTCTGGGTTCTACAGTGATAGTGTTACTACCTCTCACACATTCACATGCACACAGAGAGATCTGAAAAGGTCTAAACAGCCCCAGAAAAAACATTTACTGCACAATAAGATTTATTTT
Organism: Pimephales promelas; assembly: GCF_988280905.1. Classification (NCBI taxonomy): domain Eukaryota; kingdom Metazoa; phylum Chordata; class Actinopteri; order Cypriniformes; family Leuciscidae; genus Pimephales; species Pimephales promelas. The sequence continues at coordinate 18,594,381 of NC_142773.1, forward strand.
TTTCATTCCAAGGCCTATAATAATCAAAACGCCCTATGGAGGAAAATATATTAGAGTCTCTGTAAGTTGTAATTTGCTGTGATAAAGCTGCAAAGTTTTTGAGAACAAATAAAGAAATGAAGAGTTCAGATGCAAAAGCCTCTAAGTGCCATTTGAAATTTTCTTCTAGAATGATAATTTTTATCAAGCTTGTATATTTAAGTTCAGTGATTTCACTTAAATGGCAATGATAATTACCTATTAATTGTTATTTAAGTGAAATTACTGAACTTAAATATACAAGTTTGATAATCATCATTAAAGAAGAAAATTTCAAATGGCATTTAAAGGCTTTTGCATCTGAACTCTTCAAATATTTATATTTAGAGTTAAAAAACTGTTGTTTTTTTGTACATTTACACATGCATGCACACACACACGTTTATGGGGACAATGCATATTATAAGCATAATTATTCTTATACTCTACAAACTATGAACTATATTATGTCTCCTACCCCTCAACCTGCCCATCACAGAAAACTTTGTTCAAAAAAACATCACTTCTGTATGATTATATGAAATATAAGCCGTTTTCCTCATGGGGACCAACAAAATTCCACACAAGGTCAATGATTTTGTATATTGCCATCTTTGTGGGGATAGTCTCCATTAGGTAGCGTTTACACACACATGAAATCACCTGTGAAGTTACTCCAGGGTTTACAGCTTAAAAAGAAATAATGAGCTTTTCACGATGGCTTTTCACCCTCTCTGGCCTTTAGAATAAAATGGGTTGTTTTTGATGCTGTCTCTCTTCACAAACAAATGAAAAACTGCACTTTGCTACACTCACACATTAGCGTGTTTGCGGTCATGTCTAAAATAATTTGCACTGGCCTTCAAAAACTATTAACTTCTGATGGGCTCACAACACAAACCCTGTTACGATTAGACTGATGTGATCAGCAATTTGCAAAAATATCAGCAAAAATATACATAGTGTTACAACCCTTGCTCTAGGGTAGCAACATAAAGGACACAAAGACCAACATCCAACAATCAAAAGTAAAGTTTATCAAATTTTAAAAAGAAAAGGGGACTGCAGAGATGACAACATTGCTATTGCAGTGTTTGCTGCGAGACCAGAGAGAGAGATGAAGAGCATGGCTGAATCTGAAATCGCCCCCTTAACCCTCATTCACGATTCCCTACGTTAGTCCACTAATACTGTTCACTTGATTGAATGAAAAAGAGTGAGCGAATTCGGACAATCATTTTGGTGTACACCGGTTGTACACTCGCTTCCTTCGAGTGTCATCAATAAACCAGTTAGTCACAGGTGAGTTGCCAGGCAGCTGTCAAGAATCACAAATTAGAACTGGTAATACAGGCAAATAGAAGAAAACAAACAACAGAACATAAAACCCTGACCCTTAAAGGGGACAAGGACATATCATGCAAAATCCACTTTTTTTTAGCCCTTAAATGCATTTTGTTGTATATTTGGATAAGTACAGAAAAGATGAAATTATTCTCTTCAGGTGCTTTGTTTATATCTTTATATTCTGTTTTGGTCATATTTTGCAACCTGTTCAGATTTTTCTGTTCTCTATTAAGTTTTTTGAACTATCACGCCACCATATTTGCAGCGGAACTGACAAAAAAGGACATTGACTACCGGCCCAACACTTCGAGCAATCCGCCATTATTATTTCTCGCTACGATTTTGTAGTCCAAGCTCAATGATGCAGAAGTTAAAGTATGAGAGGGCAAGTCAAAATGTTCGGTTGTTAGATGTAGTGACCCGAAGCGCTTCAAGGATTCCAACTTCAACAACCTCCGCCAGTATAAAGAAGGGTTTGCCGATCGACTTCGTCTGAATGAGGGCTCAATTCCTTCTATCTTTGGAAATGACGAACAGAGCATTTCAATAAGCTATAAATATTGTTAATAAAAATAAAGTACTTTACTTTTCTTAAAACACATGGTGGTCATGGTTTAGCAGTACCTGTGTCTTTCTTTGTTTTTGTTTTGAAGTAACGGTAACACTTTATAATAACTGCACACTATTAATCATTAGTTAAGCATGAGTAAACAGTTAATTCATCATTTATAAAACATTAATAGACATTAATATGCAGTTTATAAATACAGCTATACATGTTTTTTCTTGATTTATAAGCACATCTATAATGCGTTTAATGATTGTATTTTCATACTTTGTTAATGATCAATTAATAATTTCTAAATGAAGTATAGCATTATTTACAAACCAGTTGTTTAAGAGTTGTTAGTCATTCATAAGATCACTTAGAAAGTTTAAGTAAATGTAGTAAATACAGGTAGTTATAAAGCATTTAGTAGTGGTCAGTTAACTATTTTTGTGAGCTAATCTAAAGTGAGGACTATTCATGCTTTGTAAAGCATTTATAAAGGTGATTTAAAGACTCGTCGATCTTCTAAACAGTAAAATGTAACAAACACAACACAGTGATACAGAACATAGAAATATTTAACAGCCTTTAAAAATGCTTTACAAGGCATGACTAGTCCTCACTTTAGATGAGCTCACGAACATAGTTAACTGACCACTACTAAATGCTTTATAACTACCCAAATTAACCCTTAACTAAGCATTAATACATGTTAATAAAGCATTTATTAACACATTAAGTTACCATCACTATATGTCTGAATAATAAGATGTATGAATGTACATTTAAATAGTTTATTAATCGTTTACTTACTCGCTCTAAGTAATCGTATGAACCACTGAAAACTCTTAAATAACTGGTTAATAAAAAATGCTATACTTCATTTAGAAATGATAAATTGATCATTAACAAAGGATGAAAATACAATTATTAAACAAATTATAGATATGCTTTTAAATCAAGAAGAAAGCATTTATAGCTGTATTTATGAACTGCTTATTAATGTCTATTAATGCTTTATGAATGATGAATTAATGGTTTACTCATGCTTAACTAATGATTATTAGCGTGTAGTTATTATAAAGTGTTACCTAAGTAACATTACAAGTTTGCAGTATTCCTGTTCTTGAGTTTCACCCATGGTCATTTAGCTGCTGTGTTTCCTGATGCTTTTCTAAATGTATCACATTATCAATATCAAAACAGATTTTTAGTGGTAAGATTAGACCGTAGTCATTTATCTTGTCAGTGTGCTTGTTCTGCAGGTTCGGTGTGGTCTTTTTCAACTCGCTCGCTCTGGCTCGAACATGTAAGTCTTGATGGACAAGTCTTCCATTTTGTTAACGTGTGAATAAAAATGTTCTTTGAAGCTATAGTATATAATCGTATATCTCTAATCAAACTACAAAAATGGCTGAACGGGGTGGAGTTGAACCGACCGTGAACTCAGCGACCTGGAGAGTGGGGCAGGGTACGACACATCTCCTTTTTTTATTTAAAGAGGCCGCCTCAAAACGAGTTGCTCACAGATGCAACATCAGAAAAGGGGTAGAAAAGGGGTTATAATAATGAGGAATTCAGACCTAAGCATTGCAGTTATGCTTTATATAGACCACAAATGTATGATTTATATGTAAAAATGAATGATTTAAAAGCATGATATGTACCCTTTAAAATGTTGCTATCGGATAACCTAAACATACATACTGTACATGAACTTACGACCTTGACAGGGCATATGCCAAAAACATTATCCTTCCAATGAATATAGTGGAATGTAAGATCATATCTCTGCAAAAACAGGCTCCACCGCATGAACTGCTGATTACAGTTTCTCATGCTGTGATATAAAGTTAGTAATAAAACCGCCATTTTAAAGAATCCAGCAACAACTACGATGATCTGAACCTATAATGTGACATTATTCATATAATTGTAATCACCAAACGACCATTTAGTAGAGGTTAATGATAAGAATGTGCTCAGGCCACTCACACACATACACTTCCTCTTGTAACGTCACAGTAGATTACGCAAGTTCTTTCTGAGAGGCATGTACGACCCTGTCGCCTTGATCCAGTGTAGGTCGACTGGGGTCCTGTGACTCCGCGGCCCTGAGATGGGTTGCTTTTGTGTAGACTGAGATTTGCCTGTCTAAACGCGGGAGTCTAAGCAGCTTTCTAGAAGATTAAGACAGAGGGGTGCCTGAGGGCCCGGTCTGAGGGACCTAGGGGCCGCGCACAAGGTCACCAGGGTGAAATGAAGTCTGCCCATCCAGACGAACACGCTCTGATGGTACACAAAATGACATAGCATTAGTATCGCTGATCTACCAGAGGAGAGAGCACTAAGACCCCTATTGTTACTTCCCCTTCAGACTCTTAGAAAAAAAGAAAGCGTTTGGGCAAAGACGAGAGCCGAGAGAAGAAAGAGAGTGATTAATCCTCTTTAAATGGCTGATGAGGGAGGAAAAATGCCTTTTATTGCCTTTTCAGGGTTTTTTTTTTAAAGGCAAATGACGAATAAATGCATTTAAAAAACAAAAACTATTCTTCATCCTAGCCAACAACATTCCCGGGTTCAAGCCCGCCGAGGGATTATTAAACCATTTTATGGCAGTGAATAGAAACAGAAGGTGTTTTTTTGGAGTCGACAGCCCAGAGCAGAGGTCTGTGTGTACATAAAGCTTTGAGACGTACAGAGTTCAGAGCCGTGACGCACCCAGAGGAGGGCAGTCAACTGTGAGACCTGCTGTTCACACGGTGCTGTGTATCGGCAAACCGGCTTTTCACCTTTTCACCAAACGCATATTCAATCTGCAATGACTTATCACCTCCTCAACACGCTGCATTCATAAACTGAGATAAGCCCTCGGATAACTAATATTTAAGCAGAGCAGTCTGAGGGAACAGATCTAAGAAATGTCATGTTGCCACAGAGAAAAAAAAATAGCCTTTTTTTTTTTTTACTGATCAACATAAAGCCAGGTCCCAGTTTGAAGCGTATTTCGGCGAACAACTGCCAATTTACACAGCTAATCTGACCAACATGTAGCGATCAACCACATTTTGTTCATTTTTACATGATGTTTGGGGATGATAAATCTAAAAAAAATAAATAAAATAAAAACAAAATAAAAAAAACATGAAAAAATTAGCAGAAAATGGCCAAACAGAATAGACAACAACTACAACAATTTACAAAAGAATGGTTTTATGCACCACAAGATAAGATCCATTAGTGAACGCTATTTAATACATTTACTAACAATTGTCAAAACATTTCTTACAATATTTATTCATTTTTGTTAATGTTAGTTTTAAAAAATGCAACTGTTCATTGTTAGTTCATTTAAGTTCAGGTCCATTAAATAACACAAGTTTTGGTCTTAATAATGCATTTGTAAATGTTATAATTAAGATTAATTAATGTTTTAGAAGTATTTTTCATTAATAAAATCTTAGTAGCACTTTATTTCACAGTCCTGTTCCCCATGCACATACTATGTACTTATTATAGTAAGTTCAATAGCTGTGTAATAACTAGATACCAAACCCAAATCACCACTTAAACATAACTCATGTAGTTGCCTTATATTTTCCAGTACTTGCTTAGGTACAACATGTAATATAATGTTCTGCTTGTAAATATCTAGTTGCCTCAAACTTTTGCCTCTGAATAACTTTCTAAGATTTGATACCAGTCACCTGACAAACGAAAGAAAATCCTAGTTTCTAGTTTTTCCTCTGAATTGAACACTGCAGAGATCTAATGTAATGTAAGCCAACAGAAACGTGTAGGCAAACAAAGCCGATGCAATTTTTAGATTTCTAGCAGCAATTCTACAGGTACTTAGTGCTTCATTACTGTCATCAGTCGAGTTAAATTTACATTGTCAAAAATAAAATAAAGACATAAAACCATTGAAACAAACAATGAAATAAATAATAATAAAGTTGCCTCAATGCAAAGTGGTTAAGACATTACAATGTGTTAAAGGATTAAAATGTCATTTGTGCATCTTACTTTCTTAACTTTCTTAATGTTTTTAGTCCTTGTGTCTGATGGACATTTGGCTAATCCTCTGGCACCCTGAGGATGTTCAAAAGAGTCCGTTTATCTGCCAGCACACAATCAGACGTCCTGGAGAATCTCAGAATCCTTTCTGCTGCTGCCACAGACTCATCACAGAAGCCAAACCAAAATGCCATCTGAAATTACATCTCCACCGCCTTTTCTCTTCTGTCGGCCTTCGGCGAATCAAAGGATGGTAAGAAAGACAAGACGGAGAGGAGAAGGAGAAATGTTATGGTTATTGCCCTATGACAGCACACCATAAATCTCATGTGAACACCTGAGGTGATGTTGTCAGGTTTCATTTAAATGTTCATGTTTGGTGTTGTGAAACACAGCTTGTCTTTCTTTTCTCAAAATCAGCAAGGAAACATTCAGAGACCCGAACCAGATGGAATGTTATTCCCTCACCTTCATCAGGACATTCATTAGGAAAAGCATCTTAGTTCTGCATTCCCAGATCAGATGCGACATCCATGTACAAAATTGATTGACACAACCATGTTATCACTAACTTCACAAACATCAAATTTCTTGACAGGCACATTTCTACCAAAAATATGATACAGCTAAACCAAAACCAATGATGATGCACCAAACCCTAGTAACCAAACCGTCATATATTGCTATACTATTGCACTATATTGCTACTGTAACTTAGGCTAATGGCTATAATAAACTGCACAACTTCTAAAATCTGAATAGATTTTAAAACACTGGGCATCGTAATACCAGACTTCAAGTAGTTCCAAACACAACAAACTCATGCAGAAAGATATATTGTTGTTAAAGCTGGGAGACGCATGACAGATGAAAACAATAATAATAATACATTTTATTTATAGGCGCCTTACATGACACTCAAGGACACCTTACAGACACAATAAAACAATCAACAATAATCACATACTCACTTGACAATATCGGTGCATCTGAAATCACATACTGTCTGAGGTACTACATGTGATCATAATACATACTACAGCTTACTTCGCGAGCGTTAAAAAAACTGTTCTGTTCTGAATATGGGTAGTTTGAAAAAAAAAAAAAAATCAGCGTACTACATCTGAACACACTACTCTGTTGGAGTACTGTTTTTCGCATTCTATAAAATGCTGTGTTCTAAAATTGGCTAAAAATATCAAAAATAATTGGTATCCTCTGACTGGATGGAATGATAGTTTGAAGCAAACATGCCTGAAAGTTTATTTGTTTAAACTTCAAACTAAAGCCGCATTTCCACCGCAATTACCAGGAACTAATTTGTCCCAGGAACTATTTTTTTATTGTTTGCCCCATACCGCTTGCTTACTGCGTTTACACCACGGACTAAAGTACCGGTCTGGAGCGGGAAAATTATGCAGTGACGTTGAACCGCGTGCGACTGCTCCTCCCAGTTTGCATGTTTGTTTTGAGTTTTAAGTGCGTTTTGAGTTTTATGGAGGAGATTCAAGCTGTGCTGCTTTTGTGTACGATTGGTTTACTAACAAGGTAATTAACAAAACAGCAGAAAAGAGACGAGCATCCAAAACGTATTCATAAATCTTGTAATGCTAGATATAAAAGTAGACGTTTATTATGGGTGGTCATTGACCGCAAGATGGATGGGACCAACGCGTGCCATCGGGCAGAAAGAACAAGGGTTTTTTTTACCCGGAACTTCATTTAGACCCTGGTTCCTGCGGTGTAAACACACAGAGTACCACCCCAAAGTTCCTAGTTCCTGGGGCAAGGTCCTGCGGTGGAAACGCGGCTTAAGTCATATATCTGAATATTGAAATAAAAAATTAAAAAAACTGCTATGACTTCAGTCGGGTCATATGCTGCATGTGTAGCTTTAAGTGGTTGGAAAAAAAACACACTTGACTGAATTAACCATCCTTTCACTTCCTTGCAAATTCTAAAAAAATAATGACATGCATAAAAATAAATAATGTATGTATTTTATAACAAAAACAACACAAAATACAGTCTATGTCCAGCTAAAAATAGTTTCACCAGAGGTTAATGATGAATACCGATTTTAGCATTTCAACGATACTGTAAAATTTATTCATTTTTATGTAATTTTTTCTGAATTTTTGGGGCTTTTTTAAGTGCAAAATACACATCAACATTATTGGTGTTGTTAAAAGTCAAATCTGTCAGATATTTCTCTGTTTTTTCTCCAGCCCATTCTCACCCCCAAGGCGTCACTTAACTGATGCCTTGGGAAGCATTTGGACATGCTTCAATATCTGACGCTTTAGGCGCCCTTTAGCGTCAGTAAGATGACGCCCTAGGATCGCGTGTACCCTACCCCCACCCCACACCTAAACCTAACTGCGTCCTCTAACAGACGCTTTCCTTTAGCGTCAGTTAGATGACGGCGTAGGATTGCGTCATGTAAGTGACGCTAAAGGGCGCCTAAAACGTCAAATATTGAAGCATGGTCAAAGGTGATGCCTTGGGGTGAGAATGCGTTGTTTTTCTCACTGGAACAAAAAAAAAAAAAAAAAAAACAGGTAACTGCAGTAACCATAATTTGTTTTCCTTGGATCTATGGAGGATGGAAGGATGTTCTGTAAACCTGTTTGGAAATACTCATTATTTTTGCAATTACATTAAATTTGGTTCCATTCCATTGTTCCATTTTTTTTTTCTTTTTCTTTTTCTTTTTTACACTCTTAGATACAGTGTGATTACATTCATAAACTGAATTTGTGCAGTTGCTCAGTTGCTGTCTGCTGTGGCAACACACGAGTCTCCAGAACGAAAAAGATCAATAGAGAGATACAGAAAAGATGAAAGAGATAGGAAAACCTAGAAGCCTTTACTAATTCGGCATTCATGAACTGCCATTTAAACAAAAACTCAGTTAGGAATTGTCAGTATGCTACTCATTTTCCTTTTTTTCCTAATTTTACAGTCACGACCATCCCCTGGTCTCTTTCATTTCCCTACAGCTATTTGATTTCGCGCAGGCATTTGAAGTAGGCAGCCGTGGCAGGGGATCCTCACAATCGCTCTCAATGCCGCTCTGTGATCAATAATTTGTCTCTGAAATGCTGTCGGCTGTGTGTACGTCGCCAGTCCGGGGCCAAAAAGGGCTCCTGATGTGAGTGTCCCAGCAACCACCCAGTAGTGGTTACAGATCTAAGGACCCCTGGTGCGACAATATTGAGTTAGATTCTTGCCCACCTGTTCTAGCGACTGTCGCTTGAAATGTTCGTTTTGTTTCTTTTGAACATTAAATGACTGTGCATTCTTTGATGAAGTAGCTTAAGCAAATAGCTTTAGTGAATGTTCTAGGACAGTTCGAGGCAGAGAGAGCCTTTTGCAGCTGCTTAAATCAGAGACGCAATCATAATACATAATAAAGTGTTCTCAAATGTACAACTTACACAGTGTTCATAAAACCTAATGTTAATTCTGTATTTTTTTTTTCAATTATTCTAATTCAATTTTATACTTTATATACTTTTTATCATTTATAGCCTATTTCCTTTGATTATTTTAAATTCTTCTGCTTTGCCACATTGAATTACAATGGGCTCTATGCACGGCGGTATTTCCGGTGAAGCATTAGGGATGCTCGATAACTTCCGCCGATCGTAGAGTCCAATGCAATGCCGAGAATTTATATTGAATTTTATACTCTATGGTTATACTAAAGAAACATTAGTCACAAAAACAGATAAAACAGACACCACTCGTTGTGTTTATGATTCTTTTTAAAATTATATTAAATAAATATAACTATATATAAAATTACATCTAAACGTATGTACGTTTCATTTCAAAGACTGGAGGACGTACATTTTGAAGACTCTGCCATAATCCCGTTTTCCTCGGTTTTCCTCCGCTTTAATCTCCACAACCGGAAATGGACGAGCATCCTTGCGTCAAATGCGGAATTTATGCGTGCATATAGCCCAATGTGTATGAAATGTAAATAAACTTGCCTTGCCTAATGTCCAAAAATCATCACAATATTTATGAAATTCCATAATTTGCCATTACCAACAACATAACACTGAATATTTCATACAAATTTGTCAACATTCATAAATGCCTCAGCTTCTGGAGTTTGGATCCCCAGCTTGGGCTTTTAGCATGCTGAAATTGAACCAGCATGACTTCCTTGGTCAACAAGCTTCAGACTGAAAATATAAGTCGTTATTTATTTACTGACACTCAAAAATAACTTTTGTATTTCCTCACCTTTAAATCTAGGGCACAATTCTGAGACACCATGTTTAGCATCACTGAGGCCATATTTTAATGTACACAAATGTGAAGATCTATGACTAAAGAGGACAATTTCAGTGTATGATGCCTTAAAAACTATTATGTGGCTTTGAAGACTCCTGATAATTTACTCGCCCCCATATCATCCAAGATGTTTGTCTTACTTTCTTCATTTTAAAAGACATCAAGTTTTTTTGGAAGAAAATATTCCAGGATTTTTCTCCATATAGTGGATTTCAACAGCAACCAATGGGTGGAAGGTCCAAATTGCAGTTTCAATGCAGCTTCAAAAGATCTACACGATCCCAGCCATGGAATGAGGGTCGTAACTATAGAGAAATGATCAGTCGTATCAAAGTAAGTAGGTACTTCAAGAGTAAGAACTTGCAAAAAGAGTTTGCACTATACAGTGTGTAAACAGCAGCAATTTAATATAAATGTATTTGATTGGCCGTTCAGTTCAACGGACATGTCTGTGACTGGCTACAATGCTCAATTGCGGCAAAAGCACATTATAAGTACATTTGATGCAAAGGGAGAAAGTATAAATATTATGCTGAAACATGCACTATTCAGGTATAATTGTGGCAGATGTAATTGTATTCGCAACTATATTTTCTGATTAATTGTTAAGTTCTATGAGAAAGACAAAGTAACAAAACATTCAGGGCCTCCTTGGCCCACCCCTAGAGCCGCCCCTGCTAATGACTACTAATGTGCGCTTTGGGTTGAATCTAGGGTTGCAGGACTGAAGATGAAGATGAGCTCCTTCAGGGCAAAGACATTCATGAGTTAAACATGCAGATTACATGCTTCATATTCCATCATTATGACACGCTAGACAGAGCCGGAGACAAGAAGTGAGGGAACTGTGTATGTTTGATTTCAGAGTCATCTGCGTAATGGAGCCTATGGAATGCGGTTAGGAAGGCCCTAAAATTCAAGATATCAGGGCAAAAATGCCCATTTAAGAGTTTTTTCCCCCTATATATATATATATATATATATATATAAAATAAAATAAAAATATATAATGTATAAGAGTTCAGATGCAAAAGCCATTTGAAATTCTCTTCTAAAATAATCATTTTTATCAAGCTTGTATATTTAAATTCAGTAATTTCACTTGTAATCTTCATTGCCATTTAAGTGAAAATACTGAACTTAAATATACAAGCTTGATAAAAATTAACATTCTTGAAGAAAATTTCAAATGGCATTTAGAGGCTTTTGCATCTGAACTCTTCCAACGCATTCTCATCCTTTAACGTCATATAGAGCGCTATATGACAAAACGGCGCTATACTACGCTAAAGGCACCCATTATCGTTAATATAACACGTGCTGTGAGGGCTAAGTTTAGGTGTGGGGTAGGGTGTACGTGTCATATTCACGCTAAAGGATTTATAACGTCTTGGGTTCGCGTGTTATATTAACGATAACGGGTGCCATGTGCGTAGTATAGCGCCGTTTTGTCATATAGCGCTCTATATGACGTTAAAGGATGAGAACGGGCTGACTCTTCATATATGTATATAGGCTATATATATATAAATTTACCCACAAAATAAAATTCAGTCATTATTTACTCGCAAAGTAAATTTACTGGCGAAGCCTAAACGTTTGTGTAATAAATTATATTATTGAATAAATAAAATAAAAAAAACAATGTCTAAAGCTAAAGTAATTAATTAGATATAAAAATGTAATCGCTTGACAACCCAAATTTTAATATGTGTATTTAATCTTACATTATATAAGTATTCAAATTGTTATATTGACTAAATTGAATACACGTTGACCCTGAAATAGTACACATTTCACACAAGCCGCATATAAAAAAGTACAAATTATGCACACACAGTATAAATAAATCAAGAAACAAAACATTAAACCCAAGAAAGAACCCAAATACATTTTCCTCTTAATTTTGAACAACTTAATTTAGACATGTTACACTAAACAAACTACTTTTCTGAAATGTTTAGCTTGAAATGTGCTTCTATCATCTTCTTTAAAATAAATGCCATTTGTTATTATATTGAGTTATGTAATGCAAAGGCAAGCAATTTTGTAAGTGTGGCTTAAGTGTCCAAATATATTTGGAGATATATTTATCTGTTTCCTCAAAAATGATTTTTGAAGTGGACAGTTCAAAAGAACTGATTCATGGAAATGAATCAAACTTACCAACTCTATCAGCACTTTTGTAACAGATTAAATCAGACACGGCATTATAATATCGCGGTCTTGGCGTTCTTAAAATCACGAGTCATGACACAAAATTAGCCTACTTTTCATGGGGCTAAGAAAACCTAATAGCTGAAAATTCACAATATCCATGATGTTGCCAACAACAAAATAACACTAAGTATAAAGCAAATATTTAATATATTATTTAACCTGGGGTGTCAAACCAAGCAGTCCTAAGCATCTGCAAAACTAAATTTCTGCCTTTGTGTGTGATTGAGTTTAACGTACTAGTCAATTAGAGCAGAAAAAATGAATGAATTTAGGGAAAAAAAAGGCCACCGTAAAGAAGGGAACAAAGAGAGCGAGAGGAAGTGGATGATGAGGATGATGTGGCTCTTCATTAAAAGCGACACTTTTCTTCACCTATTCAGGCTATTCAGCGCACTCTCATGCCAGAAGTCTTTCTAACCCGTCTGTCTCTTTCCCTTTTTCATTTGTCGTGTCACCATGGCCTTTTCTCAAGCCACATAATAGGGCCCAGAGCTCCGAGAGGTCAGAGAGCTCTTTAATTGGGTTTCAAGGTGACTTCACAGTATGTGAGTGTGCGAATGGCCATCATTAGGCTGTGTGTGTTTACACTCTAATAGCGTATTAATGTCGTCTCTAACGGCATTCAGAGACAGGAGGAACTGAAAGGAACCTTCTGAATGCGCCACACATGAGCAGACTTCCTGCCTTTTTTTCTGATTTCTTCATTCAGACGCTCACAGAAAGAAGGCCACCTCTACTCGCTTTTAGAATTCAAATACCACTCCACTTTTTCCCGCTCATACAAACCAACAGCCGTGCTGTGAAAATCCCCGATGCATTGTGGGAATGTTTTCGAATGCCCAAGCAATACCCAAACGGCCTCCTCACGGCAGTGCTGCCACCCGTTAATGATGCTCTTTACAGAAAAAAGCATTATGTTGTCGTGATAATGCAACACAAAGCTGCCACTACTGATATTTTTTTTGACATTCTGTTGACAATAAGTTACATTGCACAGACTGTTAGGGGTACGGTTAGGGTTGGTAGAATCTTATATCTTATAATAATCTCTTTAAAAAAGTGTCAGTAGAATATATATTGGGGAACATCACAATAAAGTGTTAGCAGGTATTAAACAGACAGTCTAATGAGAGTTAGTTGTTATAGGTGCAAGGCTACTTATAACAAAATAACTAAAGAGGACCATCAAGTGCTATAATGCCCCATTCATACTTTACACGTGACGTCACAAGAACCAGCTGGCGAGCAAGAACGTCGTTCTCTAGCAACGAAACACAGTAAACTAATCAAGGATCTTACCAGGACGTCACCAGTTTTAATATACAAAAGTTGGTGTTTTGAGATGTAAACGACATGCCAGACAGTTGTTGTGCGATTGGATGCACTAATGTCAATCGTGTAATCTTAACATAAATGTGTTTACACGTTCGCCAGTAGATGGCGAGAACACATTCATCTGTACGTGATTTGATATATGATATGAAAAGATGAATACATGGAGAAAGAATTACACATTACTGTTGTACTGTGTCTACTTAATACTTATTTACAGTAACTTTGAATGCATATCATCATACACTTATTACTATACTACATTAGAGCCTAACAGATTGCTAACATGATTATTCGTTACATAACATGTAGCATACATGACATGACATAACATGATAATATTATATTTCTTGATATCTAATTTTAACATTTGGTGACATATGGTCTCTAAATACTTCATTGATTGTAGTATTGGAAATTTGCAAGGCTATTTGCTGTTTTTTTGCCATTTTGTCAGCGTTTGTTGCCCGCTAGGTATCCATGGTAGTCACGTGACTGCAAAGTATGAATATAAGAGCATAGCTGTCAACCCTCCCGTTTTTTCCGGGTTTCTCACGTATTTTAGCTCTTTTCCCGCTGTCTTCCCGTTTGAGTATTTTCCCGTAAAATATACTGTATTTTTACTCTCTGATTGTGTGAGACGTACGGGCTCGGACAGATTCGGCTTGAAGTCGTTTATCCTCAGATGCGGTGCCGCGCGCGCTGGCCGGAGACGCACTGGCTGCGTGGCGTGTCCGTTTTTATTGCACGCTGCCTGCGTGACACGCGCGTCTCCAGAAAACGCGTTCATGCTAGAAATAGAACTGACGCCTATTTTTCACGCGACAGGCAAGCGTGTTTCTTTGCCTGGAATTTCTTTGCGTTTCCAGGCAAAAAAATAAATAAAAAATAGGAAACGATGTTTAGGCTAGCTGAATGTAATTTTGTACTCGAATACATATTAATACATTACATTTTGATGTTTGAAAGTCTAGGTTTTTACATAAATTCAGATATCAATGTAATTTAAACAAATAATAATTATTATAAATAGATTTTCAAATATATTAATAAAATATATTTTCTTTTTTTCCATTTGTTTCTTAAGCTCTTAACAATGTGATTAAATGAAGAAGAAAAAAAAACTTGAAAAAAAAAAAAACGTTCTGGGCCTATAGGAGGATATAAAGATAGTGTGTCTTCTGAGTGATGGTCCACCATCAGGCTAAATAGGCTCTTTAAAGCTACACAAAATGTGTAAATGTAATTAAAATAAACAGACAGCCCACTTCCCTATTTTGCGGATTTTGGAAGATGTGTGATAGGCTAAATGTTGAAATTGTTGTCCAAATGCTAGAGCAACACACGCTAATCCAAATGTAGATTTTTTTCCCTTTAAATGATACTGTCTCTTTCTCTCTCACACATAGGCTAGTTATGAACACCTTAGACTTTTAAGGATTGTGCTTTATTTTTAAAGTTTGTGGGTGAGAATCGTGAAAAAAAAAAATCCCTTATTTTGGGGATGGATTCCGGGAAAACTCCCTTATTTTCAATGTTCAATGTTGACAGCTATGTATAAGAGACGTTCAGGCATAGCAGAGTAACTTAATTATTGATATCCAAACAACCATTATTTTAATGTATATAACTTACAATTGAGTTATTCTGCGATGATTTCTTAATTATTATTCTACTATTATTCTTTAATCATCTTTATTGACGTTTCAGCATTATTACAAATTCATTAACAAAGCAATTAATTATTTAGCTGTCAAATTAAATAGACCAACAATTAAAAAATAGGCAATTTTAAAAATGTTAAATAAACAAATTACAAATATATCTCAATTTGCAAAACAAAAAAATTATTACAAGTATAGCTTAATCATCTCAATAACTCTGGTGATCGCAAATGCCAGAAAAATGCATTCAAATAAACCAAACCGATCAAATTAACTGTTGTTTTAATGAAATTATTTTGTTTATGCAAATAATTCAGATGCACTGCATTATGATTGTTCATTCTGACCAATCAGAATGACTATTCAAATAATGTGATGTCATTTGCATCCATAAAGGAAGAATAATGAATCCTTTTTCATATTAACATCCATCATCATCATCATCATCATCATCATCAGAAGAAGAAATGTTTCAAACCAGCGTTCATATCATTGACCAATCAGGTGGAGAAACTTAGCCAAAATATGAAGTCAAAATAAGCAAATAAAACACTGAACAATAAAATAAATTTGCCATGATGAAAAAGTGGAGGAATAAACGGCACTGTGATTTGTTCCATTCATTTACTTTAATAAGAGTAAAAGATTATACTGTGCTAATAATTATAAAAAACTATTTTTAGATATCACAGAGATTATCTGTGCATAAGATCATAATTATCAGAAAAAAGCAATTCTGCTTGGCAGAAGTAATATTAAAGGTTTAGTTCACCCATAAATTAAATAATCCTCATGTCGCTCCAAACTTTTTTTTTTTGTTTAACCTGAAACCCAAATGAGATGGATAAGGATTAAAAAAAGTCAAGCTCTGAAAAGTAAATAAAAGTAGCTCATATGATAAGTTTATGTGAGAAACCAGACCAAAAAGAAGATTGTCACCGAAATATCAAATACGGTTGCAGTAAACATATCAGCATAAACCTCCATATTTACGACACCTCAGATCATTAGTGCATTAAAGGGACACTTCACCCATTTGCATTAAGCTTTGTATCTTTAGGAACCCAGTCATATTTTTGAATGCTCATGGTTTATTCCCTTATTTTCCCCTGAGATGGGAGAAATAAGGATTTAAGTGTTTTACTTCCTACTTATTATGACGTAAAAATCGTCATTTTGCGTCATAATAAGCAGGAAGTCATATTTCATTAGAAAGTGTAGAAACTACGAACTTGGCTCCTCATTATTCAAGGGTGTGGGACCCACTCACCCTACAGGCCTATTACAGATCAGTGGGTGGGAGTTAACTTGCAGAAACTGAAATCAATATCCGCCATCTTGTTTTTGGAAGCTAAGCTAACAAGCGCTGTGGAGATAGGAAGTATAACAATGACAGAAGAAACTAAACATGTTATGGAAGAAGAGGATTTTGAAAATCTGCTGCTCGAATCCGATGTTCGTTGCTATCTTTACGAGTCACATTATAGTTTAGAGCACCTGAGGCTGATGGAGGAACAGGCCTGTCCAGACTGATCTCATGAAGTAGCGTGTGTATGACACGCCAATTCGTATTTCCATTTTTGGCGTGCTATCAAGACGCATAATCGCCTTTCAGCGTGTTTATGAACGCCATTGACTTAACGTTATATAAATATATGACTTACTTCAACCCCGTCCCTAAACCTAACCGTCACTGGGGTTAATGGCATTTATGACTGTTCCCTTACCATCCTAGGTAAAAAAAAGATATGACTTACCTCAACCCCATCCCTAAACTTAACCATCACTGTGGTTAATGGCATTTATGACTGGAGATTTGACTGCGTGTTCAGACACGCGGAATGACGCGGACGTTAATGGCGTAGACATATACGCATACACGCGGATAGCTCAAAATGCGTAGAGATGACACGCCACCTGACTCGAAAGTGGCGTATATGTTTACGCAAAAGTCATGATGTCATGTTGGCCTGTCGATCGAGAAGCCCGGACTGGCTTGAGGCGGACTGTTGGTGCATGTGCTCTCGCTGTGAACTACGAACATAGATAGAGTCCGTCTGCTGCAGAGACTTTCAACGAAGGCAATTTCTCCTGTACGAAATCTCTGAATCAGACGAGCACACGGACGTTTGTGTTGGGATGTGAACCATCCTAGTTGAACTGACTGAACATCCAGGTATCATGCAGTAATACACCATAATTTAGAAAGAAATACAAACGAGCAGTAATTCACTAATGAGTTTGCCAATGTAACGTTAAGAGGGTTTGTTGTGGGAAGAAGTAGGCGGGAATCGGCGAATATTTAAATAATAGTAAAATGAACAAAATACAAAACGAAAGTAAAAGCCAACAGCCCCTCATTGACAACGGATGTCCATACACAACATAAAATCAGGCCTGTTTCCCTTTCGATCTGCCATTTATGCTCCCATTCCTCTGTGAGAGATACGAGACTGGTCGCTGTGTCTCTTCTCTTTCATTATCACTCACGCCACCGGCCTCACGCCGCTTTCACGTCCCTCATCCAGCTCGCCACAGCCATCTATCTAGAAGTTTTGTGTGAAATGAATTTCAAACTCTGATGGCAGCTAACATTAGCCTTGACGAAAGAATGATTTCTTTGATGTGTGCACAGTTCCAGGATTAGTGGGTGTGGCTTCCGGAGCTGTGCAATGTGGTGCATTGTGGGTGTTGTAGTCTTTCATACAAATGCATCCTTCTGTTATTTTCTGTCTTTTCTCGGTCAAGAGGGCACCAAATTCAAAAATTCTTTTACATTTCCACTATATATATGATCCACTTTCAATAAAGATGAATGTTGAAATGGGTGAAATGCTCCTTTAATAACACTATGTCAATATGGATCTATCCATTTCAACATGTCTCTCTCCAGTAACAAGTGAACAACTCTACGCCCACCACTCCCTTGAATGCTAAATAAAGTTATTTGAATATTTGTAATATTAATGGCTGCGTGTCATGAGCTCAACGATGCTGAACTGGAGACCTGTGGAAAAGACTGTTCACATCCATCCATGAAGAGAGGGATGGTGTGATTGATGAAGAAGAGAGAATGAGAGACTCGCCCCCTCCATCCCATTCAATGTCACAGGCGGTGGAAGGGTCAACTAGGCTTGTCTGAAAGCTGCCTGCACACAATACACAATGAGGAGGCCATCCAGCCTCAGTGTATGTGTGTGTGTGTGTTAGTGCTGTGCATGCATGTGGTTTGCATAGAAATGGGCCATCACACAAAGGCTTCAAGCGTGGCAATACGTTTTCAGCATGGTTAACCGATTACAAAAGAATAAAAACATACTGCGACATTCAGTCCTCTGAGAGCAAAGTGAAATAAATCATACACACTGCTACTACAGCATAGCAATGGGTCCAGTCAACTACAAGAAATACAGACTAAGTGACTCACTAAATGAAAGTACGCAGCCTAGAATATGCAGACTGTTATTCAAATAAAATGAATGGTTTTGACTCTTACACCATTTTCCTTCTCAAGTAAATGAATCGTGTGTCAAAGTTGTTTAGAGATTTTTTTACTGGAAAAGAAAAAAAAAATGAATAAATGGCTATACTTTTTAACTCTGTTAAAAGGGTCATGACATAAGAAATCTAATTTGACTTGCTCTTTTGACATATAAGAGGCCAGCATATCATTAAAACATCCCACAAGTTTCAGTTTAAAACGTCCTCCTCATTATAAACCAGTCATTTAGAGATTGGGTTTTTATTTGTTCAAAAAATATATTAATGTTATAAGTGAACCTTAAAGAACATGTGATTGATTGCTGCACTTTTGGCTGTTTGGATAGTGTTTCCACAGGCCTCTGAGGTCTCAAGTCAATCAAAAACCAGAAGTAATTTGTGAAGATGCTTTTCTGGTGTCTCTGCTTCATGTTCCCTAACGAAAACCGGCCTACGGTAAAACTCACAAACAGCTTCCCCTGCCTTATTTCTTCGGTTCTGACCCCGTTTCACATCTTTCTTAGAGAGACCTGTATCATTTTCACTGCTGTGTACACACACTTCAGGAACACAAACCTCAGGACATGCTAGCGCACATATATCGGAGTCTAAAAGACAGAGCGCTAGGTAATATGAGCTTCTAAAGCAGCACATTAAATATGTACTAGACAGCTCAGAGAATGGAGAGCACTACCCCTGAATAAATAACCAAACAAACAACAGACTATCAGCCAATCTACAAATCAGCACTGTCAGAGAGAGAGTGGAGATAATAATATACATGCACACACCGCAGGCGTGTGTATTTATGGGTCCCAACTGTCCTCTCCTTTTTCTTTCACATTCACACTCCACACTGAGAGAGCTCTGTTTATCACTCTTACAATCATACAGACCAGACTGGGAATGGTTGCTGTGCTAATTCCTCACCATAGCATGACTGCTTACATTGGCAGCTGCCTTCTAAGCAGGAATAATCACCAAAATATAACCTCAAGCCATCAATAGCTAATGTTTAGTGATACAATTTGATTCAACTTATTTTAATTGCAAAACAAATAATTACAAGGCAGCTTGACAAAATTATCCTAACCAACAAGATCCGAAGAATATGATCATGTCAGTCCGATATTATTCTCTGTACACATATTTCATGGAACTCACTGCGATACATTTTGGGATTGCCTGACCTACTTGTGGCATAATGAGCTAGAAGTCCATATAGTCCAATAATGTTGACTTATAGTAAGTGACGTCATCAATCGGCACTTGTATTTTGGCTTGAGCGCATCTCTCGTGAAGTCTCGCCTGTTCGTTTCACGATCATGTTGTGACCATGGCTTCTTCCAATGACTGTTGTGGGGGTTTGAGCCCTTTAGGTCCGGGGATGACAGGTTTTAAAGGGATACTCCACTTTTTTTTGGAAATAGGCTCATTTTACCACTCTCCCAGAGTTAAACAGTTGGGTTTTTACCATTTTCGAATCCATTTAGACGATTTTCTGATATTTAGAAGAATATCAGTAACCAGACAGTTTCTGGTCTCATTGACTTTCATAGTATATTTTTTTTCCTACTATGGAAGTCAATGAGACCAGAAACTGTCTGGTTACTGATATTCTTCTAAATATTAGAAAATCGGCTGAATTGATTCGAAAAGGGTAAAACTCAAATATTTAACTCTGGGGGAGTGGTAAAATGAGCCAATTTCCAAAACAAGTGGAGTATCCCTTTAATTGATTGTATTGTTGTTAAAGTTCAGCAACTGGTCAACTAGTAACTTCGCCTGTGTAGTAACGATATTTGACGTGTCAATGACTTTGGTGAACGGTAGGTCAATATTGAACTTCTGTTAAATTATATATTTAAATATAGACTGACTTTTAATCATTTTGTGAATTACAGGAGAACTACTGTTTTACTGCTTTCTTTTGTGTTGTTTTGCAGTGTATTCATTTTTTTTCCCCTTTTGTTTATGGTCTTTTTGGTAAATATCAGACTTGTAAATTGATTTATTTTGTATATTATTCATTTGAAGTGTCTTGATTTGTGTACAACATTTATTCATTTATTTGGTTTAGTTTATTTGTGTACAACATTTATTTGTTTCTTTTGTTTAGTTGATTTGTTAACAACCGCGTTTGGTTATTTGCATTTTCAGTTTTCTCTATCTGGGTTGGTGGATTAACTCTGTTTTTAAGCCTGTGAAACCATTTTCTTTTCTTTGAGGTATGTGTGGGGTGTGGAGAGTGTGCGTCTTTTAGGTACTACGGCCCCCGTTCCTCTCCCTGTGTTGGTGGTGGTGTTTACACCGTGTGCCGTGACTGATCACTTCACTGGGGCTCTTGTGCTGTGAGTGTGTAGTGCGTTTGAGGGGAACGCAATATCTTTTTTGCAAGGGCGCCTCTAAATAGTGAACATAGTGTGTGCATTTGATTGTCTGAGGCTTGCTGTGGTATTCCGCCATCCAAAGTTATCCACTTACGCTTAGAAAAGTGCAACGTTTTATTTTGTGTCACCGTTCTTGGTCGAGTTACTCTACTCGTGTAACTGTATTTAAATGGGGAACACGTGGAGGTGTTTGGTCGCTTCTCTGCTTGAATCCTAATGAATGAACTGGGCTAAGTTAAGTGCGATCAAAGTGTCTCGCACGATTGAGTGCACACACTGAGACGAGAGAGGTGTGTATCAACTCGTCTTAGTTAAGGGAATAACATAGTTTAATATGAAAAAAAACGGTGGAGTGTCTGTTTAATGTTGGAAACAGTTGTTTATTTTTGTGGAAAACGTGATAAATTCATCAGGATTTTTTTGATGAATAGAAAGTTCATAAGAACAGCATTTTTTTTCAACCCAGCATGTTTCTTTAGCACTGCACTTAAACCTGTTCAAACTGGTGTATGCAGTAGATATGAAAGGTGCCACAAAGATGATTAGAAAGCATCGGTGGCTTCTTCTGTCTGACACAAACACACACAGGGGGTGTTTTTGTTTTGTTTTGTTGTTGTTTTGGTCCTTTCCTGTGCCAGTGGCTTTGGCCGTTAAATGGAATCTGTTTGTATTGCCTGCAGCCAGCATGGGTGAGCTAAACAAGCAAGTCTGAGATGTGTGAACAACTTCATCTGAGGTGACAGGACACTGGCTTTGTCTTTTTCTATAATATGGACTTCTGCTCTAACCATTTGAACTTCTTAAAACAGGCCATAATAAATATCTCAGACATAATCAATGGACTATATTGTTCCTTTATCAAAATATGTTTGTCAGTTTAAAGGATCAGAAACAGCTTTTTTGCTTACATTTTTGGGCATAGTTCACCCCAAAATGAAAATCATGTAATTTCCCTGTTTGGCTTAATTGCATTTAGCGAAGACAAAAAGACATTAAGCAGAATGTCTAGGTGTCTCTTTTCCATGCAATGGAAGTGAATGGGAACAACATAAATGTACCCTAATAATAATCCACATGATGTTTGAGCTGTTTTCAAAGAGGACGAGAATTTAGGATGTTTCAATTCAACTCTCAGGGCCCTATTTTAAGGATCTAAGCGTAAAGCGCAGGGCACAAGTGCACGTATGGCGTGTACAAATCCACTTTTGCTAGTTAAACGGCGGGAAAAATGGTCGACACACCTGTTGCATGGTCTAAAAGGGTTGTTCATTTTCTCTTAGTGAGTAATGGGTGTGTTTTGGGTGTAACGTGCATTAAACCAGTCAGAGTCTCATCTCCCATTCCCTTTAAAAGCCAGTTCAAGCGAAAAGACTGAACGCTTCTCCAGAGAGGAAACGGATCTGCTTGTGTGCGAGGTTAAAGTGCACAAGCAGACCACCTACGGGACAAGCCGGATAATAATCTTTAACATTGTAATCCTCTTAATTGTAATATTTGGCTAGTTAGTGTGCTGCTGCGTGTCCCTGTGTGTTTAATAAGTAAAGTGTATGTTGTGGACCCGCCAACCCGATCTCACGGGAATTCGTACGAATTTTACGAGGTGGCTAATTCGTAACAATTCATACGACCTCAGTCGTACAAATTAGTACGATTTTTGCTAAATCGTACATATTTTACGAATTGGCCAATTCGTATGAATTCGTACGAATGACCTACCCCTGACCCCGCCCCTAAACATAACCGTCACGTGGGTTTAGACAAATCGTATGAATTCGCACGAGTGAGGTCGTACGAATTAGTACGAATTAGCCACTTTTTAATCACTCGTACGAATTCGTACGAATTGGTCGTGAGATAGGGTAGGACCCGCCTATAGGAGCATATTACTAATGTGCTCTTTAAATAACAAAAAAAATACTGCGCCATTGACCAGGTTTCAGTCGGTCAATGGCGCAGTCTATTTCAGTTGCCTCAAAATAGCAACGCATCAATGCGCCCATACACTCCTCGTTTTCAGACCAGCAAACATGGGCGCAAATTCATTTGCTATTTAAACGACGTGGCGAAGGACGTGAGAAATGATAACTGCGTTGGGCTGAAACTAGCAAAAAAACCTTGCGTCGCTCCATTGCGCACGGTGTAAGATAACGCCCTTAAAGTGAACATGTTCCATAGATCTAAGACAGACATACAGTATTGTAATGACATGAGGGTGAGTAAATGATGATTTCTGGCTTCCAGATTTTACTTTATTTAAATGCATATAACAAAGTACTGTTGCATTAATTCGAAATAACACACAACAACTGCAATTCAACCATTAACAAACATGAGTGATAATCTTTGCTGAAACAAAATGTCAAAATCATGGGGGAATAGCCTCTTATCTGGGTCAGAACCAAAGTGTGCAGCAGTGAACTAGCAGTCGATCAATCATTGGCCTGTGTGCTGAGCAGTTTGATTGATTGGGAAACAGATTTCTCCCTGCATTTTTCTGGCTATGGGCCGTGTACGGGGCTTCTGGTGCTGGTGTAGGCTTTCCAAACCATTACCCTGACCCGATCAATGACTGACCCACACTTACTGCTAACCTGACGGGCTACTGAAGCAGAAGAACCCTGAAGAACATGTGATTTCCTCCAGATAACTGAAGTAGATATTAATACATTAAGCAGAGCTCAGAGGAGAATGCACTGCAGACCCGCTGATTTCAACCCTCAGACACGGATCCATCATATCCAGCTATAAAGCTTACTTCCCCCATGCAAACGTGGTTCAGATATTGTTCTTTCATTTCTCAGAGGAAATTATGGAGTTTAGTATCAACTTTAGTCTGGATGGATGGATGGAAATTCTACAATGTAGTGTAATGACTAAACTTTTGAAACATCATCTCATTTAAATGTACAAATTACACATTAAAACTTAAATAAAGAATATTTACAATCGATGGATGGTACTGTAGAGTGACAGAACGATAGATGGATGGTAATATAGACGGACAAAGATAAATAGACAAACAGAAAGACAGACAGACAGATCTAACTTCTTAGAAAAGTAAGATTACACCTATCGCAGCTCAATTTAAGAGGAACCCTCCAGCCGTCAGCATGAACAACAGTAGACTACTAGTGATGTTGCCATATTAAACACTAATAAATAGTGTACAGAATCACATGAACTGATGATTTCACAGTAGCTAAAAGCTCAAAGGTTCCACTTTAAAGTCTGTTAAAAGGCGTCTAGTGTTCTTACAGAACGCACGGTCAGAGTTTATCCTCCCTCAACATGAAGCCAAAAAGCTCTCTCTCCATCAGAGCAAAGCTAGCGAAGAGCTCTTCTGTTTTTATAGCTTTGTGTACATGGAGTAAACATGAAGATCACAGAGATGGAGCTGTGACACTTCTGAGCGGCAACGCCGAGGGGAGGGTTTGTTTGTGCTCTTCAAACGTGTAATTAACCAGCATTAAACACACTCACTCTTCATACCGCTGTGTCCTAGATGACTTTTGAGAGAGCAGAGGGACAACGACAGACAGAGACAAACAGAGGGAGCAGAGAGACAGGGAGAAAGAGAGAGACGGACAAACAGAGGTCATATAGCCACTGCAAAGTTTTGAAAATGAGAAGAACATATATCTATAAATGAGTAAATCCCCCGAGTCGTTTAGGAAAAAAAAAATATATATAAAAAAATAAAATACCATAAAATTCCACAATGTAGTGTAATGAATAAACTTTTGAACCATCATCTCATTCAAATGTACAAATTACACATTAAAACTTAAAGCATTTGAATAAATTTACAAACAAAATGTTTATAACAACCTAAACCAGACCAAAATATGAAGAGTTCAGATGCAAAAGCCTCTAAGTGCCATTTGAAATTTTCTTCTAGAATGATCATTTTTATCAAGCTTGTATATTTAAGTTCATTGATTTCACTTAAATGGCAATGATAATTACCTATTAATTGTTATTTAAGTGAAATTACTGAACTTAAATATACAAGTTTGATAAAAATCATCATTAAAGAAGAAAATTTCAAATGGCATTTAGAGGCTTTTGCATCTGAACTCTTCATATGTTTGTAAAATGTACTACGACATAACAACTGCAGCCAAAATGCTGTTAGTTTGTAAAGTAAAGTAAAGTAAAAGTAATTAGTTTTTGTTTTTTTTAATGGAAACGTTAAACTTATTTTTTTTAAAGAAAAACTAAAATTAAAAATTAAAGAAATATCAATATATTATTATTATTATTATTATTATTTAGGTTCACTATTGTTATTGTTTTTTTAAATGAAAACTTCAGGAATGCTGAATAAAATAATAAACTTGTTTTAAGGTTTCATTGAGCATATAAAAACGAAAATTAGACATTAGACAACAAAATGTCAAAAGCCCATAAAAAGCCACACACCTTAAACATAAATTAAAATTAAAACAAACAATTTTAAAATCAAAGCTAACAAATAACATTGTTGTACAGAAATACAACTAAAATAACTGTTTGAGGTTTAATAGTCCCAGATAAATGAACAGAAATGGGTGGATGAGTAGTTATTCAGTTGATATGTTTATTGAATCTGATTATCGAATGTGGTTATCACTTTCCTATAAATAACATCATGTGAAGAGTTCAGATGCAAAAGCCTCTAAATGCCATTTGAAATTTTCTTCTTTAATGATGATTTTTATCAAACTTGTATATTTAAGTTCAGTAATTTCACTTAAATAACAATTAATAGGTAATTATCATTGCCATTTAAGTGAAATTACTGAACTTAAATATACAAGCTTGATAAAAATCATCATTAAAGAAGAAAATTTCAAATGGCATTTAGAGGCTTTTGCATCTGAACTCTTCATGTGTAAGACATGACAACTGTATGACAATCATATTCAGTGTGTATTCCTATTCGGAGAGCCAGAAATAAACACACAGATTGGACGTCTCTTTTGGCCCTGTTAGAGAGAGAGAAGCAGGAGTGGAAATTACTATGTCTGCCACAGTTCTCCTCATTTCAGTCCAAATGCTGCTTTTAATCAGACACACACACACCGAGACAGACCTAGCACTATTCAGAAGAGTTTGGTTTTCTCAATGACATTTGATTTACAATTATATAAAAAAGGAAATCAGTGATTTCATGTACTGGTAATGAAGGTGGACCAGGTCGCAAATAAGAAATCTAGCTTACTGCATTCGACAAAGGTCAAAATAATATCATACTGCAATTACAGACATTATACACACAGGATTAGATTTCTAACGACACTTGAGTTATCAGAACAAAACAGCAGGTGATTTGTTCTTTGATGAGCACAGAATTCCAAATCACAAAGTACGTTGGTGAAACACCAATTTACCAAACACCTTTAAAAATACGACTCAAATTCAGAAGAACCGAACAGCCAGCTATCCTCTGTTTGCTCCCAAATGTTGGCAGTCGCCATCAGAAAACCATCATGTACACAAAAATGGATCCTCAACACACGGCCCCCATCTGCTCGTGCTTGTCGTGGGTCATTTGGTGGAATTTTTGAGAGGGGAAGAGGGTTCTCTCCGGGAAAAGCAAGGCGGATCATCTCGCATGCTGGAACGCTTTGGAACGCGGAATGCTGATTGGACCGCACGGTCTAAAATGTGTAAACAAACTTGCTACAGTATGCGTGGGATCTTCCAGATGTCCAAAACCTGAGCTGTTTGTTGTACATAATGGTATCAGTGTGAGTGTGTGTAGGGGTTTGCTTCTGTACTCAATGACTAGCATGTGTGTGTTTGTTTAGGAATGTTTTAATAGAGCTCTGCTGTGTTTGCCTATGCCTCATTGTGCATGTATAGAGCCCTAGGTGTGTGTTTATGTAACAATGCGAGTGTTTTTCAATGGTCTTTTGTGTGTGTATAGAGCTGCAACGCATGCATTTTTTGCGTGTTTATTTGACTGTGTCGAACTGTCCATTGTGTATGTAAATCTAAAGGTGTAAGTCTGTTGTTACTTTAATTTATGTAAAAAAAATAATAATAATAATAATAATAATAATATCACATATAGAATATAAAATAAATGCAGATACACTACTGTGGACTGGAGTAAAGGTGCAGAAAATCACAATAAAATTACATTTTAAAAATATATTAAATTAGAAGTGTTTGATAAAAAAAATTGTTGATTTTTTTTTTTTTTTAATGCGAGACATTTCAATTTCTCCTTCAAAAACATAAAAATCTTACTGACCCCAAACATTTGATCTGTAGTGTATACAAATTCTATATTGAACCAAAACTATTCGTATGTACAATGAAAACAACAGTGTCACTGCTTGGGAAAATAGCACAAAAATTAAATAAATAAATAAATAAAAAGGAACGCAATGGAAGTAAGCCAGTAAATATATAGATATAATTTTTTTTTAAATGTATTTATTTTATTTTTATTTATGTATGTGCATAAACTAATTTTTTTGGTAAATGTGTATCTGTCATAGTTTACATCTTCCTAACAACAGAAAATAATTAATTCCACCGCAATAGCCCAAACCCCAAATTAGCATAAAAATACATAAAAGCAGCTTATGTCTACAGTATATGTTTCATTTGCCCACGAGTGTGCATATAGCTGCATGGATTTTTTATAACAAACTGCATATATATATATATATATATATATATATATATATATACAGTTTGTTATAAAAATCCAATTTGAAAGCTATACATGAATGTGTGTGTGTGTGTGTGTGTGTGTGTGTGTGTGTGTGTGTTTGTGTAGAGCTGTCTGTTCTCTCCAGGTGTGTGTCAGTTCAGACAGCTCTTGCAGTGAGTGTATCTCTGTTCAATTCCGCAACCTGTGAGGGGTCATCCGGCCTCTCACCCCTCTGTCAGAGCGCTGAAGAGACACGCCGGAAAAATATAGAGCCAGATCTGCACCCCAATCGGCTCGACCCAGCCTGGCCGGTCCCAATCACTTTTACTGCAGAACCAAAGCTGAGCCGAGCCAACACAACACGGCCTCTCTGTGCTGAGTGCTGTGGTTAATGGGGGAGGTTATTTTATTAATATGATGATTTTACTCCGGGTGACAGCCATCATTTCTCACCCTCGGGGTGAGATCTAATCTGACTCTCACACAGATATGTGGACATATAAACAGTGATTATTCAGACTCCCTTCGAGCAGGGTCAAAATAACAAACCCAGCTGTGCATTAGATAGATAGAGCGAACGAGGGAAATGAGAGAAAAATAGATAAACCTTCCTAGAGACACCTTGGCTGTGTTCTCAACAGCAAACTTGCATACCACTCGTACTATTTTTGCAGTAACTATAATGTGCCAAGTATTATATGTTTTATATGCATGGGAAACCTGGATGACCCACTTTTTTTCTTTTTTTTTCTTTCTTTTTTTTGATAAAGAGCACATTATAAACTGCACACTATCCCAGAATGCAATGTACAGTACACAATTTTCCTGCCAAAAGTCACTTACTTAGTCATTTTTTTGTCCTGTTTTCCGTTAAAAATTAAAAACATTCTTAAAGCATGATGCATTTAGTTTTGTTCCAAAAGAACATGAGTTTCTTGACAAATTAAGTCAGGTTTATGTTAATAAAATTTATGTTAAAAAAAAATAAATAATAATAATAATAAAAAAAAAATATATATATATATATATATATATATATATATATATATACCAGAGGAATAAAAATAAACCTGCTTTTGCAGTTTTTTTTTCTTGCCTCATAGGACATTTATCTTATTTTAAGCATAAATCTCACTTAATTTCAATAATTTTTTTCAGAAAACAAAACGTAATAGCACCATTTTCATACTAGAAAATAAGACAAAAAAGTAATAAAATTACTTTGCAGTGTTTGCAGTACACCAAATGTACAAGTAATAACAATGGTGATTAACATATTTCTTGTCTTGGCTTATGATCAAATTGCCAAAATTGAAGAAATATGTACACAATTTTTAATTAAAAAGCAAACAAGTCATATTTATTTCTAATAATCAACTCTCAAAATGAAATATGTTTCTAATGAGGTTATCTGACAAGCATAATGAGGTCATGTGACAATGTGGCATACTATTGTTCCCTTTAACTAGTTTTACAAAAAATAAAAAAATAAAAAAACAGTAGGCAGCACATAGTGTGTAATGTGACTATGTAGTCAGTCGTATGCTGTAATCCCTTCCAAGACACAAAGCTGCTCAGACTTCCTTTGAGACACATTTATAATAGCGTAGACACCTTCATTAACCCAAAAGACCAATTACTCTAATCAACCTCTAATCACCCTCTCCAGGTCCAAATCGACCAATGAAAGCAGAGGGGGGTGGGAAGCTTTGGAACCAGACGACCATCAACAAAAACAGACTAATGAACATTAAAGGAATACTTATTACCCCAGGTTGCCTGTGCTGGTAAAATCAACCCTGGGGAATTTATGGAAACTTTATAAGAATATAATGTGTGTGCGCATGTTCAGACTGCAATATATTACCCCATCAAAAGCCTTTATGGGAACTCGCAGATCAAAGCGGCAGTAATTAGTGGTGACTTGCTGTGTGCGCAATCGTTAATCCGCTAACACACTGGCTTTTAAAAACTGTGGCCACATCTAGATGACAGACTTAACACCCTGCAAAACCTCAGCCATATTTAATCTTTAAACGTTAATCTAAGTTTATTACAACTTTATCATTTCTTCCAGATCACTGAGCATTACAGAAGACATCTGACAACGACTTGTCATAATTTTTCCGTCACTTCCAGTTGTTGGTATGCAATTGTTGGTATGTTTCTGTCCATTTACACCTATATTATTTTTAATTTCACTTGTTCCTTTAATACATTTTGTTATTTTCACATGTCAAGAAGACCCAGGTGAAAAAAAAATACTGTACAAAACCTCAAAATAACAGCCAATCCAAGAATGTATATATATATATATATATATATATATATATATATATATATATATATATATATATATATATATATTAATTCTACACGGCATTTATTCAACAAGGTGATGAAAGCATTCTTTAGAAATGTTTGCCCATATTGATAGGATAGCATCTTGCAATTGATGGAGATTTGTGGGATGCACATCCAGGGCACGAAGCTCCCGTTCAACCACATCCCAAAGATGCTCTATTGGGTTGAGATCTGGGACAGTGGGGGCCATTTTAGTACAGTGAACTCATTGTCATGTTCTAGACACCAATTTGAAATGATTCGAGCTTTGTGCCATGGTGCATTATCCTGCTGGAAGTAGCCATCAGAGGATGGGTACATGGTGGCCATAAAGGGATGGACATGGTCAGAAACAATGCTCAGGTAGGCCGTGGCATTTAAACGATGGGGCCTAAAGTGTACCAAGAAAACATCCCCTGCACCATTACACCACCACCACCACCCTGCACAGTGGTAACAAGGCTGAATGGATCCATGATCTCATTCTGTTTATGGCAAATTCTGACTCTACCATCTGAATGTCTCAACAGAAATCGAGAATCATCAGACCAGGCAACATTTTTCCAGTCTTCAACTGTTCAATTTTGGTGAGCTCTTGCAAATTGTAGCCTCTTTTTCCAATTTATAGTGGAGATGAGTGGTACTCGGTGGGGTCTTCTGCTGTTGTAGCCCATCCGCCTCAAGGTTGTGCGTGTTATGGCTTCACAAATGCTTTGCTGCATACCTTGGTTGTAACGAGTGGTTATTTCAGTCAAAGTTGCTCTTCTATCAGCTTGAATCAGTCGACCCATTCTCCTCTGACCTCTAGCATCAACGAAGCATTTTCACCCACAGGACTGCCGCATACTGGATGTTTTTCCCATTTCACACCATTCTTTGTAAACCATGCCACACTCAAAATTGCTTAAATTATATATATATATATATATATATATATATATATAGTATATTATAGGACAAGAGAGCCAATAGTTGAGCAGTCTGCAGTATGAAAAAGGTCTTAAACAGGGACTATATGGACCATCATGACCATTTCTCTGTAATAAGAAGACCTTGCCAGAGGATGTCAATAAACTCAAAAAAGCTGCCACCTGTGCATGTGTGTTTTTATGTGTAGAGGCACCTATGGTCCTCAAAGTTAGGCCCTAACACACTAAGTGGCATATCTGTTTATTGATCAAGACAGATAGCTGTCAATCAATCTTATCGTTTCTCTACACGTTTGGTCCTGAGGGAGTCAATATGCCACTGGCCTTGAGCGAAGGCCAAATCGGCCAATTGCAGACCTTGAGAGAACAATATGATCATGTGTGTGAGTGTGTCTGTGTGTGTCGGTTAAATATAGACAAGAATGAAAAAAAAATGTGTGCATCATTCAACAGAACATCAATACCACTTTCCACTCTCTTTCAATCTCAAACACACGTGCATATCACCATATTGATCCAGAGTGATACTCAAACTTAAAATCTGTTGCTCAGAAATCTTCTCAAATAATCACAAATCTGGACATATCTCTCAACTCAATCTAGAAAAAGTTAATTAGTCAAAGCTACTAAAGAACTTTATGGAGCTAAAGCTCATGAAAAAAGACCAGCTTGGTAACTGGGTTACCAGCAAATGTTGGGTTTTGGTTCCTTTTGTCCACACTTATCAACTAGCTAAACCAGCAAGATGTCTTTAGTCAGCCTGCCCACTACTAAAACGTATTTTTGGTAAATATGGCTATACTGTACTGGTCCAGCTCTAAAACAACATAAACCTGGAATAAAATGGAAATTCATACAGTTTAAAGTGTTTTTAACAAAGATAAATCTTCTCAGTTAGAAAAGCTAAGATAGATACCAAAGACTACCCGTTGCTTTCCACCAACTGAAAAATATCCATTAAAAACACCTTTAAATAAATCAATAAACATATTTATGTGAACCAAAGATCAACACTACTGGAACCCAAACTCTTACCTCGACAGACGTTCCCGTTATCAGGCTCAAATCCCGCCTTGCAGGTGCAGCTCCCAATTGGAACCATCCAGTCCCCATCGCCATTACAGTACAGCTTAATGGGTACGTCCACTTCCTCAGAGTTTGGGATGCACATCCCACGAGCGATCACCAGCGAGGTGCTTTCTGCCCCGGTCAGGGTCTCTGGAAAGATTGCGAAGTTCTGCACCACACTGGGGCATTTCTTAAAAAACACACGCACGGACAGCAGGGACATGCACGCACCATAGTCCTGGAACGCCAGATAAAAGCCATTTTTCGAGAGTGGACCGAAGCTCCGCACCTCCGTGTTCACTTTCATCAATCTACCACCAAAATCCACCTGTGAGAAGCTCTCGTCCGCCGCAATGGTGTCCACTTTCAAATACGGAGCCTCCATCCAGAAGGCCCCACCTTTGGTTGCGATGACGGAGTCCGTCTCGTAGTAGTACAGGTTAAAGGTCTCCTTACAGGACCCAGGCACTCGCGGGATGCTGCTGCAGTCTCGGACGGTGAAACGCATCTCCACGTAAATGCGCTGAGCACCTCGCCGAGCGATGAAGGTGGTGAGCAGCCAGTTGTTCTGGTTGGACTCGAAGACGTTGCACACCTGGTACGTTCGAATGGTGTTGAGGTTTTCGTCGTAGCCGCTTACTTCCTCCCACTGGAAAAGAAAAACAATGGGAGGTTTAGCAAAACAGAAAGAACAATAAGACCGTACATAGCCTGAATAAAGAACAATGTTTCAGTTTTCACTATGCCTTTTAAAAGTTTGATAAAAGTCAAGCCCAACAATTGACAAAATGGAAAGTTTTCTTGTCTTTGTAAACAAATCAGTGAACAAATGTGAATGATTTTGGGTGAACTGATTCAAATAATTCTAGTCACTTGGTAAATACATTATACACAGTAATGTGCATTTTAGCACCCAGATAACTTTCCATTTCCAGGTCAATGGTGTGAAAAAAAACCTTATTTCATCTTAAAATTGCAAGAGGTGCCTGTTGAAGTGAAATAAAGATGAGAAATATCACTGCTGGTCCATTTGATGCTATCGATGTGGAACCGTGGCCTGAACTCCGACAGGTTTCTGCCTTTCATAAAATATTGAAACAAATTGAGTTCCCAGAAACCTCTCTAACCCAATATCCCCCCCTCCCCCCAAAAAAAAAAAAAAACATCTAAAAGCTTTTAAACACTACATCACTTTGAAACTTGTTTTTCCTCTCTCTGAGATGACGAACCCTTTATGGACTCTATTTCCGAGTTTCAGATCACAAAACCTGTCTCCCTAATCACCTGAGGTATGAGGAAGCCGCTGCCATCTGCTTCAGTCCAGGCCAAGAGCGGCCAGGCACTTATCATTACAATATTACCATATTATAAAATGTGATGCGTAACAAATTTGAGATTATGCGCTATCGAATTACAATTAGAAGTAAGTGGAGCAGTATATGGCTGCCCTCCTGCAACCCTGTTTAAAAAAAAAAAGGTATTGGCTGATTGTGAAACATAGCACAGACAGAATTAAAAAAGAGAAAGAGATAAAGTGCCGGTAGCTGCTGCTGGTTGCGGTCTATAAAAATATTATATTCTAAACAAAACAAAAATGTTTTGTAAAAGAAATTACCCCTGGTGAGGAGTACTAAGAACATTGTGTCTTGCCTACAGTCGAGCAAGGTGGCGGTAGCATCATGGTCTGGGGCTGCATGAGTGTTGCTGGTACTGGAGAGCTGCGTTTCATTGAGGAAAACATGGATTCCA
This sequence comes from Pimephales promelas, assembly GCF_988280905.1. NCBI lineage: Eukaryota > Metazoa > Chordata > Actinopteri > Cypriniformes > Leuciscidae > Pimephales > Pimephales promelas. The sequence goes on from NC_142773.1 coordinate 18,628,448, forward strand.
ACATGTAATGTGACATTCTGAAACAGAACATGATACCCTGCCTTCAGAAACTGAGCCGAACGGCATGATAACGACCCAAAACACACCACCAAGATGACAACTGCCTTGCTGAGGAAGCTGAAGGTGATGGAGTGACCAAGTATTTCTCCAGACCTGAACCCTATTGAGCAACTGTGGGGCGTCCTCAAGCGGAAGGTGTAGAAGGACCCTGTGTGTCTAACATCCAGCAGCTCCATGATGTCATTATGGAGGAGTGGAAGAGGATCCCAACAACAACCTATGCAGCTCTGGTGAACTCCATGCCAGGATTAAGGCACAGTTAGATAACAATGGTGCTCACACAAAACATTGACACTTTGGTTACAGTTTTGACATGTTCACTTAGGGTGTACTCACTATTCTCACAATAATGGTTGTACGGTATGTTGAGAGTTATTTTCAGAGGACAGTAAAGCAGAAAAAGTATCATGTCTATAGTATCCCTTGAGAAGGTATACTAATGTTTGCTTTCACTTTTGTGAGATACAGTAGGTACAGATTTTTTAAGTGTTGAAAAATACTACAATAAGAGAATAGATAAAACGTTAATTCTCCCCAAAATGAAAATTCTGTCATCACTTACTCAGCCTCATCTCATTCCTTCATCTTCACATAGATTATTTGAATAGGAAACATGAATGAGATTTGACAGCTGTAGCTGAGGGCAAGACTTTCAAATGATTAATAATGAACTTTTTGGTACTTTCCTACAATAGAAAGCTATTGTAGGGCCTTAGAAGACTTTCATGATCATTTTTAGGTCCTTTTTGGAGATTGATGGCCACTGTATGGGAATGAGCAGCATCAACATTCAACCTAACATGTCCTTTTGGGTTGTATATGAAAAAGAATCACACAGAACAGAAACTAGGGTGAGTAAATCATTTTTCAAATGTTCATTTTAAACATAGCTGTCCAAACACACGATCCATGCGGTTAGAAGCCTGACTCTTTAATACTGGTCCAATCCCTTGGTCCCAGCGGTGGACAGCTGTGAGGTAAAAGTAGGGTCATGTTGCCCGTACGTGATTGCTTGCTGCTTGAACCGTTCAGTTCACTGTTAAAGCTGGATAACAGGCACACCACCGCACGGCCCTGTGGGTAATTTCTACCTTTTAACAGAGCAGGTTGACCGATTGAACCATCCTACGCTATCCCAGAATTCCGTTGAGGTGGCAGAGCCGTGGGAGAGGAAAACAAATACAAGGTTTATAAGTGGACTCTTGAGGGCTGTAAAAATCAATGCACGAAATGTTGGCAAAACAGTATAATCTCTCCAGTATGTGACGCAAAGTAAAACACAGCTGAAATAAATCTAAAAGAAATTGATAACCTGAAAATGAAACAAGCAAAAAAGAAGAAAAAAAGTTCACTATTTTCTATGCCATTACATAATATGGACTGGAATGCCATAAAAGCACCATAAAAGTGTCCCATGTGACATCATATAGTCTTCTGAAATCTGATCATGATAGATTTTGTGACCAAAATGTAAGTTTCCAGCAAGCTGTTAATTGCTGCAAAACGGTCAGCGAGTTGAGCTATTTCAGTCCAATTCATCAACAAATCATTGAAAAGATTTGGTTCAAAAGAATGATTCGTTCACAAACTGGACATTGATCCTTCTCTCATGGAATGGGCAAAGGGAGCAAAGAGAGCATACATTTCAGTCTAATCCTCTCACAAAAACTTTGAATAGTATATGAGTCACACTTGAGGCTTTTTCAATGTTTTTGAACGTTGAAAAAGCTCCGGTCCACCTTAAAATTGCCTGGAAAACAACCACCAGTTGTTTAAAACTTCTTTTGGGGAGAAAGAAAGTCAGTTATAAAGGTTTGGAACGACATGAGAGTGAGTCAATGATATACATAAATTTCATTTTGGGGTGAAAGGTCCCTTTAAATGTCCCACTAATATTCAGTAGATTTAGGTTTAATTTAATAAAGCAGGAAACGCAAAGAACAAATAATAAAGAAGCAGTCATAAAAAGCCATCTGTAGCTGACTCGTTCATTCAAGCAATTCCACTTCACTAGAATTACTTCCATTCTTCTTGTAATGCCTCTTGCATGATTCATATTTGTTAAATGCAAGATTAATGTGAGCAGGCACCCACGGGATAAATGTAACTTCCTACACAACACCACGATTTGATAAATAATTTTGAGAAAACAAGATAAAAAGGAAAAACACAGTCCATAATGGTGGTGAATCAAAATCCAACCCTACAGAACAGTACAGTTTCCATTTCATGACACATCTGTCACAAGTTTTTTTTTTTTTCACAGCAATTTCATATCTCCATGTTTAATTATACATAGTCATTTTGATTGCATCAGGTTGAACCATTCTTTCCAGTAATTTTAAGAAACGTGACTGTCAGACAAAAACATCTTTAAAATACAACATGAAATAAAAATTTACCCTGTCTGCTCCCTCAATAATTGTCTTTAGTCTTATGTGCACAATTTGTCAGTTGTTTGAATAGATTCATAATGTTTTGATAATATTGCATAATCAAGAAAAGAATAAGCGTTATGTACACACACACACACACACACACACACACACACACATATATATATATATATATATGTATATATATATATATATATTATACACACACACATATATATATATATATATATATATATATATATATGAATTCCCCAGCTTTTTGCAACAAAAGCCTTAAGCATTTGAAATGGAGAATGAAGTTTAAGGATATGATGGTCGAGTCAGATATCCTGGTTTTGCCAATTGTACAACACCAAATCTCCTTTTATGAATACGGTCAATTTCCGTCACATGTCAATTTTAGTCAAATTCATAGAATTTTCTTTCTTTTTCAGTCAAGCAAGTCCCAAGTCCTTAAATTTGCAACTCGAGTCAAGTCACATAACTGCAGTGCAAATTCCATGTTGTCTTTAAACACAGTAGAAGAGGGAGTGTATCATAACCTCCTAAGAGATGGCAGAGCTGGGAGGTATTGCTCTGGAGGAGCAGGAGGGATGAGAGCGAGAAGAGAGAGGTGGGACTGGTGTGGAGGGGTGGGAGTGTAACATAGCTGGTATGATGAATGAGTTTACAGAGATCCTGGGCACAAATGAAAGCCCCTTTTTTTTTTCTTCTGACTGCCAAAGCAACTCCCCACCCCATCCACCCCCACACTCCTGTAATGATGATTTATCTGTATTAGATGGACCCGTCCAATCTGGCACGGCGCTGCCATTAATACAGCAGGGCGCTGGGCCCGTCCCTCCCCAGCCTGGTCTAGGGACGCTTGTCTCTCTGTCTGCTGAAATGACCACAATCACTCAACCCGACTCACGCCACAGGCTACGGCAGACAGAGCCGAGTACCAGCTCATATATCACATTACGAACTGTGTTATACCATCAGAGATTTGCACATAATATCATGAGCATGCATGCATTGAAATGTGCTCGCACATTAACACCAACACAGTGTCATAATTGCTATGGACATTAAACTTCATGTAAAGTTATCTTTAGAATCGCACACACACAACCATTCGCGTTTGGGGTTATATAATGTTTTATTTTAGGATAAATTAAACTGATCAAAAGTGACAGTAAAGACATTTATTATATAACAAAAGATTTCTAATTCAAATAAATGCTGTTGTTTTAAACTTTTTAATCATCAATAAATCTTGCTCAATGATGTTGAACATTCAGCTTTGCATCACATGAATAAATCAAATTTTTAAATATAGTAAAATAAAAACGGTTTTAAAAAAATAATAGTATTTCACAATATTACTGTATTTTTGATGAGCATAAAATAAAACAAAAAAATAATATGATATAATATGATATGAAATATATATATATATATATATATATATATATATATATATATACATAGATAGATATATATAGATAGATATATACTGTATATACTGTACAATATATATATATATAGTACAGTATATACAGTATATATATATATATATATATTGTACAGTATATATATATATATATATATATATATATATACAGTATATATATATATATATATATATATATATATATATATATATATATATATATATATATATATATGGTTTATATAAATATGTAAATAAAAAATGATTATACTTTGTATTTGATCCTGCTGAAGGAAAGTTTTATTATCATTAAGAAAAATGTATTTTATCTCCACCACTGATGATTTTAATCACATTGGGAGAAAATCATAGGTTTTATTTATTTTCTTACATTAAAAATTATAGAAGAAATATTTCATGCTTGGACCCCTAATTGTCCCTTTAACCATTACATGGTCACATGTTAAGCCTACAAATGCATATGACACGAGGGCTGCATATGAAATAGCATACTTCCCTACTATATGTAGCAGACGAAAACAAAACAAAAAAAAAAAATGTCAGAATTCAATACTCATAAAAGTGTACCCGGATGACATACTACTTCTGGCCAGATTCTGAAGTCTGCATATGATGGACACTTCACTGTCCCATGAGGCCACTGGAGAGGATTTGTGAATAGCAGTGAAGCAACGCAACTGATGCTGGTAGGTCACATGCTAATGACAACATGGCAAATGCAGGGCATCCAGAATACAAAATATACCAAATAAGTATCTAAGAGAGTATGCGATTGGACACAGCCAGGTCACTAGCATGATAAAATATAACAAATCAAGATCACTGGAAGAGAGAGAAATAGCCTTAGCTGATAATGATGTAACATAATTCATTACTTTTAACAATTTAACATTTTTTTTTTTTCCCTGAATACACACATTCACAGAACACACACACAAAAACAAGGCTGGAGGCGCACACAAATAAACGGCAAGAAAGAGGTCGACAGAAATGGCAATTTGAGGATTCACAATCTCAGACTGTCTATAAAATGGTGATGAAGTCATTAAAACTGTCCAGTGTGCAGGACAAAAGTAAAATTGTTTTGAAGCCCTCTGGCTTGGACTATAATGATCATGCTCATAAACTCCTGGACTGCACGCTTTCATCAGCACGGATCTCAACTAGAGCCGGCCGTTTCTCTGCCTGGGATTTACAGGTCTGCTCAGACACATGGGGTCACAAATATATCAGAGAAAGATGTGGAAATACATTCTCCGCTTTAACAGATTTAATTTGGGGACCTTCATTATACAGTGTAGTTCATGCTACACCACTGAGTAAATTTCCCCTCAGGGATCAATAAAGTGTATCTAACTGTTATGGGTGAGAACTGGACCTGTTGTCAAACCAACACATTAATCTCTAGACACAGTCAGAGAGGACAGAACATTAAGCATGGATTGAGTTAACCGCACACTTCCATTTGAATGCATAGTTAAAAACCTATAAAAGATGGAAGGCCAACAATGTGTACGATATGACTTATTTATGGAGTTTAGAAAGCTATTTTGAAGCTGATCTATATGCTATCCCATTTGGGAAATTAGATTGACACACTACAAGATACTCACAGGGACCAATTCATTTTTTTGTTGTTGCGTTCCTCTGTCTACCACTGCAATGTATCAAAAAAAAAAAAAAAAAAAAAAAGCGGGTGTATATTTTTTCAGAGAACGTTGGAACAATATTTATCAGGCATAAAAATGAGGATATCAAACATGGTATATATTTATATAATTAATACACCATATATATATAACAATTCTAATTAACAATCATATATATTTAAACATATTTAATTAATTAATTTTTAATTAATTAACATGTTGCAGATAGCCTCTTGTGAACACCAATGAGTGACTACTGGAATTGTTTTTTTTTTTTTAACCAGTTTAATGAACCATCCAAAAAAGGACTCTAAAATCAGTCTTAAAATCAATGACACAAGAGAAATGCACTGTCTGAATCTGCACTGGTGTTGAATAAAATGACATAAAAAAATCTCTTAGAAACAGTCAATTTTTTCCGATATTTTTTGCCAGTTTTTTATTGACTCTGTAGGGCAAGGGCAACGATGAGAAGGGAAAATGGAATCAGGAAATTATGCAACCGAGTCTTGAACTCCCATTTCCCACTTGAGCATCACGACTCGACATGTCAAAGCACACGCACTAAGAGCTAGGGCCCCAACCTTGTCACTTTCAGAAAGGCACACGAGGTTTAAAAAAAAAAGGAAGGAAAAGAAAAAGAAGGAGCAAAACAAAGGTATTCCATCATCCGTCCCCGTAGCAATAATGGAACTCTCCAGGACCCCAACATCCATTACCCATCTATGACAAGGCTTTAAATAGCCCTGTACGTGAGGCTAGATGTATTTCGATTCCACAGTGCATGTGTGTATGGGTTAAGAGTGTTCTTAAGCTGAATAATTCAATCGTGAGATGAGAGTAAACAGGGTTAGCAAGAGAGGTGGAGAGACCTAACCTATATCTGCCCAGAGGAAAAATAATTACTCAACTAAAGTTCACCATAAAGTTCACCTCTGGCTCTTAACCTCTCTCTTATATAGTTGTATGGCTGTTCTAATGGTTTATGGGCTAGAAATTTAGTCCGAATAAGATTTCTTGCACTTAAAGACAGAGCATTGGGAATCGAGAATAAGTTTCAAAGGATGGAATTGATTCTTTCAAACGGAATAGTCTCCTATTAGTCCTATTCAGTTCAATGTAGTGAGTCATATGGGAATTCTGATTAATTTCCACAAACGGGTTCTTTTGACCAGTTTGTTTTAAATGAAAAAAACAAAAAACGATTGCAGCCATTCTGTCAAAGTCTCATCAAGTAACACATTCAAATAAAGCAAAGCAGTGAACAATCATGCTGAGGATGTGTAGTTTGAATAGTGTGTAGGGGTGGTGATGGGGCAGTGGATAAGGCACATGCCTTTGGTGTGAGAAACCCAGGTTCAAATCCACTGTGGGACACCAATGTCCCTGAGCAAGACACTTAACCCCTAGTGGCTCCAGAGGCGTGCAACCCATGACATATATAGCAATTTTAAGTCGCTATGGATAAAAGTGTCAGCTAAATGAATAAATGTAATGTAAATGTCTGTAATTTATGTTGGTGCATGGCACCGGTGTTATCTCTTTTAACCTAACCTATATAGTTCACTGTGTCATTCACCATAGAAAATAGTAATTATATGAACAAGTGACCAATTTCAGCCACAGCGTCTATTTATAGCATAGGGGGGTGGGACACTGCAGATTCTAGAGAGCATTTAATTGGACAGAACATCGAATGAGAAGCTTAAGTGCAGAGTGTCAGATGTCATCAAAATCATTTCTCCTTACTGGAAATGAGAAACTAGTTTTGAATGCTAAAATCTTCTAAATGCAAATTTTATCATTGTTTTTGAGCGCACTAGCTAACCTGAAGGCTAACATATTCATACAAAAAATTACATTTTGATTTAATGTGGTAGCACGGTTTAATATCAAACACATCCCGCATTTTAACAACAGTAGACTGCATTTTAAAACACTCACTTGTTTGGCTGATTTGGATATTAAGTTTGGGCTTTTAGGGAAGAATTGAAAGCGCACCGCTGTGAAGGAAAGAAGGTGCACTGGGTGGAATGTGGCAGCAGCACAATAATCATTTTACCTCGATTATCTTGTTTCCATAATAGTTGGAAGGAAGCTGAAATCGCAAATCAATTACGACTAATTGCACAGCCCTAATAAGATGTTTTGAGTGCTGCATCGGACGACATGAAGATATAATAGATAATGTAATTAATGCTGATAATAATCAATGAGGTATCAATGAGGGAAGTTTAAAAGGAGGTAAAGTCTTCATATCATGTAGTCACAACAAGATTGCGTGGAATTGTACCTTAGGTGAAATTGCACTGTTGCAACACAGTGAGGATTCATTTTCAGAGTCAATTGAACCCAGAGTCCTCTTGATGTAGGATAGCGCCGCCCCCTACCAATGCAATTTTATACACATGTACAAATACATGGATTCACCACATCAGGTCGACCACATCGCGTGAAGCAAATATTTTATGACAGACCTATATTCTTGAACATTTCCCAGCTGACTGTCGTGGAAGCCCCCCATCATGAGCTCTAGAAACACTGGAGAAATGTGTCATATTTGGTTTGCCATGTTATAGTGACTTAAAATATTGAGACAGGGGGTGGCTTAGTGCTTAATGTGTTGTGTTAATGACCATGAGTTACAGAGAAAGAGAGAGAGTTTTGCTCAACAACTCAGTGCCTACTGCTGTTAGAACATGACAGTACTCATAAACATCCATTCATCATATTGGCCTCCAACTGAGAGAGAAAGAGACTCGACTGTCCAAACAAGACCAACAGGGGATCTCCTGTTTTGATATAAGCTTGGAAAAGATGAAAACACTTTTCACTTCAATCCCTAACACACACCTCTAAAGAAGACAAAAACAAAAAATCTCTCATCCAGATGGTCATCATCTGTAACCCCTTAAGCTCAATAAGGCAGTAGTCACAGTTACAGAGAGCCTGTATGCTTTTGAGCAAATCCAGAGCTGTTCAATTAGAATTAGAGCAACCAAACATTTTGGACGAGAAGCGAAACTGCAAAGCAGCCTCGAACAAAAGACTTGTCAATGGCGAGAAAGCATGATGTCATAAATTATGGAAAAACCTGTCAATGGTGGGGAGAAAGTTGTAAGATGTTCAGAGTGTCATAGGCATAGATGTACACACTAGATGTCGCCTTGGGGTTCTAAGCATGCGTCAAAACCACCGCTATCTTGGAACATGGGTCTTGTCATAGGAAGTAGGTAGATAATGCTGCTATCTCTGCCTGTACTTCGAATTAATGGATTTTCGGACTTTTGTGCTGCATATGGATGTTCACACAAACGAAATCTGAACTATGAAGAATGTAAAAAATAAATAAATAAATAAAAATTGAACAAACTCAAAAAAACTAGAAAATCGCGTTCATGACGATTTATGGTGATTTTATTTTGTTAGACCTTTACCTACATTCACGCTTATGCATTAAAGAGGATATCATAATGCTGGCGGCTCTGTTGATGCATTCGTTCCAATGAACTGCCATAGCCAAGGCGACACTAGTGTATATTTCTATGGTCAGAGGGTTTGAGTAGCATAAAAGCAAGACTTACCCTCCTCTAAATGCTACCTACAAACAACACAAATGGCTGTTGATCACATTACATACAGTAATTCCACACAGTCTCTTTCTGTTTAAGTCACCAATTCTTGGCCAGGATAAACTGCAAAGTGGACCAGACTTTGTGCTACCGTCAAAAGTTTGGCTCTGTGCGACTAGACCCAAAGAGACCTCAGCTTTTGGGAAAAAAAAAAAAAAAAAGTCTTGTTTTTAGGACAGGACATGGAGCGCCTTAAATCACCTGCTTGAAGTGGCCTCGGCTGAGTAGTGTGCTTATGTAGTGCTGCTAGTAAGTTTAAAAGAGAACAACACATTAAATATACAAGAAAGAAGGGCAGATATTCTCGTGTACATTCACTTAAGTGATCTGAAGGCAGAAAATACAGAGAGAACATCTATTCTCACACACACCTCGACAGGAGAGCAAGAAAAAAGCCTGTGCACGCTGCCACTTGTCACTAAGTGTTAACTCAAAACTAGCTACAAGTCCATCGCAGACTTTACAAACACATACTCCCGTCCATATGGGTTCTTAAGTGACCCAAAGCACTTAACACAGAGAAATCACTTTAAAACACATTCTGGACCCAGAAGTGTGTGAGGGATTGCACTTTGTGTAGCGCTGTTGCGGGCCATCGCTCTTCGAAGAACACTGTTCTTAATGTGCACGAGATGGCCTTCTCTCTCTCTCTCTCTCTCTCTCTCTCTCTCTCTCTAATTTGGTGCAAAACTACATTTAACCTTAGGTTCATAGGTGCACACTAAAAACATTAAAACAAAAGATTCTTACATTTTCTGAGTTGTCCACCGTCTTACTGCCACAATGCATGATGTTTTATTAACAAAGTTCGGGAGGAAATTATCTATCCAATCAGCACAAAGGATGCCTTTACGTGGGTGACTGACCTATGTTCTCGACAGTTTTCAGCATCCCTCCAACACCCCGACTCCTCACTTTTAGTACTCTGGGGTCAGGCTAAAATACAGAGCTCTGAGCCCTCTCCGCAGACAGCACACCAAAAACGCAAACTTGTTTTACGTATAATCTGATTATTTGTACGTGTGAACCCAAGAATTGGGTGTTCTAGGTAGGTTTCAGTGCACCACAAAGACGTTTTTAAGCGCAATTTTATGTAACATGGTTGTCATAGCAACATAGCAACGCCTTAGCAACCACACAACGCATCATATCAACCACAAAGCAATGTCCTAACAACCAGCGAATGCACCTTAGAGCGTTACTGAGTTTTGTGCATTTACAAAAAGTTTTTTTTTTTTTTTTGAACGGCAAAAAACAAGTCATTGAGCAATCGTGGTTATGTCACAAGCATAAGCACATTAACATATAGCCACCTACATTTACACTTACACACAGAATTAAACAAATATGCAGGGATGCTGTAACTCACTTCATATGAGAAGAGATCAACCAATTATAACAGTTTTTTTTTTATTTAAAGGTGCAGTAGCAAAAAATGTATTTTTTTCACTTCTAAGTTTTGAAGAACGGATGTATAACAGTCATTTAAAAAAAAAGTGTGTGTTTTAACAGAAATTAAAGGGACAGCAACAGCACCCCTCTTGAAAGTGAAAACTCATGAAGATGGGTGAAAAAAGAATTACAAATGAAATATGTCCTGACCATATGAAAGATTCTCTGTGTGTCCCCCAGTTGTTTGCGGTCAATCTTTTCTGTCTTTTTCTTCTGACAGATTTTACTAGATAAGAGAAGATAAATCCCCAAGGAAATGCATCGTCTGTAAAATATCTGCTCTTAGACGTCAATAAATGTCCAGACTTCTCTTCTCAAATATGATTCAGCAAAAGCTACAGCAAGTTTGCAGTATGATTCTAAGGTTGGTCATTTGATGGAAATGTGGCAAATGTCGAACATGTAGCAGGTCAATGTGACGGATGGACATTTTGTTCTTTGTAAAACATAAATGGATAACAAATGACAAAACTGTTTTTTTTTTTTTTGTCAATATGTTGACAATATTACCATTTTCATTGTATTTTGAACAAATAAATGCAGTCTTAGTGAGCATAAGAAACTTCTTTCAAAACCATAAAAAAAAAAACCTCACCGACCCCAAAGTTTTGCACTGTAGTGTATACAAAAACCCTGATTTTGATTAATTTACAGATGTTTAGATATTTGAACTGAAAAACAGCGACAATGTGGAATCAGAAATGTTTCTTTGCAGGGTAAGGCAAGCAAAATACTTCACAGAGTGAGAATGAGTGTGTGAGATTAGAAAAGAAAGGGGATGAATGAAAGATGAATAAAGAGGGAATGGAACAAAGGGCATCTGAAAAGCTGCAGGCACATGGTCGGCTGTGATTGAGCTAAGAGAAAACAGCAAAAGATAGTGACCTCCCTTGTTTAGCTTGTCAGAGAGAAGGATATGGGGGCTAAATTGCTTTCAGGGGAACAGAGGAGCAAAAAGACTGGGTAGACTTCAATTAAGCCCTTTTTTAATCTACCACACACACGCACACACAAGAGTATATATATATATATATATATATATATATATATATATATATGAAGAGTTCAGATGCAAAAGCCTCTAAATGCCATTTGAAATTTCTTCTTTAATGATGATTTTTTTATCCAGTAATTTCACTTAAATAACAATTAATAGGTAATTATCATTGCCATTTAAGTGAAATCACTGAAGTTAAATATACAAGCTTGATAAAAATGATCATTCTAGAAGAAAATTTCAAATGGCACTTAGAGGCTTTTGCATCTGAACTCTTCATATATATATATATATATATATATATATATATATGTATATACACAAAACAGCAGCAAAGGCTTCTCAATTGGCCCATCCAGAGAAACCACTGAAGGGAATCATGAGGCACAAAGACAGAGAAAGAGAGGGCTACGATAGAAAATAAATCTTGTATGGCACAGAATGAAAATGCATGTAATTTTATTGTATTTATTTATTTCATTTTTGGAGCTTGCCTGCCTCTATGCTTTAAGTGATTGTAAAAAAAATAAATAAATAAAAATCATATTTACAGTTGAGTCTAAACAGTAGAGCATGACATTAGCAATGCCAATGCCTTTCGTTTCTGCTCTGAAAGCCGGTGAGTGGGTGTTAGAAATCAGGAATTGTGAGAGAATTGTGCTTATGTTTTTTATATGTAAATAAAACTTAGATCTTCAGCTGACAAAGTTTAAATACTGTCTGGCTAGTGTGTTTCCTGTAATGTTAACGCATTAAGTCAGTAGGAAGTTGTGGCTGTTCGAACACATTCGACCACATGAGCGTTTACACAACAAAACAATGCAAATGAATGCGTTTTCAACTACCCCTAGAGGTGGTCACAAGTGGAAAATCTCAAAACGTTTTAGACCCCGCTTACACCTGTGTTTAGCGTAATCTTGTGATCCGATCGGCTAAAAAAAATCTTAATACCAAGTGAGCACCAAATCATTACATTAGAATGATTTCAGAATGATTACGTGACACTGAAGACTGGAATAATGATGCTGAAAATTCAACAGAATCTTGGCAATACATTATTTAAAATTGTAATAATATTCCACATTATTAAATGCAGTCAAATCAAAGTAAACTCAGCATTGGTAAGCATAAGAGATTTCTTTCAAAAACAAAAACAAAAAAGTAAATAAATAACTCTCACTAACTCCAAACTTTTGCTTGGTAGCACAAGTCACGTTGAATAAAAGTATTAGCCAAATGCATAAATCGAAATGTAAAAGTCAGATTTGGAACAACAACAAGGTGAGTAATGATGACTGATCTTGGCTATCCCTTTTGCTAAAAGCTGTTAAGCTAAAATAACGCCAACACAGACAATTTCTAGGTTTGTAGATTAATGTGTGTGTAAAAACACACATCCACATAAACACAGACACTGTCCCTTGGCTAAATTTGTTTAACATATTCACATGTGATTGTCATAAACACCCAGCAGTGCTGCTCCTGTTGCATGCACAACTAAGAGTCTTTTACGTGACACAGTCAAGACAATTCATTCAGATTCATATGGAGTGAGTGTCTACTTTCCCTTACAAATCACTCAGACTCCATACGATCAATACGTTCACACATGCTAAAGTACGAGTGCTGTGACAGCAGAAAGGGGAATCATGGTATGGGCACATACATCATATAACCAAGAGCAAATCTCGAAGTCTCCTGGGAGCACACACACACAAACTGGGGTGATGAATTAAATATGGGCAGCTGAGGAAGCAGCCGACCTCTGACCTCAGGGCGAGGGATGGAGCAAGCAGGCGTGAAAGGTAATGGCAGGGACAGAGGGGCGCAATCGGCCATTCGAGCTCAAGATGCGTGCGTGAGCCGTTTTAGCAGGAGTGGCTGGCTGAGGTCTGTGAGGAATTTAAGATTTTAGGGATTTCTTTAAGAGAAAAGGAAGGGGGTAAGGTTAATGGAAAGCGAGATCTATTAGAGAAAGACTGATGTGGGTGCGTTGGAGAGGGGCAGCTGTGAGAATTTTCCAAATGGTGTGAATGAATCGTGAAAGCAGTCAATTGTGCGTGTGAAGGACGAGCAGGGTTAAATCTTCACATGTGACCCCAAAGAGAGAATGAAGTGATGAGAAAAGAGTAGAAGAGTAGGATGGATGGATGGAAGGATTAAGTGTATGGATGGATGGATGGATGGAAGGATTAAGTGTATGGATGGATGGATGGATGGATGGATGGATGGATGGATGGATGGAAGGATGGAAGGATGGATGGATGGATGGAATAAGTGTATGGATGGATGGATGGTGGAATAAGTGGATGGATGGGTGGATGGATGGATGGATGGATGGCGTAAGAGGATGGATAGATGGATGGATGGATGGATGGAATAAGTGTATGGATGGAATAAGTGTATGGATGGATGGAATAAGTGTATGGATGGATGGATGGATGAAGTAAGAGGATGGATGGATGGATGGAGTAAGAGGATGGATGGATGGGTGGATGGGTGGCTGGATGGAGTAAGAGGATGGATGGATGGATGGATGGATGGATGGATGGATGGATGGAATAAGTGTATGGATGGATGGATGGATGGAGTAAGAGGATGGATGGATGGATGGGTGGATGGGTGGCTGGATGGATGGCTGGATGGATGGATGGATGGAGTAAGAGGATGGATGGATGGGTGGATGGAGTAAGAGGATGGATGGAAGGGTGGATGGGTGGCTGGATGGATGGCTGGATGGATGGAATAAGTGTATGGATGGATGGATGGATGGAGTAAGTGTATGGATGGATGGATGGATGGAGTAAGAGGATAAATGGATGGATGGCTGGATGGATGGCTGGATGGATGGAATAAGTGTATGGATGGATGGAGTAAGTGTATGGATGGATGGATGGATGGATGGATGGATGGAGTAAGATGATAGATGGATGGATGGATGGATGTGACATTATCTGAAGTAAATGTGAGTGGTGCTTGTTAAAATGCAAAACATGCAACCATAAAGTTTAATAATTTGTGTATGCTCAAATCCTTCACCTTAAGCAATAGTATTAGTGATGCTTGCCTCAGCAAACTGCACCAATTACAGGGGGGAATATGGCTGTCTGTCACATGATGAGCTAATGGATTTCCTCTTACCAAATTCCCTGTCCATCACTGTCAGATGTGTGTCATATGCCTGTGTGGGTGTGTGGGTGTCCTCTGGTGACCATCTGTGAATACTTGTATTATTACATTTTTATAGCACAGCTGGTCAAACGAACCAGAGAGAGAGAGAGAGAGAGGGGGGGGGGGGGGGGGGGGATCCTGAAATGTCTTCGAAAAATATAACAATATACCTTCTCTGAATATACCACATGTCACTCCAGTCAATCTCATTATAATCAAGACAAATTTTCAGACATTCTTTAAACAAATGGCTTTAACAAAACATTGCAGTTTTTTTCTGTCCTCAAAGGAAACAAATTGATGAATCAACTAAATCACAGCTGATCAGAACATATTTTGATGTTTCATAGTAATGTGAAGTGAAATGATTTGAGACCAGTGAGATTTCAGTGTGGGTGGATCTACGAGCAGGACGTTACAGAAACCAAAACCGTCGCTGCATGCATGGATTCAGATGATTAGATGGACAATGTGATTGTTCACACTGATAAAATCGCCAGTCACAGTGTGCTATCATGCAAATATATGTTTCTCCAACGGAAATAGTATCCCTTTCTACAGATCCTCCATGAAATAATACGGAAAACAATCAGACAGAACAATTGTGTGCGTCTTATTGAGAGTTCAATGAAAGCTTTATATTTCTCTGCAGGCTGCGTCTGTCATTACAGTAGCCCGCTCTCCTTCGGACCACATTTAGATGAATTCAGGGGGGCTTTTTTACCTTAAGTGGGCCCATTATGTCATTAAGTCTTTCTGAACTGAGTGTAATGCATTCAGCGATTGCAATGAGGGTTTTACTTTGTACCTAGCAAGGAAAGAAAGAGGTGTGTGCGCACGCGTGTGAGACGTTGATCTCTTAATTTCACTGTTCAGACAGGGCACCATATTAGAATAAGGTTTATGTGTGCTCTTTACTGTCATATGATATGTGATCACACATCTTAAAGGGTTAGTTCACCCAAAAATGAAAATTCTGTCAGTATTTATTCACCCTCATGTTGTTCCAACCCCGTAAGACCTTCGTTCATCTTCGGAGCACAAATTAAGATATTTAAGATATTAAGATCGCTCCTGCATACAGTCCATAGGCTTCTTGAGGGACTGGCTCTTGCTGTCCTCGAAAAGTCATTAAAGACATCGTTAAAATAGTCCAAGTGACTACAGGGGCTCAATCTTAAGTTTATCAAACGACGAGAACACTTTTGTGCGCAAAAAAACAACAAAAATAACGACTTTATTTCAACTATTCGTTTATTTCTCCCTCTGCGCGAGTCAGGTTACTAGTTTAATAGCGTAAGCTTCTGTTATTGTACGTCACACGCATCACACACATGACCAGCGTCGGCCAATAGTGAGCCTACGTGTGACGTAGCTCTACGCAATCACACTACGTTAACTGACTTACAGGCTCATGGAGAAGGAAGTGAATAGTTGAAATAAAGTCGTTATTTTTGTTGTTTTTTTGCGCACAAAAGTGTTCTCGTCATTTGATAAACTTAAGATTGAGCCCCTGTAGTCACTTGGACTATTTTAACAATGTCTTTAATGACTTTTCGGGGACAGCAAGAGGCAGTCCCTCAAGAAGCCTATGGACTGTATGCAGGAGCGATCTTAATATCTTAAATATCTTAATTTGTGTTCCGAAGATGAACGAAGGTCTTACGGGGTTGGAACAACATGAGCGTGAGTAAATACTGACAGAATTTTCATTTTTGAGTGAACTAACCCTTTAAAGATGAACTGAACTGAAATTTGAGAAAAGGTGAAATTTGAGAAAATGATTTTCTACCCTAGTTTTAAAAACGCTCTGTTTTTATGGGGGTCTCGCACTGAAGACTTGGAAGTAAACGCCCACTGCTGTGAGTGGATAACAGTTTTGCATATTATAATGAGTTTCACTCTCAACCCATTTGTCATCACGAGGTAGGTATCTATGTTATTTAGCTATGCGTGAATGCGCGAGTCGGTGGGCGGGGCTAACCCGGTCGTGTTGAAGTTGGCGTTGATCTTCTTCTGTGGGGGTGGTGTTTTATCCTTTTTGACGTCATAGTTCCCAAGTTTGAAAAACGAGTCGTTTGCTGAGGCTGGTGTCAATAAAAGCTTTTTATTGGACTAACAAGCTAATATATGATGACCTCTTAGATGTCAAAAGCTCAAGGAAAATTTGTTTTCTCAGTTCATCACCCCTTTAAAAGGGATAAAATGGTACCTTGAAAATGTTGTTTTTGTTTAGCCCGATCACACCAACGAACACACCGATCCAACGAACTAGCACTGTTGAAAGCCGACTGTGTTGTCGTCTCTCGTCGGTGTAAAAAGCTGCACTTGAACACACCGAGAGAACTAGCCGACTGTCAGCTATAATGTGCGTTCTGCGCCTGCGTGTAATGAGCCAACTGTCTATTTCTGCAGATATATTATATTAGTCTATTTTCGTCATTCAAAAAGGAAAACCGACGCTGCCAGCTGCAGATACACATACCGTAAACAAAGCAGCGCGTGCTTACCGTTTTGAATATCAATCCTGCTAAACGCTTTCTTTATTTCACTCCGCTCATGTTAATATTGAAATATTCGCCAAGGAATACTCAGGTAAGATGACGTAACATAAGAACAGCTTTCTATCTTTACCGTTTTGACTTCTTTGCTATTATTCTTATGCACTGACTCTTTCACTAAGCCGAACAGCCAATCAGAGTTATCTCTTTCCCCGACGGCCCAACGCCGATTCAACATGTCAAATCGGGCGAAACCAAGCCAACGAGGACTATTTTCAGCCGACGGCACGGAACCGTACGGAACACACCGAGGAAATTTAGTCAGCTGACACACAAAAACTGCCCGACAGCCGACCGTCGGCTTGGTGTGTTCCGGGCTTTACGCGGGCGCCGCCATGTTGGATTTCATCACTGGCATGGTAAGCTACTCCGTTGCCTACCCTGTATTTTTTTAGCAACAGACTATATAAAGATATGTACTTTCTACCCGGTCTCATCCCAAGACGTCATATAACTGACGTTTTGGGACGTCTTTTGACCATACGTCAATATTCGCCTTTTTAGGGCCCCCTTAAACGTCGGTAGATGAGGTTATGGGATCCTAACTCTACCCCAGACCTAAACCTAACCCTAAACCTAACCCGTCACCTAACTGACGTTAAAGGTAAAGCGTCAGTTGTATGACGGCCCGGGATCGCCATCTAGCGACGTTTAAGGGGGCCCTAAAAAGGCGGATATTGACGTATGGTCAAAATACGTCCCAAAACGTCAGTTATATGGCTTTTTGGGATGAGACTGTGTTAGTACTTTCCTCAATGAGTACATAAAGCGTCGAACAATGTCTGCATCAAACGTTTTATTTAGTCAAGTTACAAGTTCAACGTATAACGTTACTCAAATCCTTGATATTCGGCTGAGGGGAAAAGATCCCCGATGTATAGTTGATGGGATCGGAATCCTATTCGCCCATAGAGTGAACTGCCAGTACACTTTTAACCTAAACAGTCTGAGAAACGGATAGGTTAGCCTAGCCCAGTCGCCAATTCAAAAAATACCCTGCTACATATGGGGTGCTCCAGTGTCTCAGCTCGGACATCCATCAGAGACAGCATAGATATCCTCCAACACATCTCTCGCACAACATCTGAAATGAACGGTGCATGCCATGGTGACGTCCTCTATGTGGTGGTAGTCAGAAACTACTGGCCTGTCCCTCAAATATGTAACCCATGCCGTTAAAAGTGCTCATTTTTGTCTGTGTACATAGAACCTGCAGCTGTTGTCTATACACCTTTGCTGGTCCTACCATGCCAGTGAATTGCCAGCGGTCTTATACTAACAAGCACAATTTTTGTGTTGCTTAAAAAAAGCTATATTAATATTTTTATTAAAATTTGTAGTGTCATTTACTTTTAATTGTCATAACACGTTTTCAACGTCGATTTTCTTCAGTTTAGTTCAGATCATCTTTAAAGATGTAATGTCTTCCACAGTGCAAACATTATATGGCAAATTAGACAAATGATTTAGTCTCTCTTCATCTAGTAAGCTGTTGCTGAAGGGTGAATAGAAGGAGGTTTCGGTTTAATGTGCTTTTCTAAAAATAAAAGACAAAGGGTGAATATTTTAACAGTGTGAGCATTTCTGTGGGTCATTTATTCACACAAACACACACTCACCCCTGATGAAGGGTATGCCGTCCACCCGAGCTCTGCTGTGGCGGTCCGGGTGTCCATTAATGTTTCTGAAAAGCAGACAAAAAGAAAGGTTCATTAGGAATTGAATATTCCATTTACTAAGGAATAAAATAAATCATATTAAATAAATCAATTAATTAACTAATAAAAATATATTATTAAATAAAAACATTTTTAAATTCATGAATATTTATTAATAATACTACTAATAATTACTGTTATTATATAATTATTAAATATTAATTCAATCAATCAATTAATAAGGACTGAAAAACACTGGTTTAGAGTAAAAAAAAAAAAAACTCTACAGTGCCACTTTTGCACCCACAATGGCCTTGTTTTTTTCTGAAGACAGATCTAGGATAAGCTGTCTGTGTCCTTTAAGTGGTCAAGCTCTTGTCTGACATTATCAAGGGCGATATCTTTGACCAGCCGGGATAATAATCCACATACACACACTCCACAAAACACAGATAAGATGGACACAAGTGATAGAAACCCTGGAGTGAAACCTGCTTTTTCCATCAATGACCATAAAAAGCAGAGGAAACACTGTAAGGGAAGCAAATGCCGTCCATTTTTTAGAGTTTTGTAAGTATATATGAGGGCTATAAGGACTAAATGGAAAATATCTAATGCTACAACTTTTTAAATTTTCCAACAGCATAAAAATTTAATTACCCATATTTTTAAATTTATTTTATTTTTTTTCCACTGACTTAATATATTATTGGAATTTGTGTGCCCAGATTGAACATCAGATGTGATAATAACGAAAGAACAATAACAGGAAAACACACTATTTTTGGTCTGTCCTCAACCTTGCATTTACAATTTCTGCTACAATAGCAAAAATGCACAATTGAACTCAGCACCTTTTTTTCTTCTTGCAATGAACTACTTCATATTCATAATGAAAAAAATAAATAAAAAAATCAGAACTATAATAATTCAAGAGAGGACACATATAGCATAAATATTAGCATCAATCACACTGTAGCTCATCACAGATATGAAACAGTGTGTGTTTAAAATTGAACATACAATGTCTTTAAATCCCTTTATCAAACTGAAAACCGCTGGAACCTCAAAGACGCACGTTTGATAGAATAACCTATTTTTTTTACCGTTTTTTTACCGTTTTTGATATTGTTTGTATGCTCATGTTAAATTGCATGCATGAGTAGTTGTTTAAAAAAAAAAAAAGACACACACATGCTCTGAACACTGCACATCATGTCAGTCCAGTGCTGTTGACTTCAGTTCTGTTGCGCTGTAGGGGCCTCCTGCACTATGGCATCGTCTTTCAAGTGCCACACAAATTCCTCAAGCCAAACCACATCAGTGTAAACGGATCAACATCCAACTCTCAAACCCACCAACGGCCATTCCCCTTCTACCCGGTCCCTTCCCTCTGGGTCCATCACACACACATACACACAGACGCATGGCATGTATATGACGCACTGTGACTTAATTGCATCCCTGTGTGCTCCCGCTCGGAGCGAAGCCTGTCACACCGGGATGGTTATAACTAACGAGTGATGTCACAAGGGAGAGAAAAGATTAAGAATATCCGCTCTTTCCACAAAACAAAATCTAACGCTACGCACCGGAAGCCAACTGTCATTTCCACTCTCTCTCTCAGCGTCCCTCGTATCTCAATCTCTCTGGAGTTAATCATACGCTCTCTTCTTTGATTTCTCTATATTTCAAGAGAAAGAAAGAGAAGATGATGAAGTAAGAAAGGTTCGCTCTCTTTCGGATAAATGAGGAGAAGCAGATGACAAGCACACTTGAGCTTCCAGCTAAAGTATTCATAACATGATGTACTGTATAATTCTTTGATAACGTGCCTCTCCTCCCCTAGAGTCAATAACTCACCGCCGGCTGATCAAGAAAACACAGTCACTTGTGAATCATAAACCTTATTGTCAAGCGCTTGAGTAAAGCATCAATAAAGCCCCTAAAGTTTTAATCCAAGTCAGTGGCAGCCGGTAATGCCCAGTTAACTTCCTTAAAAACAACCAATTACATTAAAATCAAAGATTTTCAGTCTAACCAAGTTCATTCTCTGTGCGCAGGCAAGTTTCGAACCAAAAGTTGCACACTTTTTAGGCATCATTAGGCATCAACTCACTATAGCCGTCTTATGCTGTTTTCTCTCCAACGTATCATTATTTATATTTAGTTATATATACACAAAGCATAACAAATAATATTCATATATATATATTCATATTCATGAAGAGTTCAGATGCAAAAGCCTCTAAGTGCCATTTGAAATCTTCTTCTAGAATGATCATTTTTTATCAAGCTTGTATATTTAAGTTCAGTGATTTTACTTAAATGGCAATGATAATTACCTATTAATTGTTATTTAAGTGAAATTTCTAAGTTTGATAAAAAATCATCATTAAAGAAGAAAATTTCAAATGGCATTTAGAGGCTTTTGCATCTGAACTCTTCATAAATATATATATACGCACTGTATATATGCACATATACACACACACCTATATATATATATATATATATATATATAAACAAAACACACCCGCAAGCTAAATATTTGAATACAATTTAATTTAAAATCAAATGATGTAAAATAAAATAAAATTTCATAAACTACACTCTAAAAAAATGCTGGGTTGTTTTAACCCATCTTTGGGTCAAATATGGAACAACTCAGCCATTGGGTTAAATGTTTTAATTACATTTTTAACCCAACATTTGCGTTTGTCCATATTTGACCCAAATTTGTGTTAAAACAACCGAGCATTTTTTAGAGTGTATGATTGAAATAAACAAAGTATTTAAAAAAAAACTGCTTACAGGAGCTTTTACATAGCGGTAGATCAAATAAAGGTTGTTACATTAACACATCGAATGATTTAGTTGTTATTGATCGGTGATGATTGATAAGCCTCTGTTGGGGATAATAAGCAGAAGATCATTCATTCTTTGATCAATTATGACATGACTGGCTGGGAGAGCGGAGAGTTAAGAGCCAATCAGAGATGCTCTTTACTGGTGTGGGCGGGGCACAGAGTGATGATTGGAAATATTAAATCAAACAGACTCAAATAGAAAAAAATGCACATTTTGGGTTGGCTCGGTTATTAAAATCACACGCCATAATTCAATTTCTCTAAATAGCACAGCCTGTGCGCTTTCTCCAGCAGCTGGTGTCTCAGAGGAGACAGACCTCTGTACATTACTTCCCTCAGGAGATCCATCCTCCTCCAGAGAAATCACTCTGTCTGTGTGTGAGAGGAGAACCGGGTGGTAGGTTCAGAACTTAATGGTTTTTGAGGTCATATCAGCTTCAAGCTCATATGCAACATGCGGCCTATGATAAATTATCATAATGGCACAAAGGGATCATGGAATCTCGTTAGGATGGAAAACGCCAACAACGAGATGCAAAATGGAGGCCACCGCAACAACCAGAGAGTAAGAAGGTGCAAGCATAGAGTAGATCACATATTACAAGTATGATAGTAAAGTCAAACTATAGTGACCCTCTTTAGCTCTGTCGTTTCACACAAAATATTATAACAAAGTTTGAAAAAAATGGATATGAAGAGTTCAGATGCAAAAGCCTCTAAGTGCCATTTGAAATTTTCTTCTAGAAAGACCATTTTTATCAAGCTTGTATATTTAAGTTCAGTAATTTCACTTAAATGGCAATGATAATTACCTATTAATTGTTATTTAAGTGAAATTACTGAACTTAAATATACAAGTTTGATAAAAATCATCATTAAATAAGAAAATTTCAAATGGCACTTAGAGGCTTTTGCATCTGAACTCTTCATATGAATCTTGAATCCTAATTAAATTAGTATTTTAAAGTGGCTGTGTAAGAATGTTGGTGTCTTATTCGCTTTTTGTATTGCCAATGGAAAGGTTTCGTTATAGCTATATGGACAGAGACCACCTGTGCAGAATTCAATTGTGTCCGTTACGTTTTCCGGTATGTGCCGACTCGCGTATGATTCACTCTCTGGAACGGAACAGACTGTGTGCGCTGAGGTGGTTCGTGTGACACTAACGAAAAATGTTTATTCGCCCTAATTGAAAGGATATTTACACTATCTGAATCATTCCCTATCCCCTATATAGTGCACTAAGTGTCATTCACCATGTAAAAAATAGTAATTGTGTGAAATATTGACAGATTTCAGCCACAGCTTCCGCGTCTATGTATAATGTAGGAGGTGGGACACTTCAGATTCTAGGGATCGTTTGATTGGACTGAAAATCTGATGAGAAGCTGAAGTGCAGATTGATATCATTGATCCATATTGGCAGAAGTGAGAAACTGTTATAATGCTTGTATCTTCTAAAAGCTAATTTTGTCATTGATTTGGAGCACATATACTGTAGCTTATAGATAAGCTAAAGTATGGGTAAAATATTCATGCGAAAAACAAAAAAGCACTTAAATTGTGATTTCATGGGGAGTTTAAATAAGCAGTGCCAACATCTGTGTCATATACAGGTTTGTAAATGATGAGGGCTTATGTGTGTGTGAACTACCCCTTTAAAAGCTTAGCTTGTCAAAAGCCCACTCTCATCCTTAAGACATCGATTGCAGTAAATGCATCTCTAAAACATACTGCAAACAAACCCACCTATCCTAGAGCCCAAGCTTACTGGTTTAATTACGCAGAACTTCACTCCCAAAACCAGCAGAGCCACAATGCAATAAGCAGAGAGTCCGTTTTAATCAGAAATGTGGTCCTGAGAGCCTGAGTGATGTCACAGGCCTTAAATAAAGCTGTGTAAATAGGCTTATTCATCTGGCTGGGTCAGAGTGCTGACTTCCATGACAGTGACAGTGGAGGAATAACCTTCACCACGAAAACAGCCGCATCACTCACCCATTGGCAGGCGGGGTCAATAACCCACAACCCCGAGAGCGCTCGACCCCGTCTCTTTCTGCCTGTCGTATTTACACTAGGCGTTCAGGGATGAGACTTTAATATTTAATACAGGATAGTGCCAGTACAGAAAGAGCGCATTAAACATTGAGCAGGCCTCCGTTCTCCGATCAATACTGGATCTCGCCATGAAATTGCTCACCTGCTCACATATGAAACAGGCCCGTCCAGAGCAACCAGCGAGGCATTATATTGACCAAAACCTTGCACAAAGTACACAGAGAGAGTTTCTGATCTAACCATAAACAAGTCTGACCAGTCAACATTGTTGGAAGATACTTCACATCTGTAGTACACCAAGATACAAGCTACTTAAAATTTAAAGCAGTTCAACTACAGCCAAGCTCCTCTTGAAGTAAAAAAAAAAAAGCAGCTTAACTATTACAAAGCTTTTATCGGGGCAAGCTCTGTTAAAATCAAGTGGCAACCCTCCTGTCTCTCTGTTGAATCTGACACAGAAGTGACTTACACTGCAATTCATTGACTGGCCACTAGAGACAGGCTCCAAAAGAAAGTCAATTCCATAGACCCCCCCCATGTTAAAATGCCTTTACAGAGGAAAAAATATGTTTACAGCCTGGTACAAACAGTCTATATAGTTCTGCTTAATTAAGTGCATGGTCACTTGAGTGATAGGTGTATTGCCGCAGCTGTTACTGCTAGCCGTATGCCGGCTGCCTGTTTGCTGTAACGTCACCTCAGCTAATCCCGACTTTTTATCCATTTTTGTTTAACCGGGAGTGACATGCGGTGACGTACTACCAAGAAGATAGCGTCGGCCAGCGACGGCCGGCTCCGCCCACATTGGGCAAATATGCTCTTCAGAAACCTGCAGGCCGGGTAATGGAAAAATAAATGAGGTGTGGTGTATGGTGTTGGTTATATTTTTATTTTTTTTTCCTTTGTGCACTGGCTAAGGAGATAAGTCTTTGAGTATGAAAAAATACTCACTGAAATAACAAAAAAAATATATATATAAACTGAAAAAAATAAAACCAAAGTTTTTCTGAGATAATGTTAAAGGGTTCGTTCACCCAAAAATGAAAATTCTGTCAGTATTTACTCAACCTTAATGTTGTTCCAAACCCTCATGTTGTTGTGTTTACTTGTTCTGCTGAACATAAAGGAAGATATTTGGAAGAATGTTTTAATCAAACAGATCTCATTCCCCATTGACTACCATAGTAGGAAAAAATACATACTATGGTAGTCAATGGGGAATGAGATTTTGAAATTTTGAAATTTAAATATTATCCACAAAAAATATCCATGTGATCATATAATGAATGAATGACTGAATGAATCTCCTCATCAGTTGACACGGTCGCAAATTGTTAGGATAAAAAATTAATAAACATGGTAAAGCTGTGCCTGAAAATATAATTAAAACTTAAATCAACGCTGCATTTATTTGGCTCAAAACCAATATATATATATATACTGTATATATATATATATATATATATATATATATATATATATATATATATATATATATTAAACTGTCAAATGCACACAGATACTTAAAACAGTTCATTGACATCAACTGTCTAAACAAACCAATTCCCTAATACGAGTCATGTTGCTAAGGACAAAAAATGTATATCTACAGCTTGTATCGCTGACTGTATTTCAGCATTATTATTCTTTCATTTATTGATAGCTATACATACTGTATCTGTATTTGATAAAGTTGCTAGTTAGGGGACAGCCAGATAGGGTGAAACAGGTCTCACATCAGCCACAACCGAACCACACACACTTATCAGATACTTCAACACCTGTCCCTCCCACTGAAAGGGTGAAAATGAATCCTGAGCCACATCTGAGTGTGTGTGAGTGAGACAAGGGAAAGGAAATCCTTAATGGAGGCTGTAAGAGTCGCACGTCGATGAACGGGGGAAATCAGTAAGTGTGAAGAGAGAGAAAGAAAGAGAAAGAAAGGGAAGAGCATTAGAGAAGGGACTTGCTACAACTGATCGATTTAAATGTGGGGGAAAAAAAAAACAAGAACAATGGAGCAACAGCTTATTATCAGGATTCTTGCACAAGTCAATGTGAATGAGTAATTGGATCTTTCGGAAGGTCCAAATCCATTTACTTTCCACTAATTATTTCTAAATGACATTCATTAATTGCAGTTTCATAAGTTATTGTTCTAACTGTCAAGGTTCGTGTCAGATAAATATGACTCTAGTCTTACTCTCAGACAGACTGTATGTTCTGCACATTGGACACAAAAAAATACCTTTTGTGCAAGCTGACAAGCTGCAATCACAGTCTTTACACCACTTTCAAGAGTCAGGTTGCCATTTTTGTCAGTCCACCATGAAAAAAAAAAAAGATTTTCATTGAGTCTTAGAAACCATCAAAAGTTCGTTGTTTTCTAATCTGGGGTGCGTTTCCCGTTAAAACGATGCATCGTTGAAGAAATCAACTAGCAAGTCTCCTGAAACCATATTGTCGCAACGTGGTCGTTCAACCACGTTGGTTTATGACATCACGCATGTGGTGGAGTAATAAATTATTTTAATGAAACGGTTTGAGATCGAATAAATGTTAGATGTTTTGATATATATTACAGACATGGCAACTGAGGAATACTTCAAAATATTCCTCAGTTATTTTGCTTTATTTCCAGATTCAATCATACAGTAGGTTCGTTCTTACATCTTACACAGTAGAGCACGTTCGCACATGCGCAGTCTTCAAAAACGGTGCTTTAAATCTAGACAACCTCAAAGACGTAAATGACATTTGTATGTATTCAAAATAAAAGACTACTGAAAGTCAGTTGCTTATTTTACTCAAGATACGGATTTATTAAGTCCACATGTCCTGCAATCTAGAAACTCTGCCTATATCCACAGCTCGAGAGCTGTCGTTCCAAACACACAACTTTGTGCTGTTTGCGAATGTTCATTGTAACGATGGTTTTGGGAAACATCGACTCGTTGAACTATGCTGATGGCGACGGATCTTGCGACCATAGTTGGCTAACGATGCTTTCGAGAAAAACGCATCCTCGTGTGCATTTCCCAAAGGCATTGTTAACCATTGGTCGCAAGTTCCATTGTTACCAGTATGAAATATCTGGAAATATAGTAACACAACAGAGAACGAAAATAGCTAAAGTCTTCAGCCATGTTCGTTATTTACAGCAATAATCTGACATTAATTTGAACAAACGGATTAATTAGCAGACGTTATTACTGCACCATCTGTGTGACGTCATTAATTATATTGTTGAACCAACGTGGCGGGAATGACGGATGTGCGAGAAAGTTAATATTGTTTCGGGAAACAGTATTGACTAGCTAGTTTCTTCAACAATGCATCGTACGATAGTGGTTAAGCAACAAGTTACGTCGTTACACTTGAAACGTACCCCTGATTTGGTGATTCTTGGTCAAAATAAAAGGCAATCATGGACTAGAGAAGCTATTTATTATATTTAAATGAAAGTGAATTTAGGCACACCAACATTATAATGAACTGTGAGAAAAATACATTGAGGCTCGTGTTAAATATCCCAATTAAAACATCCGATAACACTTTATTTTAAGGTGACATAGTTACATTGTAATTACTCAAATAAGTACTGATTAATAGAACTTAATATTAATTACATGGTTTACTATAGAGTTACGGTTAGGGTAAGGGTTTTGTTTAGGGTTAGTTACCTGTATTTATGCATAATTTACTGTGATTATTACAATAGTAAGTAAGACTATTGTCATTGCGATTTTTTATTCATTTTATTCGGCAAGGATGCATTACATTCACCAAAAGTGATGGGATGGACTAAACTTATTTGAAATATACATTAAAAAGTCAATTTATGTTTTTTTTTTTTTTTTTTTTTTTTTTTTTTTACTTTTTTTTCTTGATTACAAATGTAATAAATAAATATCATGGTCTTCAGCATTGATAATAATAAGTGATGTTTACTGAGCACCAAATCAGATTTCTGAAATATCATGGAGTAATGGCTGCTGAAAATTCAACTTTGCCATCACAGGAATAAATTAAATTAAAATGTATTACAATATAAAACTTTTACTTTAAATTATAATAGTTAAATAAATGCAGCCTCAGTGAGCACAGACTTTCATGTAAAAAAATTAAAATAAATAAATAAATAAATAAAAATTAAAAAATAAATATTCCAACCCCAAACTTTGGACCAGTTGTGAATGTGGTCATTAACACTAGAAGTGCCAGAATTCCAAAACTACTAGAACGGCCACAAACGGTCATTTTGACCGTTAGATTCAAAACAGTGTTGATGAATAATTTTCGTAATTATTTTTGTCAACCACATTTTTTCAAAGACGAAAACGAGACGATAACTAAATAAAAACTAGGTTTGAATGACAAAAACTATGACGAAAATGTTAGATAGTGACGATTTGCGACGCGGTCAAGGCTATAATAATAGGACTCGCAGAACTAGTGAACAGCCCATGCAGCAAAACAAACAGCGCAGGACATGCAGAACATCTGGATCCGCCGTGTCTGATGATAGCAGCCGTCTCTTTTTGCTTGATGTGGACTCTGACTCTGAATCACTCTCTGATGAGGAGGAAATGTTAACTTGCACCCAGGAAACGTCGCTGTCACTTTCCACCTCCGATTGTTCCCCTGCATCCGAATTATAGATAACTGTAGTCCGGTTTTATTTGCTTATTTCTGATCAACAACTAATGTAGAAATTATTATATAGCAAACACCGCTACAGAGGTGACCGGACGGACCATTCTGTTGACAGTTGAGAGAGAACACGATCAACCGCGGGATATTTAACAAAAAAATACCGCAAAATTCAGTGCGGTCAATATGACCGTCTATGGCCGAAATAGGTAAACATGTTCATTTTTTTTGTTTTGCCTTACGTTTACGTAACTTAATTTATATGAAAAGCATTTTAAATGAAAATACAGACAATTTTAGGAAAAGTCAGGTACCAGCAGGATTTTATTATTTTTTTCAACAAAGTTATTATATATATAAAATTCAAAACGGTCAAAATGACCGTTGTGGCCGTTCTAGTGTTAACAGATATGGTAACAATAGCCTATAGTGCTCATCCCTAATGAAAAATTCTGCTATGATGAGCTTGATTCACACACCGAACAAAAACCCACAAGTGCAAGCTGTCCAAATATTCCCAAAGTGCTTTAAATGAACAAATTGAATTCCATGAAAATCCATAAAATTTTCCTGAAAGCTGTTCACTGCCATATGATTCTTCACATCCCTGGGCTAAAGTCAGATGAACTTGTTTCTGTACGACAGAGTTCCAGAGTGGGACAAACTTCAACCTTGTCAAACACGGCTCCAAACACAGGGAGCTGATCAGCTACAGAGAAACACATCCTCTTGAGTATTCCCCACGGCCAATCACAGCTCACGGAACAGGTGCCGAATACCAAACGACCATCTCAGCAGGCTGTCCTCTGAGGCGCTTCTTTTTCTATCCCTCGTTCTTTACGGTCATAGATCATTTGCATGTATTAACATACTGGCAGAAATAGTGTTGAGCAAAATGGCCATCTTTAGTTCTCCCATAATCCCTCCTTCATTTTTTACAACACTAATGTGTGTAATCCTTTCACCTCACCTGCAAGTTTCCATCCATTTCCTTCGTTTCTTTCCTCATTGTGTTTTACAAGTGTTTTCCTTTTCTAATAAGTCTCTATAACCGCAGGGGGTTTGCCATTTTATCATTCAAAGGGTGCTAACAAGTGCCCTCGCTGCACTCTTTTAAGGTGCAAACACACTGACAGCGTTTATATCATTAAAAAGTTCACCGAACCATGTCCTACTTAGTCATTCCTACAAGTCTGTGAAATAACAGTATAATAGCTAGTGGAGGTCTACAGATGTTTCGGTTTTGCAGATTCATCAACATTGCTGGAACAATTGGTTATTGGCAAAAATACATAGCAATACAATAGTAATATTTTGTTCCAGTAGCTGAGAGGGGTTTACTGACACATTAAAGTATGAGAGCGACCTCTAGGGGCAAAATAAAAACTATCACTAACGCCTTGTGGAGTTTGTTTTGACACGCAGTTTGTTTTCCGCGCACTGCACAGATACGGATTTTAAAACAGACAATGAAACGGTATGTACAGTACCCTACCCTGTGTTTTCATATAATTATAAAGCAATTAATTTGTTGACTAGCTGCTGCATTAGCAGAGAACAGCGGTATTTTTGCTGTCGAGGCCTCTAAAATTAGTAGTACCTCGAGTGGTTAAAACAATGTGGCAAAAACACATGCAAGTCCGACATAAATGTTTAAGATTGTTGCCATCTATTTGCATCGATTTATATCCACCTGGTTGTGTTTATGCATTCATTATGCAGCTAAGTTCCATATTTTCGTAGCCAATGCACAATTTTACATTTTAAAGTTGTATCGCTTAAAGAGAACTCCAGCGCAAAATTAACCTTTAGTCTAATAAAACATTGGTACCTAGTCAATCCTTCTCTGAGATTTGTTTTCATGATAATCGAATGTAAAGAGTTGTATCTCTAAAACTGTTTAGCGAATAATGCTAGTACTGGGGGCATATTAATAAGTAAAAAGAAATCGCTAGTTTATACCACTAACAAGGCTCAAAATAGCCCCACACTAACACAGTAACATAATGAGGGTCCATACATGCAAAACGAAGCATTGAGAACTTTGTAAATGTACAGACCGTTTAACAAGAAGATACTTTATAAAGACAGTTCACTTTGTGTATACAGACAGGAGCCATCTTAGAAAATAGTCTCGATAAGTCGATCCCCGAACGCCGTTCATACAGTTCAGAAGTTCGCTGAACTACATAAAGTTCAGCTCTCTCAGCACGTCGTTCGTGGTTTGACTTGTCGTGACTGTTTTCCAAGATGGCTTCTGTCTGTATACACAAACTGAACTGTCTTTATAAAGTATCTTCTTATTAAACGGTCTGTTACTAGTGTTATACGCTAAACAGTTTTTAGAGATAAAACTCTTTGCATTCGATTATCATGAAAACAAATCTCAGAGAATCCTCTCAGAGGATTGACTAAGTAACAATGTTTTATTAGACCAAAGGTTCATTTTGCGCCGGAGTTCTCCTTTAACATTAGATAAATTTTAATCAAGACATTGAATAAAATTATATAATAATTAAACTATTTTATGCATTATGTTTGTTTTCATTCATTGTCTATTTTAAAAACTATCAGTTGATTAATCGGTTATCAGCCAATGTGGTCCAAGTTATTGTTATTAGATGTCGACCGATAGTGGATTTTACTGATAACTAACTAGTAATTAATAACCCAACACTGTCAGACTAGAACTATAGTGAAATACAGTATTCCAAATTGTAACTAGTTCATAGCTGTTATTTATTTGAAACGTCTCTAGTAAATACATCTTTTGCCTCAGAGCCAACAAAACTGTGGCCAGGTGATGTAAAATAAATGCATTTTTGACCCCTCTCTGATATCTTCCTCTGTTAAATTCCTTTTTTTTTCCTTAGCAAAATCTTTTGTTCTTCTTTGGCACATTCAGATTAGTGCAGGAACACAATGGACAATAAATGCCATTCTTGTTCATTACACAGAATATGAGAAAGGCATGTAATGTGATTGAACAGATTTCTTCATCAGATTGCTCATAATTCTTATTTAGCGATATTAGGCAAATGCAGAGACAGTAACTTCTGAATATGTGGTTT